>NC_134102.1:138489297-139117605 GCF_000715075.1 Nicotiana tabacum
GATTCTGATCTAGTTCATGGCCTATTAGAAGTAGAAGGCACTCTGGTGGGATCTTCATGGACAGAAAAAGATTGCAGTCAGTTTGATAATGATCAACTGACATTGCTTCTTCGGCCCGAACCGAGGAATCCCTTAGATATGATGCAAAACGGCTCTTGTTCTATCCTTGATCAGAGATTTCTCTATGAAAAATATGAATCGGAGTTTGAAAAGGGGGAGGGAGAAGGAGCCCTTGACCCGCAGGAGAATTTATTCAATCACATAGTTTGGGCTCCTAGAATATTGCGCCCTTGGGGCTTTCTATTTGATTGTATCGAAAGGCCCAATGAATTAGAATTTCCCTATTGGTCCAGGTCATTTCGGGGCAAGCGGATCATTTATGGTGAAGTGGGTGAGCTTCAAGAGAATGATTCGGAGTTCTTGCAGAGTGGAACCATGCAGTACCAGACACGAGATAGATCTTCCAAAGAACAAGGCCTTTTTCGAATAAGCCAATTCATTTGGGACCGTGCAGATCCACTCTTTTTCCTATTCAAAGATCAGCCCCCTGGCTCTGTGTTTTCACATCGAGAATTATTTGCAGATGAAGAGATGTCAAAGGGGCTTCTTACTTCCCAAACAGATCCTCCTACATCTATATATAAATGCTGGTTTATCAAGAATAAGCAAGAAAAGCACTTCGAATTGTTGATTAATCGTCAGAGATGGCTTAGAACCAACAATTCATTATCTAATGAATCTTTCCGTTTTAATACTTTATCCGAGAGTTATCAGTATTTATCAAATCTGTTCCTATCTAACAGAATGCTATTGGATCAAATGACAAAGACATTGTTGAGAAAAAGATGGCTTTTCCGGATGAAATGAAAATTGGATTCATGTAACTGGAGAAAGATTTCCCATTCCTTAGCCGGAAAGATATGTGGCCATGAAAGAGGGATTAAGTGGAACAGAATTGACTGGGTGGTAGAGTCGTGGAAACGCTTGTTTCTTCCATATTTTGAACCTTAGTTCCATGGAAGAATATGTTACTGCTGAAACACGGAAGAATTGAAATCTTAGATCAAAACACTATGTATGAATGGTATGAACTACCTAAACAAGAATTCTTGAACATTAAATAACCAGTTCAGATATTCACGACCAAGAAGTATTGGATTCTCTTTCGGATAGGCCCTGAAAGGAGAAGGAAGGCTGGAATGCCAACATGCGTCTATTATATTGAATTTACCCGATAGTCCCCATTTTGGGAACGTCCAGTACCAAAGTCACTGAATGGGTAAGTCGTCAATCCCTGGACTATGTAAATGTACTTTATCTGCTGGGTTACGGGCGGGTATTTTACCAGAGGTTTCTAATCTACCCTTGTGTGATTTAACAAGTTATGCATTGGAAGAAACATAGTTATCGTGCTTTTCTAGATATATACATGATTGGAATTCCTAATTTTCTATGTTATTAATCACTGATAACAACACCTGCTTCGTGGTTATGTTGCAAAGGTAAAGTAGCAATTCAATAATCCGACGAATAAAATTACCACTAGAAAGGTCAGGCTGTAACTATACACACCTGAATTTATCAAATTGATTCACTTGCTGACTTTTCGTAAAAGAGAGACCCTTGGAAGATATGCTTAGAGAAAGTTGTTTATGATATAGTGCACATACTGCATTCATACAAAGTTCAGGGTATCTGCATTCATACAAAGTTCAGGGTCTTTCCCAAAGGACGATCCTGAACCAACTTCCAACAAGCAAATTCTACCTTCTCTAGTTCTTTTGATTAACATGTCTATATTATTGTCGCCGATAGTCTATTGAAAATAACCTCTCTATCCTCACAAGGTAGGGGTAAGGTCTGCGTACACACTACCTTCCAAGACCCCATGGTGTGAGATAATACTGGGTATGTTGTTGTTGTTGTCTATATTCTTGTCACTGCATGGATCATTATCTGAATCTAAAGAACTCTCATCATTAATCCCATTAACCTTGTATAAATCACATATTCTGGAAGAAAATTGAGAATCACACTTCCCTTCGACTTGTCATCACAGTACCTAATAAACACCGCTGTATTTCTGGAAATGTCATGAGCAAAAGACTTCTTTTATCACAATCCAATCTTGACTAGATCTTGTCTTTTGTTTACCAAATGAAGAACCATCATCGTTGTCAGTGTCACTTAAATATTTCCACTAAAATGAAGATAAAGATTAGGAACCTTAAAGAGTTGAGCAAGTGCAAATTTATGTAAAAATTAAAAAACTTCACTGTTAATAAAGGGACTTAAACTCCATATAGTTTCTTCCTTGCTAGAGGCATAGCAGAGCTCATTTTTTTTGTTAAATCTGATGCACTACTGCCAGAATCACACAACATGTTCAGTTTAAGCATAGAACTTTTTTTGATAAGTAATACTTCCAATATTCTAAGGCAATGGATTGCTTTTGGATATCAAGATCTCAGCATGAAAATGGTCTGTAACTTCTTCAAAATTGCTGGCATTAGCTCCTAGTCTAACGGCTATACACACTGTTTATCAAATGGCTGATGCTATCCAACTGTTACTAAATAATATGGTGCTAAATCAGACCTCTACTCCACTTTCTAGCTGACTTCATTTGCTTCTGTTCGACAAAGTCACCGATATTTGTCTTCCAGATATTTACTTTAACAAAGCAGGACTTTATGTTAGAGATTGTTATACATCGTTGATGGCTAGAAATCACCGTTACAACAAGTCATGCTCCAATTTAGGATCACAACAATACAACAGCGGGTGCTACTCCTATCTATTTCCTATGGAAGGACCATGCACAACTAATAGTGTACATGAATACAAAAATATAATACTACTACTTTTCATTCAATAACTGTAACCAAAATCTTGGTAGGCATAGTGCAAGGTAACTAACAAAAATGACACAAAGGTCCACATAAACTGTAATACCTTCCCTTTCTGATTGACCAGTTCCATTTCCAGTTGAATCACAACCTCAATGAGCCCTGGTTGAAAGCTGCTTCTCCTTGGTCGGGTTCCAAATTTTTAATGTCGAGATTAACTTCACTTCCTAAACTTTCACGAATTACAGTCTCCTTAACACCACCAGTAGCTTGATGATTCACTTCAAAACCATCTGTTATCTCTAGTTCCAAATCTTTGTGAATTTCTCTAACCAATGAAACATTCACATCATGATTTTTCGCCATTTTTTCCTTTCGACGTGACATCCTGTCATCTAATGTTTCAATTTTTGCTCTGGCGCCTTTACTCTAGCACCTGCTTCCGAATTTTCCTCCTCCAACTAATCTATCCTCTTATACATCTCAAATGTCAACCTACATTTATCAGCTTGTGCTTTATCAAGTTAATTCTTCAGTTAATTGCCAATACCTTTCTTCAGCTCTTTTCTCCCTATTGCAAAATAAATTTTTCTCTTCCTCCAATTTAGTTACATTTTCACTCAATTCTTCACATTTTCCATGGAAACTGTTCAATTCCTCCTCCAATATTATCTTTTCTATCAGACAAAGCTCGCTTCTTCTCGACTATATCATGCTCTGTTTTCACTGAATCAAACTCTCTCCTTAAATTTTCGAGATCAGTCCTCAGCCTATTTTCACTCAATTCTTCGCATTTTCTACAAAAACTGTTCAACTGCTCCTCTATTTTCATATTTTCTAGAAAAGATAAAGCATGATTCTTCTTAATTACATCGCGCTCTTTTTCACCGAATCAAGTTCAGCCCTAAGCCTATTTTTCCGGTCCATAAGGACTTGCTGTACACGAGAAAGTCCTTTTCTCGATACGTTGATTTTAAATGAGAAATTAACTCATGTATAGACAAAGCTTTTGAAATAGTACAGAAATTAACAGCAGGTTTTGGCGGTTGATCAGGTGTGCATGGGCTACAACCGGTAAGCGAGGTGATTACAAATTTTGTACCGGAAATCGTTGTAAAAATGTGAAGCCAAAATACGATGATTTATTTCATTAGAAAACCTAACATGCAGCAAAATTGGAAGTCTAAAAGAGAGACATTCACAAAGAGAGAGGAAATATTGAAGAGTGTTTACAGTAGAGAGGGAGAAAGAGAGAGAGAGAATTGCCGGCGCCGCCGGTGAAGAAAACGACGACTACTGGAGTTGGTGGAATCATCTGCATGGAGTGGTTTTCGATTTTCGAGTCTCTGTCAGGAGAACTGTCGCTGAGAAAAAGAAGACAGAGGCCCATTTATAAGTTTTTAAGTCAGATTTCCTATTGCGATTTATAAGTCCCAAATTGAAATGCGATTTCTAAGTTACATTTATCAAATGCGATTTCAAGAGTCAAATGCGATTACTGTGCCCTTTATGTCGTTTGAAAAATAGTTATTCCTAAACGATATAATAAATGGTCAACTAATTTCAAAAAATACGTTAAGTATTTCTTATACTATCTCCTATCTAGCTGGCGTGATATTATTCTTTTATTAGTCTTTTTCATAAATAATATCACAGGTTTATACCCCTTTACCTCATATTATGTGTCGTGTTTCTTTTTTACACGCATCTTAAGAAATATTAATTAGGAAAGAGATTGGACTATTATATATTTATTTATGTCTTAAGATATAATCCCTCTTCATTGAATATTTATTCTATTTATGTGATATCTCCATCTTCAAGAACAATTATTACTAAGGGTAAAAGAGGAAAAAATAATCAATATTGTATTGAACTTCTAAAATGACAAATAATTTAAGACAACTATTTTTAGTAACTACGACTGTTAATATGAGACGGGGGGAGTATTTGATAATAATAAATTTTACATTTCCTATTATATATTTAATGGGAAACATTTCAAGAGTCTAAAGTCACAAGTTTGAAAAGATTTTATAACCACATAAATATTTTGACATGTTTATAAGGACCACAAGTTTTAAACATATTTTTTCTCGTAAACTGCTGACTCAAATTATGTCATATAAACTGAAAAATAGTATGTTTTACGCTATTTGCAAAATTTAGCGAACTATTGTACTAATAAATGGTGTCAATTATCAGTTTCCTACTTATTGACAAGCAAAAGTACATCAAAAGAGAAATAGATAGATATTTCTATATTTACCCATTATACTTAGCTGATTTATGATGGTTTCATTGTTAGCATTACAAATATGCAATACTTGCCTCAGATTTGATATTTATGTTGGGGATTATAAAGTAATTTAGAATTTAAGTTGTAGTTCGTAGATGCGATTTATAAGTTGCATCTTTGAAATGGAATTTGGATAATACATAATAACTCCATTGGAGTTTCCTCACTTTCAAAAGAAAAAGTACAAATCATGTGCCAATCCTTGCTTGCCACGTGTAAAATTCATTTTTTATCAATTGACCTTTCTATTTGTTTTTTTTGTCTTATTTTATTCTTTTTCTCTTACATTTCCTTTCTCTTTATCCCTCTTTCTTTTTCTTCACTATTTTCTCCCACTTATAAACGGTGGAGATGACTTAGCAAAAAGATGGCATCATTGTCACACCTCCTTTTTCTCGAAGGGGTAGGGGTAGGGAGTTTTTTCAATTAAAGTGACATTAATCGAAATGAGATTATTTATTTAATTCAGAGTCGCCACTTGGGATAATTATTATGGTGTCCCAAGTCACCGATTTATTTTAAAATCCCAAATCAAGAAAATTAACTCTATTTATGGTCCGCGAACACATAAGACCGGGTAAGGAATTCTGTTAACCTGGGAGAAGGTGTAAGGTACTCCCGAATTCCGTGGTTTTAGCACGGTCGCTTAACAATTAATACTTGGCCTAATTATCTTATTTATTATACGTTTTAGATATATTGTGCATTTTACTCTTTACCGCTTCAAATTATTTACTTAACCGCTTTTTTTTAGTATTTATGGAGTTATTTTTTTTTTTTGAACAAGCTACGATGTCGTACACTTGTCGTTTTGGTACATATTGCGAATCGCGCCACGTGAAACGTACCCGCGGTTTGCAACATATTTATTTTTATTATTATTTAAAGTTTTGGTCGAGTCACGTGAAACACACACTCGAATTGGGATTTACGTATCGTGACCATGCAATGGGAACCGTACTCATAGTCGCGATAATTTATTAATCGTGCCTAAAGCAAGCTACGATATTTATGAATTATTTGTCTTAAACTAATTTGAGATTTGTAAAGCCATAAGAGTGTGTCATTGTAGAAAAGCATGAAATAGATTAAATTTATTATTCAAGGAATACAAAAGGAGGCCACTGTATGAGATTAATGGGCCTAGCAGATTTCAAGTTTTGGCCTCAAAGATAAAATAACTTTCTTCATTAGCTTATAGTAACCTCACAACCCCAGTTTCTTCAACGACCCATGTGTTTAGGCCCAAAAATTAAATTTTCACTAGTGACATAATTCTATTTAAACTTGTTTAACAACTTAACTCTATACTTTAGACAATTGATAGCTTAATTTAAAACAAAGATGGAACTACTAAAGCACATTTATTAACACATGAAGGACTAAATAACCAAACAGAGACATAACCTTGCCTAAGCTTCCATTTTAATAAGAATTTTTTTTTTATGAACAATCGCAACTCACTTATCAATTAGCAAATTTTGTTGAATCATTCATGGATGAATCCCTTTTTAAGAGAACATGCCAATGAACTAAGATAAATATACAAAGAGGAAGCTCAAAATTTGGCAGCATGCTTAACAGAAAATAATTTCATTCATTCAAGATATAAATAAACACTACAGAACACCAAAAGAAAAAAGAAATAACTCATATCATTAATCAAAGCAAGATAAGGAGTGGACCTCAAAAGTTGAATCTGAAACCTTACGGTTTTACAGATTTGAATCTTAAACACATTCAGACCGCACACAATACCTCAAACGGAGCATCGAAACTCGCCGACGACCTCAACTAAAAACTCACAGTTTCAACTAGGTTTGGATGGTAGTTTCTGGTATTAAAAGGGCTGTTCTATGAAGGTTTAAGCGTTGTTTTTGGACGGTGAAGCTGCTGATTTTTTCGAAAGAAAGACGAAGGAAGAATGACACGAATAGAAATTCTCTTATCTTAGAAGAAGAAAACAAAATTCTCTCAATTCCCTCCTCCCTCTTTTTTTCTCCTTATCTTTTTTTTCCCTCACATTTCTCTTCTATTTATAGAAAAATTTTCGAAATTTTCAGATTTGTTTTATCTTTTTATTTTTAATTAAAAAAAATTTCCACTTCCCATTTTTTTTATTTTTTTAAAAAATAATTCCCCACTTTTCTTTACTTTTATTTTTTAATTTCTTACTTTTTTTACTTTTATTATATTTAAATTCCCACTTTTATACTTTTCTTTTTTTTATTTTTCACTTATTTTACTTTTATTTTTTTAATTTCCACTTAATTTTACATTTTTTTTAAAATTTTCAGCTATCCTTACTTTTATTTTTTAATTCCAACTTTCTTTTACTTTTTATTTTTTAAATTTTCACATTCTTTTACTTTTATTTTTTTTAATTTTCCACTTTCTTTTACTTTTTTTTATTAAACAATTTTCACCTACTTTTACTTTTTAATTTTATATTTTTACTTTTCCTATTTTTTAATTCCCATCTAAAATTTGTTTTAAAAACAAATTAATTAATTAATTTTTATTTATTTTCGGTTTTTAATTCATTTTAAAATAAAGATAAAAATAAAAATAAAAATAAAAATAATACTAATAGTAATAATTGATCTTTTAAATTATTATTAATTTTTACCATATATAAAATAAATGTAACAAAGCTAAAATATATATATTAAATTTCTAAAAATATTTACATAGTAGAAAGTGATAAAAATTCAAATATAGTAAAATATTAGGTGCTCACAGCTGCCCCTCTTTGCTTGGAAACATGAAGAGTTTTTAGGCAAAGACTAAGTGAGTCATGTGGAAACATGAAGAGTTTTCAGGCAAAGACTAGGTGAGCCATGTGACTAATTTATGACCAAACCATTATTCAAAAGGAAAAGAAATAAAAGATAGGGTGCAACCGAGTCCTGATTTTGGACAGCCTATATATACCGGGTTATAGGGGAATTAGGTCGCGTGTAGTTCAAGGAGAATGGTGGAATGATGAGTTGAGGAGTCGAGTGAAGTTCCGTCGAGGCTCCGATCCGCGGTCCTGCTATTATATCAAATAAAAAAGAAACTAAACAAGCCTATCAGTTATGAGTTACAAGATTCCTATCTATGAGTCTTCAGAAACTTGATCTTGAGTCTTGACTATTTCTTCATGCAGACTCTGATCTAAACCTTAATGCTCGCTAGCTGCAGGTTCTAGTTCATTGTTTTATAGCTTCTTCTAATCAAAACGGGACTCCAATGCTCGTAGCTTCAGTCATGTCTTGAGCATTCCATATCTTTTCAATTGCTTTTGCATTTTGGATTCACTTATTTTTTCTTTTCTTTTATTCTGAATTGAGACTTCTTTTTTTGGTCATCTCGAACCCTGTGCCTCGAGGTAAAACCTACTCAGACACCAAAACAAATAAACGAACGAAATGTTTCTGCCCCAGTTTGCAATAGGAAAATTTCGTGAGTTATTATAACAAAATTCTAAACTACTTCTTTATTGAAAGCAATAAAAGGTCGGGAGTGGTGTACCCTGAAAAAGTCATGTTTTTTTTTTTGGATGGTATTCTTTTATTGTCAAAAGGATGTCTCAACTAAGGATTGGTCTACCTTATGTTGGGAAAATGTGGCCAAGGAATGAGATACCCTATATTGGCAAAGATATCAGGGAGTGGTGTACCCTCCATTTAAGATCAAATCAACTGGGGAGTGAATACCTTATGTTGGAAAGGAGACTAGGGAGTGGAGACCCTATATCTAAAATAAAATCAACTAGGGAGTGGAGACCCTATGTTGGAAAAGAGACTAGGGAGTGGAGACCCTATGTCTAAAATAAAATCAACTAGGGAGTGGAGACCATATGTTAGAAAAGGCGACTAGGGAGTGAAGACCCTATATCTAAAATAACATCAACTAGGGAGTAGAGACCCTATGTTGGAATGGAGACTAGGGAGTGGATACCCTATATCTAAAATAACATCAACGAGGGAGTGGAGACCCTATGTTGGAAAATAAACTACGGAGTGGAGACCCTATGTCTAAAATAACATCAACTAGGGAGTGTAGACCCTATGTTGGAAAAGCGACTAGGGAGTGGAGACCCTATGTCTAAAAATCATCAGCTAGGGAGTGGAGACCCTATGTTGGAAAAACAACTAGGGAGTAGAGACCCTATGTCTAAAAATTATCAACTAGGGAGTGGAGACCCTATGTTGGAAAAGCGATTAGGGAGTGGAGACCCTATGTCTAAAAACATCAACTAGGGAGTAGAAACCCTATGTTGGAAAAGCGACTAAAGAGTGGAGACCCTATGTCTAAAAACATCAACTAGGGAGTGGAAACCCTATGTTGGAAAAATGACTAGGGAGTGGAGACCTTATGTCTAAAATAATATCAACTAGGGAGTGGAGACCCTATGTTGGAAACATCAACTAGGGAATGGAGACCCTATGTTGGGAAAGAAACTAGGAAGTGGAGACCCTATGTCTGAAATAAAATCAACTAGGGAGTGGAGACCCTATGTTAGAAAAAAGACTAGGGAGTGGAGACCCTATGTCTAAAATAAAATCAACTAGGGAGTGGAGACCCTATGTTGGAAAAGGCGACTAGGGAGTGGAGACCCTATGTCTAAAATAAAATCAACTAGGAAGTGGACACCCTATGTTGGAAAAGTTACCAGGGAGTGGAGACCCTATGTCTAAAAAAAATAAAAATCAACTAGGGAGTGGAGACCCTATGTTGGAAAGGAGACTAGGGAGTGAAGACCCTATGTATATAATAAAATCAACTAGGAGTGAAGACTCTATGTTGGAAAAGAGACTAGGGAGCGGAGACTCTATGCCTAAAAATAAAATCAACTAGGGAGTGAAGACCCTATATTGGAAAGGAGACTAGGGAGTGGAGACCCTTTGTCTAAAATAAAATTAACTAGAGAGTGGAGACCCTATGTCTAAAATAAAATTAACTAGAGAGTGGAGACTCTATGTTGGAAAAGAGACTAGGGAGTGGAGACCTTATGTCTAAAATAAAATCAACTACGGAATGAAGACCCTATGTTGAAAAGGGCGACTAGGGATTGGAGACCCTATGTGTAAAATATCATCAACTAGGGAGTGGAGACCCTATGTCTAAAATAAAATCAACTAGGGAGTGGAGACCCTATGTTGGAAAAGAGACTAGGGAGTGGAGACCCTATGTCTAAAATAAAATCAACTAGGGAGTGGAGACCCTATGTTGGAAAAGAGACTAGGGAGTGGAGATCATATGTCCAACATAACTTCAACTAGGGAGTGGAGACCCTATATTAGAAAATAGACTAGGGAGTAGAGACCCTATGTCCAAAATAACTTCAACTAGAAAGTAGAGAGACCCTATGTTGGAAAAGAGACTAGGGAGTGGAGACCCTATATCCAAAATAACTTCAACTAGGGAGTGGAGACCCTATGTTGGAAAAACGACAAGGGAGTGGAGACCCTATGTTGGAAAAAAGACTAGGAAGTGGAGACCCTATGTCTAAAATAATTTCAACTAGGGAGTGGAGACCCTATGTTGGAAAACGCAGCTAGGGATTGGAGACTCTATACTACCATGATTTGGAATTTTTTTTTTCTTTTCTTTCATTTTAATTTTTTTTTTTTGTTTCAAATAAAAACAAATTATAGAATGAGTAAAATGCGGGAAAGAATTTGGAGAAAACTTCCCTTTTGGGGTTATTGTTGTTGCAGAGCTATTTTAGTCTCTGTGCGGTTTCTTTTGGTTGCACCTGCTTCTTACAAGGTTGCTTTGGATTGCACCCGTTTCCTGTTTTTCAAACAAAGAACAATTGTTAGTTTGAAACGGTGGTTGGTTTTGCGGCCTTGAGTGTTTCAGTCATTTGATCTTGGCCGGCTTCTTTGATGATAATTTCACTTGCAACTGGTTGTTTCCTGAGTACCGGTTGCACTTCTGGCCCCGGAGAATCTTTGATTTTCCAAACTTTGCCATGATATTTGGTTGCGTGGGACTTAACCTTTTTCAACTTTATTTTGCCTTTGCAAGGCTTTCACTTCTAACCTTTTTTTTTCAATTTTAATTGGAGAACCTTTGGCTTTTCAAACTTTGCCAAAAATGGTTAGCCACGTGGGACTCAACCTTTTCAACTTCGTTTTCCCTTATAGGCATTTCAATTTGATTTTCTCCTTCCAAGAATTTTGATTTTGAAGCATCGGCTACTATGGCCAGTCGAGGTCAACTTGATGCCCCTGCCGAGGCTGGGTGCCTTTTGCATATATTAGCTTGTATCAAATGAAAGCCCTGTAAATTAGTCTTGCTATCCTTTCTTTACCTTAGTGTTGGAACATAATTAGACCGAAAGGGATTCAAAGAACAATAAATAATGGAATGGACAATGAATTTAGACAAGAGATATCCCTTTCGGGGAAAGGAAAGAAGGACTTATCTGTAGTACATGCGGACTTCAATGAATATGACATGCCTTTTGGAGTGAATGCCTGATCTATGTAAATTGTCTGACTCTTAGAAATTCATCACAACTTTTGCCTCGAAATCGAGAAACCTTGCCCATGAGTGTGTCGATGCCAATGACTATGATGATCCTCTTTTCTATCAGTGGCGCCCTTTGTGGGTTTTCACCAGTTGACCTCTCTCTTCTCACCATCACCTTATAGTGCTCCTTGCGAGTTTTCACTAAAAAGACTCTCTCATTTTAGTTTTTTTACTCACCATTGCCTTACGGCGCCCATGAGGGTTTTCACCAATAAGACTCTCTCAATTTATTTCTCTCATTTTGGTTGCACCAGATCCAAGTGACTGTATCCTCCAATTTTGAACATTTTCGTTGATTGATCAGAAGAACTTGAAAAGGATTTGGGTAAAAAGGATTTGGATTGAATTACAACTTTGGAACCTTTAAGGAGAAACCATCGCCGAACCATTGTAATATCTGCCCCAGTTTTAACTTTTAGGGGAATGTGGATTTTTGTTTTCGTGTGGCTGACCCCCAGAGAGAGGCTGCCTACGTATCCATTCGGAATCAAGTCAAACGTAGTTCAATAAACTTTGTCTCTGATTTTCTTTTCTATTTTGGTTTCTTCTCTTTCTTTTTCCTTTCCTTTTTCCTCATTTTTCATTTCATTTTCTTTCTCTCTTTTTTTTGTCTTTTTTTTTTAATTTTTTTTTTGCAATAACGTTTTTAGGTTCCAAAGAGGGTAATCAAAGAAAAGATAACCGGCTCAAAGGGTTTGCAAAGGGTTTATAGTGTTTGGATATCAAGAATGAAAGCCTTCGTCATCCCAATCAGAGAGCATTAAAGTTGCGTAAAAGGATCAAACATAATACCTTTTGACCGCGTCTGCATTGACAGTTGTCTCGGGGTCATTTTCTTCGATTATTCCCAGGTACAATGCTCCCTTTTGCAGTACTCTCGTTACAATGTATGGACCTTTCCAATTTGGAGCCAATTTTCCTTTAGCTTATTCATGAGGTGGGAGGATACGTCTTATGAGTTGTCCTTTTTGAAATTTCTTGGGCCGCACTTTCTTGTTGTAGATATGAGCCATTCTTTATTGGTACAACTGCCCGTAGAAAACTGCGACCAATCATTTTTCATCAATCAGTGTCAATTGTTCAAATCGATTCTTGACCCAATCTTTATCCTCAATCTCGGCTTCAACAATGATCCGAAGAGAGGAAATCTCAGCTTCGTTCCAAATTTCTATTTATTTTCTTATAAGCCTTGTCTTCAAAATATTATGCTTCTTGATTCATTATTTCGAGGTCTGACAGCATTTTAGGATCTGGGCATGAAGTCCGCAAGCATGTCATGTTACTAAAATCTGTATTAACAAGAACTGAAAAGTGAATCAGAAAAGTGACAAAATTAAGAAAAGACACATTCTTGGACAATGAAATATTAATTTCATTTGATTTTTTTTTTGGAATTTTAAAGATAGAAGGGTTTACATCGGAAAGTAAGACAATAAAGTAAAACATCCGAATCACACCCTGAGATAATTCGGACACAGAAATGATAGCAAGACTGGCTACCGAAACTCCAGTATGATGGGGAACTTTTAGGCTTGGCGACCATTTTTGGCTTTTTCTTTGTCTCGGCAAGGGATGTAAGGGCCTTCAGTGCCGTATCAAATTCTTCATCTCTCCAATTTCTGTTCATCAAACCCTCTGAACCACTCTGAACGGCCTGTGATGTGGTCTTAAAGGCAGCATGACTCAAGATTTGGCTCGTTTTTAAACCATTTTCGACCATATCCCCAATTTTGATAGCCTCGACGAACGGATTACCCATAGCAGACATCATGTTCTGGAAGTAGTTCGCCTCTTGGGCCTGTAGGAAGACCGTAACCATTTCTGTTTCGTCCATTGGAGGCTTTCCCCCTGCGGCTTGCTCGCGCCATATGACAGCATATTCACAAAAATATTTCGCGGTTTTCTTTGTCAATCTTGACAAAGAGTTCTCTTTTTGGATTTTTCACTCTTGCTTTTTCTTTTTTTTTTTCCTTAGTTTTTTTTTTCGCTCTTTGTTTTTTTTTCTTTTCGTTCTTTGTTTTTTTTGTTTTGTTATTTTTGTCACTCTTTTCTTTCTTTTTCTTTCTTTCTTCTCTTTTTTTTTCCACTCAGTTTATTTGATGTCAATGATCGAATCCGATGGGGATTGCCTACGTATCATAACGCCGCATGAATCAGATCTTGCGTAGTTCGGGAAAGATCAGGAATAAAGTAAACAAACTAATACTTTTTTTCTTTATTTGTTTTTACCCATACACAAAACAGACTACGAAAACTTCTAACAAGAAATATATTTTTGATATTTTGTTTTTTGGAGGGGAATTTTTGAAAGGAAAACTTCTTTAAGAGTAAAGAAAATATTTTTGGATTTTAATTTTTTTTGTTATGTTTTTTAGATATATTTCTTTTCTTTTGTTTTGAGAATTTTTGAAAAGAAAGACTTTTAAAGAAGAAAGAATTTTATTTTTTGAATTTTGATTTTTATTTTATTTTTTCCGAAGAAAGACTTCTAAAGAAGAAAAAAAAATATTTTTGGATTTTGATTTGATTTTTTTTTTCGAATGAAAGACTTCTAAAAAGTTTTTTTTTTTTTTTGGTTTTAAATTTTTTTTATTTGGAATTTTCTAAGGAAAGACTTCTAAAGAAGGAATTAAATAAAAATATTTTTGGATTTTTGAAAATTAGGGGCGGAACCGATGAGGTTTGCATACGTATCTCACATCCGATGAGAATCAGACCTGCGTAGTTCGGTAAATTTTGACACAACAAGAAAATATGACTTTTGTAAACATGGGCTTATTTTCTTTCTTTTTTTAAAAAAAAAATTCGGCAAAGTTTCAGAATTTTTCAAATTCCTACCTTTCACTCTTGTTTTTTTTTTTTGATTTTTTATTTTTTTTATTTTCTTTCCCTATTTTATAAACCGATCAACATGCCAGCCGAAACAAATATATGCACAAGTAGCACGTAAAAATGCATCAGGATGGTTTTTTATATTGGGTACACCTATCCTAGACGGACACGACCCGTGTGTTGAGTCCCCAAAGTCAAATGCACGTGATGCAAACAAACGTACCTATTAGGGATCCGGCATGAAGTTATGTCATTCTAAGTTTAAATCCTGGGTGTATTGTTCTAGACCTGGCTTACCCGAGCGGACAACTCGAGCCGAAGTGGGGCAGCGTACCGGGAATACAGAAGCTTCACCGGCTTTGCAACTTGTCTGATCCTCGTTCTAAAATTAGGGTATGACTCTAACAGAAAAGAAGCCACGCGAAACGCACGCTTCCCGAAAGATTTAGAAGACTCAGAGAGAATAAGGGTTTTCGTAACAGTTTATATACAGTTCACGGCAATATCAAAGCGGTAAAGAGCAGCAATTAGCACATTAGGCTCAAACACGTAAAAAATTAGATAATAAACAAAAATCAAGTATAAAAGTTATCTAAGCTCGAATTCTGAACCCTGAACCAGAGATTCTGGGTTCGTTTTCCCAGCATAGTCGCCAGAGCTGTCACACCTCCTTTTTCCGAGGGGGTAGGGGTAGGAGTTTTTTTCCAATAAAAGTGACATTAATCGAAATAAAATTATTTATTTAATTCAGAGTCGCCACTTGGGATAATTATTATGGTGTCCCAATTCACCGATTTATTTTAAAATCCCAAATCAAGAAAATTGATTCTATTTATGGTCCGCGAACACATAAGATCGGGTAAGAAATTTTGTTAACCCGGGAGAAGGTGTGAGGCACTCCCGAGTTCTATAGTTTTAGCACAGTCGCTTAACAATTAATACTTGGCCTAATTATCTGATTTATTACACGTTTTAGACATATTGTGCATTTTACTCTTTACCGCCTCTAATTATTTACTTAACCGCTTTTTTTTAAAAGTATTTATGGAGTTATTATTATTTTTTTGAACAAGCTATGATGTCGTACACTTGTCGTTTAGGTACGTATTGCGAATCGCACCACGTGAAACGTACCTGCGGTTTGCAACATGTTTATTTTTATTATTATTTGAAGTTCTGGTCGAGTCACGTGAAACGCACACTCGAATTGGGATTTACATATCGTGACCATGCAACGGGAACCGTACTAATAGTCGTGATAATTTATTAATCGTGCCTAAAGCAAGCTACGATGTTTATGAATTATTTGTCTTAAACTAATTTGAGATTTGTAAAGCCATAAGAGTGTGTCATTGTAGAAAAGCATGAAATAGATTAAATTAATTATTCAAGGAATACAAAAGGGGGCCACTGTATGAGATTAATGGGCCTAGCAGATTTCAAGTTTTGGCCTCAAAGATAAAATAACTTTCTTCATTAGCTTATAGTAACCTCACAACCCCAGTTCCTTCAATGACCCATGTGTCTAGGCCTAAAAAATTGATCTTCACCAGTGACATAATTCTATTTAAACTTGTTTAACAACTTAACTCTATACTTTAGACAATTGATAGCTTAATTTAAAACAAAGATGGAACTACAAAAGCACATTTATTAACACATGAAGGACTAAATAACCAAACAGAGACATAACCTTTCCTAAGCTTCCATTTTAATAAGGTTTTTTTTTATGAACAATCACAACTCACTTATCAATTAGCAAATTTCTTTGAATCATTCATGGATGAACCCTTTTTTAAGAGAACATGCTAATGAACTAAGATAAATATACAAATAGGAAGCTCAAAATTTGGCAGCATGCTTAACAGAAAATAATTTCATTCATTCAAGATATAAATGAACACTAAAGAACACCAAAAGAAAAAAAGAAACAACTCATATCATTAATCAAAGCAAGATAAGGAGTGGATCTCAAAAGTTGAATCTGAAACTTTACGGTTTTACAGCTTTGAATCTTAAACACATTCAGACCGCACGCAACACCTCAAATGGAGCATCGAAACTCGCCGACGACCTCAACTAAAAACCTTACTGTTTCGACTGGGTTTGGATGGTAGTTTCTGGTATTAAAAGGGCTGTTCTGTGGAGGTTTAAGGGTTATTTTTGGGCGGTGAAGCTGCTGATTTTTTCGAAAGAAAGACGAAGAAAGAATGACACGAATAGAAATTCACTTATCTTAGAAGAAGAAAATAAAATTCTCTCAATTCCCTCCTCCCTCTTTTTTTCTCCTTCTCTTTTTTTTCTCCTCACATTTCTCTTTTATTTATAGAAAAAATTTCGGAATTTTCAGTTTTTTTATATATTTTCTTTTTCTTTTTTTATTTTTAATTAAAAAGAATTTTTACTTCCCATTTTTCTTATTTTTTTAAAAAAAATAATTCCCCACTTTCCTTTACTCTTATTTTTTAATTTCTTACTTTTTTTACTTTTATTATATTTAAATTCCCACTTTTATACTTTTCTTTTTTTTTATTTTCCACTTATTTTACTTCTTTTTTTTTTAATTTCCACTTAATTTTACTCCTTTTTTTTTTTTAAATTTTCAGCTATCCTTACTTTTATTTTTTAATTTCAACTTTATTTTACTTTTCATTTTTTAAATTTCCACATTCTTTTACTTTTTTTTTTTTAATTTTTCACTTTCTTTTACTTTTTTTATTAAACAATTTCCACCTACTTTTACTTTTACTTTTTAATTTTATATTTCTACTTTTCCTATTTTTTAATTTCCATCCGAAATTTGTTTTAGAAAAAAAATTAATTAATTAATTTTATTTTATTTTGGTTTTTAATTTATTTTATTTAAAAATAAAGATAAAAATAAAAATAAAAATAATACTAATAGTAATAATTGTTAAAAAATATATATTAAATTGCTGAAAATATTTACATAGTAGAAGGTGATAAAAATTTAAATATAGTAAAAAATTAGGTGTTCACAATCACCGAAATCACCTTTTTTTCCGGTGAGAAACATTGTAAGAAAAGGGGGGGTGGGGGGTGGAGAAAAGGAAAGAAGAAAAAAAAAGTAGAAAAATAAAATGAAGAAAACATACAAAACAAGATTTGGTTCCCGCCATCATCAACTTTTCCGGCGAGTAATATGTCAAAAGGAAGACAAATGTAAAAATGAAAAAGAAAGAAAGAAAAGACATTAATAGAGAAAGGATAGAAAAGAAGGTGGTATATTTGTAAAGAAAAGAAAATGGCAGAAGTAAGCTGGGGTGTAAAAATGACTTATGTAGTAATAAGGGGAAAGTAAACAAGAAAGAGAATAGAAGAAAAGAAAAAGAAGAAAGAGAAAAAAAATGACAAAAATTATTTTTTAGAGCTTCCACGCCGTTTATCAGGTGCAAATCAAAGCAAGTGCCTTAAAAGGTGGTACTTATTATGCGTTATACATATTTTTAAAATTTTCAAAAAATTTACACACTTTCATCCAAAAGTACACATTTTGAGAAGGAAAAAACCCACTCTGTACATGCTACTTTAGGATAATATATAAAACAGAAGTACAAACTTTTTCTTCCTAGTATTTTTAAAGTAATAACTTGAGCATCAAAAAGAGGAAATTTTAGGCCTCATAATGCCACGCATGAGGTATGTTTGTTAACTTCAAGCTCAAAAATAGCATTGGCTCGACAAAAACCTCCCTAACTCTACAAATTTGCTCCAACCATAGCAATTTTTTGGCGACAATTCTAAGTACTTCTCATATAGCTTTCGACAACGTTCTATATTGCCAAGTTGAAGTTTCATTTCAATATAATTCTTAAAAATCTTGTCTTTAGGAGCTTTTCCAATAGCTTGTCCAAGTATTAATCTTGCTTCCCTTTAGTCTTAATTGCCTAATTTCAAACTCTACAGCTAACAATCAGATTTTCGCGAACGAACATTTCTTATGTGGAATCAATTTAAGACATTCCCTGTAAATTTCTCTGGTCCTTTCTATGTCTAATGCCTCAATCTCTTCATATAATGCATAATTAATCCATAAGTAAATGTATCTCTTCCAATAATATTTCTCTTCAATTTTTTCTCACTTCATCTTCATATTCAAACCTCCTTTTCCAATTATAGCATCTTCAATACTTTCCCTATCACCATACCGCTTCTCAAAAGCAACAAATTTCTCGTACAAATCTTCACCTCGATCTTTATCTATATGATCAAGTGCAAATTTATAAATATACCTTGCCCTCCCAATTGTTGAGGTTTTATTTTTTAAGATAAAATAGTCTTAAAATGAGAGTGAATGGGAAATGGAGGGAAAATGAAATTTTTGAATAAAATTTTAAATTTTTCCCTCTTGACAATGAGACATTGTCCCATATTGGAAGAGGAAGAGATTTAACGTTACAATAACACTCTACCAATCTCTCGAAAATAGCACGTGCTCTTTCTACTTCATTGTACCTTAATTCGAACTTAATGTATGAAAACCAACTTTTTTCATCAGGCTGCCACGCCATCCATCATTCAAAAATTTCACGGCAGAGATTAACATTCCCTAGCATCTCTTCCATGTGAATGTATTTGTACCATAATTGATTAACTTTGGGCAATAGGGTTACTGCCCTGTCCCATATTGTATGGTCACGATAATTCAGTTCTATGGCACGTTCGTAAATTGAACGTGTTCGTTTGAAATCCTTTTGAGTTTCTTCCCATTTTGCGTATTTGACCAACGATTTTTTGTTGTTAATTTGGCCTTCGAATTCCTTGCGCTTGCGATTGCGGTAATCGGCGAGTTCAGTTGAGTCGGCGATTTTTTGCTTCGGCGGTGGTTGGATTTGTGATTTGTGAGTATCCCTTGCCTCGCGGAGGATTTGCTCGGCGGTGATTTGAATTGGTGCCGGAAATCTTACCTTTACTTTTATAGGTCTCGGGAATTTGACTCGGGTCGGGTCTGATTTGACTCTCATTGGAGAAATTACAATGGATATGGAAGCTCAAAAGCAGAGAAGAGAAATATAAAGCACAAGGGACAGGGAGTGGGATGGGTTTTATAGAGGTGAATTCACAATCCGAATGGAACTCGGATTTTTTATTCTTTTTTGGTTATTATAGTTTGAGTAGGATTTGGGATTAATTTCACATATATTCACTAAACTTAACCTATTATGACACTAAAGTTATCAATTTACTTTTTTAATACCAAAATGAGTAAACTGTACCCTATAAATCACAAAATTATTTTTTACATAAAAGAAACAATATTTTAACTACTACTATTAAAAAGGGTGCGATAGCACCCCACACCTGCTAATGTAAGATTCTAAAAATAAAAGACAGAGTTACAAAAAAATACACGTGACTTCACATCATAATAAAAGATGATCCATATTTTTAAGTTTTACCCGGCTTAGCCCATATTGTATATATTTTGAAAGTACTAGCAAAAGTATCAGATGATAACCCCTATTTCAAAATCTGTTTTCTTACATCGACTGTTTCTAAAAGCTATGGAGTTAAATGTAGGTGGTCAAGGTACCCATTTCGTTTGATGTTACGACAAGAAAAATTTACTGTAAAAACTAAGAATATTTTTGTTCTAGAGCCTCATGATTTTTTAGACCCTTCACGATTTAGTTTTTTAATTTCTCTTTTTTAATCTTTGAGTTAAATTTTAGATATGGGTTATTAGAGTTTGTTAGTTGTTTGGATTGGATGTCGCTCCAATTCATTGAAAATATCAAGAGGAGTTTAAAACTTAAATGTGAAGTGATTTGCAGTAGATTTAAGCTAGATTTGAATTAAATTTCAGAAGAGGCTCAAGGAAGAAGACGAAGTCGTTTTTGTATAATGGTGTATAATATTGTATGATAGTGTATAAACACCTCTTATACACTCTTATATACTTTTATACACCTTTATACAAACATGTGTAGAGGAACTTCTTTCATGATTTTCAGTTGCAATTCTTGTTCAAAACCAGTCCAAATCTCCATTAAATGACTTCAAATTTTATATACAACCTCCTTATACTATTTCTAACAAGTCTAACTAACACCAAACTCCAAATTTCTCACAAGACCAGATTCAAAATTTAAATCCATTTATTTAAGTTTGTTCAACAATGATGGACCAGTCTAAATCTTCATTAAATAACTTCAAATTTTGTATACAACCTCCTTATTATAATAGCCCATAAATTTCAAACAAGGACATATTGGTCATTTAACAAACTAAAAAAAAGGGATACACAAAAAAGGCCGAAGCCCACCAGATTTCAATTTGGCAAAAAGGAAAAACAAAGAAAGGGATTAAGGGAAGGGGGAAGAACTAACGGCAAACAATAAAAGAAAAAACAAAAGAGGGCTATGAGTAGTAGAAAAATTCAACACAGGGAAAACTCACAGACACCAATAAGTTAAGGAAAAATCTGGTGAAAAGCTTGATAGCCACTTTTGAGAATAAAAGAAAACGTTAGATTTGCACTTTTTCTTCCATTGAAAAGCACCAGAAAAATTCAACACAGAGAAACTAATTAAACAAAGGAGGAGGAGGAGGAGGAGGAGGAGAAGGAGGTAAATTTTTGGACTTAATTCATAGATTTGATTCATAAATTCCATGGCTATGGAGTCCATGAAATTTTTCATGAATTGGTGAATATACTATAGGTTTGGGGTTATAAATTTATATATTTCTGTATATATACCAATAAAAAAAGGATATTCCTTCAAAAACTTTTCCGTTTCGTTAGCAATTAGTAATCAAATATGATTGCTATTAATATTGGTGATATTGAAAAAAATTACAATGAAATTTTGATAGCAGCAAGTTGGGATACTGAAATGGATCTTGATATTTCAAGTAGAATAAGATGAATTTGTTGGGTTATTATAATTCGACGAATTAAGAGCCAAATATGAAACTCTGAGGGTTGGGCATTCTAAATTAGCTATGAATTAGCCTAAACAAGAAAATTAACATGAGATCGATATTGATGTGATTATAGATTGATTGAAGAAAGCCATACGGATCACTCGAGGTGACGTGTTTGGTATTTCGGCACGAGTACTGTGAGTAGTAACCCTTACGCAATTTGTGTTTTCATAATCTACATGGTTTATATATGATTTTGAAAATAAATGTGTTACTGATGCTTTGAAATTGCATGTGGGACAAGTCCTTTACTCGATATGATATCGGAATGGGACACTCAAGGCATTACGTGCTCTAAGATGTTCTAGTGAGAGGGCCGTGGAGCTCACATCATACAAACAAGAGGATATGGCCAATACATGGTAAGAAACTGTATTTCTAGGAAGGCCAGCAGGAGCAACACCACTGACATGGAACGAGTTCAGTAAGTTGTTCATGGATCATTTTCTTCCAGACAGCCTGAGGCAAAAATATGCTAGAGACTTTGAGATATTGATTCAGACTCCAGATATGGATGTGTCAACATATAACACCAAGTTTTGTAGTCTGTCTAGATATGTTCCTTACTTAGTGCCTACCCAAGAAGCTCGAGTTCAGAGGTTTGTTGATGGGCTGGTTGGTCATCTATACACTGCAGTAGACCCACAGATGAAGACTTTGTCCTGCTCTGATGCAGTCGATCTCGCTAGTAAGATTGAAAACAAGGGACATGATGAGCGTGCAACCACGTAAGAAGACCAAGACACAGGATCTTTCAGTGGCAGTTTTAGTGAAAATCGTATAGTAGAAAGTCAGGGACAACATCAACAGGGTTCTCAAACAGGGACACACTTGTCTTCACGGTCCGCATACAGACCACATTACAGACAGGGTACTAGGGGACCACCATCATCATCTGGACATCACAATTCTGGGAAGATATATACCACTACTCCAGTCTGCCAGACATGTGGTAGATCGCATTTGGGCCAGTGTCGTGTTCTGACTGGAGAGCTTTCGATGTGGCCAGTTGTGACATCACTTGAAGGATTGCCCTCGGTCTTCGAGGAATTTCAACCAAGCTTCTATTCAGTCAGCTACACCTACTCAGACTACTTGTAATACTTCAGGTGCTGCAGGTACAGGAAATAGAGGTCGAGGTGTCGAAGATCGTGCTACTGTGAATCAAGGGCAAGGAATGTTGGTAGAGGTCAGGCAAGAGTTTTTGCATTTACTATACAAGATGCTCAAGTCTTGAATGTTGTAGTTATAGGTATTCTTTCTGTCTGTACATTTGAAGCACTTGCATTGATTGATCCGAGATCTACCCACTCCTATGTGTCCTCGTACTTTGCTTTGAGGTTTAGTAGATAGCATGAGCTATTGAATGATCCTTTTCTAGTTGCTACTCCTCTTGGAGAGTCTCTATTAGCTGAATACGTGTATTGTGCTTATCAGATTCGGGTTGAGGGTAGAGATACTCTAGCTGACCTTATTGTACTCGTTATTATTGACTTTGACATGTTGATGGGAATGGATTAGTTATCTTCTTGCTATGCTATCATCGATTTCCATGCAAAGATAGTTAAATTTGAGATACCAAACGAGCCTAGCTTTGCCCTAAAAAGGGGTCAGGTTCTAGAGATTTGCAAAATTGTATCTTTTATGAAGGCTCAATAGCTTCTGAAGAAAGGTTGCTTGGGTCTCTTAGCTATTATAAATGACACAAGAAAGGAAATAACTAGTATAGAAAATAAACCAGTAGTAAGAGAATTTTCTAATGTATTTCCTGAGGATTACCAGGATTACCTCCAGTACGAGAAATAGACTTTGATATTGATTTGCCACCTAACACACAGCCCATATCGATACCCCCATATCGGATGGCACCAGCAGAGTTGAAGGAGCTAAAGCAACAATTGCAGGATTTGTTAGATAAGGGTTTTATCAGATCGAGTATATCTCTATGAGGTGTACCAATATTGTTCGTAAAGAAGAAAAACGGATCTCTGAGAATGTGCATTGACTACATGCAGTTGAACAAGATAACAATATGCAATAAATATCCTTTGCCTTGTATATATGACATGTTTGATCAGTTACAAGGAGCTGCTCACTTTTTAAAGATAGACCTTCTTATCATCAGCTTAGAATAAAAAAATGAAGATATTTCTAAAACTGCTTTAAGATCTCGATACGGGCATTATGAGTTTATTGTGATGCCTTTCGTACTGACTAATGCTCCAGCTGCATTCATGGATTTAATGAATAGAGTGTTCAAGCTGTTTCTGAATAGATTTTGTAATAGTATTTATTGATGATATCCTGATATATTCTTGTAGCCGGAAAGAACATGAGAATCATTTGAGGACTGTGTTACAGACATTGCGAGAACATCAGTTTTATGCTAAGTTCTCAAAGTGCGAATTTTGGCTAGACTCAGTAGGATTTCTGGGGCATGTTGTATCCAAATATGGAATTATGGTAGACCCTAAGAAGACTGAAGTTGTGCATAAATGGCCCAGACCTACTTCTCCTACAGAGATTCACAGCGTTTTAGGCTTAGCAGGCTATTACATGTATTTTGTGCAGGATTTCACCAGAATAACAGCTCCACTGTCTAAGCTAACACAGAAAAATGCAAAGTTTCAGTGGACGGAAGAATATGAGCAGAGCTTTCAAAAACTCAAAACGTGTCTAACAACCATACCCATATTAGCCTTACCATCGGGTTCTGGAGGATTTACGGTGTTCTGTGATGCATCAAGGGTGGGATTAAGATGTGTTCTCATGCAAAATAATCGCGTTATAGCTTATGCTTCGAGACAATTGAAAAAGCACGAGCAAAACTATCCTACACATGATTTGGAGATGGCTGCAGTGGTTTTTGCTTTAAAAATTTGGAGACATTACCTATACGGTGAAACTTGTAAGATTTATACTGACCATAAGAGTTTGAAGTATATTTTTTAGCAGAGAGATCTGAATCTTCGGTATCGGTGGATGGAACTACTCAAGGACTATGATTATTCTATTTTGTATCATCCTGGAAATGCCAATGTGGTGGCTGACGCATTGAGCAAACAATCTATGGGAAATTTGGCACATATAGTTCCTGCAAGAAGACCTTTTGTTGAAGATATGCATAAATTAGAGGGTACATGTGTCAGATTTAGTGTCGGAAATTCAGAGGCATTGTTGGCTTGTGTTCAAGCTAAGTCTTCATTAATTGAGCACATTAAGGTCACCCAATATGAAGATGAGCAGTTATGCAAATACAGAGATGAGGCCTTAGCTGGTAAAAGCAAGGATATGAGTGTTGGAAGTGATGGTTTTCTTCGAATGGATGACAAGCTATGTGTAGAAGACGTAGATGGGTTGAGACGGACTATTCTTGAAGAAGCCCACAACTCTAGATACACTATACATCCTGGATCCACAAAAATGTATCATGACCTAAAGCAATCTGATTCGTGGGAAGGTATGAAGAAAGATGTTGCTAACTTTGTGTCTAGTTTTTTGACTTGTCTGCAGGTCAAGGCTGAGCATCAGTGACCCGCAGGACTGTTACAACAAATTGAGATTCTAGAGTGGAAATGGGAAAGAATTACTATGGATTTTGTCACTGGGCTACCACGAACCCTTAGAGGTTATGACTCTGTATGGGTGATTGTAGATCGACTGACGAAATCAGCACACCTTTTGCCAGTGAATACTACATATGGTGGAGTAAGATATGCACATATATTTATGAATGAAATTGTCTGACTTCACAGAGTTTCAGTATCCATCATATCTGATAGAGGATCACAATTTACTTCACGCTTTTGGAAATCTTTTCAAGAAGCATTGGGTACACGAGTAAATCTTAGTACTGCACTTCATCCACAGACAGACGGGTAGTCTGAACATACTATACAGATCTTGGAGGATATGTTGAGAGCTTGCATTCTTGAGTTTGGAGGTAGTTGGGACGCTTATCTACCTTTAGCTGAATTTTCTTACAATAATAGCTTCTAGTCCATTATTCAAATGGCATCGTATGAAGCATTGTATGGTAGAAGAAGTTGTTCTCCTATCGGATGGTTTGAAGCTGGTGAGACTAACTTATTGGGACTTGACTTAGTACAAGAAGCTATTGACAAGATCCAATTAATTAGGCAGAGATTGCTCACAGCTCAAAGCAGACAAAAGTCTTATGCAGATAAGAGAAGAAGAGATTTAGTGTTCACAATTGGTGACAAAGTATTCCTATGAGTTTCCCCTATGAAAGGTGTGATGCGATTTGGGAAAAGAGGCATGTTAAGCCCCAGGTTTGTATGACCATATGAGATACTAGACCGAGTGAGAGTTGAGACTTATTGTTTGGCACTTCCTCCTGAGTTATCTTTTATTCATCCAGTGTTTCATGTCTCAATGCTAAGGAAATGTATATCAGACTCATCTCAGGTGCTTGAAGCACCTACTATACTATTTGATGAGAAGTTGTCTTATGAAGAGGAGACGATGGCTATTGTTGATAGACAAGTAAGAAAGCTACGGTCAAAAAGAATTGTGATCGTTAAAGTCTATGGAGAAATAATACCGTTGAAGAAGTTACTTGGGAAATAGAAAATGATATGCGCGTCAAATATCCTCATTTATTTCAATCTAAGGTACGTGCTTGAGTTAAATTTGGGGACCAAATTTTATAAGGTGCAAAGGATGTAATAGCCCATAAATTTTAAATAAGGACATATTGGTCATTTAACAAACTAAAAAAATAAAAGGGATACACCAAAAAGGGTCGAAACCCACCAGGTTTCAATCCGGCAAAAAGGAAAAACAAATAAAGGGATTAAGGGAAGGGGGAAGAACTCACGGCAAACAACAAAAGAAAAAAACAAAAGAGGGCTTTGGGTAGTAGAAGAATTCTAACACGGGGAAAACTCATAGGCAATAATAAGTTAAGGGAAAATCTGGTAAAAAGCTTGGCAGCCACTTTTGAGAACAAAAGAAAACGTGAGATTTGCACTTTTTCTTTCATTGAAAAGCACCAGGAAAATTCAACACAGAGAAACTAATTAAACAGAAGAATTAATATTAATGAAATAACGGAGTCCATAGAATTTTTCATGAATTGGTGAATATAATATAGGTTTGGGGTTATAAACTTATATATTTCTCTATATATACCAATAAAAAAAGGATATTCCTTCAAAAACTTTTCTGTTTCGTTAGCGATTGGTAATCAAATATGATTGCTATTAATATTGGTGATATTGGAAAAAATTACAATGGAATTTTGATAGCAGCGAGTTGGGATACTGAAATGGGTTTTGATATTTCAAGTAGAATAAGAGCGATTTATTGGGTTATTATAATTCGACGAATTAAGAGCCAAATATGAAACTATGAGGGTTGGGCATTCTAAACTAGTTATGAATTAGCTTAAACAAGAAAATTAACATGAAATTAATATTTATGTGATTATAGATTGATTGAAGAAAGTCGTACGGATCACTGGAGGTGATGTTTTTGGTATTTCGGCACGAGTACTGTGAGTAGTAACCCTTCCGCAATTTGTGTTTTCATAACCTGCATAGTTTATATATGATTTTGAAAATAAATGTGTTACCGATGCTTTGAAATTGCATGCGGGACAAGTCCTTTACTCGATATGATACCAGAATGATTATTTGATATGATTATTGTTGTTTTAAATATTCTCGTTGTTACTAAATATTTTTACAGTTACCGAAATAAAATTACATGATTTGATAAGAAATGATATGCCCTTTATTATTTTTAAAATGCTTTCTTACTAGTATTGACTATTACAAGAAAGAGTATTAATAGGAGGAGACTTTGAAGAATCCCGTAGCTACGTCAGGTTCGTTAGACCTGGTGCACCTTGTATTTACAGATTATCGATTACAGTTATAGCCCTCACTAGTGGGAAGGTAGAACTAGTATACAGTTACAGTTTTCCCTCGAGTAGGGACCTACAGTTATATTTTGACTCCTTTTACGAATGGGTCCACACAGTGATACAGATTACATGATCAACAACAACAACAACAATAACCCAGTATAATCCCACTAGTGAAATCTGGGAAGGGTAATGTGTACGCAGACCTTACCCCTACCCTGGGGTAGAGAGGCTGTTTCCAAATGACCCTCGGCATCCTTCTCTCCAAGTACTCCCCACCTTGCTCTTGGGGTGACTCGAACTCACAACCTCTTGGTTGGAAGTGGTGATCCTTTCTTGAAAATCTCCCAAACATAAAGATTTGCTATGAGACAGTGGTTACCAAGTTTATTACCGATTTGTTAAATTGATTTATGTCACATGAAGCACATGAATAAACTGATTATATTTACCGTTTTTGAGAGGGCATTTTATTTTTATGATAGTTCTGATTATTATTATACAAGCATATTTTGTGACTTGTCCCAATTAAAAACGGTTGTGGTTAAGTGTTATTACTCATTGAACTAGCGACTCACTCCCCGCTATTTATTTTTTCAGAGACAGCAGTTGACGCATGCAAGGATTTTGTTAATTAGAGCTGTAACACCCCAAAGTTTTAACTAATATTTGCATTTTCGATTGAGCATCTTTATAATGAAGATAGATTTTACGTCATACTTCCTAAACGTGAATTTGACAATATATAAAAATTTCTTACTTTAGGTTGTGTTAATATTGACAAAAAGTTCCATGGTGTTGCTATGTGTAACACTTTATATTATTTTGATGAATTGATATTAAATACATTAGATATTTAAGTTTTTGGGCTGGCACTCTTTTATATTTATCTAAAGATATTTAGTAGTTTGGGTAGCCAATTTTATTTCATACTCATCCGAAGTTCATAAATATTACTTATTTGACTTGCTTTTCCATAACCTCCTCTCATATTTCATTCTTTCATGTCAAAGAAAATCCCCACTCTCTCTACTTCTTATCACCTGAAATACATCACGATAACCATCAGAAATTTTCACTAAACCAACCAACAAAACTCGTTCTTGGTGAAGCTCAAGTTGCTCCTCTCTTTTGTGGTAAGTTACTAAACTCGTTTTTACACTAGACATCTATTAGTGTTTTCTTTGTATCTTCTTGTATAGGGATCTGTTTTAAGTGATCCAAGCTTTTCTAAAAAGATATTTCATAGATTTATAACTCTTATTCAGGCACCAAAACCTGGTTTGTCTTGTATTTACCCGAAAATAGGTGATGAAGTACAGGGCAGGTGCTATTGTTAATAATATTACAAACCTTCCCTATACTATTGTTAGCAATTTTAGCATAACTTTTTGTACAAAACTGATATGGGGTGATTCAAGATTTTCTGAAATGGTAAGACATATATCTACAGCTGTAATGAAGACCACACAATCTAGTTTATCCATTTTCATCTTCAAAACTGAGTCACAACACAAGACAATGATACTATCCAGAATTTCTGTTTAAAATGTTTTGGGTAATTTGCATCAATATCATGTTTAGTTTGACATGTTAAATCACTGAACTCTTTCTTCTTCGAAGGCAGCCAGACTGACGAACCGGTCCTCCCAGACCTCTTTCTTCTTCGACCTCTCAAGGCCGGCAACTGTAGTGTCTCCCCCTCGACCATCATCTGGAATGTCATCCACTATAGTCACTGGTGCCTCAGGGACAGGTGTAAAGGAGGGCTCGGAAGCCTGACTGGCACTCTCCGAACCCTCGGAGGTGCTATGTGATGTGGAAGGCTCGTCCCCGAGTTGATACCTTCCCGGTGGCTTTGATTGTACAACCTGCTGTTCTTGAACTAAGTTGCCCTCCGATGCTTCCCTAGATGGGGCATAAGAACTGGATTCGAAGGGCTCTACATTTCTTCCTCGGTCGGCTGTAGCCTTCTTTGTGATTATCTTTTGGAGGGCGAGGGGTAAAGTACTTTTTCCTCGGCCCCTGGAAGGTTCACCCCTCCTCTTTGAAGTATCATCTCTGCCTCGTGATCTAACCATTGTCTGTAACAAGCAAAAGTAAGTGTAAGTTGTAAGTCAAGTACAAACTTGCAAGAACACACCAATGAAACAGTGAACAACCTAGTGTAAAACATGCTTGCAGGATAAGGGAGTGCGGTCCGGAGAATAATCAGTGCGGCTGCAAGTTGGGCATTGTGGCCGCAGAGTTGAAAGTGCGGTCCGCATAATTGACAGTGCGGCCGCATAATTGGAGTGCGGTCTGCACATTTTCTATTGCGGCCGCACATCAGATACCATCAAAATGCCAACTCTCTGATGACAGAGAGTGGGCTGTTGTGCGACCGCAATCACTTTTCTGCAACCGCGATAGGATTTTTGCGGTCCGTACAATTTTCATCACGGCCGCAGAATCAGTCTTGACTAATGTACCCTAATCTCAACTTCTGCGGACCGCAGAATTTCTTGTGCGACCGTAGATTTCAAAACATTTACGAGCAGAGTTCTAGGGTTAACAATTTTTTTCACAAAATTGACATGGTGTTAATAATTAAGCATGAAAATCAATTTACCCATTCCCCTTAGAGCAATTACTAGTTGACTCACTACAGTTTAAAACCCACATAGTTGTAAAATTGAATTCTACTGACAAATGGCCTAAAACTAACTAACCAATTATAAATTAAACTAAAAATTAAAAAATTCTACAAGTAATTTAGGCATACTAGATATGAAGTAGTGCAAATGAGTGATCACGTATGTTGATTGTGTGTGGCAGTTGATTTAACAGACGATGTCAATATTTCAGATTTCTAAGTGCTCAAAGAGGGGAAAAAAATGAACAGTAGCCCTAAGTCTACTATTTATACTGGACGGTCTGACTAAGGGACAAAGGGATGAGTGCGGCCGCAGAATTTCTACTGCGGTCCACACTCTATTACCTGGGGATCAAAAGCCCTTGTTGATCTGCGGTCAGCGGAATTTGCAGTGTGACCGCAAATTTTTGTTGCAGACCGCCGATTTTGATGTGCGGCCGCACTTTGGCCATTTCTCTGACAAACCAACTTTAGAGAGTTTGCATTTTTCCCTTTCAATTTGTGCGGTCCGCACTGTAATTGTGCGACCGCAATTCCCTTTTTGCTGTAGCAATCACAATTGTGCGGTCCGCACAATGTACATGCGGTCCGTACTTCTTTCCATACTTAGCCAATTTTATGGACACAGTTTCTATAAAATACATTCATCCTTGCAACACACTTCAAATCTAGTTAGCACAAAACTAATGCCTATCTACAAAAGAAGAAAAGAAAAGGAAAAAAAACATGGGTTGCCTCCCAAGAAGCGCCTGATTTAACGTCGCGACACGATGCACATTACCATCATTTGAAATAAATAACTGCCACCACATGGCCATAATCAAACTTTCCCAAATAATGCTTTACCCGGTAACCATTGACTCGGAATACCTCATCATTTTCGTTTTTCAAGTCCAAAGCACCAAAAGGTGTCACATTCACAATTTCAAAGGGACCACTCCACTTAGATTTTAGCTTTTCGGGAAACATCTTTAATCGTGAGTTGAACAACAAAACAAGATCGCCTACCTTGAACTCCTTGTTCCGAATGTATTTGTCATGAAGGTACTTCATCTTCTCTTTGTACAAGGACGAACTTGCATATGCATGGTACCAGAACTCATCCAATTCATTTAAATGTGTAACCCGCAAGTTAGCGGCTGCATCCCAATTAAGATTCAACTTCTTTAAAGCCCACATGGCTTTGTGATCAAGTTCTACCGGAAGATGACAAGCTTTGCCAAACACCAACCGGTATGGAGACACCCCGATTGGAGTTTTGAAAGCAGTCCGATAAGCCCATAGTGCATCATCAAGCTTCTTTGACCAATTCGTCCGGTTAACATTCACTGTTTTGGACAAGATACTCTTTATCTCCCGGTTGGAAACTTCCACTTGACCGTTAGCTTATGGATGATAGGGAGTCCTAACTTTATGAGTGACACCATACTTTTCAAGCAAAGTGTCAAAAGTCTTGTTGCAAAAATGTGACCCCCCATCGCTTATGATAACCCGTGCAGTACCAAATTTTGTGAAAATATTCTTCTTCAAGAACGCCACCACACTTCTTGCTTCATTGTTGGGTAGAGCAATGGCCTCAACCTATTTAGACATATAATCAACCACGACCAAGATGTATGTGTTTTCACAAGAACTTACAAAAGGACCCATTAAGTCAATACCCCACACATCAAAGATATCAATCATCAAAATGGTAGTGAGAGGCATTTTATTCTTCTTCGAGATTCCACCGGCCCGTTGGCATTCATCACATCTTTTCACCATATCACTTGGCCGTCGTTCTTGCCCCGCCATGGTGACCATCATAAGACGAAGAATGGCAAGCCTCAAGAATAACATTTTACTCTTCGTCTGGTACATATCTTCTAATTACCCCATCCATACGAATCCGAAAAAGGTATGGCTCGTCCCAATAATAATCTTGACAATCACGTTTGAGCTTCTTCCTTTGATTTGAAGAGAAATCATCCGGGATGATTCCACACACAGGGAAGTTTGCTAGATCCGCAAACTATGGCACCTCCTTCATTGAAATAGCCAAGAGTTGCTCGTCGGGGAAGAAGTCATTGATTTCAAGGCCATCATGCGACCTCTCCTCCTCCTCCAAATGAGACAAGTGGTCCGCCACTTGATTTTCACTCTCTTTTCGATCTTGGATGTCAATATCAAACTCTTGCAACAATAGCACCCATCTCATCAACCGAGCTTTTGAATCTTTCTTGCTCATAAGATAGCGAAGTGTCGCATGATCCGTATGTACAATGACCTTTGCACCCATCAAGTATGAGTGAAACTTCTTAATTGCAAACACAATGGCAAGGAGCTCTTTCTCTGTAACGGTGTAATTGACTTGGGCATCATTCATGGTCTTACTAGCATAGTAGACCGGATGAAAAACGTTATTGATGCGTTGCCCCAAAACTGCTCCAACAGCTACATCACTAGCATCACACATGAGCTCAAAAGGAATACTCCAACTAGGAGTGGTGATAATGGGAGTGGTTGTCAACTTGAACTTTAGCAATTCAAAGGCTCTCATGCAATCATCATTTAAGTGAAACTTAGCATCTTTCTATAAGATCTTGCATAATGGGTTCACCACTTTAGAAAAATCCTTTATGAAGCGCCGGTAGAACCCCGCATGACCCAAGAAACTTCGCATGCCTTTCACCGAAGTTGGAGGTGGAAGTTTAGAAATCACCTCTATCTTTGCCTTGTCAACCTCTATGCCATTCTTTGAAATCTTGTGGACAAGGACAATGTCTTCCTCAACCATGAAATGATATTTCTCCCAATTCTGCCAAACAATCATCAAAGGAATCCCCAACTACCGAGAAGTCATCCATGAAGACTTCAAGGTAGTCCTATACCATATCCGTAAAGATCGCCATCATACACCTTTGAAAAGTCGTCGGTGCATTGCATAATCCAAATGGCATCCGCTTGAAAGCGAAAGTGCCATAGGGACACGTGAAAGTTGTTTTCTCTTGATCTTCCGGGGCAATACCGATTTGGTTGTAGCCCGAATATCCGTCTAGAAAGCAATAGAAAGCATGGCCGGCCAACTTATCAAGCATTTGGTCAAGGAAGGAAAGTGGAAAATGGTCTTTCCTCATGACTTTGTTTAGTTTGCGATAGTCCATACATACTCTCCACCCGGTCACCGTTCATGTGGGAATCAACTCGTTCTTGTCATTGGTGACCACTGTTATGCCCCCTTCTTTGGGACACATTGCACCGGAGAAGTCCACGAACTGTCGGAAATGGGGTAGACAACCCCGACATCTAACCACTTGATGATCTCCTTTTTTACCATGTCTTGCATGGTTTCATTGAGTCTCCTTTGATGTTCAATGGATGGTTTGGCATCTTCCTCCAAGTTAATCTTGTACATGCAAAATGCTGGGCTTATCCCCTGAATATCTGCCAAAGTCCACCCAATAGCTTTCTTCCTCTTGTGGAGCACTGTCAATGTAGAGTCAACCTACACGTTAGTCAAATAAGATGAAAGAATAACCGGTAAAGTAGAACAAGGGCCAAAAAATTCATACCTAAGATGTGGAGGCAATGGCTTCAACTCCAAGGTAGGAGGCTCTTCAATTGAAGGTTTTGTAAGAGGAGTTTTCCTATTTTCAAGATCCAAGAAAAGTTTTCGGGTTGTATAGTTGTATGACCCCATTCCTTGCAAAGAATTCACACATTCCATGAAGCCATCCATCTCGTCATCATCAAAGTTGAGCAAGACAGCCTCTAACATATCACCCACATTAATCGTGGCACTTGTCATCAATAATCACATCGGTCACCAAGTCCACGAAAGAACACACTTCATTGCTATTCGGTTGCTGCATAGATTTGCACACGTGGAACACCACCTTTTCATCACCCACCCGGAAAGTGAGTTCTCCAGCTTCCACATCAACAAGAGCCTTCCCCATAGCAAGGAAATGTCTTCCAAGAATAATCGGCACCTTATAGTCCTCTTCACAATCAAGAATAACAAAATACGCTGGGAGAATGAACTTATCAACATGAACCAATACATCTTCAATCACTCCCAACGGACTCTTCATTGTACGATCAGCCATTTGTAATCTCATAGATATGGGCCGTGGTTGCCCAATTCCTAAGGTCTTGAAAACTGAATAGGACATCAAATTGATACTCGCCCCAAGATCACAAAGAAGTTTGGCAAACTCGGCACTTCCAGTGGTACAAGGGATTGTGAAAGCACCGGGATCTTCCAATTTAGGAGCCATCGAATTTACAATTGCACTCACTTGATGAGTGACTTTTATAGTTTCAAATGACCGCTTCTTTCTCACCAAATCCTTCATAAACTTTGCATAACCGACATTTGCTCCAAGGCTTCAACTAATGGCACATTTATCGAGAGACTCTTCATCATGTTAATGAAAATTTTGAATTGGTTCTCATGATTTTGCTTGGCGAGCCTTTGAGGATATGGAGGAGGTGGCTTAGGCAATGGTGCCTTAGCCTTTTGCACTACCGGTTCCGATATGTCAATAACATGATCCCTAGGCGGGTTCACTTCCTCTTGAGTCTCTTCCACCGTGTCATCAATATCAATCCGCACTTCATCATTTGTTTGAACCACATTGTTCATGATCTCTTCTTCTTCTACCACTTGCTCATCATCCACAAGCTGCCTTTGACTTGAGGTGGGTGCATTCGCACCTCTTCCACTTTTTGTAGTAACGACCATGACATGTCCCGTATTATTTCCACCCTTTGGGTTTACCACCGTGTCACTTGGTAGTTCCCCCTTAGGACGAGAATTTAAAGCTTGAGAGATTTGTCCCATTTGCACTTCTAAGTTGCGGATCGATGTGTTGTTTGAAGCAAGTTGGGCATCGAAATCGGTATTCTTCTCCATCATTTGCTTGAACATGTTCTCAATATGGCCCATTTCATTGTTGGAATAGCTAGGACCATGGGAAGTATAATGAGGTGGGTTGCTCGGTTGTTGATACATCGGGGGCCTTTGAGAACCCGACCCCCAATTTCCTTGATTGTTATTCCACCCGCCTTGATTGTTGTTGTCACGACCCAAAATCCCACCACAGGCGTCGTGATGGCACTTAGTCTCTAAGACTAGGTAAGCCGATTACAATTACAATTCAAGCCATTTTCTTAATAATCGAAACCAACAATGGAACTAATTATAACACCTTCCCAAGACTGGTAATACTGAGTCAAGAACTCTAACTGAATACATGCAATGATCTCAAAGATCGAATATACAATACTGTTCGAATAAGAGTTGACAGTACAATAAAATGAAAAGACTCCAAGGGACTGGGACGACCAAGCAACTCTACCAAGAATCCTTGCGATCAACACACTAACTCTGCCTGAGTCTGATATCTCCAATACCTGGCTCTGCACAAAAATGTGCAAAAGTGTAGTATGAGTACACCACAGTTGGTACCCAGTAAGTATCAAGACTAACCTCGGTGAAGTAGTGACGAGGTACAGTCAAGATACTCACTAGTCAAATAACCTGTGCAATATAGCAGTATACAATAGTACTGGAAAATAACTAGCAATGATAATAACAAAATCAACCAGTGATATAACAGCAAGGCAACAAGAACATCATAATTATTGCTCAAACGAATAAGGAACACAAATACAACCAATTAATCAAGTCCTTCAAATATAAATCCTTCACATATTATTCTTTAAGATAAATATCTTTCGAATATACTTCTTTTGAATAAATATCTTTCGAATATACTTCTTTCAAATAAATATCTTTTCAAGTAAAAGTCACCATGTGACACCTCATTTCACAATCATAAAAATTACGGGTCTCAGCCCACTTTCATATTTTCCACGGCACCTCGTGCCCATATTTCTATCACAACCACACGGACAACTCACGTGTCAATAATAAAATCGTCATATTTTTTCCGGCACCTCATGCCCATATTTCTTTCATAACCGCATGGACAACTCACGTACCAAAATATCAATGTATATAAAATCCGTAGGATCAATTTATTTTCAATAAAGTAAGTTTATAATTTTTAAACCAAGTACGAAATCATCAAAGAAATGAGTTTATTTTTAAACTCGTTTGGGTAAAGAAAATGACATTTCAATTAAAATAAAGCATCCAATGACTACTAATTTGGATATAAAATTTATTAAATTAAAACATAATAGCAATTTCTTTTATTCGAAACAACTCAAATCTCGAAAATCAGTACAAACTATAAACACAAATCCTCAGAGTCTTGTACAAAGAGACAAAACCAACACAATACAACAAGGAATACAAAACACATAATAAAATCAAATAATACATCACGGAAGAATACAAGAATTTACATATCACGAAAAAATAAAATAACCAAAGGCAAGTGCAACCATAGAAAAATATCAACAAAGGGCACTCCCGAGGTACCGCCTAGTAGTCCCAAATCATAAATAAATTTCAACAAAGGGCGCTCCCGAAGTACCGCCTCGTAGTCCCAACACAAATATCAACAACAACAATGCCCCAGGCCATCACAAGTCATCACAAATCAATCCCCGATATAGCCCATCTTGTCTCGTCACGTGCGCAATAATAAAGTAAATGCCCGCCGTGTCTCGCCGCACGCGCATAATAATATTCTCGCCTTGTCTCGCCACATGCGCAAACCCACATATATAGCCCGCCTTGTCACGCCGCATGTGCATATATCAATAGTAATGCTAGCACGACAGAAACTTCATACAAACACCCGAACAAACCTCTCAACAATATCACGCGCCAATATCACAACATCTCATAATTGTACCTCAAGTGATAAATTATCACAACATATCACAAATTACATATCAAGTGCTCAAATATTACAACTTGCCATAGAAATTAACAATATATTATTTTCCACAATAAGAAGCCCATGGCTCAACCATAATGTGCACAAAATCTTAACAAAATATTCGAGAGTGAACAACTCAATAAAATAATATTTTATAATTTAATACTTTGCCTCGGTATGATTTACGGCCTTTATAACTCAATACTAATTTCAACAACATGAACTGAAAAGTAATTCATCAAGGAACAATGCCTTCTTTAATCCAAATTTTTGGCAAATAGATTAATGCCTCATTTTAAAATTATTTAATAAATTATTTACAAATGAATAATCCATAATGAAATTATCTCTAGAAAATATCAACTCAACAAAAATACGGGATTCACATAAAAATCAAGGTGGCAATCACACCAAATCATCATATAAAACAAATTCAACAAACAAAGATTTATGCATGACAAATAGAGAATTTAATAAGTGCCAATAATTTTCAATTTAGTACATAAGGGCGTCTAAAAATTTTTAGCCGATATAATTTACACATATAAACCAAGTACGTACTCGTCACCTCGCGTACATGGTTTTCAATTACACAGTTTTTCACATAAGACTCAATGCCTAAGGGGTAATTGCCCCACTCAATGTTACGCAAGATACTTACCTCGCTTCGCAATCAAATTCAAGATTCCAATAAACCTTTGCCCCCGCGAATTCGTGTCTGAACGCTTCATATCTAGTTACAAACAATTCAATATACTTAATACGAATCGTAGGAATTAATTCCACATGAAATTACTAATATTCCATATTAAAATCTGAAATTTATTTTAAAAATCGACAGTGGGACCCACATTTCGAATCCCAAAAAACTCATAAAACCCGAACACCCGTTCCGATACGAGTTCAACCATATAAAAATTATCGAATTCCGACATCAGATTGCCCTTCAAATCTTTAATTAAAGTTTTTGAAGATTTCTACCATTTTCAACCCAATCTTTACCCATTTGAACTCAACAATCTTCCCACAAACCTTATTGATACAAGCACGTATAACTAATACCCTCACATCCAATAATCATCTTACTAATTACCTATTTCTAGTTGGATTTCGAAAATGAAGAATTGGGGAAAGCAATTCTTACCTCTTTGAAGCCTTAGAAACCCTTTGATGCGATTTTAAGGTTTGATTCAAGGAAGAGTAGTGAAATCTTTAGTTCTCTCCTTTCCTCTCTCCAGAATCGCTCTCCCTTCTCTCTAAAGCACCAGAAATTGCCCCAAAAATGAACCCCAATCGAGTTAAATAAAATGGGGTTCGGGTCATAAAAACCCATTTTTGTACAGCCGCGGCGCGGGGCGGCTGTGTAAAAAGTGTCTGGAAATGAAATTTCGGAGCGTTCTGGTCATAACTTCTTGTAGGAGTGTCCAAATGATGAACGGCTTGAAGCGTTAGAAACTAGATTCGAAGATCTTTCATTTGATAGATTGTCCATCACATAACTCCTATATATATATATATATATATATATATATATATATATATATATGCTCGTCCAAAGTTTGGTCTTGTGCGTACTCATTTGGAACTTTAGTCTATTATAAAATTTTCTAACTTGGCTTAGACTTAGGACTTTATGTAGACCCCACATCACTTATAATATGCCTCGTACACTTGTTATCACATTCAATTGATATCCATCATATTATTAGTCCTCGTCTGCACATAAAATAATATAATTAGAACACATCAACTTTCTAATTTCACCAAAATACGCTGAATTGTTCTACGGGCTTCCAACTCCAATTCCGGACATATGCCTAAGTCCGTAATCACCATACGAAGTTATTAGAACCATCAAAGTTCCATTCCGGGGTCGTTTGTATAAAAGTCAAACTCCGGTCAACTCTTTTCTTTTAAGCTTCCAAAACAAGAATATATTGTTCTTTCAATTAAATCTCGAATCATCCGAAAATCAAACTCGATCGTGCGCGCCAGTCATAATACATATTACAAAGCTTGTCGAGGTTTTAAGCCGCTAAACGAGACGTTAATTCTTAAAACGACAAGTCGGGTCGTTACAGTTGCCTCCCCAATTGCCTTGGTTATTGTTGTTATGCCAATTCTCTTGATTATTGCCTCCACTCCAATTGCCTAGATTGTTGTTTTTATACCAATTGCTTTGATTGTTTCCACCACTCCAATTACCTTGATTGTGAGAATTCCAATTTCCTTGATTTTTCTGAGGTCTCCATTGTTGTTGGCTTGGGCCTTGGAAGTTGTTTCTTTGCCCTTGAAAGTTGTTCACATATTAGACTTCTTATTCTTGGTGATTGTAGGAATCCTCTTACTCAAACCCACTATCTTCTTGCACAAAATGTTTCACTCTTTGTTGCATTTGCAGACCCTTTGTTCTCCGTTTGTTCACCATCATGTTTACTCCCTCCATTGCATTGACTTGCCTCGAGTTTTGTACTTGTTGAAGTTGAGCATTTGCCAATTAGTTCATGGTGGTGGTCAATTCGGCTATGGCTTGCCCATGGTCATGCAATTATTTGTGAAGGTGAATCACATTGGGACTCCCTTATGGAACATTAGCCCGGGATTGCCACGCAGATGAAGTATCTACCATCTCATCCAAAATATCACACGCCTTCGCATAAGGCGTAGTCATAAAATTTCCACCGGCAAGTTAATTCACTACACATTGGTTGGTTGTATTGATCCCCCGATAGAAAGTTTGTTGAATCATATTTTCCGTCATATCGTTGTTGGTACACTCTTTCACCATTGTTCAATACCTCTCCCATATCTCGTGTAGTGGTTCATTGGGCTCTTGCTTGAATGCTAGAGCTTCATCCCGAAGAATAGCCATGTGCCCAGGAGAGAAGTACTTAGAAATAAATTTCTCCGCTAATTCATCCCAAGTATGAAATGTAATGATTTAGCAAATGTTCCAACCAATCTAAAGCTTTTCCCCGTAGAGAGAAGGGGAAAAGCCTTAACCTCAAAGTATCCTCAGAGACATTTGTTTGTTTACTCCCCCAACACGTATCTACGAACCTCTTCAAGTGTTTGTATGCATTTTGACCCGATGCACCGGTGAAGAACCCTCGTTGCTCGAGCAAAGTGAGCAGCACATTGGTTATTTGAAAGTTGCCTGCCCTAATACGGGGAGGGACTATAGCACTTGCATACCTTTCATTCGGCATCACCCGGTGTGGAGCCGCTCTTGGTGGAGATGAGGGTGGAGCGGGTACATTGTCATGAGGCGGTCGACCTCGTCTATTTGCTTGAGGTTCAAGAGGGACCTCATCCATTTGATCATCCTCAACGTCCACATCCCCCAAAGGTAAGTTTCCGAGCTCATTATTTTTCATGATTGCACCTACAATTTCTCAACACGTTAGTAACAAGGAAGGAAAAGAAGATATTCCCCAAAACACACCTAAATATATAGCTAACACCGTTTTTAGCTTTCCGACAACGGCGCCAAAAATTGATCTCGTCCAATTTCACACCTCAATTCAAGGTTATGAAGCGGTCGAATGCAATGATAGTACCCAACAAGAGTCAGGGTCGATTTCTATAGGGAGCTATATATGGGAGTTAAGAATATATATTATAGTATGTGACTTTGACTATCTCAATTTATACTTTCACAAATTTGAGTTATTTTTAAGTCTAATTTAAAACTAAGAGCGCAAGTTGAGAAATAAAACTAAGAAATTATTTTTGTTGTTTTTCAAGTTTTTGTAAAAAGCCTAGGGCTATGACCATCGCCTAGGTATTTGCCTAATGGGATATAAACCTTAATGCTTGTTTTATTGATCGGGGTATATTATAGCTATCAACATTCAATTACCCATTCAATACCTCTCGGTCAGAGAGTGATTTTGCCCAATTTGTCTTTCTCAAGTCCAAATGGGTATTGCACAAAACGGTTGATAAAAGCTCAAGTCGGGTTATTACTATCTCTAGGTTGAACCCTTTAATTGGGATTGTCAATCTGTCGATTGACCCAATTTCTTGTTAGTCAAGTTTTCCTAGACTAAATCTCTCTTTCTCAAGTAAAAACCAAGTCAAATAGGCATGAAATAATGTTTGCAACCATTAATTCCACAAATTAAAGTATGAACAAGGCTAAATAATAAACACTCAACCATAAACAAGCATTAAATTAAACACCCATAAGGTTTACACACTAGGGTTGGGTCATAACCCTAGTAAAAATCTGGGTACTCATGCTTGAAATTGAAGAAAAAGAAGAAGAAATGATAATAAAACTCATATTGCAAGATTAAAATAATAAAATCTATGTTAAAATAGCTCAAAATATGAAAAACTACTAAAAGAGGTAAAGAAAAACGGCTACTGTAGCTGCTGATGTTAAAAGTTGACCTAAAATTGTGAAACTCATCTATTTATACAAGGCTGAAAATTTCGGACAAAAATGCCTTTCAGGAGGTTCTGCGGCCGCACAATTCCATATGCGGTCTGCAGATTTCTTCAACTTGTAGGAACTAGAGATCTGCGGCCGCATAATTCTGATTTGCGGCCGCGAGGCCTTTTTTCTGCGGTTCTCAGAATTGTAACTGCGACCACATCTTGCTCTTCTGCGGTCCGCACAATTACATCTGTGGCCGCATAGTACTTCTTCAGCTGCCGCACAATTTCTGTACGGGCCGCACTTCTGGCAGACTTGGAATGCACATTCTCTATTTTGTTCTTAGCCATCTTCTGCGGCCGCACAATTCATGTGCTGACCGTACTTTGTGCAAAGATCTGCTGCCCTTTTCTTCATCATCTGTGGCCGCAGATGTTATTCTGCGGTCCGCACTGCTGAGCTTCTGTGTCTTTTAAGGCCTTAAGTTTAGATTACTCCTTTTTGAGTTGGATTTCATCTCGGGAATCCATCTTCCAATATTCTTGCAATTTAGCACATTTTATCAGTTTTTGGGAACACAATTAAATACTTTTGGGCTAAAATAAAAGCTAAAAGGCGCTAATAAGTAGTCAAAATTCTCACTTATCAACTCCCCCAAACTTAAGTTTAAGCTTGTCCTCAAGCAAATAAATTAGTTCCCACCTCCACAAGTTAAGGGTCATTCCAGCTAATCAAAGGTGAGTCATTCACACATCAATTGGGACCAACAATTACCCACACCACTTATGAATTATCAACAAGGCACCAAGTTAAACGTTTATGCACAAATAGGTCTAATGTGACACTTGAGCATCAAGAGTTGACTTTACTCATCAAGGAAGCTCGCTCTTTCAAGTAGGTCATTGTGGATCCCAAACTCCTCCTCCTCTACTCTCCGTTTGCCTATCCCGCTTAAGAATTTTAGTACTTAATCCAAAGAGTTTCGAAAGGTTCACTCATCTCTCTCAAAAGAAAAAAGAATGTCGGACATATAATTAGAATTTCGGATAGTTTTAAAATTCTTTTTTTAAAAAAAAGGTTTTGATGTTAAAATGGATAGTGATTGACGTCAAACTTTTGAAGGGCCAATTAATTTACCATGCTTCGTGCTCTTTACGTCGATTCACATGCTCAACTCATCAAGGCTTGTATTGGCATTTATCTCTCACAACAAGTGTTAGGTTTTTTTTTGGAATAATGCGAGCTCAATTAAAAAGAAGGTTTAAAGTTGAATAGTTTGATACATAATTAAAGGAAGTGATAACCTATTATACAAAAACTGAAAACTACAATTCCGATGAAAGTAACTTTTTTTTATACATTTTCTTAACTGAAAAAATAATTTCTCGCGACTTTATCATTTTCCCAAACAGTCAATCTTGCAAATTTTATCCTATGGGAAAATACAAGAAAATCTTTTGTACTTGATCTTTACAAGTTTTTGTTATTTCATGTTTATTTTTGGGTTTATATAGCACCTTCCACAGGCCATATATTGACTATGAAGATCTCAGATGTGGAGAAAATCTAAGAGGAAAGAAATTAAAGATCTTATACACAAGTCGAATTAGGAACATAAACAAATGTAGAGAGCTTAGGGTGTGTTTAGTACGAAGGAAAACATTTTCCGCATAATGTTTTCCAATTTTTTCATGTTTGGTTGGATTAAATATTTTGGAAAATATTTTCCTTATGAACTCATTTTACGAAAATGTTTTCCTTATCAAGAGAAGGGAAAACATTTTCCAAAACTCTTTCTCAACCTTCTCCACCCTCACTCACCCACCTAACCCCACCCCTCTCTCCAAAAAGTTTTTTTTTTTTTTTCAAATTTCAATTTTTTTTTCTGTCACCACCCACCCTACACCCCCCGCAAACTTTTTTTTTTTTTTTGTATTTTCAAATTTCTGGTTTTTCGTTTTTCTGCACCACCCACCCCACTCCCCCCACCCCGCACAAATTTTTTTTTTTTTGTAATTTTCAAATTTCTGTTTAACGTTTCAAAATTGTAGGACATAGGTGTGTTTGGTACGAAGTAAAATATTTTTTAATTTTTTCATGTTTTGTTGGTTTAAATGTTTTAGAAAATATTTTTCTTATGAACTCATTTTTCTCCAATTGAAGGAAAATGTTTTCTTCCACAGAAAAAAAATTAGTTTTTTATATATTTTCAGTTTTAGTTTTTTCATCTTTCGGTTTACAGGTTCGAAATTTTACAAGTTCCAAAGTTATGAGTTCGGAGGTTTATGTGTTTGGAAGTTTACGGGTTTAGAAATTATAAAGTTTACGGGTTCGAAATTTCGCGGTTTCGAAAGTTTAGCGATTCGTAAGTTTATGAAATTTGTGGGTTAGGAAGGTTGTTGGTTCGAAAGTGTATCTAAATTATTTATGAATACTCTTGAGAAGTTATTTTCCTTAATTTGCGTACCGAACACCGAAAAATGAATAAGATTACTACTTGTTTTCCAAGAAAATATTTTCTTGAAAAATATTTTCCGTTATACCAAACACATCCTAGATCTTAACATTTATAAGAGAGGGAAAATCTGTTTGGTTCGTATAGATTACCGAAGATTCATATAATTAATCCTAACTTGTACTTATGAATTAGGATATTATGTGGATAACATAGTATAAAAGATAAATTAATGAATTATTGAAATATTTGGATCCAAATGAATTTTTTTCTCCCAAATGAAATTGAATTGTACTAAACTTTATATAGCTAATTCTAACTAACTTAAAAATTATGCCGTGGTGTGTGGATGTTTGCATTTTTTCAAACAAGAATAAAGATGGCATTTTCACTAAACAGTAATTAGGCATTTGTCAAAGTTATAGTTAAGACAATTGCATCAGTATAGAGACAACTTGGTTATCCTCGTTGGCCAGCCTAAACTTTTGAATTATATAATCATTTCCATATGTCATGATTGTCTCTTATGCATGTGCAGGTGTACTTAAACCAATTTATTTTGGCCAATAATATTCTATTTTGATTTCTACGTATTGGCGTCGGGGTTCACTATTTCTTTGTCTTTCCCTTTTTTTTTGGAAAAAACAAAGTTTAAAGAATTTGCAGTAGGATAGTCAGTCTTTCTAACTTTTAGTTTAAATTTACACATTGATTTCTTAATTTTTTGAAGTTTACCTAATTAAATATTTCATTAAAAGTACTACAAATTTTAACCTTTTAAAATTAAATATATTTAATAATTATTTGAGATCAAAGAAAAAAAGTTTAACTGCCCAAGTGGAAATATTTCTTATAAGTTAACTAGAACGAAGAAAATATTACTAGTATTTTTTAAGAACTATTTAGAGACTTAGAAAGGAACCAGTGTATTAAACCGAGGCTAATAGGATTTTTTAACTAATAAAATGATACATGAACTACATTCTACGTAGCAATATAATGTAGCGTGTATTTAACAATTTTATAGATTTGTTCATTTATTTATTTATTAGGCGGGAAGAAGGAACTGACTCGAGATTAGGAACAATTAAATCTCGCAACTATAAATCTTGAGTCAAAGGTCTATCAGAAACAACTCTACCTTCACAAAGTATGGTTAAAATATGCGCACATATTATCCTCCTCAAATCTCTTTTGTGAAACTATATTGGCTTTGTTGTTGTTGTAAATCTCTCAACTATAAAATATGATGGAGGGGTTTTACCATTCAACGACCAGTCGATCATCTTTCATAAATTCTAATGATTAAAACAAGTTAATAATATATTTGGGTTTGATTTATTTTCTACAAAGCAACTTAAAGCTGATTAAAATCATATTGCAGAGTCCACAAGTGAACATGATCCATGTCGTCAAGTATTTGAGGAATTACACTTAAATCTGGAATACTGTTTTTAGTGTATTCATTTTTTTTAGCAAACCGGGACTAAAGAAATGGATTTTGAGTATTGAGGTGGATTCTGCGTTAAACTTGGATGTTGAACTTAGAAACCATTTAATAATTTACTAATTAAATGATAGAAGGATGGATTGGTAATCTATAAATGGTAAATAACTTGATTCAATTTGATTAAAAGTTTAACGATCATTAACGTTTCACGGTCATGTAAAAATTCTTAACACTATCAATATAAAATAATAACATAATGCTTCAATCTCAAGCAAGTTAGAATCGACTATAAATAATCCTTGACTATTATGTAGTTTAAGAATATTATAAATTGACTAATTTTAAATTAGTTGTCAATCTACTGAAATCCGCATCATTTATACATATCAACATATATTATCTAAATCTAAAAATGATAAGAATAGAGTTAACATTATCAACATATATTATCTAAATCTAAAAATGATAAAGTAATATACTCCTCATGAAATTACATTTATAACTTAAAATATGTGTAATAAAACCAAAGCAAATACATATATAGTAAGTACAGAAAAAAACTGTTAATAGGCAGAGTGACCTGTTCAAGCCGAATAAGCCCACCAGTCCACCACTTAAAATAATTTAAAAGAAAATCAAGCGATAAAAACAAAAATAATGGTGTTCTCGTAATATAACAAAAATCAAAAGGTAATTTAGATTCAATAAAACTCCAAAAATTCCATCTTCTTAAATTTGAAGTTAGAAATGCTGTACCAGTCGCTTTTAGCCTTTTAAGGGCTCCATATAACAGACAAATCCACTTTTTCCCCTCAACTTTTTCCTCCTTTCAAAACTGACCCGCTTTCTCTGTCTCATTTTCCGTATTTCATTTTTATCATTACAGTCTGTACTATAAAGTCCTCCGCTCTATTCTCATTTTCTCTCTCTATTTTTTTCACTCCTCAAATTTGAAAAACTGCTTTTTGATTTCATCATTCTTTCTCTTCTTCTTTTTTCAGTTTTGCTTCGAGCCGGAGTTTTCAGGTAATTTTATTTCTTTTTGTTAGTGTTTTGATCGTTAATCTGCTTAATTTTTATTGTTCTTCATGTGGAGATTATAAGAGCTTCAATTTTTTATATAAATATTCATTTTTGGTGATTTTTTTGATGTTTTTTGTAGCTTGATTGTTAATCTACTGAAATTTAATTTCTCTTTATATAGAGATTGTGATTGTATTAATCTGTTTCGGATTAATTTTGATGAGATTATGAAGTTAATGTTTGATCAGTTTGTTGATTAAGCTTTGACTTGATGAAATTGTTGATTTAAAAGCTTCTCGAAGCTTCGGTTTCAATGTTTTTTTTTGCTCGAACCGATGAGTTTTTAGTTTCTTCTAAATTTTGCTCTGCTTTGTGATTGAATTTTCAACTGTATGATTATGAATCTTCTCACTGTTTTCTGCCAAATATTTTTGATGAACTTTCTCTCTGTTCTTCTGTTAATTCTGTGATTAACTTTTTTTTCCTGTGTTTTGTTGATCTATCTGATGATTATGAGTTCAACAGATCGAAAATTGTTCTGAACGATTTGTTTCTTCATTCATATGAACTGAATTCAGATTAATTAGATGTAGATAAGCAAGGAAAGTTCCAAATTAGTTCAGAAAATTAAAAAGCAATTTCTTCAATTTTAGCTTTTGGAATCAATAAGGTTCTGATTTTTTGTATTCAGTGGAGAACTGAACAGACTAATCACTACACTTAGCTTTACTCTTTTTTTTTTCTTTTTCTTTTCTGGAATGTTGTTACTAATAGTTATTAGTGACATTTAAAAAGAAATAGTGAGATTTAGCTGGTTACTTGGGAATAAAAAGGAAAAGAAAAAAGAGAAACAAAAAATACTTGGAACGTAAAGAAGAACATGTCACGTCTGTTATAATCTAGCTGGCATTTTCAGTTTTCAAAGTTGTGCTGACCTTTGAATTACCTGGACCCCTGTCACAAACGGCCAAAAAATAAATCTGTCATTGCCCAACTAAAAAAATGGATCTGTCATTGCTCAACTTTCTCTCCTCTCGCTTGCAAAAATTACGATAGTACCAATTTAATAAAAAAATTACATGACATATACTTTTACATAAATTGTTATTATTAAATTATTAGTTAATTAATACTTATTTTTATCTTAATTTAATATATATTTTGATGTAAATACCGAATCGGATAAGTTTCATCAGTTATCCATCCTATTTCACATGACCCTAGTATTATTTGAGGCATAAAATTATTTTGTTGTAAAATCTTTCAAATATGTTTTGATTTTAACAAATATGATTTAGAATACTTCCTAGCCTTTTAAGTTTGTACATTTTATTTTAAAATTGAAGTTTCATTTCAGAACTAAAAAATGTAAATGCTTTGACTTATTCCAAAATACATTTGTTTTGAAGGAAGGAAAATTTGCCGTTTCCCTCCATTTTTACCTAAATGATTGACAAAAAGAGTTTGGTTAGCTGAGGATAGGTATTTTTTTTCTGTAGGTCCTATCGTCAGAAAGACACATGTTTGGCATTAGAAATTAAGTTTTTCCCTTTTTACCCTTAGACATTTCAATATTTTGCGTCAGCCAAAATCTATAAAAATAGGGAGTAATTAATAACACATGCGCACTTGTAAAGCATTTCAGAAAATTGGAAAATCTTTTAAAGTACATTCTGAATATTATGTGTGAGTCTAGATTTCTTTAATGTTTTATTTTACTCCACATTACTCTAGAGTCCAATTAGAATAATCCATCCAGTTCGAAAAGTATGTAGATCTGGACTCTGGAGTACATTGTTCAATACATTAATATTTTGTATGAATTTATGCACTGATCTTTTACTATTTTTTAAAATTAAAGTCATATGATAAAAGTAGTATGAAAAGTACTATGAAATCATAATTTTATTCCCGTATGCTTAATAAAAAATGTTCAATGTGCTCTCCACTTTCTAGATATATCGCTGTTAATGTATAGATGTTGGAGTAAACAATACTCCCTCCGATTTATAATAAGTGACTTTTTAGCCTTAGCATACTTCTTAAGAAAATTAAAAATCCTAGAGAAAAAAGAATGTAGTATTTATTAAATTGCTCTTAATTAATTGTTATCTTGACACATTGGGATATGTAAATAAGAGCAAATTTTGAAAAAATAAAATTAATTTCTTCATAATTATATAAAAGAACACTTATTTTAAACCAAAATAAAAAGGCGAACAGGTCGGTATCTTAATAATTCCAACAGCTCAGGCTGTCCCAGTATATTCATTTTGCTTTTGACCTCTCATACTGCCATATATAAGAAGCAAAGGGCCTTTTTGGCTAATGACTAACCACAAGGATATTGAGCTGATGATCCCAATTCTCATCCACATATTACGAGATGTTGGGTATTTATTGCCTATAAGTCCTAGTTATTGCTCTTTGTTAGTGAAGAGGCTGCTTAAAGTAGAGTAGCATATATTCTAGGACATCAAATTAATGCACTAGGCATTTAATACAAGAAAAAGAAGTACTTAAATAAGAACCAAGTAGAAGAATGAAAGCAGGACGTGGTAGAAATGATATTGAGTGTGCAGAATTTGGACACGTGACATGCCTTAAAATAAAACAACTATACATTTGCTGAAAAAACGAGATGATAAACATATGAACAATGCTATAGTATTTTATTCGTTTAACTTTCAGATTCATAGGACTGATTATCTTAGATTTTGGAATCTTGCAAAAGAGGCAGAGAGATCTTTTCTCTTTATCTCATTTGTGTTTGATTTGCTTTTTGCTCTTTTCGGCATGTTGATTAAAGTACTTGGTATTGGAAAAAAAGTACTTAATTGGTATTGATATTGAAGAATCTTTTATCAACATCCTTCTGTAAAGAGAAATCCAAATAGGCTAAAACTCGTTTAATAGTATAATTACCATCTTTTTTGCCTCTTTTCCCAATCGGTACCGCTTTCTCGTTTCATTTGTCATGTCTTTCTCATCTTTGGAACAATGTTAAGTATCTAGTCATTTTCTTTGTTTTTTCTCGCCATTTAGTATTGGAAGATAATCTCGCTATTCATGCATTGCTTGGTTGATTGATATTAAAGTTACTGTCTCAAATCCTGACACGTCAATTTTTTTCAGTGTTGAAATTTACACTAATTGAGATGGATACAGCCCTCTATTGCTGAAAAGAGAGAAAAAAAACTGACTAGTAACTATAAACTTGAAGAGATGACAAAGACAAAGCACCACTTCAGGGAAAGAATTAAATCCTTTTTTGGAAGTCATGTTGATCAAGAGAAAGATGAGGAGCTGAAAGGAACAAAAGCAGGTACATGCATTTATGGCATTAATGCTGCTGAATCTAACTTCCAAACTCTTTGTCAGTACACAGGTTTTACCAACTGCAACTTTAAGTTCAAAGTAATAGAACTTCAGTCGCTATAGTGAATATGTTCAGTGAATGTTCCTTCTTGGGAAAATGACACTGTACAGCCGCTCTCAAAATAATAGCCGGAAAAATATATATTTTTTTGTATATATATACATTCAGTACGTTATATACAAAATTATACACTTTTTTCGGCTACAAAATATAAATAGTTTCTGGCGCGGGTTAAAAATGATAATACCCCAATGTTCTTTGCATTATTTTACATAACTTCCATAGGCACCAATTCCCAGTCCCCACCCCTTCTGAAAAGAAAAAGAAAACAAAGAAGAAAAAGAACAGATTAAAATGGTTTATAAAATTCTTGGCGCCCAAGTGGAATCTTCAAGCAAAGTTAATATTTGGTCCTTTCATATTGCAGAAATTGAAGGCAAAATTCAGAGGATCTTGGCTCATCTTAAAGGAGAAGATGGCAGAGATCAGAAAGAACCACTGGTGGAGCTAGTTGAAGATTTTCAAAATCATTACCAATCACTGTATGCTCGTTACGATCATCTCACTGGAAAACTGAGGGAAAATGCACATGGAAAACATGAGAAAGATAGTTCTTCCTCCAGCTCAGACTCAGATTCAGATTACAGTACTAGGAAAAAAGGCAAGAAAAATGGTAAAATGGAATTCGCAGATGTAACAGATGGCGTCAAGGAAGAACTGGCAAGCGCAAATCTAGAAATAGTTGAATTGAAGGCTCAGTTAATGGCTGCGAAAGAAGAAAAGGAGGCCTTGCACTTGGAGCACCAGAGCGCTTTGAGCAAATTACAAGCAGCAGAAACAACAATCAGCAGTTTGAATAGTGAAGGTGAAAGGTTGAAGGAGGAAAATCTAAAGCTTCTTTTTGATAATGCGGAACTCAAAGAGAATTTGGAGAAATCTGCAAAATTAGAAGCTGGATTAATGCAGAAGCTGGACGAGATAATTAGAGAAAGAGAAAGCTTACTCTCGAAGAAAGAAGCCATGGGAAACAGCATATCAGAAGGCAATAGTACTATCGAAGAATTAAGAACCACTGTGGGGCAGTTGACGGAAGAGAAAGAAACCTTACAGGTAGAATTATACGCCCTAAAAACCGAACTTCCCTCAGTGAAGGAACAACTAGATTCTGCTGAAAAAGAAATAGCTCAGCTAAGTCAAATGCAAAAGGCCACAGAGGAAGACAATTCTTCACTATCCTCAAGGATTTTACAGCTCACGGAGGAGATAGGACAAGCTCAACAAAAGATCCAAGACCTTGTGACTGAATCTGACCAGCTAAAGGGGATGCTAGATGAGAAAGAAAATGAGCTCTCTACTTATAAGGAGATACACGAGGCTCACAAAAATGAATCATCAACTCGATTAAGAGGCATGGAGGTGGAGATTGATTCGTTGCAGTCTCAGAGATCAGAAATAGAGAAACAGAAGGAAGATGAGCTCTCCGTATTGCTGAAGAAACTTGAGGAAAAGGAGGAGGAATTCGCATCCCAGATGGAAGCTCTGACAACAAAGATAAACGATATGCAACTTGAAATTGAATCCTTACATGAACTGAAAGGCAAGCTGGAGGAGCAAATGGAGCAACAAAGAAACAAGACGTCAGCTGAACTTGAGGACTTAACAAACAAGGTGAATGAAAAGGACCAAGAATTGAAGTCCCTTTGTAGCCAGAAACTTGAATTGGAAGCAGAATTGGAGAAGAAAGCACAAGAAAATGCAGAATTCTCAAGTGAGATAGAGAGTCTCAAGCAGGATATGGCAAACAAATCTGCAGATTCACTGAAAATTCTGGAAGAGAAAGAAAGTTCTCTTTCACAACTGAAGGACCTAGAAGTGGAGCTAAAATCACTTCAAAATCTGAAATGTGAGTTGGAAGAGCAGCTGACAAGCAAAGATGAGCTGGTTGCTCAGATGAAAAGCGACAAGGAGATGATGCAAGATAAAATTTCTGAAATTGAGAGGGCATTAACCGAGAGAGAAAGTGAACTAGCAATTCTGAAGAAGAAATCTGAAGATGGAGAAACTGAATCATCCGCTCAGATTGCTGCCTTAACTTTGCAGGTGAGCAATCTGCAGGAGCAGTTGGAGAATTTGCAAATTCACAAGTCCGAAATAGAGTCTCAACTTGAGGCAAAAACTGGAGAAACATCAGAATACCTCATCCAGTTGGAAAATTTGAAGGGGGAATTAGCAGTGAAGGCATCAGATAGCCAGAGAATGCTGGAAGAGAAGGAAGGCCTAGTGGTACAGGTCAGGGAGGAAAACGGAAGTCTCCTAAGCAAAATATCAGAACTGGAGAATGCATTAGTTGAGAAAGTGGACAAGCATGGAACCTTGCAAAAGAAGCTAGAGGATGTGCAGAATGAAGCTTCTACTCAGACTGTTACCTTGACAGAAGAAGTTAATGAGTTAAGGCAGCAGATAGAATTACTGCAGACTGAGAAAAGCCAGCTGGAGTTGATAACTGAAAGAGGTAAACAAGAATCCACTGTAAGTTTGGCACAAGCAGAGAATCAGAACACAGAATTATCACAAAAGATTGTGGATCTGGAAATAAAGCTGAAAGAACAGGAGGAAGCATTTGGGAAGTTGGTAGAAGAGAAGGACGGTCTTGTGGTACAGGTCAATGATCTCCAGGCTGAAGTGAAGTCTCTTTGTGAACAGAAGAGTACATTGGAAGAAAACATAAGCAGTGCAAACAATGAGAACAATCTGCTGACAGAAGAAAAGGGAAGTTTCCTGAGCAAACTATCTGAACTGGAGAATACATTAGTAGAGAAAGTTGATGAGCATGGAGCCTTGCAACAGAAGCTGGAGGATGTGCAAAATGAAGCTTCTACTCAGATTCTTGCCTTGACAGAAGAAGTTAATGAGTTAAGGCAGCAGATAGAATTACTGCACACTGAGAAAAGCCAGCTGGAGTTGGTAACTGAAAGAGGTAAACAAGAATCCACTGAAAGTTTGGCACAAGCAGAGAACCAGAACATAGAATTATCACAAAAGATTGTGGATCTGGAAACAAAGCTGAAAGAGCAGGAAGAAGCGCACAGGCAGTTGGTGGAAGAGAAGGATGGACTAGTGGTACAGGTCAATGATCTCCAGGCTGAAGTGAAGTCTCTTTCTGAACAAAAGAGTACATTGGAAGAAAACATAAGCAGTAGAAACGATGAGAAAAATCTGCTGACGGAAGAAAAGGGAAGTTTCCTCCTTAAAATATCTGAACTGGAGAATGCATTAGCCGAGAAAGTGGAGGAGCATCAAGCATTGCAAAAGATACTAGAAGATATGCAAAATGATACTTCTGCACAAATTGTTGTCTTGACAGAAGAAGCGAACAAGTCAAGGCAGCAGATAGAATTACTGCAAACTGAGAAAGACCAGCTGGAATTGCTAATTGAAAGAGGTAAACAAGAGTCCACTCAAACTTTGGCACAAGCAGAGAATCAGCACACCGAATTATCACAAAAGATAGTGGATCGGGAAATGAAGCTGAAAGAGCATGAGGAAGCGTTTGGAAAGCTGGGCGAGGAGCAAAAACAGCTTGAAGGTTTGCTGCAGGAGTACAAGGAAAATCTTAAACTTGCAGAAAGGAAGATTGAAGAGATAACAGAAGAATACCAAAAGAATCTTGAAAGTAAAGATCAGAAAATAGACGAACTGGATGACAAGATTGAAGATCTGAAGAGGGATCTAGAAATGAAAGGAGATGAAATGAGCACACTATTGGAGAATGTCCGGAACGCTGAGGTTAAGCTACGATTAACCAACCAGAAGCTTCGGGTGACTGAGCAGTTGCTGACTGAGAAAGAAGAGGACCACAGGAAGAAAGAAGAGAAGTTAATGCAACATCAAAGGCTACTGGAAGAGAGGATTGCAACATTATCAGGAGTTGTTGCTGCTTACAAGGAAACTCAAGTGAAAATAATAGCAGACGTTTCAGATAAGGTGAATGACACTCTGAATGAAATGGACACATTCAATATGAAGTATGAGGAAGACACTGGTCACTTGGAGTCCCGCATTTATGAAATATTGAATGAGCTTAAGGTTGCTTTGAACTGGATAAAAGAAGCAGGTGAAGAAAAGAAGCAGCTGAAGAAGGAAATCGATACTCTAGTGCAGCAACTGAAAGACGAGAAAGAATGTACATCAGTGTTAAGAGAGAAGGTTGAAGAATTAGCAAAAGCAGAGCAAAGCGAGGTGAATCAAAGGGGGAGTTTGACAGAAACTGTTCACCAACTTGAAGAAAAGATAGCTACACTGCAGAAACTGACAGCAGATAAGGATGAAAAGATGGTAGAGTATGAAAAGAAGATGAATGACAAAGATAAGGGAATCTTAGACTTGAGTGAGGAAAAAAGGGAGGCGATACGACAGTTGTGTATATGGATTGATTACCACCAGAGTCGATATGATGGTCTTATAGAGATGATCTCAAAGACTAGGGGAAGAAGGCAAGTAACTGCTTGAAATTCCTTCTCAAATGGTACATCATTTTTGTTATGCTTTCCTGGTTACATTAGTTTTGTTCTTTTGGTTTTTGGAGTGATTGGTCGTTTCTTTCAGAAGGTAAATGATACTATTTCTGGTCGTTAGTTTTTGGATGCTGTCGTCTGTAAGCATCTTAGTTTCTTTAATATGCCCTTTTTAGGCTGTATAGGCAAGTAATGCTACCATTTTTTCAGTTGAACTTCATTCATTGAATATATCAATTAGCATAATCGTAATCTTGTGAGTATTCATTGGAATAGATCTTTCCCTTTCTAGACTTCATTCATTGGATATATCAATTAGCTGAAGCAATATTGTGAGTATTACATACACATTCCTAAGATTGTCTTTGGGGATGTAGCTTTACCTTTTTATAATCTTTTCCTTCGGGAGTACTTTTGCAGTTTCTACCTAAAATTGATACTGGATTCCTTGCCATGAAGATTTGATGGATACTTTATCTAAGCTAATTTCAGAAGCAAGGCGGAATCAATTATTTTCTAGAAAATTGAGATCGATGTTTCTAGTTCCTTTTTAGTCATCAACCACAATGCCCAGTCAAGGCGGATGTTGCATTCCCGCAGCGGCTGAGGTGCATCTGTTGCGTAAGCTTGATCTATACATATAGTTGAATTCTTTACGAAATACTATATATTTATACTCAAGCATTGTCACAAAAGAATAGAGAGTGAAATATACAAAGTCTGCACCCAATGGCTTAAATCCACGGTCCACCAGCATCACTCATTATCCAATATGCTAAATTGCTAATGACAGAAATAATGGGTATATTTGATTCGCCATAGGTTTCATGTAATAAAATAATCTCTCACATGCAAATCAACAATGAATTTCAACTTCTTGTAGAAAACTGCAAAATGTAATAATCCTAACGCATTTTTTGCAGGCACAAAAATATTTAGTTCAGCATGCAGCTACTCTTGCCTGTGCCAATGTGCCACAAAGTATGGCAGCAAACGCAAGTACTGATCAGATCAAACAAAAAATGGAACAGCATCAGAGCAAATATGAAACCAAAGACCCAGATATCTATTCAATAAGCGTTGTATAAAAATACTCGCAAAGTGAGTATTTTGATTTCTATAACATGAAGTGCACCTACTGCTACTTCTGGACCATTCTTTATTGCTAATTTCACCAATATACTAAAATCCTAGAGGACGCAAAGACAACTGGTGGATATGGGTAAAAATATTCGGGTGCTCAGGATCTCTCCTTTTCCAAGTCGACGAAATAACACTTTCCCATAAACACCTTCCTTGCTTCTCCAGGCAAATTAACATGTAGGTTCAGAATATAACCTGAACTTCTTCGAGTAATTCAATCAGATATCCTCATTTCCACACCAAGAATATCCTTTACCACCTCATATGTCACGAATGCAATTGCTATAGACGGCACCACCTGAAAAGAGAGGCACAATGTCATATAAGTACAACAGAGAACAATATAAGTAGAAACAAACCAAATAACTCTCTTTATAAGTACAACAGAGAACAATAATTTCCGAGGATAGGCACTAATTAGCCTTATTGGAATACCAGGAGAATACCTTGATATCAATTGAAGGGAATTGTAGAAAGCAACTGGTTGCTTTAGCACTCTGTTCACCTGGACATGGGGAAGTAGGGGGAGAGAACCACTTTTAAAGAACACGTAATGGGTTAGACTAACCTTGACTGAATTTGGGACTAAACCCTTATACAAAGCTCCAACTCCCTCATGACGAACTGTTTTCCTGAATGCATCGACCATGCCACTATACTCTAGAGGTGCCTTGCTCTCACCAGTAACAACTGAAGCAGCATTTTTCCAGCCACCCATCTGCATTCTTCGACGGATGACATCAAGAGGGTAAGCAACTGTCTGCCCAATAGTTCCAGCAACAGCACCACAGCCGAGCTTTGTCGTAACACTCAATTCAGAGTCTTGAGCTAGTCCAAATGGTCGGGTTTTGACCAGCCAATCTTTTAACGATTCATAAACAGCAAAGTTTAAACCTACATAAGGAATCTGCATTTGAACTTAGTATCAGCAATAGAAACATTTTGTTAATCATTGGGGCACCAAAACATGAAAAGACAGAAAACCGGACATGTGCTTAATACATTGGCCATATCATTTTTCTTTAAAAAGTATATTGCAATATCTTTTCACTCAATTGGTTTCCTCTTTCTACCTTGATAAACCAGTCCCCTCTTGATTTACAGCACCTTAATGCAATTTTCGGAGAAAATTAAGCAAATGGAGGGAAGAAGAGGGGGTTAAAAATAAGATGCTTAACTTTGCAATGACATGGAAAGGTGAGTCAACGCCGGCTGAAGGACAGAATACCAAGGTTTAATAATTTGGAGAATAAGAACGGGAAGCAACTAGTGTAGAATCTTAGGCTGCTTGAAGTTTGGATGAAAATCAAGTAAATCATGCTGACAGTTAACCATTACGAAAAAGGTGGAATATGTGTGGAGTCTGATAGGTTGCCAAATAAGACATTTGATGAAAGTATGAAAACACTAGGAGGGCCAATTTCTAGCACTATTCGACAAGATGGCTCAACCGTGGGACTTCCAAGCTAGCATCCAAAACACAATCTCTTATCGAGGTGTTAGATAACAACTGTCTTTCAGTTCAACGGAAAAAGTATTCTCTACTAGTATAACTTAATATCTCCAGCAGTATGCAGCTTAATGTACAAATTCTCTCCCAACAATCAGCATTTTCAACATCAATCCCGCTTTTGGAAGAACTGAAATATCCTCTACAGCAAAATTCTCTGGTTAAAACTCAATGATATAAAAGTGCTATGGCTACCAGCCGTTAAATCCCTGAATTTCTCTAATTTCTTGCTTTTTGCTGATCATGTAGTCACAATAAAGGATTTGCACTATTCTTTGTTGATACATCATACAGAGGAATTGCATCATTCTTTCCTTAATAGCAACACCTTTCCGAGCTTACAAGACTGTTGGTATCCAACTATGCAGATTGGTAGCTCCGGAGATTTAGAGTAATGCGAAAGAAACCCTCAGACATAAAATACACGATGGTAAACACAAACTTTGTTTTATGAGTATCGTTAAACGCAAATTATGGTGTTCATACATATACCAACATCAGCCTATACAAATTCATGGATCCAAATAAAATTAATGAACAATGTATTAGCATTAAATGAGATAGAGTAATCATGTCCATAAATATGTCTGGATAGGTATAACTATTACAACTCATAGTCGCCCTTTAGGATTCCGCCCAATCTCAATGAAAATTTATTTTCATGCAAGCATTACCAATATTCCAAAACTTCACATGCTGAAGTCAATGACTGATTACAGAACAAATATTTATATTACTCAAACACGAGGAAAATGTATTGGTCCCATCCCCAAAATCACTGAAAGAACCATAGGTACCTATTCCATAGAGAGAAGGTATCTTGTTTGGTTTAGTGCATTTTCATGACCTAAATTCCATAGAGAATAATCTATGCGTAACCAGATAAAACTTAGCACACAAAGTAAGATGGATAAGCAACAAAATGATCAAGAGGAGTATAATTTTAGGTCCAAACAGAAACCATGTGCTTCTGAATGTAATACTAAGAATGTCAAAATCAAAACCATCACTTACCACACCTATCACAGAAGGAAGCCATCCTTTGTACAGAGCACGCGGGCCTTCTTCAACAAAAACTGTTCTTAGAGCATGAAATATCCCTCTATACTGGGAAGGAGATTTATCTGTCTGCAAAGAGATGCAGAAGCATTACAAATTAACAAAATCCTGAGAAAAAATGATAGCCCATTTCCGTACACAATGTGTGCGCGCAAAATTGCAAAGTTCACAGATGCAATACCTGGACAGTAATCCGGCCTCGTACCAAGTCCATTGGATAAGTTGCTGACATGGCAATGATGCCTGCACATGCTCCAGCACCAAGGCGTAGAAGAGGAGTAAGTTCAGCATCCTCTGCAATGAGGTAAGATAAATACAGTTAATATCGCGGAGTAAGTTAATAAACAAGCATAAACTCATAAATCTCTAAAACTAGGTCCAGCCACAACAGAATGTCGCAAATTTGCTACTTTTTCAATGGAGAAGATGGATGAAACAAATTTCTTGGCAGACATGGAGGACGTATATTTCTTGACAGAGTTTTGCAGCATATAATCTGTTTCCAACACTGAAATATTTTAAAGTCTTACTAGTAAATGGTGGGCCGAGTAACAGAGATAGAATGAAGAAAAATAATTGGGTAGTCAGTTAATTGTACCATTTCCAGTTTGCTGCCGGTAAAACCATAAGATTCCCCTGCAAAATTATTAAATAATAAAGAGAGAAGATGTTAGAGTTCATAAGCCATAAAAAGCTACAGTAGACATAATATAAGAAAAATTATCCATTAATTTTAGTTTATAAGTTGAAGTAGAAATCAACTCAAATTCGAATTCTCTCAGTCAGGGTATCACAATAAACACTTGTACTAACTAAAAATATTTGGGATTTCATATGCCTTCCACAATCATTTTAATTCATTTTTTTTTTAATGAAATCATTTTCATTCTCAAACATGTTAACTGTCAGATAATCACAAAATAAGCATCCAAAAATACAAAGACAATCAGAAAGAAATCTAAACAAAGGTCCACTTATAAGAAGACTTGGAAATCCACTCAAGAGTCAGGAGTAACTACTAAATGCTCTCCAAGAAGAAATATAGTACACATATGTCTATATCACAAACATATCTAAGAGTCAGGAGTAACTACTAAATGCTCTCCAACAAGAAATATAGTACGCATATGTCCATCACAAACATATACCTTTAGGGCAAGTTAGAATATATCTAAGAGAATTTGGATTTAAACTACCAAGTCAAGTTAGAGTTTATTTCAACTTTATTTTGATTTCATTTCAAATGACAATTCTGAAACATGTCATTTGAAATTTTTTAATTTTGAAATGCTTTCCAAATATCTCCATCCAAGCAGGCCCTTTACTTTTTCTTCTTTGGTTGGTAACAGTATCCTTTTATAACTTTAACATTTCTACTTCCATTTATTATCAATAAGTCAAAAATTCTCTACTTACAATGTTCTTGTTATAGCTGAATATCAAAGAAGTAGAAGGAAAGAAAGCCAATGATCAGCTGTCTGTTAAAACCTTCCATCCATTGTGAAAGATTAAAAAATATTGGAAGAATTGTACTAAGACAGATTCATAACGCGTCAGAGGACATATTCTACAAAATTCTGACTCCTTCCTTCTAATTTTCCCCCACATCAAAGATTGAAGACTTCCCCACCACAATTCTCCAATTCAATTTTTTTAATCATGTCTTCACGGAGATGGTTGAGTGGTTGAAGCATAGGATGTTGGATGTGAGCCCATCTACTCCAACTTCAGGGTGCAGGTTTATTGCTGTTCCTAGTTATTCAACCTTTATTTTGTCGAGGTTCAAATTCCTGAATTCCCGAATCACTCCCCACATTGATAAACATATACTATGTTAAGAATCAATTTAGAAATCACGGAGAGCAAAATTTTCTTGCTAGTCCAAATATTAGAACCGTAGAGCATCTAATAATTCAACAAGTTACTATAAAGCTATTTAGAAATAATTATCTTAGAATCAACAAACTAAAATGGACAAGGGTAATGGCAACTCGAAAGAGAATTTTCTTAGTGCGATTAGTGGTACAGGGAGTGAACATTTAGCATTCTGAAAGAAAGAAGGGTCGTGGCATACCTGGACGCCTCCTCATAGCTGAAAAACTTGACGGCAGAGTTTGGAACAATGCGGGCACAATTAGTACCATTTCCTTTGAACAATCCCCGGAGTCCCTCAGTTCTCCATATATATTTCAACCCTTGAACTGTACCATTGTATTTTATACTGTGAGGGTTCTGAACCTGCACTTCAGCGAACAAAGGTAAATGTAAGATCCTTTTAAATTATGTTGTATGTTTAAAACTATTTGCAGGTTAATGCAGCTACATAAATTGTAATATATATGACCATACTCACTCTTACGTAAATACAAATATGCTATCACAATCAAAGTAAATACTTTTTTTAACAAGTACACAAATAAGTTAAATGCTCTGACTCCTTTTTTTTTTAATAAGGATGCTCTGATTCCTCAATACGAAATTATAGTTAACTGAAAATTCGTGTTTGATATCTAGTGGCATCACTTGTCAAATAAATATATATCAATTGATAACTACCACTTTTAGTTTAACTGATAGATTGGTTCATAGCGAAATTTGTTCAACACTTCAGGTGCAACTGAAGTCTAACTGATGCACTTGGTTTTAAGTACTCAATTGGGTTCTCAAACACCAATCTAAAGATGCTAAAAGATGCATATTTTTGGGTATACATCTCAATATAGATCATTCATAAACTTTGCAGGCACAATTTTTCATGTAGACCTCCAATCACTTCATTTCATGAGAAAATTTGCAAGGATATACAGAAGAAACATCTCACATCATAAAGCTTAAAAGAATCACTTGGAATATTTACCTGGAGCAGAATTTTAAGCCTTTCCAATGGAGCAACTGCAGTGCGTGACCTGTAACACAAGAATAGTGTTTAGTCTTAAATTTTTGAAAATAGGGAAAGAAAGGTAAAAAATGCATTTAACCTATTGCGATAAGTATGTCATGATCCATAAAATCAAGAAATAACTGCACAGGTAATGATAACTACACCATGCAACATATCTTTTTAAAGCAAATGATACACAATGTGAAAGAAACACCTCAGACGGTTACTTTTAAGAAGATTTCAGGATGTTAATGAGATAGTCAGAAATGCAACAAGTCAGAGTTCCCACTTCCTTTTGTTTTTTTGATGAAGTAAGAAATATTATAAAAAGCATCAATAAGATGCAAAAGAGCATTATCCAGGTACTAATACAAAAGAAGATATGTTAGCTCTGTACAAATCTATGTTGCTCGGACACTCCGAAAATGTTATCGGGTGCGTGTCGGATCCTCCAAAAAAAGTATCAAGAAGATGCAAAAGAGCACTGTCCAGGTGCTAATACAAAAGATGATATGTTAGCTCTGTACAGATGGTCCTATGCTAGTGTTAGGGAGCTAACAAAATCCAAAAATAATTCGGGGGAGCTAATAGGGGAGAGGGGTTACTCCAGCTATATAACAAAACTATAGCCTTCAAGGAGTAATTTGGAGTTGCTAAACCATCAAAACATCTTCTATTCCTTTCTATCCAAATAGCCCAACAAATACATCCAGGAATCATTTTCCAGATCTTGCTGATGGATTTGCCAACTTTCCATAGACTCCAGCTACTATAAGCATCTTTAATACTCTCTCTCTGGCATCACCCAGTTGAATCCTAAAACTGAAAGGAACATGTTCCAGATATCTGTAGAGCAACTGACAATGCAAAAATAGATGCCTGTTTGTTTCAAAATCCTGTTGGCACATGTAACATCTATTAACTATGGGAATATTCCTTTTGCAGAGATTATCTTGAGTGAGGCATGCTTCCTTCAATGCAGTCCAGCTGTGACATATAACTTTGGGGGGGGGGGGGGGTAATTCTCCATATGAGCTTCCAAGGCCAGTTGTCCACCATTTCATTTTGGCTAATATTGTATAGGTATCCTGCTTTCACTGTGTATATTCCATTAGTACTTGCTCCCCATATGAGTTTATCTGGAAGCTGCTCATTGACCATGCATTTCTCCAATTGTTCCAGAAGGCTAAGTAAATCACCCAATTCCCAGTCTTACACATTTCTTCTGAGGATTGGAAACCAAGAATTGCCTGCTCTATTCTGAGAGACAGTTGAATCAGGTCTGCTTGCTATTTGATAGAGGTTTGGAAAGTCATTTTGTAGAGTTGAATCCCCTAGCCACTTGTCTTTCCAAAACTTAACATTAGCCCCATTACCGATTTGAAATCTGCTGTTTTGGCTGAACTCCCCCCATTGTTTAATTATGTATTTCCAAGGTCCAACCCCATGTGACGCCCTAGAGACTTTTGTACACCAGTTACTCTGGACCAACGTGTTTAGCATTCACCACTTTCTTCCGGGTTGACTGTTCCTCTTGCACATATCTCCATAGCCATTTCATGAGTAGGCATCTGTTGTGTGTGGCAATGTTTTTGATGCCCAAGCCTCCCACTTCCTTCTACTCGTCTCCTTTCAGGCAACAACAAAAGGAGAAGATAGAAAAACCCTTTATCGCTTCAATTTCCATGAAAGCATATGTAGACATGCAAAACCACACAGCACACAGCCCTCTATTCATTTCATTTTCTTCCCTAAATCCACTACCTAAATGAGGCTCTAATTGTTCTGTTTATGCAGTTCAAATCCCTGTCTCCTATGTTGACAGTTTCTTCCTCTTTCCTTTTCTCCTATCTCCTTTCCTCCATCCGCGCAGGAGGTACCTTCAGCAGAATTTACTAGATAATGGAATTTTAGTTTATTCTTTTTTAACCTGCCAGCCTGTCAACAATGGTTATCTACATAGGTATAAACAAGTTTCCTAATTATCAGTGCATGCTTGCTTCTTAACTTCCATGGTGATATCACGCTATGCTGGCATCAACCGGCTCTCTACCTAACCATCACTAATGCTCTCTACATATGCCATGGACTTGACAAACCCATTTTAATTGGTAAAGTCAAGCATAGGTAACAGCAAATGGAATTTGCGTTTGTGTTACTGTCTATTCCCTTCCGAACCATATCAGACCAAAAATAAAAAAAGGAAAAGGAAAGAAAAGCTGACAGTAAACTAGTATAAACAAAAACTGCGAACGGAAATTACCTCTTCTTTTTTTTTGAAATATTTGTAAGAAATAAAATCAAACTAGGTAAGATCAAAATGAAATTTCACTACTGTCTATGGGCTCCCGAACCATATCAGAGGAAAAAAACAACAGGTAAAAAATGAATATACACTAGAAACAGCAGTCGAATTACTTCCTTTTTTAAGTTATTCATAAGAATTAAGATCAAGCCTAGGTATCAGCAAATTAAGTCATTGTTACTGTTTATCAGCTTTGGAACCATATGATAACTTTAAATAAACAAGTATAAACTAGAAAGAGCTAGTTGAAACTATTTTTTAAAACTATAAAATTAAAATCAAACCTAGGTAAGAGCAAATGAATTTTTAATTTCTATTTATCTAATTCATAACCTTAACAGCCAAAAAATACAAGTATAAACTAGAAACAGCAAATTGAAATTAGTCCACTATTTTTCTTTTGAGCTATCCGTAACAATTAAAATCAAGCCTATGTAACATCAAATGAAGTTTCATTTCAGTTTATTAAATTCCTAACTGTAGCAGTTAAAAAAAAAAGATTAATAACAAAGGAGCATAAACTAGAAACAGCAAATTGAAGTTAGTACTACTTTTTCTCTTTTGAATTATTCCTTTAACAGCAAATGACATTTTCATTTTCAGTTTATCGAATTCGTAACAAATGGAGATTACTTTGTTTTTTTAACTATTTGTAACAATTAAAATCAAGCCTGGGTAACAGAAAATGAAATTTTCATTTCTGTTTATTAGATTCGTAACCTTAACAGTAAAAAAAACAAAAAACAAAAAGAACTAACACTCCACCGGCGATGCCACCAGCTGCGAGAGACTTGGCGATACTGAAGATAGCAGCATGACTCGGAGCTTTAACTCCTTCGCTCGCAATCTTAGCTTCTTCAGCAAGATTAACGATTGTAGTAACAGCACTCTCGCTTCTCTTCCCTACCACGTCCTCCGACGCCATTTTAAACTCGCCGGAACCCTAGCTGGAGAAGTATTCACGGTGTGTTCGTCAGTGTTCGCCGGCGATCGAGAGAGAAGAGAGAGAAGGGGAGGGAAGGGAAGGCAGTGGGCACTGGGTTTTGGTTTGGTGCTTCCTTGAGAAATGGGCAATGACAAAATTGGAATTTGTTTTATTTTCTTTCTTTTTTACCAAGGTAAGAATTTAAATGATAGTAATACTCAGTATTGGGATCGTTTGGGTAATCTTAGCTGTATTATTAATTATTATTTAAGATACATAATATAGAGAAGTTTTAGATAGAGTTTATCTACTCTTTAGATGATTTTTTTTATAATTTAGATCAACTTGAGCACAGCTTGAATAATTCCAACTAATATTTGCACATACAACTTTTATTAAGTGAAATAATTTTTGTGCTATTTGAAATAAGATAATCATTTCTTCCGTTAAATTTTGGTCTACTTTTACTCCTGTTGGTAGAAAAAAATCTTATTTTTTCGCTTGGTCATGCAGCTCCAAACTAATGATAATTTAAATCATAGTCAAAACTTAATTTGTAAGTTTGGAACTTTTTTATTAAGATTATAAATACATGGAGTCTACCCATAACATGATATAGTTTTTTGTTAATGGCAAAGGTATAACAAATTGCAAACTTAAATAATTTTAGTATAGAAGCGAATTTTAAACTTTTACCTTATTGATTAAATAATTATTATCATCTCTTCCAAATTTATTTTGGATAGAAAGTGTATAGATTGATACACACCAGTAGAACAGTCATTTTTATGCACAAAGTATTAATACACACATTATCTTTCAAGTTATACAATTTATAATATAATATACATGAATTTTCAAATAAGATAGTATTGACTTAATTAATACCATCATAATAATTTTGCATTACTGTAAAGATTAATTTTTTAATGTAGTAAACCAAATTTGTTTTATTCTATGAAGATTTTTATGTGGGATTATCTTACTATTGCGGTCAATCACTATGTTGTTAGTTTGGGATATAGATAACGATAAAGTGTGGAAGTTAGGGTTAAGGTATGATGGGCCGGATCAATACTGAAAATGAATTTGGACAAAATATAAAATTGGCCGAGCGATTGTATTGTTTATCCAAAAAAATATATATAATATGTATAAATTTTTGTATATATATATTTTGACTATTACTTTTTCTAACAACCGCAAAAATATATCTTTCTCAAAGAATTCAGGTCTATCACGGGAAGTCGTTATCGGTTTAAATTTGGTTAGAAGTTAGGCTTATAGCCTATTGGCCATTGACTTTTATTTTATCACCAAATTGTTTAGATCACATAAATTCTTTCGTGTGTGTGATTTTGTATGTCAACCACACACACGAGTTTATGTTTAGTTTGAAATCTACTATTTGTAACTGTTTTAATTTAGTTTTAGGGGAAAGTTATAGAGATTTCTTTTTGTTTTTCTTTAATTAAAAAAATTATATAGTAATTTGAAGAAAACATTTAAAGGGTGTTTGGATTTATTTTTAAGCTGGTCAAATCAGCTTTAAGCCTTTTTTTACTTTTTTCAGTATTTGGCAAAGTTATAAAATGCTTAAAATAAGTTAAAAACTGCTTAAAACACGTCAAAAGTAATAAGTTGGATAACCCCAACTATTGTATTTTGGCTTAAAAGCTATTTCTGCTAGAAAGCCACTTTTTAAAAAATCAATCCAAACGGTCTTTTAGTTTCCAAAAGATACAAGCTCTAGTCGTGTTTATCTTTTAGGACTGCGCTGTAGCTTACAACAACAACAACAACAACAACAAACCAGTAAAATCCCACTAATGGGGTATGGGGAGGATAGTGTGTACGCAGACCTTACCCCTACCCGGAAGGAATAGAGAGGCTGTTTCCGAAAGACCCTCGGCTAAAAAAAAAAAAAGACAAAATGACAAAATGACAAAAAGGAAACAATATTAGTATCACAACAACAATCATAGGATAAATAGGAACACCATGAAATCCAGAAGAAAGATGCAAAGCAAAGGGAGACAATATTAGTATCACCACAACAATCATAAGAAAAATAGGAACACCATGAAATCTAGAAGAAAGATGCAAAGCAAAAGCGATAGCTAGTAAATAGGACATGCACTGAAAAGCAAAATAGTAAGCCACAACATTGCCAATAGCTATCTTAGACAAAAATCCTACATGGCTAGTCCCACAATGGTATTAAGGCACGACTCAACTACCTCCTAACCTACAACCCTAATACTCGACCTCTACATCTTCCTATCAAGTGTCATGTCCTCGAAAATCTGGAGCCTCGTCATATCCTGCCTGATCACCTCTCCCCAATACTTTTTAGGTCTCCCTCTACCTCTTCTCGTGCCCATCCACAACCAGCTGCTCACACCTCCGTACTGGAGCATCTGGGCTTCTCCTCTGAACATGTCCGAACCATCTAAGCCTCGCTTCCCGCATCTTGTCATCAATGGGAGCCACATGCACCTTCTCCCGAATATCATCATTCCTAATCTTATCTATCCTAGTGTGCCCGCACATCCACCGCAACATCCTCATTTCTGCTACTTTCATCTTCTGGATATGTGAGTTCTTAACGGGCCAACACTCAGCCCCATACATCATGGCCGGTCTAACCACCGCTTTATAAAACTTACCTTTGAGTATCAGTGGCACTTCTCTTGTCACACAGGACTCCAGATGCTAACCTCCACTTCATCCATCCTACCCCAATACGGTGTGTGACATCCTCATCGATCTCCCCTCCCCCCTGGATAACCGAACCAAGGTACTTGAAGCTGCCTCTACTCGGGATGACCTGCGAATCAAACCTCATATCCACATCCTCTTCCTCTGGCTCAGCGCTGAACTTACACTCCAGGTATTCCGTCTTCGTCCTGCTCAGCTTGAAACCCTTAGACTCAAGAGCCTGTCTCCAAACCTTCAGCCTCTCGTTAACACCGGCTCGCGACTCATCAATCAGAATTATGTCATCGGCGAATAGTATGCACCATGGCACATCCCCTTGAATATGGTGTGTTAACGCGTCCATCACCAGGGCGAATAAGAACAGACTGAGCGCAGAACCTTGGTGTAACCCCATTACAACCGAAAAATGCTCAGAGTCGCCTCCTACTATCCTAACCTGAGTCTTAGCCCCATTATACATGTCCTTAATCGCCATAATGTAGGGAACCGACACACCTTTTGCCTCCAGGCATCTCCAGAGAATTTCTCTAGGAACCTTGTCATACGCTTTGTCTAGGTCAATAAACACCATGTGCAAATCCTTCTTCCTCTCTCTGTATAGTTCCACCAACCTTCTAACAGGGTGTATAGCTTCTGTAGTCGAACGACCCGGCATGAACCTGAACTGGTTGTCGGATACAGATACTGTCATCCTCACCCTCGCTTCAACCACCCTCTCCCACACTTTCATGGTATGACTCAGCAATTTGATACCCCTATAATTATTACAACTCTGGATATCACCTTTGTTCTTATACAATGGAACCACCGTACTCCACCTCCACTCATCTGGCATCCTTTTCCCCTTAAAAATAATATTAAACAACCTAGTCAACCACTCCAAACCTGCTCTCCCCATACACTTCCAAAATTTCACCGGAATCTCGTCTGGCCCGGTCGCTCTGCCCCTACTCATCTTACGCATAGCTCCCACGACCTCCTCAACCTCGATATGCCTGCAGTACCCAAAGTCACGGTGACTCTCGGAATGCTCCAATTCGCCTAGCACAATATCCTGATCCCCTTCTTCATTTAGAAGTTTATGAAAGTAAGTCTGTCATCTCCTCTTAATCTGGATATCTTCCATCAATACTCTACCATCTTCGTCCTTGATGCGCTGTAGCTTATGCATAGGATAGATAATATTAACTTCTCTTTGGAGAATATTATAGCACCCTTTGGATCATAATATCGCTAGTTTAAATCGAATAATTTTTGTTATTGCTAACCGAGTTGTGTCCTTCCTTTTCTCCCTAAGATAAAATATGCCAATAAATTAAGTTTCGAATTATAACAGCATCACATTTAGGGATTTAACTTATATATAAGGATATTAAAAAATAATTTTGCATTATTAATATACGTAAAGATAACTACATGTAAATTGTAATTGTTGATAATAAGATTAGAAAATAAAAATAAAAATCATCATGTAGTAGTTTACTACAATTGGTTAAAATATCATGATAGTGCAAATCTATCTAATTATATAAGTTAAAAATAAATATCCATGGACATGTGTATTGCTTAAGCTAATGGCTGAAATGATGGTCCTCAACGACGAATGTTGCTGGTTTTTAATGCTTTTAGGTCCCCAACTTATTAATCTCGCCACTTTCTTTCTCTTTCTATTTATTGTGTTACTTATAAAAGTTAGTATAAAAGAATAATTTCTGATTTGACTCAACAAATGTTTCTTTGAAATTAAGACCGTTTATTCTTAAAAATAGATAACAATTGAATTTATACGTGGTATTAAGGATATATGGATTAATTCAATACAAGTGATTAAAGGCATTAGATTAAGCAAATGAAAGACGTAATAAATGGTCAAACCAATGATAAGAGTGATCCCGGGCTCGATTAATGGCTCAATGAGGAATCTGCCTTCGATTCCGAGCATACACTTATGAAGAACTTATGAACAAAAATAAGAACTTTGAATAACAGAGAGAATAGAAGTAAATCGCTTTTATATGGGTGTTACCATATGTCTTATGAATAATAAGCTTCCCTCTTTATATATTAGGAGAGTTTTACCCTAAGTACAATTCTAAGAAAGGTAAAAATCTTCTGTTTCGCTAATCACTGATTTTCTGCCGATACGGGCCGAGATTCACGCCGTGATATTCAGTTGGGCACGGACATCACGGCTCTTTGTTAGTCGTGTGCAGCAGTTTGATAATGCTCTCCGAAGTCTTGAGGCTCGAACTGGACCCAGAGGACGTGGTCTCGATGCTCCCGAGGGCAGGTGTTTTGCTCGAGCCTTGATAAGGACAAGGTCCCGATGCTCCCAATGTGTATAAGATTTTGCTACTCGTACTCTGTCAAATTCTAGTATAGTTTATGATATCGTCTCACAGAGATTGGAGAATCTAGTTATAAACTTATAATATTCTTACTACTATTTGAGATAATCAAATTGATAAAGTTTTGTTTGTTGAAAATTTAAATTGCTTAAGTTGAAACAAAATAACTTTCGGAAGATTTATATTTATAAAGAGTTGGGAATCATTGAATTCACTCGATAATGTGATAATAATAAAATCTTAGCTTCTACATGTATTTCTCTTAGGAATAACTGCTTATTGATAATACAATTATATTTTGCTCACTAACAAATAATTAATTAATAACACTCAACGAGGTTATGTAAATCAATTGATATATGACTCGTGACGATTAAACTGAAATAATTTTTCTGCCTGAATTGTGCTAAAAGATAGCAAAAACCTTCTGCGATTACTTTTTACTAAAAATCAATAATCTTGCCTACTACAACTCCTCCGTGAGAATTAGAATGGAAGTAAGCAAGATTACATACTTGGAATAATAGATTAACAAGAATTACTGTCACTCTATTATTTTACCCAATAGTTACCATATATTAATTTTGCTTCGTAAGAATTACAAAATTGACATACAACTAACTTTGGAGAAAAAATATATAGAAGTGATAATAATTAATTAAAACTAATATTCCAGCACAATATAAAAATATAAGTAGAAAGTTTCAGGTCAAGCATGTAGTAAAACTAAGATTAATATTACAACTATATCGAGCTTCATCAACTATCCCAACAAAAGAGATTACTCCATTATGGAGTATTTAAATCTCACAAAGAAAGAAATTCTTAAAATACTATCAATACTCTTAGAAAATTCAAAAACTACAAGAGGAAAGTGAAATAGATAAAGAAAGAAGCAAAGACAAAAGCTAGAGAAAAAGTTGCTAATTAGCACGCCTCAATCTCCTCCCTTCAACAAAAATATGGCATACTATTAATAGAAATCAAATCTCATAAGGTGCCATGTTGCCTCATGCTTCTTTTGCCATGTTGCCTCGTGCTCTTTGCCTTGATGCCTCGTGCTCTTTTGTTGTGATGCCTCGTGATCACTTTTTATTTCCTTTTTTTGCGTTATCATGATATTTTTATTTCCTCCAAAATACTATTAGAAAATACAGAGAATTGACATATATATATATATATATATATATATATATAATTTAAAATAATTTATTTTTAAGTATATAATATATGAATATTTTATAGTCATCATTAACCACGGGACGACCTAGGAACGAGCCGGAGGATGAATCTATTTTTGTTATCCCCGGGACGACCTATCCCGGGGACTTGGATACATCCGAGGGGGAAACTCGTGAGATCGACCCCCCCAGACTCAAAAGACCGACGCGGATACCGGGGGGTGAAACTTCCTAGGATGCCGGCTCTGCTTCAAAGGAAGCGCCCGGTGTAATTGAGATCTCGGGGATGCCCTCCTAGACTGAGTCCATGCTCGAGGAGGCCCAAGCGAGAAAGGAGAAGTCCAACGAGGGGGTCCATGGTGCGGAAGATCCCCTTCACTCCTTTTTTGACGGTGTGGATTCGTCTGCTTTGGAAGACTTCTCCGGGCTGGGCGACCTGAAAGTTCCGAAGAAGGACACATCCTCGGAAGCTGGCGGGCCGAGCTCGAGCCCGAAATTGATCAATTAGTTCCCTGCTCCAAGTGTGGACCCTAGTCACAAAATATCGATTATACTGACTGTCCCGGAGGATGCCCGGATTTTGTCCGCTCTTGTGGGGGTAGCTAGCTACCTCCGGTGCCTGGTGACCGAGGAGGATCAGGCAAAAATGAATGAGGTGAACGTGTCATGCCTCTTCAATGAGGTGCAATAGGCGCTGAACCAGGTAAGGCACCGTTTCTTTCCATCGATCTATTGTTATCTGTGTTTGGTATTTCTCACATTTTTCGCCCTTTTTGCAGGCCTCGGTACTTCACCATGAGATTTTCCTTCGGTACAGGGTTAAGGTCAATCAACTCAAGCTCGAGATCAAGGAGCTTAACCAAAAAAGGGACATGTACAAGCTCCTTAGCGAGCAGCAAGAGGGGGTCGCCAAGAACCTCCAGGCCAAGCTGGATGAAGCTCAGAAAGAAGCATCGGCCTTAAGGAAGGAGCACGCCGAATTGGTGGAAAAGGTAAAAGTTTTTGAAGTTAGAGACGAGGGTCCGGTCGCGGAGGCTAACAACAATACTTCACAGGTCCAGCAGAAGATCGACTAGATCGACCAACTCCGCAAGGAGATGGATGAGATCCAAGTAATGGCCGATGGGTGAAAAAACAAGATGGGCCTGTTGGCCTCGGAGAAGGAGACCGCCCAGGCCGAGCTGTCTTCGGTGGAAGTTCAGCTTCGGGTGGCGAAGGAGAAGGCTGATGCACAGGCTCAGCAAAATAAGGACCTCCAAGCACAATTGGACTCGGCCATCGCCGAGCGGGATGCCCTAGATAAGGAGCTCGAGATAACGAGGTCTGGTTTGGAAATAACCTCGGCTGATGCTGATGAGATGGTGGCCCAATACAAGGCCTATGTTGAAATAGCCGAGGCCCGCCTGAAGACCACTTGCGAGTACATGAGGTTATTATCCCGAAGGGAGACCCTCGAAGAAATCCATGCTCGATGCTTCGACCTATCTGCCAAGATAGAGGAGGCAAAAAGACTTGAGGTCGAGCCCAAGAAGCTGGCGGAACCCCGAGGTGAAGAGGGCTCCCAGGGCTCTGAAGAGTCCGAAGGCCCCGACAGTTCTGGTGATGAGTCAGGTTCTGGTGAAGATTAGGCGTAGATGCCATAGGATTCTTTTTCCTTTTGTATCCTGTATGTATATTTTGTTTAGGCCGTTTTTGTTGGGACTTTGTAAAGATATTCTGAAATATATAAAAGTTTTCCTTTTTGGCAATTTTCAAGTCTATTATCTTAGCATATTTTTCCAATTGCAAACATTTTTAATGCCTTAGCATAGAATCAAACGTAGTAATAAGTCATTTTTCGGAGGTCCGAAAAAAACCTGTCCTCGATGTAATCTTTGCTCGAAACTTGTGGAAATTCGGAGTGACTAGAAATTTTCCCAAGATGCTCCCTTAAATATTTTAGACTATATCTTTGCCGAGGGTAACCTTTGAACATGTTTAGAATTTTGTTGAAGGCCTTATGTTTTGATTACGAGCTTCGGACGTCTCCGAACCATTTTTAGGGTGGTCATAGCCTTTTAGGTTTAGGCACTGCCTAATAGGTTTTGTGCCTCCAGATTTTGATAACCCAAGCCGCACGAACTTATTTCGGACGACAGTCCCCGAGTGGGGGTAACCCTTTGGGCTCGGATAGTCCCCAGCTAGGAATAGCCCTTAGGCTCAATACTTTTAAGATGCGTATTAGCAAGGCAGAAACATTCTTTAATTTATGTGTGTAACATACAAGATTGTAAGCATGTAAAAGCTTGTTTTACGGCTAAGGTGGCCTACGCGGGCACAATTCACTTGACCGTTTGGCCCTTACAATAAATCCTAACCACCGAGCCTAGATTGTTCAAGCACAAAGTTTCCTTCCTTGCTAAAAATCTTGACTCGAGGGTGATGGCCCCTAGTATTCGAGGTCGATCTCGAGAAGGCTCAGATACTGTTGATGAGACCATTGACTCCGATTTAAAACCGGTCTTCGATTCTAGGTTAACATGATTTACTGTTGCCTCATTAAAAACCTTGCCGGAAAATACATTTGGGATAAAACCAGTTCAAGGGAAAAAGAGCACAATGCGTGCTTTCATACCTAACGGCCACATTCTCCTTCGGTTTGTTTCCTGCAAATGTTAGTCCGATTCGTAATATTTTAAAAAAGGTGAATGAGATCGTACCTTAGCAGTAGTACCGTTTTAAGTGCGTGATGTTCTAGTTGTTCGGGAGTTGTACACTGTTTCCTGCTTCGAGTTTGTCTGAACCTTTACCGGTAATTCCAATGACTCGATATGGTCCTTCCCAATTCGCTCCCAGCTTCCCTTCGTTCGAGTTTCGAGTGTTCAGTGTTACTTTTCTTAATACCAAGTCCCCGATATTGAAGTGTCGGAGGTTCGCTATTCGATTGTAATATCTTTCTATCTGTTATTTCTGGGCGGCCAGCTAGACTAGGGCGGACTCGCGCCTTTTATCCAATAGTTCCAGGCTCGTGTTCATGGCCTCACCGTGTGATTCCTCGGTCGCATATCGAAATGTGAGGCTCGGTTCTCCCACCTCAACTGGTATTATTACTTCGGCACTGTAGACCAACAAAAATGGAGTGGCCACGGTACTAGATTTTAAGGTCATACGGTATGCCCACAAGACTTCACACAGAATTTCCTTCCATTTCCCTTTGGCATCGGTCAACCTTTTCTTAAGGTTTTGAAGTATGGTCTTGTTCGTAGACTCTGCTTGTCCGTTCCCACTAGGGTGATAGGGTGTTGACAAGATCTTTTTGATCTTATGGTCATCAAAAAATTTGCTTACCTTGTTGCCGATGAACTGCTTCCCGTTACCACACACTATCTCGGCCGGTATACCGAACCAGCATATTATGTGGTCCCAAATGAAGTCGATGACTTCTTTTTCCCGGACCTTCTCGAACGCTTGAGCTTCGACCCACTTAAAGAAATAGTCAGTCATAAATAGTATAAATTGAGCCTTATCGGGTGCCCATGGCAGGGGACCGATGATGTCCATTCCCCATTTCATGAACGACCAAGGCGACAAGACCGGATGTAGTAAATCCCCGGATTGATGGATCATTGGTGCATGCCTCTGACAGCCGTTGCATCTCTGTACAAAGTCCTTCGCATCTTTCTCCATGTTGATCCAATAATATCCGGCTCTGATTATCTTACGAACCAAAGATTTTGCCCCCGAATGGTTTCCGCATATGCCTTCGTGAACTTCCCTCAAAACATATTCGGTGTCTCCCGGCCCCAAGCATATGGAGAGTGGGCCATCGAACATTCTTCTGAACAAAGTACCTTCGGATAGGCTAAACCTGGCCGCCTTCGTGCGCAGATCTCTCGATTCTTTACGATTCGAGGGAAGCTTCCCAGTCTTAAGGTAGTCTATATACTTGTTTCTCCAATCCCAAGTTAAACTTGTTGAGTTTATTTCGGCATGGCCTTCTTCCACTACCGATTTCATGAGCTGTACGACCGTTCCTGAGATTCATCGTCATCAACTGATGAACCCAAGTTAGCTAGAGCATCGTCTTCGCTATTTTGATCCAGGGGTACGTGTTGTAGGGTCCATTCCTTGAATCGATGCAATGTTACCTGTAATTTATGCAAGTTTCTTCGCATTCGTTCCTCTTTTACTTCGAATGTCCCATTGACCTGATTTACCATAATAAGGGAATCATACTTAGCTTTGACCACTTTGTCCCCCAGGCTTTTAGCCAATTCGAGACATGTAATTATGGCCTCATACTCGGCCTCATTGTTAGTCAATTTCACAGTTCTAATAGATTACCTAATTACGTTACCCATAGGTGGCTTCAACATGATGCCGAGTCCGTACCCCTTTGCGTTCGAGGCACCATCCATAAAGAGGATCCAAATTCCAGAGGAGGTCCCCGAGGTTAACAACAATTCCCTTTCGACTTTGGGTATTAAGGCCGGCGTGAAGTCGGCCACGAAGCCTTCCAGAATTTTAGATTTGATGGTAGTCCGGGGTCGATATTCGATATTGTACCCGCTAATTTCTACGGCCCATTTGGCCAATCGGCCCGAGAGCTCGGGTTTTTGCATTATATTCCCAGTGGGTAAGAAGTTACGACACATATGGCATGGCATTGAAAATATGGCTTTAACTTTATGGAGGTGCTTAGCAAAGCGAGCACCAATTTCTATAGGTGAGGGTACCTTGTTTCGGCCTTTCCTAGAGTCCTGCTAACTTAATAGATAGGAAATTACGTACCTTCCTCTTCCCGGACTAAGACTCCACTTACCGCAATCTCGGATACCGCTAAGTACAGGTATAACTGCTCATCTGCCTTCAGAGTATGAAGCAAGGGTGGACTTGAAAAGTACTGTTTGAGTTCTTCCAAAGCTTGCTGGCACTCCGGGGTCCACGAAAAATTATTCTTCTTCTTCAATAATGAGAAGAACCGATGACTCTTATCGGAGGACCTTGATATGAACCGACCCAAGGCATCTATGCACACGGTTAGCCTATGAACGACCTTAACATTGTCCATCACAGTGATGTCTTGTATAGCTTTGATTTTATCGGGATTGATCTCGATCCTCCGGTTGGACACCATAAATCCAAGGAACTTTCCAGACCCGACCCCGAATGCGCATTTCTCCGGGTTCAACTTCATATTGTATTTCTTCAGTATGTCAAAGGTTTCCTGCAAATGTTCCAAATGGTCCTCTGCTTGCAGGGACTTAACTAACATGTCGTCAATGTAAACCTCCATTGATTTTCTTATTTGTTCTTTGAACATCCAGTTTACTAAGCGTTGATAAGTGGCATCGACTTTTTTTAGTCCGAATGACATTATGTTGTAACAATAGGTTCCGAATTTAGTGATGGAGGAAGTTTTTTCTTGATCGCCCGAGTCCATCAGGATTTGGTTGTACTTGAAATAGGCGCCGAGAAAGTTGAGTATCTCTCCCGGCCGTTGTGTCAATCATGCGATCGATGTTAGGCAAAGGAAAAGAATCCTTAGGACACGCCTTGTTCAAGTCTTTATAATCTACGCAAGTTCTTAATTGTTTTCCCTTTTTAGGCACTACTACTATGTTAGCCAACCAATACAGGTACTTAACTTCCCTAATGGAACCTATTCTAAGGAGTTTGGATACCTCATCTTTGATGAATGCATGCTTGACTTCGGACTGAGGCCTCCTTTTCTGTTTAACCGAGTGGAACTTCAGGTCCAAACTTAGCTTAGGAGTGGTTACTTCTGGTGGGATCCATGTCATATCTATATGGGACCAAGCAAAACAATCTGCGTTAGCTATAAGTAATTTAATGAGTTTTTTCCTAAGCTTGGGAGTCAACCTCGTATCCAGGTATACCTTCCGATCGGGAAAGTGTTTGATCAATATGTCTTGCTCCAGCTCCTCGACTGTTGACTTGGTGGCATCGGAATCATCAGGGGCTATGAATGACCTAGGAACTTCGTAATCATCATCCTCGCCTACTTCTTGCTTCTTCGGTTCGGTCGAGGCCGGTGTCGGTGATTGCTATTTAGTTTCTTTCTTCCTAATCGACTCTGGATTCTTTGATGTCGAGAGTGCGGACATCGGGATCACCTCATCGGCCGCGAACATTTCTTTTGCGGCTGGCTGCTCTCCGTAAACTGTCTTGATCCCTCCCGGTGTGGGGAACTTCAATGCCTGGTGTAGTGTCAAGGGTATTGCCCTCATGTTGTGAATCCATGACCTTCTGAATAGAGCATTATATCTAATATCCCCTTCGATCACGTAGAGCTTCATTTCTTGAATGGTTCCGACGGTGTTCACTGGTAGGGTTATCTCCCCTTTAGTAGTTTCACATGCTATGTAGAATCCGTTTAAGACCCGGACTGCAGGCAGTATTTGGTCTTATAGACCCAACTGCTCTACGACCCTCAATCTGATGATATTGGCCGAGCTACCTGGATCAATTAACACACGCTTAACCCAAGATTTATTTATGAGTACAGAAATTATCAGTGCATCGTTATGTGGTTGCACGATGCCTTCAGCGTCTTTATCGTTGAAAGAGATAGTCCCCTTCGGTATGTAATCTCGAGTTCGCTTTTCCCTTGTAATGGACGCCTTAGTGCGCTTCAGCATTGGCCCATGGGGGATGTCGACTCCACCAATGATCATGTTGATGACGTGTTGTCACGACCCAAAATTCTAACCTGTCGTGATGGTGCCTATCATGGTACAAGGAAAGCCGACATTTAAAAATATTTCTAACACTTTTAACGGAAAACAAATTAAAGTAGTTTAAATAATAAAAGTTCTCATAAACGGGATAGAAACCCAAAATACAACGCGGAAGTTCCCAACCATCGAGGTGTCACAGAGTACATGAGCATCTATATATAACAAGTCTGGAAAATACTATCTATGATAATCTGAAATAAAATACAATAAGTGGAAAGATAGGGAAGGAGAAACAAGGTCTGCGAAATGCCAAGCAGCTACCTCGATAGTCTCCGAGAATCCGAACTCCACAACTCAGCAACCGCCGTGACAGGAAGCACCTGGGTCTACACACAAGGTGCAGGGTATAGCGTGAGTACAACCAACTCAGTAAGTAACAAGACTAAATAAAGAACTGAAAGTAGTGACGAGCTTCACAGTTATAGTTCAATTACATTGATTTCAACATAGGAAAGTAGGCATGCTCTCAAGTTCGATAAATTAGGTCAAACAATTACTCCATGGCAAGTTTAAGTGAAATAGAGTGTAATATCTTTCAGAAATTTCAAGACAGTGATACATGGCAGTGACGAGGCCAATGTGTATAGGAATTTCCTGCTCGTACTCTATCAAATTCTAGTATAGTTTAAGATATCGTCCCACAGAGGCTGGATAATCTATTCTACAGACTTGTAATATTCTAACTACTATTTGAGAGAATCAATTTGATGAAAAGTGAGTGAGTTTAAAACTTGTTAATTATTTAAACAAAACAAATAACTTTTGAAAGATTTATAATTTTTTTAAAAAGAGTTGGGAATCATTGAATTCACTTGATAATATTACTATAATAAAATCTCAATTTCTACATTTATTTCTTTAAAGAATAATTGCTTATTTCTAATACAATTATATTTTGCTCACTAAGAAATAACCAACTAATAACACTCCGTGAGAATTATGTTAATTAATCAACTTAAGACTAGTGACGTTTAAACCGAGATATTTTTCTTGCTTGAATTGTGCTAAAAGAAAGTAAAAATTTCATGAGAATATTTTTACTATGGATCAATAATCTTGCCTACAACAATTCCTCCGTGAGGATTAAAACCGAGGCAAGCAAGATTACTAATTTTAAATAATAGTTTACTGAAAAATTACTTTCACTCTACTATTTTATTCATCACTTATTATATATTAATTTTACTCCACGAGAATTACAAAATTAATATATGAATAAATTAGAGATAAAATATATAGAAGTAATAATAGAGTAATTAAAAACCATCATTTCAGCATAGTATGAAATGTAAATAAAAAGTTTCAAGCCAAGAATATATAAAAACTAAGATAGTATTATAAAATATATCAAGTTTCATTAACTATCCCAAAGAAAAGAGATTACTCCATTATGGAGTAAGAAAAGCTAAAAAAGATATTTAGAAGACTAGAAATATTTAAAAGACTAAAAAACATTTTTACTACAAAGAAAGAAGACCAAGACTAGTTATTGTCTTGCAAAAGATTGGATATCCTTATACAAAGAGAGCTTGCTATTTATAGGAAAAGATGAGTAGTTTTGTCGTGTTCCACTTTTGCGAATGTGAAATCCATGTTTGCGATGTGACCTTTGTGTACGTAGATTCCATATATGCAACTATGAGCTTCACTCTTGACTTCATGAGTTATACTTGCAAATGTAGGTTCCATGTATGCAAACGTGACCTTTGCAAATATAGATTCCACATATGCATCTATGACTCTTTTTCTTCCCTTCTTGACTTCATGAGTTAGACTTGCAAATGTAGGTTCCATGTATGCAAATATGACCTTTGTGTATATAGATTCCACATATGCATCTATAGCTCTTTTTCTTCCATTCTTGACTTCATGAGTTAGACTTGCAAATGTGGGTTCCATGTATGCAAATGTGACCTTTGCGTATATAGATTCCACATATACATCTATAGCTCTTTTGCTTTCATTCTTGACTTTATGGGTTACACTTGCAAATGTAGGTTCCATGTATGCGAATATGACCTTTACAAATATGGATTCCACATATGCATCTATGCTCCTTTTCATCTCTAATTATCTCTTTCCATAAGCCCATATGTATATTCCACATTTGCGAATATGAAGATGATGTGTGCCACTGTGGCTTTACTTCATTTTCTTGTCTTTTAGACTTTTTCCTTCTTTTTCATAATTTCTTCTTCCTACAAGGTTTGTTGGAAAATATGCGAGGATAGGATATCATTATTCATATTTTATTTTAAAAACTTATTTTTTTACATATGAAATTATATGAATAATTTATATCAATCAGGCAGCTAAGTGCAACAATAATGAAATCAAATGCATCCTCTCAGGGCCACAGTCACTCAGCCCTCCCATTCACTCGGCACTCTCACTCAGTAGGTACCTGCGCTCACTGGGGGGTGTGTACAGACTCCAGAGGGGTTCCTTCAGCCCAAGCGCTATAATCCGCACAGACAACTCACGTGCTGCACGGATAACTCACGTGCTATAGTATAATATCTGGATCTGCACGAACAACTCACGTGCTACACAGACAACTCACGTGCTGCACGGGCAACTCACGTGCTATAGTATCAATATCTCACAATCAGGCCCTCGGCCTCACTCAGTCATCAACCTCTCCAGCCTCTCGGGTGCTCAATAATCATGAAAATTAGCCCCAATAGAAATGATATAATGTATCAACAAGGAACAATAGAGACTGAGATAAAATAAACAGGTAAAACTGTGACTGAGTACAAAACAATAATTTAGCAGATAATTCAACATGTACACGACCTCTGTGGGTCCCTACAGTGCCAACACATAGTTTAAACATGATTTATGGTTCAATTTCTCTACTACATGGAGAATGTACAGATAACAGCAGATTATTTGACTACATGGTTCCATGGAATTGATCAAGTCTCAATTCCTACAGTGCACGCCCACACGCCCGTCACCTAGCATGTGCGTCACCTCAAAACTAAATACATGACACGTAATACGGGATTTCGTACCCTCAAAACCAAATTTATAACTGTTACTTACCTCAATCCGAGCAAATCTCTACTCCAACACACCCTTGCCTCGCGAAACGGCCTCTAAATGCCTCGAATCTAGCCATAAATAATGCGATATAATCAATATGGGCTAAAGGAATCGACTCCATAAGAAAATGCTAAGCTATTAATCAAAATCAAAAATTGGCTCAAAAACCGGCCCCCGGGCCTACGTCTCGAAATTTGATAAATGTCACAAAACCCGAAAGCCCACTCAACCACGAGTTTAACCATACCAAATTTATCAAAATCCGACACCAAATCGTCACCCAAATCCCCAAATCAAACTCTCCAAATCCCAGCCTCAAAAGCCCAATTTACACCTTAAATACACACCAACTAGGTGGGAAAATGAACGGGGAGGCAAGATTATTGATCAAAAATGAGCACAAGGGACTTACCTCAAGAATCCCCTCAAAAATCCTCTCAAGAATCGCCTAAACCGTGCTTGAAATGTTTGAAATGAAGCCAAAATCGCGAACCCTTGTTTAATAATCTGCCCAGGCTTTCCACTTCCGCGGACACTTAACCGCTTCTGCGGCGTCACAGAAGCGACATCACCCACGCATCTGCGGCCCATTCTGCTCCTGCGGTCCCTCATTCCGCTTCTGCAGACTCGGTTCTGCGAGCATCCAAGCCGTTTATGCGGTCCTAGCTCATCTACCCACTTTCGCTTCTGCAGTCCTCCTGCCGCATCTGTGGTCACGCAGATGCGAAACTCTCTATCGCACTTGCGCGCCTTCTGGTTCTGCGCACCTCTCACCGTACTTGCGGCCACGCATGTGCGAAAAAGTCTTTGCACCTGCGACCACCTGCCGCTCCCCTTCAAATCTCGCATATGTGCAAGCCAGCCCGTACCTGCGAGCTCACACATGCGATCAAAGCTCCGCATGTGCGGTTACACCAGCAGAGGTCCATCTTCAACAATTACTCAACTTCAATTTTTGATCCGTTAACTATCCGGAATCAACCTGAGGCCCCCTGGGACTTCAACCAAACATACCAACAAGTCCTAAAACCTCATATGAACTTAGTCGAGCCCTCAAATCACATCAAACAACTTCAAAAACACGAACCGCACCCCGATTCAAGCCTATTGAAACTAAGGAAATTCAACTTCTAGAAACGACGCCGAAACTTATCAAAACACGTCTGATTGACCTCAAATTTTTCACACAAGTCACATTTGACATTACAGACCTACTTTAACTTTCGGAATCGAAATCCGACCCCGATATCAAAAAGTCCACTCCCGGTCAAACTTTCAAAAAATTCAACTTCCGCCATTCCAAGCCTAATTCCACTACGAACCTCCAAATCATAATCTATACTTGCTCCTAAGTCCAAAATCACCCAACGGAGCTAACGGAAGCATCAAAACTCTATTCCGAAGTCGTATACTCATAGATCGACATCCGGTCAATTATTTCAACTTAAGCTTTCAACCTTGAGACTAAATGTCTCATTTCATTCTAAATTTACTCCGGACCCGAACCGACTACACCAGCAAGTCACATAACAACTATAAAGTACAAAATGAGCGGTAAATGGGGGAACGAGTGTGATGACCCAAAAGGTCATCTTATATTTTAGAACTCAAATCTGCTCTCTTAAGCATTAAAAAATCTTATTTTACCTCTCTCGATTTGCGTGCACAGTCCGGGCAGGTTTCCGAAAAGCTTTTACGTTAAAAACTAATGAAAATAAGAATTTTTGCCTTAAAAGTTAATTTTAGTTGACTTTGGTCAACATTTTTGGTAAACGGACCCGAATCCATAATTTGACGGTCTCGGTTGGTCCGTATTGAATTATGGGACTTGGGCGTATGCCCGGAATCAAATTCGGAGGTCCCTAGCTCAAGTTATGAATTTCTGATGAAAATTAAAAGTTTGAAAATTAATTATTTTTAAGAATTGATTGATGTTTGGCATTGTTAGTATCGGGTCTGTATTTTGGTTTTGGATCTCGGTACAGGTTTATTATGATATTTAAGACCTGTCTGAGAAATTTGGTGAGAAACGGAGTTGATTTGACGTGATTCGGACCTTCGGTTGAGAAAATAGTAATTTTAAAGTGCTCTTGAGAATTTTATTTGATTTGGTACTAAATTCGGAGTTCTAGGTGTTATTTTGGCGATTTGATCATACGAGTAAGTTCGTATGATATTTTTAGACTTGCGTGCATGTTTGATTTGGAGCCCCGAGGGCTCGGGTGAGTTTCGGATAGGCCACATATGTTTTGGACTTTGGAAATCTGGTTTTTCTGCAGAGTCTGTGTTCTGGCATGTCCTTCTTCACGTTTGTGAAGGTACTCTCATGAACGCGAAGAGTAAACTGGGCAGTTGAAGTTTTCTTCTTCGCGAACGTGAAGGCCTGGTCGCGAACGCAAAGCATATGGGGTCCGGAGGGGGGGGGGTTGGTAGTTGCTTCATCGCGAACGCGAGCCATGTCTCGTGAACGCGAAGGCCAGAGGGGAGTAATCATCGCGAATGCGAGCTGGGTATCGCGAATGCGAAGGCTTGGCAGCCAGTACCCTTCGCGAACACGACAGTACTCTCGCGAACGCGATGAACACTATCGCCCAACACTTAACAGAATCCAAAAACGAGATTTTAGCCACAAACTCATTTTTCTCAAAAACCAAACGCTGAGAGGCGATTTTTCAAGAGACATTTCTTCCCCAAATTGTTGGTAAGTGATTCTAAACCATTTTCTTTCAATTACCCATTATATTTCTTTAATTTTGAACCAAAAACTAGAGTTTTCATGGTAGAATTAGGGGTTAGGGTAGAAACTAGGGATTTCGGAAATTTGGGGATTTAAAATTCAATTTGGGATCGGATTCCAAAACCAATTATATATTCGGGCTTGGGGATGAATGGGTAAAAGGATTTTGGTCCGAACCTCGGGTTTTGACCAAGCGAGCCCGGGGTCGATTTTTCGAATTTTTGGAGAAAAATTTGGGAAATTTAATTTATGAAATATAATTGATTTCTTTAGCAATATTTGATATTATTGAGTCATTTTTGAATAGATACAAGTGGTTTGGAGGTGAATTTCAAAGGAAAAGCTGTGATTAAGAATTAAGTGTCCTGTGGAACAAGGTAAGTGTTGTGTCTTATTTTGGCTTGAGGGAATAGGTATTGTGTGAGTATTTGCTACGCGTTTTGTTGTTGAATACGATATATAGTTGAGGTGACGAGCATCTATGCATTGTGGTCGAGTCATAGCTTGCGAGTGAAATTCCATTCTTGCAAATCTCTAGTCTTAAATCTTGTTATCCATGCTTATTGTTGTTGTTGAAATGTTGGGAGACTTGTATCCGGTTCCACCAAGGTTGATAAAAATTGTGAATAATTGATTCGAGGTTGAGATGTTTAATTGTGAAAGTAATCATTGATGAAATATTGATTTCTTCGTGAAACTTCTCTCTATCCGTTGTTATTGATTTATTTATATTGTGAGAAGAGTGTAAAGCACGAAGAGTGATGTCGTGCATGATTTATTTATATTGTAAGGAAGAGTGTAAAGCACGAAGGGTGATGCCGTGCGTGATTTATTTATATGGTGAGGAAGAATGTAAAGCACGAAGGGTGATGCCGTGCATGAATTATTTATATTGTGAGGAAGAGAGTAAAAGCACGAAGGGTGATGCCGTGCATGAATTATTTATATTGTGAGGAAGAGAGTAAAAGCACGAAGGGTGATGCCGTGCAGTCTTATTCATTGTTTGGTGAGGTTGAGAGTAAAAGCACGAAGGATGATGTCGTGCAATTTTCCTTTGCTGTTTTAATTGCTCGATTCATTTAAGGATTTTCTGTTTAATTTTGTCTTTTCATTATTCTCACTCTCTATGTTGTATTCCCCCACTGTATGTCCCCTTTCCCATTATTTTTGCGTTATTGCTTTATTTACTGTTGTTGCCACGAGCATGATTATACTGTTCAGGTTATATGTGGGTGTCTTGTCCTAGCCTCGTCACTACTTCGCCGAGGTTAGGCTCGACACTTACCAGTACATGGGGTCGGTTGTACTGATGCTGCACTCTACACTTTCTATGCAGATTTTGATACCGGCTCAGGTTGATCGAGATTTGCTACTGGTCCGCTGTCCGGAGACTCAAGGTAGATCTGTCAGCGTTCACAGGCCTTGAAGTCCCCGTCTATCTTTTATGTCCTACTATTTTCTTTCATTCAGACAGTTGTATTTCTTTCGAACTATTACTTGTCGTAAATTCTAGAATGCTCGTGAATGGTGACTCCAGATCCGGATGGTAGTAGTTAATTACTTTTAATTATTGAATGGAAATAAGGAATTGGTTAATGATTCTCTAACGTTGGCTTGCCTAGTAAGTAAAATGTTAGGCGCCATCACAGTCCCGCCGGTGGGAAATTTTGGGTCATGACAGTTGGTATCAGCCCCAGGTTTCTTAGGTCTCATGATTCTCGAGCAAGCTTAGTAGAGTCTGGAGGATCGGTACAGAGATGTCTGTGCTTATCTTCCAGAGGCTATGAAGTTTAGGAACAAGTTTAACTTCTTTTCTTCTCTGTCGTGCGATTTTGCTTTCTCAATGTTGATTGAACTCTTCTACTCTTATTCTCTCGCAGATGGCGAGAACACGTACCGCTTTCTCAGCTGAGCAGGCAGACAGAGCCTCCAGTGGCAGCTCCTACGCGGGGCAGAGGTCGAGGCCGAGGCCATGCCAGAGGCCGAGGCAGGGGCAAGGATCAGCCTAGATCCCGAGCAGCAGCCCCAACGTGGAGCCTCAGATAGAGCCTGAGGAGGAGGTTTCAGTCCAGACTGTTCCTGCCGGACCAGCTCAGGTTCCGGAGGGGTTCATTGCCACCCCAGTACTTCAGGACGCTTTGGTCCGTTTGGTGGGTCTTATGGAGAGTGTGGCCCAGACTGGCGCATTTCCCATGGAACCAATAGTCTCTCAGGCTGGAGAAGGAGCCCAGACTCCTACCACTCCTGCTCCAGAGCAGATAGCTCCCCGGTATCAGGCTCCAGGAGCTCAGCCAGTCGGATTAGTTCAGCCGATTATTGCGGCACAGGTCGGAAATGGGCCAGCTTTGTCTTCTGAGGCCTTATGTAGAGTAGACAGGTTTATCAAGCTCTTTCCTGTTCACTTCAGTGGTGCTCCTTCAGAGGATCCCTAGAAGTATCTTGACAGCTGTCACGAGGTTCTATGGAACATGGGTATAGTGGACACCAATTGGGTCAATTTTGCTGCATTTCAGATGACTGGTTCCGCCAAGAAATGGTGGAGAGATTACTTGTTGACCAGGACCAGCTGGGTCGCCTTCTCTTACTTGGAACCAGTTCTCTCAGCTCTTCATAGAGAAATTTCTGCCTATCACATTGAGAGAGGAATGTCACCGTCAGTTTGAGCGTCTCGAGCAGGGCAGTATGACTATTACTCAGTATAAGACCCGTTTTGTGGATTTGGCCCATCATGCTATTCTTCTACTTCCCACCGAGAGAGAGAGAGGGTGAGGAGGTTTATTGATGGACTTGCTCAGCCTATCAGATTGCAGATGGCTAAGGAGACTGGGAGTGAGATTTCTTTTCAGGCGGCTGCTAATGTCGCCAGACGAGTCGAACTGGTTCTTACTCAGGGAGGTCAGGGGTCTGACAAAAGACCTCACCATTCCGGTGAGTTCAGCGGTGCCTCATCTAAAGGCAGGGGTACTTTTGGTAGAGCCATCCTCCCAGGCCATTTCATTCAGCGCTCCATGCATCCCACAGTGCCTCAGGTGGTTGTGGCCCTCAGATGCATTATTCCGACCAGCTAGTCTACAGTGCACCACCAGCTCCTTTTAGTGCACCTCCACTCCAGAGTCATCAGGGTGGTTATTCAGGTCGACAGGGTCAGTTTCAGGGTCAGCAGTCATACCCTTCGCGAATGCGACCGGCTCACGCGAACGCGAAGCATGTGGGGACCTGGGGGGGGGGGGTTGGTCGTTCCTTCAGCACGAACGCGAGCCATTCCTCGCGAAGCATGTGGGAGGGGGGAGTAATCTTTGTGAACGCGAGCTGGGTCTCGCGAACACGAAGGCTTGGCAGCCAGTACCCTTCGCGAATGCGACAGAGCTCTCGCGAACGCGATGAACACTGTCGCCCATCACTTAACAGAATCCAAAAACGGGATTTTAGCCAAAAACTCATTTTTCTCAAAAACCAAACGGTGAGAGGCGATTTTTCAAGAGTCATTTCTTCCCCAAATTATTGGTAAGTGATTCTAAACCATTTTCTTTCAATTACCCATTACATTTCTTTAATTTTCAACCAAAAATCTAGAGTTTTCATGGTAGAATTAAGGGTTAGGGTAGAAACTAGGAATTTTGAGAATTTGGGGATTTAGACCTCAATTTGGGGTCGGATTCCAAAAGCTATTATATATTCGGGCTCGGGGATGAATGGGTAAAAGGATTTTGGTCCGAACCTTGGGTTTTGACCAAGCGGGCCCGGGGTCGATTTTTTAACTTTTTGGAGAAAAATTTGAGAAATTTAATTTATGAAATATAATTGATTCCTTTAGCAATATTTGATATTATTGAGTCATTTTTGAATAGATACGAGTGGTTTGGAGGTGAATTCCAAAGAAAAAGTTGTGATTGAGAATTAAGTGGCCTTCGGAGCAAGGTAAGTGTTGTGTCTAACTTTGGCTTGAGGGAATAGGTATTGAGTGAGTATTTGCTACGTGTTTTGTTGTTGAATACGATGTATAGTTGAGGTGACAAGCATCTATGCGTTGTGGTCGAGTCATAGCTTGCGAGTGAAATTCAATTCTTGCAAATCTCTAGTCTTAAATCTTGTTATCCATGCTTATTGTTGTTGTTGAAATGTTGAGAGACTTGTATCCAGTTCCACCAATGTTGATCAAAATTGTGAATAATTGATTCGAGGTTGAGATATTTAATTATGAAAGAAATCATTGATGAAATATTGATTTGTTCGTGAAACTTCTCTCTATCCATTGTTATTGATTTATTTATATTGTGAGGAAGAGTGTAAAGCACAAAGGGTGATGCCGTGCATGATTTATTTATATTGTGAGGAAGAGTGTAAAGCACGAAGCTTGATGCCATGCGTGATTTATTTATATGGTGAGGAAGAGTGTAAAGCACGAAGGGTGATGCCGTGCATGAATTATTTATATTGTGAGGTTTAGAGTAAAATCACGAAGGGTGTTGTCGTGCAGTTTTCCTTTGCTGTTTTAATTGCTCGATTCATTTAAGGATTTTCTGTTTAATTCTGTCTTTTCATTATTCTCACTCTGTATGTTGTATTCCCCCACTGTATGTCCCCTTCTCATTATTTCTGCGTTATTGCTTTATTTACTGTTGTTGCCACGAGCATGATTATACTGTTCAGGTTATATGTGGGTGTCTTTTCCTAGCCTCGTCACTACTTCGCCGAGGTTAGGCTCGACACTTACCAGTACATGGGGTCAGTTGTACTGATGCTGCACTCTACACTTTCTGTGAAGATTTTGATACCGGCTCAGGTTGATCGAGATTTTCTACTGGTCCGCTGTCCGGAGACTCAAGGTAGATCTGTCGGCGTTCACAGACCTTCAAGTCCCCGTCTATCTTTTATGTCCTACTGTTTTCTTTCATTCAGACAGTTGTATTTCTTTTAGACTATTACTTGTCGTAAATTCTATAATGCTCGTGAATGGTGACTCCAGATCTGGGTGGTAGTAGTTAATTACTTTTAATTACTGATTGGAAATAAGTAATTGGTTAATGATTCTCTAACGTTGGCTTGCCTAGCAAGTGAAACATTAGGCGCCATCACGGTCCCGTCGGTGGGAAATTTTGGGTCGTGACAGTTGGTATCAGCCCCAGGTTACTTAGGTCTCACGATTCACGAGCAAGCTTAGTAGAGTCTGGAGGATCAGTATGGAGACGTCTGTGCTTATCTTCCATAGGCTATGAAGTTTAGGAACAAGTTTCACTTCTTTTCTTCTCTATCGTGTGATTTTGCTTTCTCAATGCTGATTGAACTCTTCTACTCTTATTCTCTCGCAGATAGCGAGAACACGTACCGCTTCCTCAGCTAAGCAGTAGCCAGAGCCTCCAGTGGCAGCTCCTACGCGGGGCAGAGATTGAGGCTGAGGCCATGCCAGAGGCCGAGGCAGGGGCAGGGCTCAATCTAGAGCCCGAGCAGCAGCCCCAGCAGTGGAGCCTCAGATAGAGCTTGAGGAGGAGGTTCCAGTCCAAACAGTTCCTTCCGGACCAGCTCAGGTTCCGGAGGGGTTCATTGCCACCCCAGTACTTCAGGACGCTTTGGTCCGTTTGGTGGGCCTTATGGAGAGTGTGGCCCAGACTGGCACATTTCCCATGGCACCAACAGTCTCTCAGGCTGGAGGAGGAGCCCAGACTCCTACCACTCCCGCTCCAGAGCAGATAGCTCCCCAGTATCAGGCTCCAGGAGCTCAGCCAGTCGGATTAGTTTAGCTGGTTATTGCGGCACAGGTCGAAAATGGGCCAACTATGTCTTCTGAGGCCTTATAGAGATTAGACAGGTTTATCAAGCTCTTTCCTGTTCACTTTAGTAGTGCTCCTTTAGAGGATCCCTAGGAGTATCTTGACAGCTGTCATGAGGTTCTATGGAACTTGGGTATAGTGGAGACCAATGGGGTCAATTTTGCTGCATTTCAGATGACTGGTTCCGCCAAGAAATGGTGGAGAGATTACTTGTTGACCAGGCCAGCTGTGTCGCCTGCTCTTACTTGGGACCAGTTCTCTCAGATCTTTATAGAGAAGTTTCTGCCTATCACATTGAGAGAGGAGCGTCGCCGTCAGTTTGAGCGTCTCCAGCAGGGCAGTATGACTGTTACTCAGTATGAGACCCGTTTTGTGGACTTGGCCCGTCATGCTATTCTTCTGCTTCCCACCGAGAGAGAGGGTGAGGAGGTTTATTGATGGACTTGCTCAGCCTATCAGATTGCAGATGGCTAAGGAGACTGGGAGTGAGATTTCTTTTCAGGCGGCTGCTAATGTCGCTAGACGAGTCGAACTAGTTCTTACTCAGGGAGGTCAGGGGTCTGACAAGAGACCTCGTCATTTCGGTGAGTTCAGTGGTGCCTCATTTAGAGGCAGGGGTACTTTTGGTAGAGGCCATCCTCCCAGGCCGTTTCATTCAGCGCTCCAGGCATCCCTCGGTGCCTCAGGTGGTCGTGGCCTTCAAATGCATTATTCCGACCAGCTTGTCTACGGTGCACCACGAGCTCCTTTTAGTGCACCTCTATTCCAGAGTCATCAGGGTAGTTATTCAGGTCGAGAAGGTCAGTTTCAGGGTCAGCAGTCACAGCAGCCGAAGTTATGTTATACTTGTGGTGATCCGAGGCACATTGCTAGATTTTGCCCTCGGGCAACGGGCAGCTCATAGCATCAGAGTTCTCGTGTCGTGGTTCCGGCACCAGTTGCTGCACCACCTGCTCAGCCAGCGAGAGGCAGGGGTCAGGCAGCCAGGGGTAGAGGCCAGACTGTTAGAGGTGGAGGTTAGGCCGTTAGAGGTGGAGACCAACCAGCTAGAGGTCATCCCAGGGATGTAGTTCAGGGTGGTGGGGCCCAACCCCAGTATTATGCTTTCCCAGCCAGGCCTGAGGCTGAGTCATCTGACGTTGTTATCACAAGTACTGTTTCAGTTTATAGTAGAGATGCTTTTGTCCTATTTTATCCGGGATCTACTTACTCCTATGTGTCATCCTATTTTGCTTCCTATTTGGTTGTGCCCCGTGATTCTTTGAGTGCTCCTGTGTATGTGTCCACACCAGTGGGAGATGCTATTATTATAGATCGTATTTATCGTTCGTGTGTGGTCACCATTGGGAGTCTTGAGACTCGTGTAGATCTTCTACTTCTCGACATGGTTGATTTTGATGTCATACTGGGTATGGATTGGCTGTCACCTTATCATGCTATATTAGATTGTCATGCCAAGACGGTGACCTTAGCCTTGCAGGGGTTGCCTCGATTAGAGTGGAGAGGGAAATCTTGGCCATTCTGCCAACGGGGTTTTCTCTTATGTGAAGGCTTGACATATGGTCGAGAAGGGGTGTCTAGCTTATTTGGCTTATGGCCGCGATTCTAGTGGAGATGTTCCTTCCATAGATTCGTTGTCGGTTGTTCGTGAGTTTCCAGAGGTGTTTCCTATAGACCTACCGGGGATGCCACCCGACAGGGATATTGATTTCTACATTGATTTGGCTCTGGGCACTCAGCCTATTTCCATTCCGCCATATCGCATGGCCCCGCCAGAGTTGAAAGAATTGAAGGAGCAGTTGCAAGATTTACTTAATAAGGGCTTCATTAGACCTAGTGTCTCGCCCTGGGGTGCACCTGTGTTGTTTGTGAAGAAGAAAGATGGATCGATGAGGATGTGTATAGATTATCGGTAGTTGAACAAAGTCACCATCAAGAACAAGTATCCATTGCCGAGGATTGATGATTTATTTGATCAGCTTCAGGGTGCCATGGTGTTTTCAAAGATTGATTTGAGATCTGGCTACCATCAGTTGAGGATTAGGGCATCCGATGTTCCTAAGACAACTTTTCGGACTCGGTATGGGCATTATGAGTTTCTAGTGATGTCATTTGGGAAATTTCGGGTCGTGACAACGAGGCTACAACTCTCAAAAATGACCGACCGGGTCGTTACAACCTCCCCCTCTTAAACAAACGTTCGTCCTTGAACGGGTCTAGAAACGTACCTGGAGTCCCAAATAGGTGTGGATATCTACTATGCTTTTCTCGCTCTGTATCCCAAGTAGCCTTCTCAACTGGCTGACCTCTCCACTATACCTTCACTCAAGCTATGTCCTTTGACCTCAACTTTCGAACCTGTCGACCTTAAATGGCCACCGGCTCCACGTCATAAGTCAAATCACTATCCAACGGAACCGTGCTGAAATCCAAAACATGAGACGGATCGCCGACATACTTTCGGAGCATAGAAACATGAAACAGTGGATGCCCACTCGATAAACTAGGTGGCAAGGCAAGCTTGTAAGCCACCTCCCCAATCCTCTAAAGTACCTCAAACGGCCCAATATACTGAGGGCTCAACTTGCCCTTCTTTCCGAACCTCATAACACCCTTCATGGTAGAAACCTTGAGCAGTACCGTCTCCCCAACCATGTAAACAACATCACAAACCTTCCTGTCGGCATAACTCTTCTGTCTAGACTGCGTCGTGTGAAGCCGCTCCTGAATCAATTTAATCTTGTTCAACGCATCTTGAACCAAGTCAGTACCCAACAACCTAGCCTCACCAGGCTCAAACCAACCCACGGGAGATCTACACCGTCTCCCATACAAAGCCTCATACGAAGCCATTTGAATGCTTGACTGGTAGCTGTTGTTATAGGCAAACTCTGCGAGTGGCAGAAACTGATCCCAAGAACCCCCAAAATCAATGACACAAGTGCGTAGCATATCCTCCAATATCTGAATAGTGTGCTCGGACTGTCCATCTGTCTGAAGGTGAAACGCTATGCCTAACTCAACCTGGGTACCCAACTCTCGCTGCACGGCTCTCCAAAACTGCGATGTGAACTGCGTGCCCCATTCTGAAATGATAGACACTGGCACGCCGTGGAGGCAAAAAATATCTCGGATGTAAATATCAGCCAATCGCTTCGAAGAATAAGTAGTCCCAACTGGAATGAAGTGCGCGGACTTGGTCAGCCAATCCACAATCACCAAAATAGCATCGAATTTCCTCGAAGTCCGTGGGAGCCCAACTATAAAATCCATGGTGATTCGCTCCCATTTCCACTCCGGAATCTCTAGCCTCTGAACAATCTACCCGGTCTCTGATGCTCATACTTCATCTGCTGACAGTTAAGGCACCGAGCTACAAACCCCACTATATCTTTCTTCATCCTCCTCCACCAATAGTGCTGCCTCAAGTCCTGATACATCTTCACGGCACCCGGATGGATGGAATACCGCGAACTGTGGGCCTCCTCAAGAATCAACTCGCGTAGCCCATCCACATTAGGCACACAAATCCGAACCTGTATCCTCAATACCCCATCATCCCCAATAGTAACATCTCTGGCATTACCATGCTGAACCGTGTCCTTAAGGACAAGGAAATGGGGATCATCATACTGGCTCTCTATGATGCGATCATATAAGGAAGATCGAGAAATCACACAAGCTAGAACCTGGCTGGGCTCCGAAACATCTAATCTCACGAACTGGTTGGCCAAGGCCTGAACATCAACTGCAAGAGGTCTCTCACCAACAGGAATGAATGCAAGGCTACCCATACTTACTGCCTTTCTACTCAAGGCATCGGCCACCACATTATCCTTCCCGGGATGATACAAAATAGTGATATCATAGTTCTTTAGCAGCTCCAACTATCTCCGCTGCCTCAAATTCAGATCCTTCTGCTTGAACAAATGCTGGAGACTCCGATGATCTGTAAGTACCCCATTTGGCTAACACCTAGGTGAAGGTTACATCCCTAGGCTTTTTACCATTTGATGAAGACAACAAAGAGATAATGCCTCCAAATCTTCAATGCATGAACGATAACAACTAACTCCAAATCATGGACATGGTAGTTCTTCTCATGAGGTTTCATCTGACGCGAAGCATAAGCAATCACTCTACCTCCCTAGATCAAGACACACCCAATACCGATTCGAGAAGCATCAAAATATATTGTATAAGAACCAGAAGCTGAAGGTAAAGCTAGAATTGAAGCTGTGGTCAATGCATTTTTGAGCTTCTGAAAGCTCTCCCCACTCTCATCCGATCATTTGAAAATAGCACTCTTCTCGGTCAATTTGGTCAAAGGCGATGCAATAGATGAGAAACCCTCTATGAAGCAATGATAGTAACCGGCCAAGCCGAGAAAGCTCCGAATCTCCGTAGCTGAAGACTATCTGGGCCAACTCTGAACCGCCTCTATCTTTCTCGAATCCACTTGAATCCCCTCACTGGACACCACGTGTCCCAAGAATGCCACTGAACTAATCCCAAACTCACATTTGGAGAACTTAGCATAAAGCCTCTCATCCCTCAACCGCTGCAACACAATCCTCAATTGTTGGGCATGCTCCTCCTGGCTACGAGAGTACACCAGAATATCATCAATGAACACTATGACAAACGAGTCGAGGTAAGGCTGAAATACACTGTTTATCAGGTGCATGGATACTGCTGGGGCGTTGGTTAGTCCAAAAGACATCACGCGGAACTCATAATGACCATAACAGGTCCTGAATGCCATCTTTAGAATATCCGAGTCCTGAATCTTCAACTGGCGGTATCCAGACCTCAAGTCAAACTTAGAGAACACCCTCGCTCCTTGGATATGGTCAAATAGATTATCAATGTGCGGCAAAGGATACTTGTTCTTGATTGTAACTTTGTTCAACTGCCTGTAATCAATGCACATTTGCATAGTACCATCCTTCTTCTTCACAAACAGAACCGGTGAGCTCCAAGGCGACACACTAGGCCTAATGAACCCCTTATCAAGAAGTTCCTGAAGCTGCTCCTTCAAATCCTTCAACTCAGCTGGTGCCATACGATACGGTGGAATAGAAATGGGCTGGGTGACTGACACCAAGTTAATACCAAAGTCAATATCCTTGTCGGGCGACATGCCCGACTGGTCTGCAGGAAACACATCCAGAAAAATCTCGCACCACCGGAACAGAGTCAATAGCAGGAGTATCAGCACCAACATCCCTCACAAAGGCCAAATAAGATAAACAACCCTTCCCAACCATCCGCTGGGCCTTCAAATATGAAATCACTCTGCTGGGAACATAGTCTAGAGAACCTCTCCACTTGATCCTTGGCAGCCCCGGCATCGCCAACATCATGGTCTTAGCGTGACAATCTAGAATAGAATGACATGGAGACAACCAATCCATACCCAAGATCACGTCGAAATCAACCATACTAAGAAGCAAGAGATCAACTCTAGTCTCCAATCCCCCAATAGTCACTACACACGACCGATATACGCGGTCCACAACAATAGTATCATCCACCAGCGTAGATACATGAACATATGAAACTAAGGACTCATGGGGCATATCTAGATAATGAGAAAAATACGATGATACATTCGAATAAGCGGAACCAGAGTCAAATAATATAGAGGCATCCCGGTGGCATACTGAGACAATACCTGTGATCACTGCATCAGAAGCAACAACATCTTGTCTGGGAAGAATAACATAGAATCGGGAATGACCGCCACCTGATCGGCCTCCCCCTCTAGGGCGACCCGTAGCAGACTAAGCCCCACCCTGAACTGGCTGAGTAGGTGGTGTAACTGCTAGCGCTGGTGCCATTAACCGAGAACTCTACTGTGGAGCCCCACTCAATAACCTAGGGTAATCTCTCTTGATATGACCAAAGTCTCCGCACTCGAAACAACCCCTTCTCTGACGGAACTGCTGCTCCTAATAACCCGAGGAACTACCTATAGAAACCTGAGCGGACGAGGCATGGTGAGAACTCTGTGCCAGTAGTGCACTGAATGAAGACTGGCCTGAGTGAGCACTGTATGAACCATGGTTGGATGATGCACCACGGTAAAATGGACTAGTCATCTGGGCGTGTTTATAAGGACTTCCCCGGTCGTGGTAGAACTAGCCCCCAGAAGGGACACTGCTGAAACCACCTGAGCTACGAGGCCTCTTGGCCTCCCCCTCTCCACGCTCCTGACTATGGACCATCTCTATCTACCGAGCAATGTCAACCACCTCATCGAAAGTAGCACCAGACATCCTCTCCCTAGTCATAATCAACCGCAGCTGATACGTGAGGCCATCAATGAACCTTTTAATCCTCTCCCTATTAGTGGGAACCAACTAAACTGCATGACGAGCCAACTCAGAAAACCTCATTTCGTACTGCGTCACAGACATGGCCTCTTGATGTAACTGCTCAAACTGTCTGCACAGCTTCTCCCTATGAGACTGCAGCACGAACTTCTCCAAGAAAAGAATGGTGAGCTCCTGCCATATAAGTGGTGCTGCACCGACAGGCCTGTGCCTCTCATAATCCTCCCACCATATGAAGTCAGCCCAAAAAAATTGAAAATTAGTGAACGAGACCCCACTGGTCTCTTGAATACAAGCCGTGCGAAGAATCTGCTGGCACTTATCCAAAAAACCTTGAGCATCCTCTGACTCAACACCGCTAAATGATGGAGGCTGAAGCCTCCCAAATCTCTCAAGTCTCCTCTGCTCATCATCAACCATAACGAGGACCACCGGGGCTTGAGCAACTGCTACCGGCTAGGCTGGTAGTACTCCCGGTGTCTAAAGTCCATGCATCACCTGCTCTGGAGTACGTGCAATGGGGGTATGAGTACCTTCCCCATCCTGAGAAGTAGCTGGTGGAGCTTGAGCGGAAACCACCTGAGCAAGACCAGTGCAAACTGTCAATATCTGGGCCAAAGCCTCCTAAAGGACTGGAATCACAATGGGCACAGCTGGTGCCTGAGCTGGCCCCACTGGCTCAGCTACATCTGGAACCTGCTCCTAAGCTGGAGCAACTGGTGGATCTGCAGGTGCTGCTCTAGCTGTTGTACGAGCTGCACCTCTGCCCCTACCGCGACCTCAACCTCTCGTGGCCCTAGTTAGTAGTACTGGTGGATGTCCGTCCTGCCCTATAGCACGTGTCCTCACCATCTGTGAGAGAATAGAACAACAAAAATTTAGTGACCGGAATCTACAACCCTCACGACAAGAATACAAGAATGTAAAGTTTCCTAAGGGTTCGATAGTCTCTCGAAGATAAGTATAGACGTCTCCGTACCGATCCACAAGACTCTACTAAACATGCTCATGACTCGTGAGACCTGTGTAACCTAGGCTGTGATACTAACTTGTCACGACCCAAAATCCTAACCTATCGTGATGGCGCCTATCATGGTACAAGGAAAGCCGACATTTAAAAATATTTCTAACACTTTTAACGGAAAACAAATTAAAGTAGTTTAAACAATAAAAGTTCTCATAAATGGGAGAGAAACCCAAAATACAACGCGGAAGTTGCCAACCACCGGGAAGATATTATCAACCACCGGGTTATCACAAAATTTCCCAAAATACATCACAAGTCTGGAAAATACTGTCTATGATAATATGAAACTAAATACAATAAGTGGAAAGATAGGGAAGGAGAAACAAGGTCTACGAAACGCCAAGCAACTACCTCGATAGTCTCCGAGAATCCGAACTGCACAACTCAGCAACCGTAGTGACCGGAAGCACCTAGGTTGGCACACAAGGTGCAGGGTGTAGCGTGAGTACAACCAACTCAATAAGTAACAAGACTAAATAAAGAACTGAAAGTAGTGACGAGCTTCACAGTTATAGTTTAATTACAGTAATTTTAACATAGGAAAGTAGGCATGCTCTCAAGTTCGATAAATTAGGTCAAACAGTTACTCCATGACAAGTTTAAGTGAAATAGAGTGTAATATCTTTCAAAAATTTCAAGATAGTGATACATGGAAGCTATGTGCAGCAATAATGACATCAAATGCATCATCTCAGGGCCACAGTCACTCAGCCCTCCCATTCACTCGGCACTCGGCACTTGGTACTCGCACTTAGTAGGTACCTGCGCTTACTGGGGGTGTGTACAGACTCCGGAGGGGTTCCTTCAGTCCAAGCGTTATAATCTGCATGGACAACTCACGTGCTGCACGGACAACTCACGTGCTATAGTATAATATCTGGATCCTCACGGATAACTCATTTGTTGCATGGACAACTCACGTGCTATAGTATCAATATCTCACAATCAGGCCCTTGGCCTCACTCAGTCATCAACCTATCCAGTCTCTCGGGCTTTCAGTAGTCCTAAAAATCAGCCCCAACAGAAATGATATAATGTATCAACGAGGAACAATAGAGACTGAGATAAAATAAACAAGTAAAACTGTGATTGAGTACAAAAAAATAATTTAGCAGATAATTCAACATGTACACGACCTCCGTGGGTCCCTACAGTGCCAACACATAGTTTAAACATGATTTGTGGTTCAATTTCTCTACTATATGGAGAATGTACAGATAACAACAGATTATTCGACTACACGGTTCCATGGAATTGACCAAGTCTCAATTCCTACAGTGCACGCCCACACGCCCGTCACCTAGCATGTGCGTCACCTCAAAACTAAATACATGACACGTAATACGGGGTTTCATACCCTCAAAACCAAATTTAGAACTGTTACTTACCTCAATCCGAGCAAATCTCTACTCCAACACACCCTTGCCTCGTGAAACGGCCTCTGAATGCCTCGAATCTAGTCATAAATAATGCGATATAATCAATATGGGCTAAAGGAATCGGCTCCATAAGAAAATGCTAAGCTATTAATCAAAATAAAAAATTGGCTCAAAAGCCTGCCCCCGGGCCTACGTCTCGAAATTTGATAAAAGTCACAAAACCCGAAAGCCCACTCAACCACGAGTCTAACCATATCAAATTTATCAAAATCCGACACCAAAATTGTCATCCAAATGCCCAAATCAAACTCACCAAATCCCTAGCCTCAAACTCCCAGTTTACACCTTAAATACACACCAACTATATGGGTAAATCAATGGGGAAGCGAGATTATTGATAAAAAATGAGTACAAGGGACTTACCTCAAGAATCCCCTCAAAAAACCTATCAAGAATCACCTAAACCGTGCTTGAAATATTTGACATGAAGCCAAAATCACGAACCCTTGTTTTAATAATCTGCCCAGGCTTTCCACTTCTGTGGACACTTAACCGTTTCTGCGGCATCGCAGAAGCGATATCACCCACGCATCAGCGGCCCATTTCGCTCCTACGGTCCCTCATTCCGCTTCTGCGAACTCGCTTCTTCGAGCATCCAAGCCGCTTCTGTGGTCCCAGCTCATCTGCCCACTTCTGCTTCTACGGTCCTCCTGCCGCATCTGCGGTCACGCAGATGCGGAAGTCCCTATCACACCTGTACGCCTTTTGCTTATGCGCACCTCTCGCCGCACCCACGCAGGTATGGAAAAGTCCTCACATCTGCAATCACCTGCACATTCACCTCCAAATCTCGCACATGCACAAGCCAGCCCGCACCTGCGAGCTCTCACCTGCGATCAAAGTTTTGTAGGTGCGGTTACCCAGAAGAGATCTATCTTTATCTAGGGGTGGGAATAATACCAACCGACCCGAAAGCCCACTCAACCACGAGTCTAACCATACCACATTTATCAAAATCCGACACCAAATCGTCACCCAAATGCCCAAATCAAACTCTCGAACTTCCTAGCTTCTAACTCTCAATTTACACCTTAAATACACACCAACTAGGTGGAAAAATCAATGGGGAAGCAAGATTATTGATCAGAAATGAGCACAAGGGACTTACCTCAAGAATCCCCTCGAAAAACCTCTCAAGAATCACCTAAACCATGCTTGAAATGTTTGAAATGAAGCCAAAATCACGAACCCTTGTTTTAATAATCTGCCCAGGCTTTCCACTTCTACAGACACTTAGCCGCTTCTGCAGCGTCGTAGAAGCGACATCACCCACGCATCTACAGCCCATTCCGCTCCTGCGGTCCCTCATTCCGCTTCTGCGGACTCGCTTCTTCGAGCATCCAAGTCGTTTCTGCAGTCCCAGCTCATCTGCCCACTTCTGCTTCTGCGGTCCTCCTGCCGCATCTGCGGTCACGCAGATGCGGAACTCCCTATTGCACCTGCACACCTTCCGCTTATGCGCACCTCTCGCCGCACCTGCGGCCACGTAGGTACGGAAAAGTCCTCGCATCTGCGACCACCTGCACGTTTCCCTCCAAATCTCGCACATGGGCAAGCCAGCCCGTACCTGCGAGCTCGCACCTACGATCAATGTTTTGCATGTGCGGTTACTCCAACATAGGTCTATCTTCAGCTAGGGGTGGGCATAATATCGACCGATCCGTAAACTTTGGTTTTTTCGATTTCGTTTTTTCGTCTTATTTAGTCGTTTTGGGATTTATGTTTTCTATAATTTCGGTGTTCGGTTCGGCTCGAGTTTACAACTTCGATTTTCGGTTAAATCGAAAGACCAAAGTTTTCATAGAGGACATAGTTTTCTCAAGCATATTTGTCCGCATTGAAACAAATGTAGTAATATTTCTATTCAGAAATATCTACTAAAACCTTTAGATGAAAACCCATGCAGTATTCTTTATTGAATCATTGCACATTAGAATAAACAAAGTTGAGAGAGTTTATTTCAAAATATATGTTGTTATAAAATAACACAAAGCTGCTGAACATTTATCTAAGGGGGAAGACTGGGGAGAAACAAAATAGAAATTATACAAATGAAATATCATATCCAGATCTTTAACAGAATCATGCATGGTCACGCTGCATCATGTCAATACAGAGGAATTAAAATCATTTCTACGACCAGTCTCTGTTTCGAATCCACCCTTGTACTGTAAAAAACTTCACATTACGGATACTGTAACCTTCAAATGTTATATTCTAGAGTCATTTCATTAATCTAAACATGAGTTTTGGATTAATAATGGTCATCTCACATATGTAGATATCGCTTCAATTTCCTTACGACAATCACAACTTACCTCGCTATGTCCTGCACAATGTTGACCCCATAAATACATGTCATGCCTAAGATCTTCCTTAAAAAAACACCAGAGTTAATACACCTTAACTTATAAGTGTGTCTTGATTCTGCAACCTATAATTCCAGAACATCATAATATGAAGGCTATTATAGTTGAATGCAACTTTCTCGTTATACTAGCAAGCACTTGATGTAATTTGTTCAAAATCGACCGAATTGAACCGAAAATTGAACGAACCGAATTAGCAAAAACCGAAGAACCGAACTAATTTTGGTTCGGTTATTGGTGCACCAAATAGAAAACCGAAAAACGAACAAACCGAACCGGCCGACGCCCACTCCTATCTTCAGCAATTACTCAACTTCAACTTTTAATCCGTTAACCATCCGGAATCAACCCGAGGCCCCTGGGACCTCAACCAAATATACCAACAAGTTCTAAAACCTCATACGAACTTAGTCAAGCCCTCAAGTCACATCAAACAACTTCAAAAACATGAATTGCACCCCGATTCAAGTCTATTGAAACTAAGGAAATTCAACTTCTACAAACGATGCCGAAACCTATCAAAACACATCTAATTGACCCCAAATTTTGCACACAAGTCACATTTGACATTATGGACCTACTTTAACTTCCGGAATCGGAATCCGACCCCGGTATCAAAAATCTACTCCCGGTCAAACTTCCTAAAAATTCAACTTCCACCATTCCAAACCTAATTCCACTACGGAGCTCCAAAACACAATCCGGACACGCTCCTAAGTCCAAAATCACCCAACGGAGCTAATAGAACCATCAAAACTCTATTCTGAAGTCTTTTACTCATAGATCGACATCCGGTCAATCATTTCAACTTAAGCTTTCAACCTTGAGACTAAGTGTCTCATTTTATTCAGAATTCACTCCGGACCTGAACCGACTAACCCGGCAAGTCACATAACAACTATAAAGTACAAAATGAGCAGTAAATGGGGGAACGGGGCTACAACTCTCAAAAATGACCGGCCTAGTCATTACACGTGCTGAGGTTCCTCTTGCTCGGTCTATTTGTTGGAGTCCCTATTCCTGAAGTGATATTTGGCTCGATCACTCAGAAATTCCCGAAGGTGCCCGTTATTGAATTACCGAGCCACTTCTTCTCTTAGCTGTCAACAGTCTTTGGTCCTGTGGCCGTGAGTGCCATGATACTTACACATCAGCTTGGGGTCTCTTTAGGTAGGATCAGACTGCAATGGCCGAGGCCACATGGTATCTTTGATGCGTCTGTTGGCAGATACGATGCCGGCATCATCGATGCTAAAGTTGTATTCCGATAACCTCGGTGTCTCCCAAGCCCATAGTAGATTGTTAAAATAGTTTTTGCTTGTGAGTCCCCGGCTATTATGACCTCGATCGGTTCTTTTTTCATTCCTCGCAGAGTTACGTCAGTATCCGCTGCCCTTTCGATCTTCGCTATACTATTGATACCGATCTCTGTTTGGTCTTGGTTCATGATCGACGAATCTTTTAGACATGTCATTAGTTATGATGGGATACACGGACATAGAGGGGGCCCCAAGCTGATCATCCTCGGCTCTGATTTTCGATTGGTACTTGTTTTGGACGTCAGCCCAAGTTACTGCCGTGTACTCTATCAAATTCTGTTTCAGCTGCTGTGAAGCCAAGAAGCTTTGGGGGTTGAGACCTTCAGTGAATGCTTGAATGGCCTAATCGTCCGCAACCGGAGGCAGGTCCATTCTTTCCATTTGAAACCTCGATACGAATTCCCTGAGCATTTCGTTATCTCTTTGTTTTACTTTAAAGAGGTCCGATTTTCTGGTCTCGACTTTGATGGCCCCGACATGAGCTTTTACGAAGGCATCTGCAAGCATAGCAAACTAATCAATGGAATTAGAGGGCAGATTGTGATACCATATCATAGCTCCTTTAGACAGGGTTTCTCCAAATGTTTTCAGCAGAACCGACTTGATTTCATCATCTTCTAAGTCATTTCCCTTGATGTCACACGTGTATGAGGCCACGTGTTTATTTGGACCCGTGGTCCCGTTATACATTGGAATTTCTGGCACATGAAACTTCTTTGGGATTGGTTTCGGAGCTTCGCTTGGAGGGAAAGGCTTTTGGACAAATTTATTGGAATCCAGGCCTTTCAATATCAGGGGTGCTCCTCGGATTTGATCAACCTTAGAGTTATAGGTCTCCATTTTTTTGTCGTTGGCTTCGGTTTTCTTTTATCCTGATTCCACCCGCTTTGTTAGTTCCTCAAGCATTTTTATTATTTCGGGGTTGGTCTCGGGTTCAGCTTCACCCGGCTTTTCTGTGGATGGTTTATTTCTGCAGGTGTTTTTCCGAGATGGTTCGGGCTCAACTCTGCTGGGGCACGGCTTTGGCTCTGCAACTGCGCTACCGCTTCCTGTTGAGCTTGTAACATTTTGAAGATCACCCGTAAATTGATCCCATTGCCTTTGCCGTCGTGTGTACCCTAGGCTATCGATGGGGCTTCCCCGCGAATGCTGTTTTCGGGGTCGGTAGGCAAGTTTGCATCCATGGCCACATGTGAGTTGGCATCGATTGGGTTCGCAACCGGAACTCTGTTGGGGTTAACATGGGGCACCTTGTTGCTGGGCACTACATTGTTGTTCTCGCCATGGTGTCCAGACTCAGCATCAACGTTCAAGTGAGCAGATTGAGAGTTCGACATTTTTTGTTTGACCTAAAATTAAAATCTCAAAGAACAAGCGTAAAACATAGTGCGTTATGAAAATTTATTTCAAATTACCACTATTATCCTTAACCCCATGGTGGGCGCCAAACTGTTTACCCTTACAAATGGATAACAATTGAATTTATACGCGGTTTTAAGGATATGTGAATTAATTCAATATAAGTAATTAAAGGCATTAGATTAAGCAAATGAAAGACGTGATAAATGGCCAAACCAATGATAAGAGTGATCCCGGACTCGATTAATGGCTTAATGAGGAACCTGCCTTCGATTCCGAGCATGCACTTACGAAGAACTTATGAACACAAATAAGAACTTTGAATAACAGAGAGAATAAAAGTAAATTGCCTTGATATGCATGTTACAATGTGTCTTATGAATAATAAGCTTCCCCTTTATATAGTAGGGGAGTTTTACCCTAAGTACAATTCTAAGAAAGGTAAAAACTTCTGTTTCGCTAATCACTAATATTTTGCCGATACGGGCCGAGATTCACGTCGTGATATCTTGTTGGGCACGGACATCACAACCCTTTGTTAGTCGTGTGCAGCTGTTTAGTAATGCTCTCCGAAGTCTTGAGGCTCGAACCAGACCCAGAGGACGTGGTCCCGATGCTCCCGTTGGCAGGTGTTTTGCTCGAGCCTCGATATGAGGGGCTCCTCGCTCTGACTCCGATTCCTTACGGTCAAGTTCCTATTCCATCTATCTCACCGGGAAACCAAGGTGCAGTGGGCTCAGTTTTACTCGTATACAAAGACATGCATTATTTAGACCATTAAATCATTGAAAGAAATTGGCCGTGCATTGTCTATACTTTTGCTAATATTTGAAAATTCAGTTGGAATTATAAGATTGGTCACCTTATTCATGATGTAATTGAGGCTTCACCAAAACTTTCGTTTTGTGATGATAAATTTTCGAAAGTGTTGGGGAAAAAAATATATCATTTTTACTAATATCCTAGGTTTATTTTTTTGGTTTGAGAATAATATATGAGGACAAGCTTAAAGTATTTTGTTAAACATTCATTTAGCTATCAAAGTCATATCTTTCCTTCTATCCACATCTTGTGCAACTTCAATGCGTCTAATATGAAGTACAACACCCATACGAAGAGTATTCATTTGGAAAAGTTTTAATCGGAAGAGTTTAAGTCATATATATTGTTACTGTAAAAAAGAAATTACACTATCATGTCACTAAATGTATATCTATAGATAGTCTCTTTTTTAGCATGTAATATTTGTAATCTTGAAAATAAGGTATTTTATATACTACAACAGCTAAAGCTAACATGTGTTCCATGATAACTTTTAGTATTAATTAAGGTTAATAAATATTTATGTGTTGGTTTAAACAAGCTAAATCAAAAAGAGTTAAAGACATTTGTTAAGAAAATTACTTACACTATTACTGTTATGCGGCACCTTCCAGAGATTCCTTGGAAGGGCGATGTAAGGCTAAACAACTGATGTCTGTGTAGTTACTATCCGTCAACTGAGGTCCCCTCCGTACGCTAGACTAGATTGTCAGTGCCGTACGGGAAAACCTATGTCAAGAGCAATTGAGAGAACATAAAAGATAATTGAGAATGAAATAAAGCTTGATTGCATTAATGAAAACTATTATAGAAAAGAAACACTGTATCGAGGAGGAGAGACACCTGTCATTATCCAATTTTTATTATAGGTCGTGATGACGCCCAACATCGTTGTTAAGCAAGCCAACACTGATCAATCTAGTGGTTTCCCATTTTAAATAAGTTTGCTAAGTGAATAACATTCCTCATTGTTAAAAGATTTAGGAATTTACAGATGTGAAATAATTAAACGAAAGCAACTGAGTGCAAATCGTAATCATAAAAATAAATCCAAAACCATAAGTCTACTAGTGTGTGCTAAGACCTGGTGTTACAAGTATATGAACATTCTAGTAGAATAGACAAAAGAATACTAGTCTACTGTCTGAAAGGAAATAAACAGAAAATAAATCAAAAGAGAGACTCCGGCTGCTGCTGAACGGCTTGGAAGGGCAGCTCACCGTGTGGTCTCGGGCCAGAAGTCAAGCGTGTGCGCCAGACTGATAACCAGATGCACCTGTCTCAGATCCTACACATCAAGTGCAGAAGTATAGCGTGAGTAAATAAATAACATGTACTCAGTAAGTATCTAGTCTAACCTCGAAGAAGTAGTGACGAGGGGTCAACTTCGACACTTACTATGGGCCAAAAATATAATAGTATGAAGTTCTAATTAAATATGATATATAAAATGATAATAGAACTCAAAGCAGGAAAATAAGTAACAGTCCTTCCATTTCAAGTGAGAACCAAGTCATTTCTCTCGTCTAATCTTTTCACCTTTCAAGTCCATGGAACAATATTAAATATAAAGGGGTTCCAATATCTTTACGCATGAATTATGCCGAGGACGTACGGCCCGATCCAAATATACATATAGATATATTGTGCATTGCCGAGGGTCGAACGGCCCGAACTATAAATACATAAATCAACCTGCCGAGGCGAACGGCCCGCTCCCATGAGAGTAGTGAAAATTTACCACGCTCGCGGAATATACTTGCGAAGCGGTTGAATATAGATTTTCTCAAGTTACCATAATATTTCTCAATTCTTTTTCAAGCTAAGAAAATTCAGTTAGGAACCTTTAAAATATTGAAATCCTCAACCTCCGCTTTAATCCAAACAATTAGTAAGCATAAACAAGCAACAGTATCAACAAAAATATGGTGTAAGCCTAAATCTACCCGGACATAAGCATGAATAGTAGCTACGCATAGACTCTTGTTACTTCGTATATACGTATCCCCCCACAAATAGAAGTACATAATGATTAAGTTCATCTATGGGGTTAATTCGCTCTTACAAGGTTAGAAAAGAGACTTACTTTGTCTCAAGGCCTACTTTCCTGTCCAAGATTGTGCCTCAACCCTCAATTTGGCGCCAAACTGCTCGCAACTAGTCAGATATTATTTAAAATAGTTAATACACGTTTAAAAGTTCATATCCCAACTATCAAAGTGATTTCCCAAGCCTATTTGCAAAATTCCTAAAATTCACCCCCGGGCCCACATGCTCGGATTCTGGAAATGTTTGAAGAAAGTTGTTATCCATAACCTCATGAACTCAAATATATGATTTTTACTAGATTCCATAACGAATTTCATGATTAAATCTTATTTTTATCAAAAACCTAGGTTTTCACCTAAACCCATAATTTTTTAGTAATTTACATGTTATAATCTACCTATAAACTATGTATTTAACACACATTGTATAGAAATTACTTACCTCAAAGTGCTAGGTGAAATCCCCTCTCTAAGAACTCAACAATCGCCCAACAATGGAAACAAATGAGCCAAAATGACTAAGTCCCATTTTAAAAGAGACCTCACTTCCTTTAGCGATCTCGCACCTGCGGTCGCAGGGCCGCACCTGCGTTATCACTTATGTGGACAAAAGTCCGCTTCTGCGGAAGTGCCCAAGCAGGTTGGCTCTCTTCTGCGGACGGGGTCCTGCTTCTACGGAGGTTTGGGCGCACCTGCGGATCCTGGGCTGCCCTTCCTTGTCCGCTTCTGCGAGCTCTGACTCGCTTCTGCGAGCTCGCACCTGCGGTTGGCCAAGCGCAGGTGCGATTATGACATCAGCTGGGAGCTTCAGCTGTTGCTCCCAATTTCCATCTTTGTCTGAGCCTCGTCCAATTGACACTCGGGGCCCCGTCCGAATATACCAACAAGTTTGGAATCATAAGACAAACTCACTCGAACCCTCGAAATGCCTGACACAACATTAAGACTAAGAATCACACCCCAAAACTAATTGAATCAAACTTATGAACTTCAAGTTCTTCAATTTACTCCCAATGTGTCGAAACGTACTTAAACTACTCGGAATGATACCAAATTTTGCGTGCAAGTCTTAAATGACATTACGGAACTATTCCCAATCTCAGAATTCCATTTGGACCTCGATATCACAAAAACTCGCTCCAAACCAAATTTAAAGAATTTCTAAAACCTTCAAAGTACCAACTTTCACTATTAGGCGCCAAGACGCTCCCATATCATCCAAAACTCGATCCGAACATACGCCCAAGTTCAAAATGATCATACGAACCTATTGGAACCGTCAAATCCCTATTTCGAGGTTGTTTACTCAAAATGTTGACCGAAGTCAAACTTAGCCTTTTAAGGCCAACTTAAGAAATCAAGTATTCCGATTTCAACCCGAACCCTTTCAAATCCCAAACCAACCATCCCCGCAAGTCATAAAATAGTAAAAGCACGTACGAGATGTCTTATTTAGGGGAACAGGGTTCTAGAAAGAAAAATGACCGGTCGGGTCGTTACATTCTCCATCTCTTAAACAAACGTTCATCCTTGAATGAGTTTAGAATCATACCTGGAGTGCTGAACAAGTGAGGATATCTGCTCCGCATGTCCTCCTCGGACTCCCAGGTCGCCTCCTCGACTGGTTGGCCCCTCCACTGAACCTTTACCGCAGAAATCCTCTTGGATCTCAACTGGCGATCCTGCGTAGCAACAATGGCAACTGGCTCCTCCTCATAACCCAGGCTCTCATCTAACTGAATCGTGTTGAAGTCTAACACATGTAACAAGTCGGCGTGATACCTCCAGAGCATAGACATGTGAAAAATTGGATGAACTCATGATAAGGTGGGAGGTAAAGTAAGCTCATAAGCAACCTCCCCAACTCGCCTCAACACCTCAAATAGGCCTATAAACCTTGGGCTCAGCTTGCCCTTCTTCCTGAATCTCATAATACCCTTCATCGGCGAGACTTTCAAGAGAACCTTCTCGCATACCATAAACGATACATCACGCGCCTTCTGATCCACGTAACTCTTCTGTCTAGACTGTGCTGTGCGAAATCGCTCCTGAATCAACTTTACCTTTTCTAAGGCATCCTTCACCAAATCAGTACCATATAACTTAGCCTCGCCGGGCTCAAACCACCCTATGGGAAATGACATCTCCGACCATATAAAGCCTCAAATGGAACCATCTCGATGCTGGACTGGTAACTGTTGTTGTAAGAAAACTCGGCCAAAGGCAAGAATCGATCCCACTACCCTCCAAAATCAATCACACATGCTCTGAGCATGTCCTCCAGGATCTGAACTATCCGCTCTAACTGCCCATCGGTCTGTGGATAAAATGCTGTGCTGAGCTCTACACGGGTCCACAACTCGCTCTGTATGGCTCTCCAGAAATATGAAGTAAACTGAGGGCCTCTATCTGATATGATGGAAACCAGCACACCATACAACCGAACTATCTCCTGGATATAAATCTAGGCCAACCTCTCTGAAGTATACGTAGTCACAACTGGAATGAAGTGTGCCGACTTGGTCAACCTGTCGATAATGACCCAAACTACATCAAATTTCCGTAAGGTCTGTGACAACCCAACTATGAAGTCCATAGTAATGCGCTCCCACTTCCACTCAGGTATAGTCATCTGCTGGAGTAGGCCTCCTGGCCTCTGGTGCTCATACTGAACCTGCTGGCAATTTAGGCATCTGGCTACATACTCAACTATATCTTTCTTCATCCGCCGCCACCAATAATGTTGCCTCAGGTCGCGGTACATTTTCGTAGCACCTGGATGAATGGAATATCGAGAACTGTGTGCCTCCTCTAGAATCCTCTCCCTCAATCCATCAACATTTGGAACACATAGACGACCCTAGAGTCGTAGAACACCATCCTCGCCGATAGAAACCTCCTTGGCACTATCCTGCAGTATCGTCTCTCTGAGAATCGTCAAGTGTGGATCATCAAACTGTCGAGCCTTAATCTGCTCCAATAGTGAAGACTGGGCAACGACGCATGCAAGAACTTGGTTGGGCTCTGAAATATCCAACCTCACAAATCTGTTAGCCAAAGACTAAATGTCCAAGGCTAGTGGCCTCTCCTCCGCTGATATGAATGCCAAGCTACCCATACTCTCCGCCTTCCTGCTCAAGGCATCCACGACCACATTCGCCTTGCCCGGATGATAAAGAATGGTGATGTCATAGTCTTTCAGTAACTCAAGCCACCTACGCTGCCTCAAATTGAGATCCCTTTGCTTGAACAAATGCTGCAAGCTGCGATGACCAGTGTAAACCTCACAGGACACCCCATAAAGATAATGCCTCCAGATCTTAAGAGCATGAACAATCGCGGCCAACTCCAAATCATGCACAGGATAATGCTTCTCATGGGGCTTCAGCTAGCATGAAGCATATGCAATAAATTGCCCCTCCTGCATCAATACACAACCCAAGCCAACGCGTGAAGCATCGCAATAAACTGTATACATCCCCAAACCGGAAGGCAACACTAGGACTAGTGTGTGGTCAAATCTGTCTTGAGCTTCTGGAAGCTCGTCTCACAATTATCGGACCGACGAAACGGAGCACCCTTCTGGGTCAATCTAGTCAAAGGTGCTGCAATAGATGAGAAGCCCTCCACGAACCGACGATAATAATCTGCTAACCCCAAGAAGCTCCTGATCTCAATCGTCGAAGTAGGACGAGGCCAACTCTGAACTGACTCAATCTTCTTGGGATCCACCTTAATACCCTCCCCTGATATAACATGCCCTAAAAATGCCATAGAATCTAACCAAAACTCACACTTGGAGAACTTAGCATATAGCTTCTGTTCCCGCAAGGTCTGAAGCACCACTCTCAAGTGTTGCTCGTGCTCCTCCATGCTACGTGAGTAAATCAAGATGTCATCAATGAAAACAATGAAAAACGAATCAATGTAAGGCCTGAACACCCTGTTCATCAAGTCCATAATCGCCACTGGGGCATTAGTCAAGCCGAAGGACATCACCAGAAACTTATAATGGCCATATCTAGTACGGAAAGCAGTCTTCGGAACATCCAAGTCCCGAATCTTCAACTGATGGTACCCCGACCTCAAGTCAATCTTAGAGAACACCCTAGCACCCTGCAACTGGTCAAACAAAACATCAATACGCGGCAGCGGGTACTTGTTCTTGGTGGTAATTTGTTCAACTGATAGTAATCAATGCACATCCGCAGAGTCCCATCTTTCTTCTTTACAAATAAAACTGGTGTACCCCAAGGTGACACACTTGGCCTGACGAACCCCTTTGCTAGCAACTCCTCAAGCTGCTCCTTCAACTCCTTCAACTCTTTTGGAGCCATACGGTATGGTGGGATAGATATAGGCCGGGTACCTAGAGTCAAGTCAATACAGAAATCAAGTTCACGATCTGGTGGCATGCCTGGAAGATCAGAAGGAAACACATTGGCGAACTCCCGGACTACTGGCACTGAATCAATCATCGGAGACTCTATGGTAGTATTCCGAACATAAGCTAGATAAGCCAAACAACCCTTCTCGACCATATGTCGAGCCTTCAGAAAAGAGATGACCCAACTAGATGCACTGACATATGAATCCTTCTACTCCAACCTCGGCAACTCTGGCATCGGTAAAGTAACTGTCTTGGCACAACAATTAAGGATGGCGTGATATAGGGATAATCAATCCATACCCAGGATGACCTTAAAGTCGGTCATATCGAGCAATAGAAGATCTGCTCTAGTCTCATAACCACAGAATGTGACCACACAGGACCGATAGATCCGATCCACAACCACAGAATCGCTCATAGTAGTGGACATATAAACATGAGTACACAAGGACTCATGAGAAATATCCAGGAAATGAGCAAACAGATATGATACATATGAATAGGTAGACCCTGGATCAAATAATACCGAAGAATACCTACCGCAGACAAAAATAATACATGTGATCACGACATCTGAGGCTACTGCATCTGGTCTAGTCAGAAAAGCATAGAACCTAGCTGGAGCGCCGACTGGCTGGCCTCCGCCTCACTGAACATTAGCTGGATGACCTCCCCCTACCTGTCCTCCACCTCTAGGACGGACCCTACTCATCTGCCCTCCGCCTCTAGGCGGTTGGACGACTAATCATGGGCTGATGACCCTGCTGTACTTCCTTGCCCCAAAGGCTGGGGCAAAACCTATTCATGTGACCCGGATCCCCACACTCGTAACAACCTCTCAGCACCATAGACTGTTGTCCCGAAGTCTGACCCTGATGGCCTGAATACCCACTAGAAGAACCCTAGATGGCTGGTGGGCGACATGAACTCTCTGGCATGACACTGAAATAGGGTCGCACTGGAGCACCCCGAGGAGGTGGTGGTGCTGGATATGTGGGCCTGCTAGGCTGACCCCTCCCAAACTGACCTCTGCCCCCAGCCGGGGTACCTCTAAACTCTCCAGAGAAACAGGTCCTTTTGTCCCGCTGCATCTGCTCTCTACCCCTATGGCGGTAGCCCTCAATCCTCCGAGCAATCTCCACCACTTGCTGATAAGAAGTCCCCATCTCAACCTCCCGGGCCATACTTTCCCGAATACCGGAGTGTAAACCCGCAACAAATCTCCGCACTCTCTCTGCGATAGTAGGAAGTATCATAAGTGCATGGCGAGACAACTCAGAGAATCTTACCTTATAATCGATCACTGACATCTGACCTTGCTCGAGCTGCTCAAACTGACACCACAACTCTTCCCTCTCGGAGGGTGGGATATACCTATCCAAGAAAAGCTGTGTAAACTGGTCCCAAGTTAGGGTAGGAGAACCCACTAGCCTGCTGAGAATATAAGACTGCCACCACTTACGGGCCCTGCCCTCCAACTAGAAAGTAGTGAAACCCACCCATGGGACTCCAATATCCTCATGTTGTGCAGTCTATCCCTGCACCTATCAATGAAGCCCTAGGGATCCTCATGTCGCTCACCTCCGAAGACAGGAGGGTGTAGCCTAGTCCATTTGTCCAAAAGCTTCGGTGGCTCGCCGGCCGCAGCTGGTCTAGGTTCAGGTACAGCCGCTGCAACTGGCTGGGCCTCGCCCACGGGTAGTGTACCCGGGGTTTGATATACGGCAGCTGCATACCCAGGTGCCTGAGCAGTAGGGGTCTGTGCTCCCCCTCCCGCCTGAGATGTGGCTGGGTCTGTTGGAAATAAACCAGCCTGGGTCATAGAATCCATGAACCATAGCATATGTCCCATGACCTCCTGAAAGCCCGGTGCTGACATGAAATTTACCTAGGATGGCTCTGCTGCGAGCACCTCAACCAGCTCCTCAACAATATGATCCTCCACTGGATTCGCTGGTGGTACAACTGGGGCAACTCTGGGACGTCCTCGTCCCCTACCTCGGGCTGGTGCCCTCCCTCGACCTCTGCCTCGGCCTCTCGCAACAGGGGGAACAACTCCTCTCGGGTCCAGAACATCTATTGCGCGCGTTCTCGCCATCTGTGAGAGAATAAGAGAAAGAACTTAGTATACCATCAACTACACGATAGGAAATGAATAAAGATAGTTTCCTAACACCCTATAGCCTCTCGAATATAAGTACAGACGTCTCCGTACCGATCCGCAATACTCTATTAGGTCTGCCCATAACTTGTGAGACCTACGTGAACCTATTGCTCTGATACCATGTTGTCACGACCCAATTTCCATAATAGGCCGTGATAGCGCCCACCACCATTGTTAGGAAAGCCAACTAATCAATCTAGTGGTTTCCCGTTTTAAATAAGTTTGCTAAGTGAATAACATTCCTCATTGTTAAAAGATTTAGGAATTTACAGATGTGAAATAATTAAACGAAGGCAACTAAGTGCAAATCGTAATCATAAAAATAAATCCAAAATCATAAGTTTACTAGTGTGTGCCAAGACCTGGTGTCACAAGTATATGAGCATTCTAATAGAATATACAAAAGAATACTAGTCTACTGTTTGAAAGGAAATAGACAAAAAATAAATCAAAAGAGAGGCTCCGGCTGCTGAACGGCTCGGAAGGGTAGCTCACCGTGTAGTCTCGGGCCAGAAGTCAAGCATGCGCGCCAGACTGATAACCAGATACACCGTAAGTATCTAGTCTAACCTGGAAGAAGTAGTGACGAGGGGTCGACTTCGACACTTACTATGGGCCAAAAAATATAATAGTATGAAGTTCTGATTAAATATGATATATAAAATAATAATAGAACTTATAGCAGGAAAATAAGTAAACAGTCCTTTCATTTCAAGTGAGAACCAAGTCATTTCTCTCGTCTAATCTTTTTACCTTTCAAGTCCATAAAACAATATTAAATATAAAGGGGTTCCAATATCTTTACGCACGAATTATGTCGAGGACGTACGATCCAATTCAAATATACATATAAATATACTGTGCACTACCGAGGGTCGAACGGCCTGAACCATAGATACATCAATCAACCTACCGAGGCGAACGGCCCGCTCCCATGAGAGTAGGGGAAATTTACCCCGCTCGCAGAATATACTTGCGAAGCGGTTGAATATAGATTTTCTCAAGTTAACATAATATTTCTCAATTATTTTTCAAGGCAAGAAATTCAGCTAGGAACCTTTAAAATATTGAAATCCTCACCCTATGCTTTAATCCAAACAATTAGTAAGCATAAACAAACAACGGTATCAACAAAAATATGGTGTAAGCCTAAATCTACCCGGACATAAGCATGAATAGTAGCTACGCACGGACTCTCGTCACTTCGTACGTACGTAGCCCCCCACAAATAGAAGTATATAATGATTAAGTTCACCTATGGGGTTAATTCCCTCTTATAAGGTTAGAAAAGAGATTTACCTTGTCTCAAGGCCTACTTTCCGGTCCAAGATTGTGCCCAAACCCTCAATTTGGTGCCAAACGACTCGCAACAAGTCAAATGTTATTTAAAATAGTTAATATACGCTTAAATGTTCATATCCCAACTATCAAAGTGATTTCCCAAGCCTATTTGCAAAATTCCTAAAATTCGCCCCCAGGCCCACGTGCCCGGATTCCGGAATATTTTGAAGAAAGTTGTTACCTATAACCTTATGAACTCAAAGATATGATTTTTATTAGATTCCATAATGAATTTAATGATTAAATCTTATTTTAATCAAAAACGTAGGTTTTCAACTAAACCCATAATTTTTCACTAATTTACATGTTATAATATACCCATAAACTATATATTTAACACACATTGTATACAAATTACTTACCTCAAAGTGCTAGGTGAAATCCCCTCTCTAAGAGCTCCAAAAATTGCCCAACAATGGAAACAAATGAGCCAAATTGACTAAATCCCGTTTTAAAAGAGACCTCACTGCCTTCAGCGATCTCGCACCTGCGGTAGCAGGGCACAACTTCGTTATCGCTTCTGCGGACAAAAGTCCGCTTCTGTGGACGTGCCCAGACAGGCTTGCTCCACTTCTGCGGACGGGGTCCCGCTTCTGCGGTCCCACTTCTGCGGAGGTTGGGGCGCACCTGCGGATCCTGGGCTGCCCTTCTTGGCCAAGCGCAGGTGCGATTATGACAGTAGCTAGGAGCTTCAGCTGTTGCTCCTAATTTCCAACTTGGTCCGAGCCTCGTCCGATTGACATCCGAGGCCCTGCCCGAACATACCAACAAGTTTGGAATTATAAGACGGACTCGCTCGAACTCTCGGAATGCCCGAAACAACATTAATATTAAGAATCACACCCCAAAACCAATTGAATCAAACTTATGAACTTCAAGTTCTTCAATTTACTCCCAATGCACCGAAACGTACTTAAACAACTCGGAATGACACCAAATTTTGCGTGCAAGTCTTAAATGACATTACGGAACTATTCCTGGTCTCAGAATTCTATTTGGACCTCGATATTACCAAAACCCGCTCCAAACCAAATTTAAAGAACTTTTAAAACCTTCAAAAAACCAACTTTCACTGTTAGACGCCAAGGCGCTCCCGGGTCATCCAAAACCCGATCCGAACATACGCCCAAGTCCAAAATCATCACACAAACCTATTGGAACCGACAAATTCTGATTCTGAGGTCGTTTACTCAAAATGTTGACCGAAGTCAAACTTAGCCTTTTAAGGCCAACTTAAGGAACCAAGTGTTCCGATTTCAACTCGAACCCTTCCAAATCCTAAACCAACCATCCCCGCAAGTCATAAAATAGTAAAAGCATGTATGGGAAGTCTTATTTAGTGGAACGACATTCTAAAAAGCAAAATGACCGGTCGGGTCATTACAACACCCGTACAGAAAATTGCTTGCTTGATAGAAAGTTTGATTTCTTGATCCCTCCTAATAGTGCTTAAAAAAATAAACCAAAGTTACAGGACTTGACCTAACTAAGCTAGAGGAACATAAGGGAAGTACATGAAATAAAACCACTCTATATTTACAATGAAAAGGACTTAGTTTTCTACAAGGTAGAAACAAGTCCGTTGTTAGAAACCTTGTCTTTGGCAACACAGTCTGTGCACGCGGTATTGTTGGCATCTGCCTGTGGCTGGGCGCCGGCGAGGGCTATCGGTGGGGCGACAGAGGCACATGCGCGCTTATCACTTGGCGCAGCCAAGACCATGGGGCCGTCCCTGGCGCTAGGCGTTGGGAGGCTTGCTAAGACGCCATGGGGCGCGTCCAAGGGGTCATGAGGCATGACTGAAAAAGCCGCCCATGACATTCTCCCCCATCTGAGTTGGCGACGTCCTCTGTGCCTTACTTGCAAGATAATCATCAATAAGGCTCTTGTAGGCTTTGAGGTTTGTTCCCATTTCCCAAGTATTCTCCTCTGCATCAAAACCCTGCCATTTCACCAGAAACTCTTGGTGATCTTTCCTTGATAGTATATTTGCATTATCATTTAGTTTATAAACCTATACAAGTTTTTTTCATAATTTTCCATAATTTTTTAAAAGGCTTTAAATCAATTTCTTTCTGCATTTTATTGTATAAATATCCAATAATTATCCAATAATTATTTTTTATGATGATTTAATCATCCTAACTTATCATTTACATCAACATGTATGTTTTTAAATGTTTTACTGCACTTTTTATAATTATATTTGTATTTTTAGGCTAATTGCATATTTTTACAATAATAGCCCATATTCATGTATAATGTTGGGTACACAAATAATATTTTTATTATTCATTAATTACTATTTTTGCTAAAATGTTGGGTATTTAAAAAACTAGCCCCACTTTTAAACCTATTTTCGGACCAAATAATGGCCCAAAACACCTAATACACTAGCCCAATAACCCCAACCCAAAACCAATAACCCAATCGCACAACCCGATCGCGACCCGTCCAAATAAACCCGACCCAACCCCTTTTTAATCGTGGCTGTTGATCTCTGAGATCAACGGCCCATATCACACCCTCTCTTTTAATTACCCCAAACAGCCAACCTTAATCCCCATTTCTTACCGTCCGCTGCCCCATATCCTTTCAACCCCTTCTCACTCTCTCAAGAACCCTAGCCGTTGCCCCCCTAAATCTTCTCTTAGTCCCACCTAATATGGGATTCCATGGCTATTACTTACCATACTCGACCCCTTTTTGGTACTGGCTACTCTCCTATAGTGCTTGCCTAAACATAACAAGCAGATCTCATCAAAATCGAACCAAAATCGGTTCAAATCCCTAATTTTTGAATGTTATTCCGTCTATGTTCATCCTATGCTACTGTGAGCCCAAATATTTGTTTATATTCTGTTGGTTCTTACTTACCCTAAAACTAGGATTTTCAGATTTCTTCAAATTAGACCAAAATTGGTTCGATTCTCCGACTTTTAGTACTATTTGTGTCTATATTAATCCTATGTTACCGTTTCTGTGTATATTCCGTTGATATTTATTTTTTCTAAAATAAAACTAGGGTTTGGCCTGATTTTCTCCTAAATTGGTTCTAATTGATTCTGCATGCTCTTCTGTCCTTATTTTTATGTCTGATTGATTATATTTCCTTGTTTGCGTGTTCGATTTCTGCACTATAAAAACCCATCCCCCTTCCCCTTTCTGGACAGACGAAAAGTCACTAAAAACTCTCACTAAAAATTGAGGTTTCTACTCTGTATTTGTTTACTATCCTGTTCTGTTTGGCTCTTGGCCGGCTGAAAGCCAAGGCCACTGGATTTCCACTTTTCTGACCATCTTTTGGACGTGAGCACTACCCTGGGTTTTTGAAACCCTTGGGAACTTGACACATTTGAGACTTTGGGTCCTTACTGCTGTTCTTTTCTTGTTTATTGAACAATCACTGGTTAGTTTCTGAACCCTCGCAATATTTATTCTCTTATGTTAGTATGTTCTTTGAAATTGCATGACTTAATGTATTCCCTTGACTCTCTTTATGTGTGATTCTGCCTATAATTGCTAGCCTAATAATGTCTTTGCACCTAACTTAGTTAATTTAGACAGAATGAAGCATGTTTAGTTTGGTGCTGTTGATAATTCAAATGTTCTGCCTTGATTATATGGTTTAATCCATGTTCTATACCTAATTCTCAACTTCTAGTGATTAATTGATGTTATTAGCATGCCTTAACTTGTTTAAGACCTTTACTCTAAGTGTAGTATGCTCCTATGACTATGGTTGCCACTCTATGTGTTCTTGCCATGTCCAATTCTGCATCTCCAACAACTTGTTATCCTTTAAAACTAATCTCCTTTGATTAATACACTCTATGATACCTGATCATGTTTGTGTTATACTGTCTAAACATGAGTTAGTATAATCCGATACATTAAGTCATAAACTGGTTGCATTACTTGGTTTTACTAGCCTAATGCCCTTGCATGTTAACTTTGCAATCCTAAAATCTTTGTCTCTTAGCACATGTCACCCTGCCCAGTATGTTAATTTGCTTTTGGAGTTCATTATGTGATTATCCTATAGTGTTTGCAAATGCTTTTTTTCCAAACTTATTATCTTTATCACTTGTTTTTAATTCTGGGGCTGGCTGAAAGCCAAAGCCCATCCCCCTAAGTCTCCTCTATCAACCTCCCTAGTGTGAGCACTGCCCTGGGTTCTTGAAGCCGTTGGGAACTCTGACACACTAGCGTCTAGGTTCTTTGCCACTTTTCCTAATTTCTCAACTTTGCCCCCCTTTTCACCTACTGAATAAACCAATCGGTTTGTGTAAATGGCTGTTGATAAGCTCTGGCTACTAGGTTTTGGCTTTTTGCGTAAATGAAGGTTGTCTTCTGGGTTGTGGTGAAGCCTGTTGGATATGAAATTGAATGCATGGCTGGGCTGGGTATGCTTTGGGTCTGCCTTAGGCCCACTATAGTTATTTTCTAACTCTTTAATTTATTTCATTCATTGGGTCTGTAATAATGTTGTAATAACATTTGGGGTGTTAGTAAAATTGGGAAAATGGGTCTATCATAATGTTTGCATGAGACGGGTAGAAATCCTGCCTATAGGTGTTTAATTGCTCAAACATGTTCTGCTACTATGTGTTGTTAGACATCTTGTCTATAGGACCTGAGTGCTTAATTCGTTTAACATATTCTGCTCCTATATGTTTTGTTAGATATCATGCCTATAGGAAATAAAAATGACAAATCTCCCAATTGGCATAATTGCAGCGTATTCATTAGATACCAATATTCATCTAGGAATTATGCCTATAGGACTTCAATTGATTAATATGATGTTGTTATTATACTACTCACCTAGAAAACATGCCTATAGAAGCCAAGTATAAAAATCAGTTTCAATCGCTAATTGTTAGAAATCCTGCCTAGAGGGTAATACCACTCGCCTTAAAGTGTTAATATTGAACTTTTTCAAACACTATTTCATTGTTTAGCTCTGCCACTATTATAAAGAATGCCTATAGGATCAAATTGAGTAATTTGAGTATTTCCAATGGTCATCACTGCCAACTACTGCATAAATCACCTAGATATCATGTCTATAGGTTTGATCGCTTATAACCTATAATCAGGCGGTAGACTGTGTAGTCGCTTAGAAATTGTATCTAAAATGGTACCTTACTCTGAAACTACCTGCACGTTTGAATCCCAAGGTAACATAGAAACCATGTCTCTAGGGCTTAATAGCTTTAACTTGTTTCAATTCTGAAACTGTCAAACGCTTAATTTGTTTGCGTGCATTTGTTGTCTAAGTGTGGAGGCTAACTTGAGCTCTTAATTGCTTTTACATGAAGTCCAACTTGTTTTGTATGTCGCCTAGTTTTATCATTTCTGAGCAACCTAAGCTAAGTCTAGAAACCATCCAAAATAGAGGTCCAAACGCCTTCTGGGCCATAGGCATGGGACGAGTAGTGCACGTTTAGGGCACGGTTTGGAATCAACTAGTGTGCTTTAGGTAAAAACTTAAAGATAGTAATAGGGTAGCAGGAGATGATAGTTTTTGCCCACTGAATAATACGAGTAACACCCCACCTCGAGGGAGTTACGAAGTATTATTTATGTTGCACGGGGTGATCCTTTAGGCTAAAAAACTTAGGACCCCCCACCTTGTCTTTAAACCATTTATCTGTGTTTACTCAAGGAATTTCTGATAATGATTTTTTTTTCAAACTTCTTGTTTTTCTCTCTGACTATTTGACTAATTCATATAATTCAAATTCGGCCGGGACCCACACTTGTGGACCTCGAAGAGTGCCTAACACCTTCTCTTCGAGGTAATTTGAGCCCTTACCCGATCTTTGGTGATGCAAACTGGTTAAACCAGAGTTATTTGCAAAAATAGGGGCCCTAACGCACCCCAAACCCGTTAGGTGGTGACTCTCTCTTTTAACACCTTCCCTTAAAAGAGTTATCACGTGTCAAAATCCGATTTCACGAGAAAAGAGGGGCGTGACAGCATGGCGACTCTGCTGGGGATATTCTTTAGGCTCTTACCATAGCGAACTTGGTCTATATGAATTAGTCTTCTTTGATAAATTTGTTTCCTTGTTCTTTATCGTTACATGAACATCCCGCTTCCATTTTCCCTTTTTATGGCTACATGCACACCCTTTCCCTTATTTTCCTCTATTTTGAATTTGTATTAATATGCAAATCCTTGCTTACAATGTGCGTTTTCCTTTATTTTCTAGTCATGTTCACTTGCTCCGAATCATTTTTAAATTTGCTACATCATGTCTCTCCCTACCCCTACCCCCTTTGCTTGCTTTATTACAATTCTTTCATATTAGGCGAACTAACTTCTTCCTTGTTTTCCTTTCTTTTTATGTCTTTACACTCTATTTAATACTGCGTTTATTGTCTTCATCATGCAAAATGCTTGACAACGTGTTGTTTTATCTTTACATAAAGCATGCTCCACATCATATTCCACCCGTGCATAATTAATACCATAGCGACGCTTGATGAGTGTTTGCGCTCTTCCTAAATCACCCTTTAAATTTGGAAAGGCTTATTTGCGGTAAAACTAGTCGATCAGCGATGCAATCGACGGTTCCGTGCCTTCCCCTCTCAAGCTGTCCACTTGAGGGTACCGGTCTAGACTCTTCTAGAAACCCCCACTCTAATATTAACTGTACATGCATCATGTCTAAACCTAGTATGGGTTAGAACGCTTTTCGCGTAATAACCATCTAAGGCAAGCCTTGTCCAAAGCCCGCCGGGATTTCCTTAAATCCCAATGGGTACAATCATGATATGTGCATTATTTAGAGAAAATGTGGCGATATGCTAATCATTAATGTGTAAATAGTCGAATCCGGAGGGGGAAAAGGCTAACTTTATTTGTTTTGCAGAAATGAGGCATGAAGTCCCCAGGTTCGGTATGGTTCGAAGTATTCCACCTTTGTTTCTAGATTGGTGGGAAAATCTCTAGCCAAGTGACAAAAATCATGTGAAGAGAGTTCTCGGGAATTTACCTTCTTTGCTAGATATTCAGCCGAACAATGTATTAATTGAGGCTGCCACCATATTTTGGGATGAGAAGAGGGCCGTCTTCCATTTTAGTGATATAGAAATGACTCCCCTTCTAGAGGAAATAGGAGGCTTCGCTGGGCTCCTATGGGATAGCCCTGGCTTGTTGGTACCGGAAAACCGTACTTCTCGAGGTTTCCTAAAAATGATGGGCTTCAGGAAAAATGATGAGTTAGTCTGTCTCAAGAAATCTTACATACCATTCGACTTCCTTTACGAGCGTTATGGTCATAGCAAGTCATGTCATCTTTACCATGATGAATTTGCCATCTCTTCTTTGGGTTGGACTCACCGCCGGGTTTTTGTATTCATTGTTTGTTTTCTAGGGATGCTGATATTCCCGATACAAGGAGAAAGGATCCACACTCAGCTAGCTATGGTCACTAAGGCCCTAATGGCAGGAATTGAGGGGCAAACTTATACTATTGTCCCAATGATCGTGGCTGAGATGTACCGAGCCTTAGACCGTTGCAAAAAGGGATATAGGCATTTCAAGGGATGCAATCTGTTATTGCAGATATGGTTGTTGGAACACCTTCAAAGAGGACAATACCATCAAGAATTTTTGCGACGACCATGGAATGACCACATAGCCTATCACTATCCGAAGAGAATGACTTTTATCCTAGACAGATTTGCACAACCGGGAAACGCTGTGAGCTGGGTACATTTCTTTAGCAATTTGACTGATGACAAGGTACATTGGATGTTCGAGTGGTTCCCTAGCAGTGAATTCATTATCAGGTCGAGAGATGTTCCTCATCTAGTGCTAATCGGATTAAGGGGAATCTATCCTTATGCTCCTATCAGAGTCATGAGGCAAGCTGGGAGAAAACTGGTTATACCACGAGTTTCCAAAATGGTTCATTACAAAGCAGACTTCAAAGGGAATGTCATTCCATTCAAGTCCGAGGCATAGCACATGTGGCATCAAAAGATTATTGTGGAGAAAGATACCATCGAGCTAGATAGGTATCATGCCAGCCATGTGTACTTCTACCCATCATGGTTGGTCGATGACATAGTAGGAGAGGTCAAGCCAGGGGTTGATTTGAGAAATAGGGTCATAGACGACGCTGCTGAAGCACAAGTCAAATACAGGAGGTTGCGCAAAAGGGTCTTTGAATCTGAGGCCAGGCATTCAGAATAACATAAAGTGGACATGGAAGCAATCAATGAATGGATGGGAATCACTACTAAATCAATAGAAAGGTAGGAGTATTTGGAGCAGGGTTTAATGGAACTTGAGGGAAAGATGAGGAAAAGGGTCTCGGATTGTAAGAACGCAGAGGGCAATGAAGGAGGACATCTAGCAAGGGTGTATCTGCTGTTGGACATGCGCGACCTGGGGAATCTGATTGACGGGGCTAAGAAGGCCAAGCTTGGAGAAGGTCCCTCTGGGACCAAGTAGATTAGGAATGATATTTTCTAGATTCGTTTTAGAATTTTATTGTAATAAGTCAAATGCCACTAGTGACTCCTTATAATTATTGTCATTTTAGTAGAGATTTGGTCCATTTATCATATTAATGAAATGACGCAGTTGTCGGCATTGAGTTTTATCCAAAGCTATATGTCGCTAGGCCTACCTCGGGCACGATGAGGTCCCCAAATTAGGACACGAATTTATAATTCCGCAATACGTGTTTAAATATCGTAAATATCCTTTTAATACTCCTTACTGACTTGTTTACCTTTTCTTTTTCTTCTTTTCTTTGTTTATTCCCATCCCTTAAGGTTGGTTTGTGCATACTGGCATCATCGACATATCATACCAGATCTAGAGGCCCTCTACCTCCTCCTCCTCCAAGTGATCCTAAGAATAAAGGAAAGGCTAAGATGGATGATCTGAGCGGTATCAGGAAAGACAACGCTACACATGCAGAGAATGTTGAGACTGCGGATGGTCGGAATACTCCGGCATAGAATGACTTGCTTTTTGCAATTAGAGCAAAAGATATTGGAGTTACAAGGGGAACTTGAGCAGGTCCGTAACTGTAATGACCCGACCGGTCGTTTTGAGTATTACAACCCCGCTTCCCCCTTTACAGCTCAAATTGTACTTTATAGTTGTTGTATGAATTTCCGGGGCAATTGGTTTGGGTCCGGTGAGGTTTTGGAATGAATTGGAACACTTAGTTCTAAGTTTTAAAGCTTAAGTTAAAATAGTGATCGGATATTGACTTATGTGTAAACGACCTCAGAATTTAATTCTGATGATTCCAATAGCTCCGTATGGTGATTTTGGACTTAGGAGCGTATCCGTAAAATTATTTGGAGGTCCGTAGTGGAATTAGGCTTGAAATGCAGAAAGTTGAATTTTTGGGAAGTTTGACCGGAGAGTTGACTTTTTGATATCGAGGTCGAAATCCAATTCTGGAAATTGGAATAGCTCCGTTATGTCGTTTATGACTTGTGTGTAAAATTTGAGGTCATCAGACGTGATTTGATGTGTTTCGACGCAAGTTGTAGAAACTAGAAATTTCAAAGTTCATTAGGCTTGAATTTGGGTGTAATTCATGGTTTTAGCATTGTTTAAGGTGATTTGAGGGTTCGCCTAAGTCCGTATGATATTTTAGCACTTTTTGGTAAATTTGGTTGAGGTCCTGAGGGGCTCGGGTGAGTTTTAGATGGTTAACGGATCATTTTTTGCCTTGGTGAGATTGCTGATATCTGTTGCTGCATTTTTTGGATTTTCTCTTTCGCATTCGCGAGTGGTCCCTCGCGTTCGCGAAGAGGAATTTGTGGCAGGCAGGATTTAATCTTCACGTTCGCGAGGAGGTCTCGCGTTCGCAAAGAGAAGTTGGGTTGTCCATCGCGTTCGCGTATGGGGTATCGCGTTTGCGAAGGGAAACATAGTGGGCATGGACTTTTGCCTTCGCGTTCACGAAGGGGGAGCTCGCGTTCGCAAAGAAAGGCTCCATTAAGCATCGCGTTCGCGAGCAGTGTCTCGTGTTCTCGAAGAGCAAATGTTGGGAAGCACATTTTGTGCTTCGCGAACGCGAGGGACCTGTCGCGTTCGCAAAGAAGAGAGGTCTGGACAGAAAGTTTAAGTTCAGAAAATGGGATGAATCCCATTTTTCATTTTTACGATTTGGATCTCGGATTGAGGCAATTTTTGGGAGATTTTCAGATAAAACAACAGGGTAAGTGTTCTTAACTCAATATTGGTTAAATTACCCGAATCCATGGTTGTTTTTATCATTTAATTGGTGAATTAAGTTGGAAAAGTTTGAAAACTCCCTTAGTTTAAATTGAGGATTTGAAGGCCGAGTTGTGGTCGGATTTGAGTAATTTTGGTATGGTTGGACTTGTGGTTGAATGAGGGTTCGGATTTTGTGAGTTTTATCGGATTCCGAGATGTGGGCCCCATCGGTGATTTTTGGGGCGGAATTTTAGATTTTGTGAAAATATTAGTATTTTGATATGGAATTAATTCCTATAAATTTTGTGGGTTGAATCAAATTAATTGTGGTAGATTCGAGCCGTTCGGGAGTTGATACACGCATAATGGGATTTCTGGAGCATTGCTTAACTTGCTCGACATTGGATTTGGCTTGTTCGAGGTAAGTAACTCTTCTAATCTTGGAGTTGAGGGTATGAACATATATATATATATATATATATATATATATATATATATATATATATATATATAGTGAATTATTGGTAGGTGACGCACATGCTAGGTGACGGGCATGTGGGCGTGTACTATAGAAATTGTGACGTAATTATTTATGTGGAATTTTATAGTTAAATAGTCTTGACATTTTCCATGTGATTTTATGTGTTAAAGCAATTGAGCTGAAAAGCTTATTAGAAATCATGTTGAGGCCATGTGCCAGTATTATTGGGACCCTCAGAGGTCATATTGCTGTGAATTATTGTGTTAAATTAAAAATTCATACTCAGTCATATTCATTTCATTGCATATCATAACTCAGTTTTATGACTCTATTTTGATGCATATAAATGTTTTGGGCTGAATGCCCTGTTTTAATGAGATGCCCGAGAGTGGCTTGAGAGGTTTATGACTGAGTGAGGCCGAGGGCCTGATTTATGTTGCATATTTATGGGATCGGGCTGCACGCCGCAGCATGTTGCATATTTATGGGATCGGACTGCACGCCGAAGCATATTGCATATTTATAGGATCGGGCTGCACGCCGCAGCATGTTTGATATCGGCCGAGGGCCTGATTTGTAAGGATAAGTGTGGATCGGGGCTGCCCGCCTGCAGCATTTTTATGATTGAGTGAGGCCGAGGGCCTGATTTGTGAGGATGAGTGTGGATCGGGGCTGCCCGCCTGCAGCATACTTTATTATTATAGCACGTGAGTTGTCCGTGCAGATTATAGCGCTTGGGCTGTAGGAGCCCCTCTGGAGTCTGTATACACCCCCAGTGAGTGCAGGTACCTACTGAGTGCGAGTGTTGAGTGACTGGGAGGCATGAGCGATTGTGAGGTATGCCCGAGTGGCAAGAGTGATTGGGAGGTATGACCGAGTGGCAAGAGTGATTGTGAGGTATGCCCGAGTGGCACGAGTGACTGTGAGGTTTTGCCCGAGGGGCTGTATATGAGTGATGTTCTGCCCGAGGGGCTGTTTATCATCTTATCATTGAGTTGCATTGCATTGGCATGCACACATGACATACATGCATAGAGATGTATTTCCTCGTGCTGTACTACATCACATCATTCATGATTTTTCACACATTGTTGACAGATGGGCATAGTGATGCATTTGTTTTTACACGGGTTATCCGGAAGGAAAATGAAACATCTTATTTATTATTGACAAGATTTTGGGAGAAATTTATTGTTTTCAAACTATTCATATTTTTGGCAACTCCAGCAAACGATTTGGTTTTTTCTTTTTTTTCACTGATATATTTGAAAGAAAGAACTACTATTTTTGAAATCATGATTTGGCTGTGTATTTTATCCCTGAGTTACTTCTGGCATTATTTGCTTTATGTTGTAATGGATTGTTGTGGACTATTAGTTTAGGACCCGACCTTGGTGGAAGCTCGTCACTACTTTCAACCTATGACTAGGTTTGTTACTTACTCAGTACATGGGGTCGGTTGTACTGAAACTACACTTCTGCACATTGCGTGCAGATGTTGGATGTTGTTGTTGCTGTGCTCAATGGTTGCGGGACTTGAAGATGTACCTGCATTCCTGTTGTAGCTGCCTTTTGTTCAGGGTACCCTTAGATTTATAAAAGCTCTATTTATGTATTATTCAAACAGACTATGTATTATTTTATTTCCGCTTTGTATATTTTATTCTTAGAAGCTCATGATTTGTATTACCAGTTCTTGGGGAATGTATAAGGTTAAGATAATTATTTACTTAAATTTCTTTAATAATTGTTATTGGAATTGGATAATTGAAAGTTGGCTTACCTAGCGGGTTGGGTTAGGTGCCATCACGACTAGTTGGATTTTTGGTCGTGACAAGGTGTTATCAGAGCTCTAGGTTCATATGTTCTACAAGTCATGAGCAAGTGTCCAGTAGAGTCTTGCGGATCGGTATGATGACGTCCATACTTATCTTCGAGAGGCTACAGGGCATTTAAGATATATACTTCCCATTTTTCTTTCCTTATCGTGCGAGATTGATTCAGCTTGAGATATAAACTCTTTGAATTTTCTTCCACGTATTCGTATGCGCACATGAGCACTCAGTATCAGTTGTGCATCGCCGGATTATGATTATATGAACGAGGTTTGAGGTGAGTATTTTGTGTTTTGGTGATGGGCCAGTTTGGAGGACTTGAGGCCAGGTTTAGACCGCAGCTTAGGCTCGGTAGCTTCAGTTGTAACCAGTACATTTGGATTTATATGTCCGATAATGACCCTACAGTGGAATTTATAGCTCGATGAGTAGTGGAATGGCGGTATGATGGGTATGATGTAACCGCGGGATGTGTTAAGATGATTTGAATGTGACGAGAAATGTTTTCTTGAAATGTAAAGAAATGGCCATGGGATGCTTGATTTCCGTTTTAATATGACGCACAGTCTCGAGTATGAATGTTTTGCAGGATCTTTTATATTGTTAAATTTTGGGGTAAATTAAATTCTCATGTCTGGGTAATGAGTTTGGACGCAGATTGACTAAGTGATTGCATAGTAATTATGACTGCGAAAAGATATAACAAGATACCAGATTGAGGCTAAGCAGGTGGATTTTCCCCTCCGGAGTAATCTATGTAGGAGTATTTCTTATGATGTGAGTGGAGAGTTTCTTTTCTGCCGATGGGGTGTATGGGTGTAGATTTGAATTTGAACCTGGCTGATAAAGTTGACTCTAGTATCAAGAGAATAAATGCGAGCTTAGTGGATGATTGAGGTATTTTATGGTTGGCGTTGTATGAGCTTGAGAATGATTTTTCGTTGAACCGACTACGGTATTATGACAGTAATAGAGTATGTATATTGTGAGTTATGGAATGCTTTAATCTATGGCTTTGAGCCAAGTGTGGGAGTCTGTTATTGACAACTTGATCTCATGGTTAGGTGTTAAATTTTAATTTTGGTCTGAGGCATACTTGTGGGTTAGCTATGACTTACAGAAGTTGAGATCGAGGATGACTCGAATAAGAAAATTTCTAGTTAAGGATTATATTTCACGTATGAGTAAATGAAATTCGCGGGATGAGTGAGTTGTTATTGGTGAATGATGTAATACACACGGAGTATGAATTTGATATGTGGTGTTAAAGTAGAGTTACTTCTTTGAGTGTTGTGGTGCTAATGGGGCGCGTGTCTTTTGGCCTATTTGGGCAGTGCAATTAGATTTGAGCAAAGTGGGTGACTCCCGAGAAAGAAAATTCAGTGGGTTTGAGAATTATATATAGCAAGTGAGAATGTTTCCGGACTTGTGTATGGATTCTACATTTTTGTGTAAGGAAGGTAAGAAGAACAATTTCAAATTCGCGTAAGGTATTCTCAGAGTGAGTGTTATAGTTGTAGTATTTTTGAAGGTGCTTAAGAAGAATACAGTTGCTTATGGGCCGTAGGGCATTGTGGTTCTATGCTAATGTTTGTAGGGTAAGTTGTGGTTAAAGATCATGATATTTTAGCAAGAAGAAGTATCAATCTGAAGACAAGTTCGGAAGGGACTTGGAGAAATAGGACAGCTTGGTAGTAGGTTGGATCAGTATGGTAATGGATATGATCGGCTCTTTGAGTGCTTATGATGTCGGGGTTTTCTACATGTGCTTTGTGGCAATACACCTGGACTTGGCGACCTGTGTGGCTTGGTCGAGTTAGAGGAACTTAGTTTTAAGGGCTTGATTACGTGCAAATGGATTCCAAGGTATTCTTGATGGTCTCTACCAGTGTGGAGAACGTGTTGTGGTGAATTGTGATTTCCTCCTGGAATGAAGCAAGAGAAAGGTTTCTAACTAAAATGGTATGTAAATTATTGGTGACTCAAAGTTGATAATAGGATTCTTGTGCTTTTCACATGATGGCAATATAGATGTTACGTGTTGTACGAAAGCTAGATTTTCATGTACAAGGTGGCAGTACAGTCTTGAAGAGAAGGTAACGAATGTTGGACAATATGGACGGTTTCAAATAACTAGATAAATACTATTACTACTTGGTGTTGTATGAGAAAGGGGCAGACTTCAGAAGGCGCATTGTATTTTGTTTTACTTACGGAGGTATAAATTAGTATTGCGGTACTCACATGGTTGATAGACTGCTGATATTCAAATTTTATCAATTGGCACGGAAGAACTTTTAAAGTATTTCTCGTGGGATGATCGTATATGAGAGAGTTATTAGGCATTCGGGCGGTGGAGATGGAATCAAATATGGTGATTCACGTGTTCTATGGATTTGGAGATTGGGAGTTCTTAGGAGCAGATTATTTCATGGTTGTGGACTGTGAAGTTGTGGCCGGAGCTAGCCATATGATAAAATGTGTTATGATTCAGTCATTATGGATTTTCGGAAGAATTTGTATCTATTTGTGGGTAACCCGAGTTGATTTGGGGGTCCATAGGTAGGCCCAATTAAGATGTGTATTCTACACCGAGCCGGAATGGTTGGCTCCATACTGCTATTATTGAGGGATGTGTCATTTGGTTGATGTTGAACTTATTCGTGTTCTCAAATGATCTGGGAGTTATTCCTTTATGCTACGAGGAGTTGTGATTCGTTGGTTATGTGCACAGATGGTGCGGTTCTATTTGAGCTTTATAGTGGAATTTGAGTGTGATGAGTAATTGGGTATTGCATGATCGATAGCGTAATGGTTATGTCCTTTCAGGTTTTTGTGTGGTATTTTTGTCATTTGCCTCTCCGTCGTTATTAAATTGGAGCAGGGTGGCTCGGAGTATATAATATGAACCTCGTGTTAGAATCGGGTGATGGTTCTATGGTGTATAATGTATTTTCAGTGTTTAGTTGTGGAAGTACTTGTTAATTTGGCGGGGCAGTTCTCTCATTGAGTCATTTTCCATGACTGGGTACATTTGAATTGTTGCGTATTAGTGCACGGATGGCACGAGTTGTGGCTCCGAGTTATATTGGTGCGGTATGTCTGTGGAGTAGTTATGTTTAGTAATATAAGGTCATTGGACCTGGAATGGGTACTATCAGGTTTAATTTCGGTATATTCAGGAGTATAATATTGAAAGTCGGCTCAGAAAGTGATTATGGTTCCGGTTGGGGCAAGAGACCTCCATGACTTGTTGGTCTGATAAAGGGTTACGAGATTCTACGTGTTTATTTTATTATCAACAGTGTACGAAGGTTTTGGAATGAGGTTTGGTTCGATATGGGTTTAATACCGGTATGCGGTTGGTTTTGGAGTAGTCACTGCGATCAAGAATGGTGCTACGAGCATGCGAGTTGTGTAATATGCTGGGTGATTATATCCGTGGTTATAGTTATAGCTCGATGTAGCTTATTCGGACTTATACAATGTGTAAATGTAAGATTCGTGTCTTGAAAGAAATTTTAAAGGTTGGAAATTAAACTCCAAGGTTTATGAGCTAAGGTTATATTAATGATTTTCAGTTACATTATGTAGTCAAGCCTATGTGGGATAGGGTGACGTGGGTTCACCCCCGGGTACGTGTGTGGTAAGATGGAATAGTGATTTGATGGCTTGGAAACAACTCTTGGCACGTTCGAGGACGAACGTATGTTTAAGTGGGGGAGAATGTAACGACCCGGTCGGTCGTTTTGAGTATTACAACCCTGCTTCCCCCTTTACTGCTCAAATTGTACTTTACAGTTATTGTGTGAATTGCCGGGGTAATTGGTTCGGGTCCAGTGAGGTTTTGGAATGAATTGGAACATTTAGTTTCAAGATTTAAAGCTTAAGTTAAAATAGTGACCGGATGTCGACTTATGTGTAAACGACCTCGGAATTTAATTTTGATGATTCCAATAGCTCTGTATGGTAATTTTGGACTTAGGAGCGTGTCCGAAAAATTATTTGGAGGCACGTAGTGGAATTAGGCTTGAAATGCCGAAAGTTAAATTTTTGGAAAGTTTGACCGAGGAGTTGACTTTTTGATATCGAGGTCGGAATCCGATTCTGGAAATTCGAATAGCTCTGTTATGTCGTTTATGACTTGTGTGCAAAATTTTAGGTCAATCAGACATGATTTGATGTGTTTCGGCGCAAGTTGTAGAAACTAGAAATTTCAAAGTTCATTAGGCTTGAATTGGGGTGTAATTCATGGTTTTAGCATTGTTTGAGGTGATTTGAGGGTTTGACTAAGTCCGTATGATGTTTTAGGGCTTGTTGGTATATTTGGTTGAGGTCCCGAGGGGCTCGGGTGAGTTTTGGATGGTTAACGGATTATTTTTGGCCTTGGTGAGATTGCTGATATTTGTTGCTGCATTTTTTGGATTTTCTCTTTCGCATTCGCGAGTGGTCCCTCGCGTTCGCGAAGAGGAATTTGTGGCAGGCAGGATTTAATCTTCGCGTGCGCGAGGAGGTCTCACGTTCGCGAAGAGAAGCTGGCTTGTGCATCGCATTCGCGTATGGGGTATCGCGTTCGCGAAGAGAAACATAGTGGGCATGGACTTTTGCCTTCGCGTTCGTGAAAGGGGAGCTCGCGTTCGGGAAGAAGGGCTCCGTTAAGCATCGTGTTTGCGAGCAGTGTCTCGCGTTCGTGAAGAGCAAATGTTGGGAAGCACATTTTGTGCTTCGCAAACGCGAGGGACCTGTCGCGTTCGCGAAGAAGAGAGGTCTGGACAGAAAGTTTAAGTTTAGAAAATGGGACTTCGTCCTATTTTCCATTTTTAACGATTTGGAGTTCGGATTGAGGCAATATTTGGGATATTTTCAGAGGAAACAATGGGGTAAGTGTTCTCAATTCAATATTGGTTAAATTACCCGAATCCATGGTTATTTTTATCATTTAATTGGTGAATTAAGTTGGAAAAGTTTGAAAACTCTCTTAGTTTAAATTGAGGATTTGAAGGCTGAGTTGTGGTCGGATTTGAGTAATTTTGGTATGGATGGACTCGTGGTTGAATGGGGGTTCGGATTTTATGAGTTTTATCGGATTCCGAGACATGGGTCCCACGGGTGATTTTTGGGGCGTAATTTCGGATTTTGTTAAAATATTAGTATTTTGATATGGAATTAATTCCTATAAATTTTATGGGCTGAATCAAATTAATTGTGGTAGATTCGAGCCGTTCGGGAGTTGATACACGCATAATGGGATTTCTGGAGCATTGCTTGACTTGCTCGACATTGAATTTGGCTTGTTCGAGGTAAGTAACTCTTCTAATCTTGGAGTTGAGGGTATGAACCCTGAATATATGTATTTTGTGAATTGTTGGTAGGTGACGCACATGCTAGGTGACGGGCGTATGGGCATGCACTATAAAAATTATGACGTAATTATTTATGTAGAATTTTATAGTTAAATAATCTTGACATTTTCCATGCGGTTTTATGTGTTAAAGAAATTGAGCTGAAAAGAATATTAGAAATCATGTTGAGGCCATGTGCCAGTATTATTAGAACCCTTAGAGGTCATATTGCTGTGAATTATTGTGTTAAATTGAAAATTCATACTCACTCATATTTATTTCATTGCATATCATAACTCAGTTTTATGACTCTATTTTGATGCATATAAATGTTTTGTGCTGAATGCCCTATTTTAATAAGATGCCCGAGTGACTTGAGAGGTTTATGACTGAGTGAGGCCGAGGGCCTGATTTATGTTGCATATTTATGGGATCGGGCTGCACGCCGCTACATATTGCATATTTATGGGATCGGGCTGCACGCCGCAGCATGTTTGATATCGGCCGAGGGCCTGATTTGTGAGGATGAGTATGGATCGGGGCTGCCCGCCTGCAGCATTTTTATGATTGAGTGAGGCCGAGGGCCTGATTTGTGAGGATGAGTGTGGATCGGGGCTGCCCACCTGAAGCATACTTTATTATTATAGCCCGTGAGTTGTCCGTGCAGCACGTGAGTTGTCCGTGCAGATTATAGCGCTTGGGCTGTAGGAGCCCCTCCGGTGTTTGTACACACCCCCAGTGAGTGCAGGTACCTATTGAGTGCGAGTGCTGAGTGACTGGGAGGCATGAGCGATTGTGAGGTATGCCCGAGTGGCAAGAGTGATTGTGAGGTATACCCGAGTGGCACGAGTGATTGTGAGGTTTTGCCCGAGGGACTGTACATGAGTGATGTTCTGCCCGAGGGACTGTTTATGATCTTATCATTGAGTTGCATTGCATTGGCATGCACACATGACATACACTCACAGAGATGTATTTCCTCGTGCTGTACTGCATCACATCATTCATGATTTTTCACACATTGTTGACATATGGGCATAGTGATGCATTTGTTTTTACACGGGTTATCCGGAAGGAAAATGAAACATCTTATTTATTATTGACAAGATTTTGGGAGAAATTTATTGTTTTCAAACTATTCATATTTTTGGCAACTCTAGCAAACGATTTGGTTTTTTCTTTTTTTTTCACTGATGTATTTAAAAGAAAGAACTACTATTTTTGAAATCATGATTTGGCTGTGTATTTTATCCCTGAGTTACTTCTGGCATTATTTGCTTTATGTTGTAATGGATTGTTGTGGACTATTGGTTTTGGTCCCGACCTTGGTGGAAGCTCGTCACTACTTTCAACCTACTCAGTACATGGGGACGGTTATACTGATACTACACTTCTGCACATTGCGTGCAGATGTTGGCTGTTGTTGTTGCTGTGCTCAATGGTTGCGGGACTTGAAGATGAACCTGCGTTCCTGTTGTAGCTGCCTTTTTTTCAGGGTAGCCTTAGATTTATAAAAGCTCTGTTTATGTATTATTCAAACAGACTATGTATTATTTCATTTTCACTTTGTATATTCTATTCTAAGAAGCTCATGATTTGTACTACTAGTTCTTGGAAAATGTATAAGGTTAAGATAATTATTTACTTAAATTTCTTTAATAATTGTTATTGGAATTGGATAGTTGAAAATTGGCTTACCTAGCGGGTTGGGTTAGGTGCCATCACGACTAGTTGGATTTTGGGTCGTGACAGTAACTTGGCAAACCTTTTCCTTACCCTGAATGTTCCCGACATTAACCAACAAAATGCCCCAAACACAACACCTCCTCAAAACACACAAAACAAGCACCCGTAAAATCCTCCCGCACCTCATCAATACGCCACGCCTCCCCAAAATCCTAATCCTCCACCAGTACCAACCCCTCCAAAGCATCATCATCATCCGACCCAGTACCCACAAATTACCACATATCTCACTCCTCAGAATGCACCGCAGCCTACTCCTGACCTGCAAAACTTAACCAATTACCACTATTACGCCCAGATTCCCGAAGTACACCAAAGTAATCCCATATATGTGGAAACCTTACCCACACCCCACAACAGACCCTATATATACCTAAATACGCCGAGAAGGACCTGATCATCCAGAACATGGTAGAGGAACTCAAGAAACTTATCGACAGGGTTCAAAGTGTCGAAGGGGGCAAAGGCTTTGAGTGTTTCAATTATGAAGATTTGTGTATTCAGCCAGATGTAGAACTGCTAGAGGGTTACAAACCTCCTAAGTTCAAAATGTTCGACGGAACTGGTGATCCGAAGGTGCACTTGAGAACATATTGTGACAAGCTTGTAGGAGTTGGCAGGGATAAAAGAATCTGCATGAAGCTGTTCATGAGAAGCCTCACTGGAGATGCCCTGTCTTGGTACATCAGTCAGAACCCAAAGAAATAGGTTAATTGGGTAAGCATGGCATCAGATTTCATGGATCGGTTCGGGTTTAACACAGATAACGCACCAGACGTTTTCTACATTCAAAATCTCAAAAAGAAGCCAACGAAAACTTTCCGCGAGTATGCTACTCGGTGGAGATCTAAAGCTGCAAAAGTAAGGCTAGCACTGGAAGAAGAACAAATGAATAAGTTCTTCGTCAGAGCTCAGGATACGCAATACTACGAAAGATTGATGGTTATTGAAAACCATAAATTTTTTGATATCAACAAGTTGGGAGAGAGAATAGAAGAAGGGATCAAAAGCGAAATGGTGACAAATTTTGAAGCACTTCAAGCCACAAATAAGGACCTGCAGTCAGGAGGTATCTCCAAGAAGAAAGAAGTAGGTGCAGTAATGGTAGCCCAAGGTCCGAAGTCTCCTCTTACATACCAAACACCTCCACCCACATATCAGCCTTCACCTCCCAGATACCAACAACCTGCCACCACTTACCATACCTATAACACCTAACCCACATACTACCACTCACCACCAGACCGCCAAAACTACCAAAAACCTAGACCAAATTTCGACCACAGACCACCCAAATAATACACACTAATTGCTGAACCTATAGACCAACTGTACGAGAGACTGAAGGTTGTCGGCTATATCACTCATATTCCCGATGTTGCTATGGAAAACTCTTCCCAGTGGGTTAATCCAAATAAGACATGTGCCTATCACTCAGGCATGAAAGGTCATACAATTGATAAATGTCGTACTTTGAAGGATAAGATTCAGACATTAATTGACACCAAAGTCATATAGGCAAAAGAGGCTGCACCTAATGTCCGCAACAATCCTTTCCCGGATCACAGGGGCGGAGGGGTAAGCATGATAGAGACCGATGAAGAATGGGACTCAGAGGGGTCAATTGGACTCATTTGAGAAGGGGATAATCCTGAAACATCTCCAGTCACTCTCACACCTATCATGGAATAAACTCAGGCACCAATTGAAGTTGAGGTAGTTGCACCAACTCCGTTTGAGGTTGAAGTAACAACACCCTTCACCGTGATGGTAGCACCTACACCGTCATACAAGTCTAATGCTATACCATGGGATTATGTTGCGGAATCAAGAAGGAAAGGAAAGGCAAAATTGGAAGAAACAGGTGCAGCACAAGGCATGACCAGAACTAGTAAAATTTATACACCCGAGCATTTGGAAGGAACGAGCAAAGAAGCGGCCTTTAAACCTGTCACGACCCAAACTAACCTCTGTCGTGATGGTGCCTATCGTGGAACTAGGCAAGCCGACTCATTTGCAAAACAAATTGATATTTTTATTTCAAAGAAAATTTCAAGGTTATTTAACATAAAACCTCCATTTAAAGAGTTCAAATCAATGAAAAATAGAAGTGCATAAAAGAAAAGCCCGACATCGGGGTGTCACTAGTAATGAGCATCTACTACAATTTGTCTAACAATATCAAGGCTAACTCAGCCTGAAAAATATCTAAATACAACTAGAGGAAGATAAGAGGGAGAAGAGCAGGGGCTGTGATTGCCAAACAACTACCTTACTATCTCCAAGAAACATCTGCAACCAGAACACTCAATAACCGCTACCGTGTCCAGCTACACCTGAATCTGCACACAAGGTGCAGGGAGTAACGTGAGTACTCCAACTCAGTAAGTAACAACAATAAATAAAGACTGAGCAGTAGTGACGAGAAATAAAGCATATAACGTTCATATCATGAAATCTCAGTAAAGTACAACATGCTTTAAAAATCAGTATTTGAATCGAATCATCTCGTTTAAACCCGGTTCCAGTAAGAATCAATTAAAGATAATTTTTCCAACAGTTTTTCAAACAAAGGCTCAATGCAAAGGTGAGCAAAAATGATGAAATTATAAACAGCCCCTCGGGAAAACCTCACAGTCACTCGTGCCACTCGGGCATACCTCACAATCACTCTTGCCACTCGGGCATACCTCACAATCACTCATGCCTCCCAGCCACTCAGCACTCGGCACTCGCACTCAGTAGGTACCTGCGCTCACTGGGGGTGTGTACAGACTTCGGAGGGGCTCCTTCAGCCCAAGCGCTATAATCTGCACGGATAACTCACGTGCTATAATAATAAAGCATGCTGCAGGCGGGCAGCCCCGATCCACACTCATCCTCACAAATCAGGCCCTCGGGCTCACTCAGTCATAAATATGCTACAGGCGGGTAGCCCCGATCCACACTCATCCTCACAAATCAGGCCCTCGGCCTCTCTCAGTTATAAACCTCTCAAGCCACTCGGGCGTTTCAGTAAAACAGGGTATTCGGCCCAAAACAACATTTATATGCATCAAAATAGAGTCATAAAACTGAATTATGCGGTAAATAAGTATAAACATGACTGAGTATATATTTCAATCGAAAACAGTGAGAGGATGGTAAGAAACAACCCCTAAGGGTCCAAATAGCATTTGCGCAAGGCCCAAACATGGCATTCAACCTAATTTACAGAAATTCTTTCTAAAACATATAAGTATCAAATGGTTTCAACAAAGTATGCAACTTTACAGTTGCTACGGGGAGGACCAAGTCACAATTCCCCAACAGTGCACGCCCACACGCCCGTCACCTAGCATGTGTGTCACTTCAAAATAGTAGAATGATACGAAATCCGAGGTTTCATACCCTCAGGACCAGATTTACAATCGTTACTTACCTCAAACCGCGAAATTCTTATTCAGCAATGTCCTTTCCTCATGAATTGGTCTCCAAATGCCTCGAATCTGGTCATAAATAATTCGTTTCAGTCAAAAATATTCATTGGAATTAATTCCACAAGATAAAAATGATTTTCCATAAAAATCCAAAAATTAGCTCAAAAATCGCCTGTGGGGCCCACGTATCGGAACTCGACAAAATTTACAAAATCTGGAAGCTCATTCAACCACAAGTCTAACCATACCAATTTTACCAAAATCTGACCCCAACTCGACCCTCAAATCATCAATTTAAACCAAGAGGGTTTTCAAATTTTCCCAACTCAATTCACCAATTAAATGATAAAAACAACCATGGATTCGGGTAATTTAACTAATATTGAGTTAAGAACACTTACACCGCTGTTCCCTCTGAAAATCACCCAAAATCGCCTCACTTCCGAGCTCCAAATCGCCTAAAACTGAAAATGGGACGAAGTCCCATTTTCAGAACTTAAACTCACTGCCCAGACTTTTCTTCTTCGCGAACGCGGTCAGTTCCTCGCGTTCGCGAAGCACAAAATAACTCCCGTCCAAATTCCTCTTTCGCGAACGCAACATCACCCTCGCGTCCGCGAAGCACAAAATGCCTCTGCTTCAATGCCTTCTACGCGAACGCGTTCAACCTATCGCAAACGCGATGCTTCGTTCCCTCTCACTACGCGAACGCGACAACCCCTACGCGAACGCGTAGACCAATTGCCTGGGGGCTTCGGCTGCTTCCTCTCTTCTTCGCGAACGCGTAACACCTCTCGCGTTCGCGATGCACACCCAGTCCACCCTTTGCAAATACGTGCTTCTCTTCGCAAACGCGAAGAGCAAATATGCCAGCCTCTCAGTTCCTCTTCGTGAATGCGAGGCTCCACTCGCGAACACGATGAAGGAAACTAGATGGTGCATCAGAAAAATTCCAGCAGAGTTCCAAGTCCAAAATCCAACCCGTTAACCATCCGAAACTCACCCGATCCCCTCGGGACCTCAACCAAATATACCAACAAGTCCTAAAACATCATACAGACTTAGTCGAACCCTCAAATCACCTCAAACAACAATAAAACCATGAATTACACCCCAATTCAAGCCTAATGAACTTTGAAATTTTTAATTTCTACAAACAACTCCAGAACCTATCAAATCAAGTCCGATTGACCTCAAATTTTGCACACAAGTCATAAATGACATAACAGAGGTATTCCAATTTTTAGAATCGTATTCCGAACCCGATATCAAAAAGTCAACCCCCCGGTCAAACTTCTCAAAAATTAAACTTTCGGCATTTCAAGCCTAATTCCTCTACGGACCTCCAAATAATATTCCGGACACGCTCCTAAGCCTAAAATCACCATACAGAGCTATTAGAATTATCAGAATTCGAATACGGGCACATAGGTCCATATCCGGTCCACTTTTCTAACTCAATTTTTTAATTATGAGACTAAGTGTCTCATTTCACTCCGAGTTCCTCCCGGACCCGAACCAACTAACCCGATATAATATAATATAGCTGAATAACACAAAAGAAGTAGAAATGGGGAAAACGGGGCTATAACTCTCGAAACGACTGGCCAGGTCATTACATCCTCCCCTTCTTAAACATTCGTTCGTCCTCGAACGGGTCTAGAAACATACATGGAGTCTCGAATAGGCGTGGATATCTACTTCGCATCTCCCGCTCGGTCTCCCAGGTGGCCTCCTCCACAGGCTGACCTCTCCATTGCACCTTCACTGAAGCTATATCCTTTGACCTCAACCTTCGAACCTGCCGATCCAAAATAGCCACCAGCTTCACATCATAAGTCATATCACCCTCCAACTGAACCGTGCTGAAATCCAAAACATGGGACGGATCTCCAATATACTTCCGGAGTATGGAAACATGAAACACTGGATGCATACTCGACAAGCTGGGTGGCAAGGCAAGCTTATAAGCCACCTCTCCTATCCTCTGAAGCACCTCAAAAGGCCCAATGAACCGGGGGTTCAACTTGCCCCTCTTCCCAAACCTCATAACACCCTTTATGGGTGATACCTTCAGCAAAACCTTCTCCCCAACCATAAAAGACACACCACGGACCTTCCTATCTGCGTAGCTCTTCTGCCTGGACTGCGCCGTGCGAAGCCGCTCCTGAATCAATTTCACCTTATCTAATGCGTCCTGGACTAAGTCTGTACCTAAGAGCCTAGCCTCACCCGGCTCAAACCATCCAACCAGAGATCTACACCTCCTCCCATATAAAGCCTCGTACGGAGCCATCTGAATACTCTATTGATAACTGTTGTTATATGAAAACTCCGCGAGTGGCAGAAACTGGTCCCATAAACCCCCAAAGTCAATGACCCAAGCACGCAACATGTCCTCCAATATCTAAATAGTGCACTCGGACTGCCCGTCCGTCTGAGGGTGAAAAGCTGTGCTCAACTCAACCTGAGTACCCAACTCTCGCTGCACGGCCCTCCAAAACTGCGATGTGAACTGGGTACCCCTATCTGAAATGATGAAAACTGGGACACCATGCAGGCGAACGATCTCTCGGATGTAAATCTCAGCCAACCGCTCTGAAGAGTAAGTAGTACCAACTGGAATGAAGTGCACGGACTTGGTCAGCAGATCCACAATAACCCAAATAGTGTCGAACTTCCTCGAAGTCCGTGGGAGCCCAACTACAAAGTCCATAGTGATCTGCTCCCACTTCCACTCAGGGATCTCTAATCTCTGAAGCAAGCCACCCGGTCTCTAATGCTCGTACTTAACCTGCTGACAGTTTAGACACCGAGCCACAAACCCAACTATATCCTTCTTTATCCGCCTCCACCAATAGTGCTGCCTCAAATCCTGGTACATCTTCACGGCACCAGGATGGATGGAATGTCGCGAGCTGTGGGCCTCCTCAAGGATCAACTCTCAAAGCCCATCTACATTAGGCACACACATCCGGCCCTGCATTCTTAGCACGCCGTCATCACCAATAGTCACATCCCTAACATCACCTCTCCAAACCCTGTCCTGAAGAACGAGCAAGTGAGGGTCATCATACTAACGCTCCCTGATATGGTCATAAAGAGAAGACCTGGAGACCACACAAGCCAATACCCGACTAGGCTCCGAAATATCCAATCTAACAAGCTGGCCCGCTAAGGCCTGGACATCTAATGCCAAAGGTCTCTCTACTGCTGAAAGATATGCTAAACTCCCCAAACTCTCTGCCCGGTGACTCAAAGCATCGGCCACCATATTGGCCTTCCCCGAATTGTATAAAATAGTGATATCATAGTCCTTAAGAAGCTCCAACCATCTCCGCTGACTCAAATTAAGATCCTTCTTCTTTAACAGATACTGCAGACTCTGGTGATCAGTATAGATCTCACAATGAACCCCATACAAATAATGATGCCAAATCTTCAAGGCGTGAACAATGGCTGCTAACTCAAGATCATGGACAGGATAGTTCTTCTCATGGGTATTCAACTGGCGCGAGGCATAGGCGAGCACCCTACCCTCCTACATCAAAACACAACCAATGTCTATCCTCGAGGCATCACAATACACGGTGTAAGAACCTGAAGCTGATGGCAGAACTAACACTGGAGTTGTGGTCAAAGTAGTCTTGAGCTTCTGAAATCTCTCCTCACACTCATCCGACCACCTGAATGGAGCACCCTTTTGGGTCAATTTGGTCAAGGGCGATGCAATAGATGAAAATCCCTCCACAAAGCGACGGTAGTAACCCACCAAACCAAGAAAGCTCCTAATCTTCGTGGCTGAGAACGGTCTAGGCCAACTCTGCACCGCCTCTATCTTCTTTGGATCCACCTGAATACCCCCGCTGGACACCACGTGCCCCAAGAATGCTACTGAACTAAGTTTCTCCTCCATAAAGTTTCTCCTCCATAAATCTCTGCAATACAACCCTCAAATGTTGAGCGTGCTCCTCCTGGCTATGAGAGTACACCAGGATGTCGTCAATGAATACAACGACGAATGAGTCCAAATAGTGCTGGAATACATTGTTCATCAAATGCATGAACGCTGCTGGGGCATTGGTCAGCCCAAAAGACATTACCAATAACTCATAATGGCCATATCGGGTCCTGAAAGCTGTCTTGAGAATATCTGAATCCTGAATCTTCAGCTGGTGATAACCGGACCTCAATTCAATCTTGGAGAATACCCTCGCTCCCTGAAGCTGGTCGAATAAATCATCAATAAGAGGCAAAGGATACTTGTTCTTGACTGTGACCTTGTTCAACTGCCTGTAATCAATACACATTCTCATGGAACCATCCATCTTCTTCACAAATAGAACTGGTGCACCCCAAGGTGACACACTAGGCCGAATAAACCCTTTATAAAGGAGTTCCTGAAGCTGTTCTTTCAATTCCTTCAACTCCGCCGGTGCCATACGATACGGTGGAATAGAAATGGGCTGAGTGCCTGGCACCAAATCAATACCAAAGTCAATATCCCTGTCAGGAGGCATGTCCGGTAGGTCTGCAGGAAACACATCCGAAAAATCACGTACCACCGGAACAGAATCAATAACAGGAGTCTCTGCACTAATATCCCTCACAAAAGCCAAATAAGATAGGCAACCCTTCTCAACCATGCGCTGAGCCTTCAAATATGAAATCACCCTACTTGGTACATAATCTACAAAACCGCTCCACTCAACCCTCGAAATTCCCGGCATAGCCAACGTTACTATCTTAGCGTGACAATCTAGAACAGCATGACATGGAGATAACCAATCCATACCCAATATCACATCAAAGTCGACCATACCGAGTAGCAAAAGGTCCACTTGGGTCTTCAGACCCCAATAGTCACCACACATGACCGATATACGCGGTCCACAATAATAGTATCGCCCACAGGAGTAGATACATGTACATATGAAACTAGGGACTCACTGGGCATATCCAGAAAATGGGCGAAATACAAGGAAACATATAAATACGTGGAACCAGGGTCAAATAATACTGAGGCGTCTCGGTGACAAACTGAGACAATACCTGTAATCACAACATCTGAAGCAATAGCGTCTGGTCTGGCAGGGAGAGCATAGAAACGGGCCTGACCAGCCCCTGATCTGCCTCCCCCTTTAGGGCGACCCCTAGCTGACTGACCTCCACCCCGAGCTGACTGGGCAGGTAGTGAGGTAGCTGGTGCTGTAGTCAGAGGCTGACTCCTCTGCTGAGATAGACCTCCATGACAACGAGGACACTACCTCCACATATGCCCAAGCTCCCCATACTCAAAATAACTCCCTGGTGCTGGCGGCGGAAACTAAAGGGAACCCCTAGCACCGGGATGACTGGTAGAAGAACCTGGCATGGAAGAGCCCTGAACAGGAGGAGCACGGGACGAACTCTAAACTAGAAGGGCACTAAGTGATAAGTGGCCCTGATGAGAACTGTGAGAACCATGGCCAGATGATGCACCCCGATGAAATGGCTGAGTTGACTGAGCCTGTCTGAAATGACGACCTCTACTGTGCTGGAACTGACCCCCAAAAGGAGCACTGCTGAATCCACCCTGACTACGAGGCCTCTTGGCCTCCCGCTCAACCCTCTCTTGACCGCGAACCATCTCAATCTGCCGAGCAATGTCGATAACCTCATCAAAGGTAGCACCCGAAACCCGCTCCCTGGTCATGAGCAACTGTAGCCGATAAGTGAGGCCATCAATAAACCTCATGATCCTCTCTCTGTCCGTGGGAACCAACCATATAGCATGACGGGCCAACTCATAGAATCGCATCTCATACTTGTCGCAGACATATTGCCCTGGCGAAGCCGCTCAAACTGTCTGCGCAGCTCCTCTCTGCGGGATCGAGGCACGAACTTCTCCAAAATGACCACAGAGAACTGCTTCCAAGTAAGGGGTATTGAGCATCCTCTGACACCTGTCCAAAAATTCTTGAGCATCCTCTCTCTCTGTGCCACTGAAAGGTGGTGGCTGAAGTCTCCCAAACCTCTCCAACCTATGCTGATCATCCTCAGGCATAGCAGGAACCACATAATCCTGGGTAACAGTAACCGGCTGGGCTGGTGGTAGCTCTGGTGTCTGAAGTCCCTGAATAACCTGCTCGGGTGTGCGAGCGATGGGAGTCTGAGTGCCTCCCCTGGCCTGAGAAGTGGCTGCGGTCGTCGAAATAGAGACCGCCTGAGCAAGGCCAGTGCACGCTGTCAGAATCTGAGTTAGGGCCTCCTGAAGGCCTGGAATCACAATAGGCACAGATGGTGCCTGAGCTGGTGCATCAACAACTGGAACTTGGTCCTGATCTGGGACAACCGGTGGATCTGCAGGTACTGCCCCAGCTACTGTATGGGCTGCACCTCTGCCCCCTACCACAGCCTCAACCACCATCTAGGCCTCTCGCGGCCCTGGTAGCTGGCCCTCCTGACGGGTAGCACGAGTCCTCACCATATGTGAGAGAATGAAACGACAGATGTTTAGTTACTAGAATCAACAGATTCGCATGACAAGAATTCAAGAATGTGGAGTTTCCTAAAGGTTCTGCAGCCTCCTAAAGATACGTACAGGCGTCTCCATACCGATCCGCAAGACTCTACTAAACCCGATCATGACTCGTGAGACCTATGTAACCTAGGCTCTGATACTAATCTGTCACGACCCAAACTAACCTCTATCGTGATGGCGCCTATCGTGGAACTAGGCAAGCCGACTCATTTTCAAAACAAACCGATATTTTCATTTCAAAGAAAATTTCAAGATTATTTAACATAAAACCTCCATTTAAAGAGTTCAAATCAAAGAAAAACAAAAGTGCGGAAAAGAAAAGACCGACATCGGGGTGTCACTAGTCATGAGTATCTACTACAATCTGTCTAACAATATCAAGGCTAACTAAGCCTAGAAAATATCTAAATACAACTAGAGGAAGATAAGAGGGAGAAGAGTAGGGGTTGTGATCGCCAAACAGCTACCTTACTATCTCCAAGAAAAATATTCAACCAAAACACTCAATAACAGCTACCGTGTCCAGCTACACCTGAATCGACACACAAGGTGAAGGGAGTAACGTGAGTATGCCAACTCAGTAAGTAACAACAATAAATAAAGACTGAGCAGTAGTGACGAGCAATAAAGCATATAACGTTCATATCATGAAATCTCAGTAAAGTACAACATGCTTTAAAAATCAGTATTTGAATCAAATCATCTCGTTTAAACCCGGTTCCAGTAAAAATCATTCAAAGATACTTTTTCCAACAGTTTTTCAAACAAAGGCTCAATGCAAAGGTGAGCAAAAATGATGAAATCATAAACAGCCCCGAGGGCAAACCTCAGAGTCAATCGTGCCACTCGGGCATACCTCACAATCACTCTTGCCACTCGGGCATACCTCACAATCACTCATGCCTCCCAGCCACTCAGCACTCGCACTCAGTAGGTACCTGCGCTCACTGGGGGTATGTACAGACTCCGGAGGGGCTCCTTCAGCCCAAGCGCTATAATCTGCACGGACAACTCACGTGCTATAATAATAAAGTATGCTGCAGGCGGGCAGCCCCGATCCACACTCATTCTCACAAATCAGGCCCTCGGCCTCACTCAGTCATAAATATGCTGCAGGTGGGCAGTCCCGATCCACACTCATCCGCACAAATCAGGCCCTCGACCTCTCTCAGTCATAAACCTCTCAAGCCACTTTGGGCATTTCAATAAAACAGGGCATTCGGCCCAAAACAACATTGATATGCATCAAAATAGAATCATAAAACTGAGTTATGCGGTACACAAGTATAAACATGACTGAGTATAGATTTTCAATCAAAAACAGTGAGAGGATGGTAAGAATAACCCTTAAGGGTCCAATTAGCATTGGCGCAAGGCCCAAACATGGCATTCAGCCCAATTTACAGAAATATTTTCTAAAACATATAAGTATCAAATGGTTTCAACAAACTATGAAACTTTAGAGTTGCTACAGGGCGGACCAAGTCACAATTCCCCAACAGTGCATGCCCACACGCCCGTCACCTAGCATGTGCGTCACTTCAAAATAGTAGAATGATACGAAATCCGGGGTTTCATACCCTCAAGACCAGATTTACAATCGTTACTTACCTCAAACCGCAAAATTCTTATTCTGCAATGTCCTTTCCTCGTGAATTGGTCACCAAACGCCTCGAATCTGGTCATAAATAATTCGTTTCAATCAATAAAATTCATTGGAATTAATTCCACAAGATAAAAATAATTTTCCATAAAAATCCGAAAATTAGCTCAAAAATCGCCCGTGGGGCCCACGTCTTGGAACTCGACAAACATTACAAAATCCGGAAGCCCATTCAACCACAAGTCTAACCATACCAATTTTACCAAAATCCGACCCCAACTCGACCCTCAAATCTTCAATTTAAACCAAGAGGGTTTTCAAATTTTTCCAACTCAATTCACCAATTAAATGATAAAAATAACCATGGATTCGGGTAATTTAACCAATATTGAGTTAAGAACACTTACCCTGTTGTTTCCTCTAAAAATCACCCAAAATCACCTCACTTCCGAGCTCCAAATCGCCAAAAACTGAAAAACTTAAACTCACTGCCCAGACTTTTCTTCTTCGCGAACGCGGTCAGTGCCTCGCGTTCACGAAGCACAAAATAACTCCCGTCCAAATTCCTCTTTCGCGAATGCGACATCACCCTCGCGTTCGCGAAGCACAAAATGCCTCTGCTCCAATGCCTTCTACGCGAACGCGTTCAACCCATCGTGAACGCGATGCTTCGTTCCCTCTCACTACGCAAACGCAACAACCCCTACGCGAACGCGTAGACCAATTGCTTGGGGGCTTCGGCTGCTTCCTCTCTTCTTCGCGAACGCGTAACACCTCTCGCATTCGTGATGCAAACCCAATCCACCCTTCGCGAACGTGAAGAGCAAATATGCCAGCCTCTCAGTTCCTCTTCGCGAATGCGAGGCCCCACTCGCGAATGCGATGAAGGAAACCAGATGGTGCATCAAAAAAATTCCACCAGAGTTCCAAGTCCAAAATCCAACCCGTTAACCATCCGAAACTCACCCGATCCCCTCGGGACCTCAACCAAATATACCAACAAGTCCTAAAACATCATACGGACTTAGTCAAACCCTCAAATCACCTCAAACAACACTAAAACCATGAATTACACCCCCAATTCAAGCCTAATGAACTTTGAAATTTCTAATTTCTACAAACAACTCCGGAACCTATCAAATCAAGTCCGATTGACCTCAAATTTTGCACACAAGTCATAAATGACATAACATAGGTATTCCAATTTTCAAAATCGAATTCCGACCCCGATATCAAAAAGTCAACCCCCCGGTCAAACTTCTCAAAAATAAAACTTTCGGCATTTCAAGCCTAATTCCTCTATGGACCTCCAAATAATATTCAGGACACGCTCCTAAGCCCAAAATTACCATACGGAACTATTGGAATTATCAAAATTCAAATACGAGATCGTTTATACATAGGTCCATATCCGGTCCACTTTTCTAACTCAAATTTTCAATTATGAGACTAAGTGTCTCATTTCACTCCGAGTTCCTCCCGGACCCGAACCAACTAACCCGATATAACATAATATAGCTGAATAACACAAAAGAAGTAGAAATGGGAAAACGGAGCTATAACTCCCGAAACGACCGGCCAGCTCGTTACAAAATCGCCTGTCAGTGAGAGTGGCCCAGATGATCTTTGGAGAAAGGTGCGGGCAAGGGAGTATTCTGTGGTTGATCAATTGAACAAAACCCCTGCTTAAATATCAATTTTATCACTACTGCAAAATTCTGAGACACATAGAATGTCCTGATGAAGGTGTTGAACGAAGCCTATGTACCCAATAACATTACTAGTGGGGAGATGGCCAATATGGTAGGACAAGTGTTGGAAAGCCACAAGATCACTTTTCATGAAGACGAGCTACCACCAGAAGGACTAAGTCACAATAGGGCACTGCATATCACAGTGCAGTTTAAGGATAAGTTCATTTCCAAAGTCCTGATAGATGGGGGTTCGAGTCTTAACATATGTCCACTAACTACTCTGAAAAGATTGGGTAAAGGCCTGCACGAGATACGAGCAGGAAGTATGAATGTGAAAGCATTTGATGGGTCTCAAAGGGCCACAATTGGGGAAACCAAACTTAGCCTACAGATGGGCCCAACTTGGTTTGATCTTGAGTTTCAAATGTTGGACATATCTGCTACCTACAACCTATTGTTGGGACGACCTTGGATACATGACGCTGGGGCCGTAGCTTCTACTCTACATCAGGTCGTGAAGTTTGAGAGGAACCATCAGGAAGTGATCATCCATGAGGACGGAAGTAATCCCATTTACACTAGTCAAACTGTTCCGGTCATCGAGAATAAAAGTAAGTTGGGTGGAGAAACATACCATCGCATCGAGCGCGTCAACGCAATTGAAAAGGACAAATAGTGGAGCAGTATGATAGAAGGCATATTGGCATGGACAGGGTATGAGCCTGGCAAAGGTCTCGGTAAAAATCTCCAGGGGATCACCAAACCAATACAGCTAGAGCATCACGGCACAACTTTGTGCTTGGGTATGAATACACCTGGCACGAGTATCAGAATTGGTCGCCACCATGGCGTTGTCCTTATTACTCTCTAGAGCAACCAGTACCACATTTGAGCCACTCATTTCATCAAGATGACATGATGTAGGAGTTCGAAGAAGATGAAGTTCTAACTGGTATAAGGAATCTGTTTCTGGATGATGAAGACATGGATTGCAGTACGATAGTTGAGGAGGAGGAGGAGGAGGAGGAAGGCCTCATTATTCAGACCATGGAGAAGGGAGCTATTCTCAAGAACTGGACTGTTGCACCATCAAGGGCCCGTCGAGTTCCTGGGTAGCCTGGCAATTAGCATCATTTATTTTAAAAGCAATTTTTATGAGTATTTAAGACATTTTCAGTATTTTGTTTTAAGCATGTTTTGTTTTGAAATAATTGCTCGGGTCATCGAACTATACCTGTATGACGTTTTCAAGATTTATCTAATACATTGTTGTTTTTAGTATTTATTATTATTTACGTTTTTCTCTACAACATTATTATTACCTATCCCGATGAACTTACGACTGTGACATGTAATGAGACAACACAACATAATGATAATGATTCAGAGGATCTGAAAGAGGATATAATACCGGAGGAAATTGTTAGAGAAGTGGAAAACTTTGAAAACAAGACTAAGTCCAATTTGGATGAGACTGAAACAGTTAATCTAGGAGACTCCAAAACAGTCAAGGAAACACGTGTAAGCATTCACCTGTCACCATCAGAGAAAGAAGAATACACTCGTTTCCTGAAGGAATATGAGGATATCTTTGCATCGTCCTATGATGATATGACCGGTTTGACCATGTCCATAGTGGCTCATAAACTACCGACCAACCCAATGTGTCCGCCTGTAAAGTAGAAGCTCAGAAAGTTCAAGCCAGATATGAGTTTGAAAATCAAAGAAGAAGTCACCAAGCAGATCAAAGCTAAGGTTCTCGGAGTGGTTGAATATCCAACTTGGTTGGCTAACTTCGTGCCAGTTCCGAAGAAGGATCGGAAAGTTAGAGTATGCGTCGATTATCGGGACCTAAACAGAGCAAGTCCCAAAGATGATTTCTCGTTACCCAACATACATATACTGATCGACAACTGCACCAAGCATGAACTCCAATCCTTTGTGGATTGCTTTGCGAGATATCATCAGATCTGGATAGATGAGGAGGATGCCGAAAAGACAGCTTTTATCACACCATAGGGGTGTACTGCTATAAAATGATGTCGTTTGGTCTGAAGAATGCTGGGGCCACTTATATGAGGGCCATGACAACTATTTTCCATGACATGATACACAAGGAGATAGAGGTATATGTGGATGACGTCATCATCAAATCCAAGAAGAGTACATATCATATAGAAGACTTGAGGAAATTCTTTGATCGGCTTCGGAGGTACAATTTGAAATTGAATCCTGCAAAATGTGCCTTTGGGGTCCCCGCAGGAAAGTTATTAGGATTCATCGTCAGCCGCCGGGGAATTGAGCTAGACCCATCAAAGGTCAAGGCTATCTAGGATTTGCCACCTCCAAAGAACAAGAAAGATGTGATGAGTTTCTTGGGACGTCTTAATTACATCAGTCGCTTCATAGCACAATCAACCGTGATCTGTGAGCCAATTTTCAAAATGTTAAAGAAGGATGCCACAACAGTTGGACTGAAGACTGCCAGGATGCTTTTGACAGAATCAAAGAATATTTGTCCACACCGCCAGTCCTGGTCCCGCCAGAACCTGGTAGACCACTGCTACTCTATCTCTCCGTATTAGATGGGGATTTCGGTTGTGTCTTGAGATAACATGATGAGACGGGAAGGAAAGAACATGCCATATACTATCTGAGTAAGAAGTTCACACCCTACGAAGCACAGTATTCTTTGCTGGAACGCACCTGCTATGCTTTGACCTGGATAGCCCAGCAACTGAGGCACTATTTCTGCACCTATACCACATATCTCATATCAAGAATGGATCCTCTGAAGTACATCTTCCAGAAACCCATGCCTACAGCAGATATTGTTGAGTGAATTCGACATCGTCTATGTGACTCAGAAAGCAGTTAAGGGACAAGCATTAGCAGATCATCTTGCAGAAAATCCTGTAGGAGGAGAATATGAACCACTAAAAACGTATTTTCCTGATGAAGAAGAATCATTTGTAGGAGAAGATATCGCCGAAGCCTACGACGGATGGAGAATATTTTTTGATGGAGCTGCAAACTTCAAAGGAGTGGGTATTGGAGCCATTTTGGTGTCAGAAACAGGTCAACATTATCCGGTATCCACGAAACTCAGATTTCCATGCACTAATAATATGGCAGAATATGAGGCTTGCATATTGGGGATCAATTTGGCCGTTGACATGAATATCCAGGAATTACTGGTAATTGGTGATTCGGATCTTCTGGTACATCAGGTGCAGGGAGAATGGGCTACAAAGAATACCAAGATATTACCATATATATATCATGTGCAAGAGATGATAAAGAGGTTCACGAAGATAGAGTTTAGACATGTCCAGAGAATCCAGAATGAGTTCGCAGACGTATTGGCCACTTTTTCCTCCATGATACAACATCCGGACAAGAATTTCATCGACCCTATTCCGGTAAGGATTCATAATCAGCCAGCTTACTGCGCTTATATTGAAGAAGAAGTAAACGGGAATCCATGGTTCCATGATATCAAGGAGTACTTGGCAAAAGGAGAGTACCCTGAGCATGCAAATCATACTAAAAACGTATGCTCCGAAGATTGTCCAACCATTTCTTCCAAAGTGGAGGAATTCTGTACAGAAGGACTCCAGACTTAGGATTATTACGGTGTGTTGATGCCAAGGATCCAAACTGCTCGAAGACATACACTCTGGAACTTGTGGACCATACATGAATGGTTTCGTTTTAGCCAAGAAGATACTGAGGGCAGGTTATTTTTGGATGACTATAGAAACAGACTGCATCAGGTATGTCCAGAAATGTCATCAGTGCCAAATACACGCAGATATGATACGGGTGCCGCAAAATGAACTCAATGTAACGAGTACACCTTGGCCTTTTGCCGCTTGGGGAATGGACGTCATTGGACCAATCGAGCCCGCCACTTCAAACGGGCGCAGGTTCATTTTAGTGGCCATAGACTACTTCACAAAATGGGTCGAAGCTGCATCCTACAAAGCTGTAACCAAGAAAGTCGTCGTAGATTTTGTCAGAGATCGTATTGTTTGCCGATTCGGGGTTCCAGATTCCATCATCACCGACAACGCCGCCAATCTCAATAATGACCTAATGAAAGCTACGTGCGAGATCTTCAAAATCAAGCACAAGAATTCCACAACATACAGGCCTCAAATGAATGGAGTCGTGGAGGCCGCAAACAAGAATATCAAGAAAATACTGAGAAAGATGGTAGACAATCACAAGCAATGGCACGAGAAGTTACCATTTGCCTTATTGGGGTACCGTACCACAGTCCGCACATCAACCGGGGTAACTCCTTATTTGCTGGTCTACGGTATCGAAGATGTCATTCCTGCCGAGGTTGAAATTCCTTCTCTAAGAATTATACAAAAAGCTGAACTCAGTGATGCATAATGGATAAGAAGCCGCTATGAACAATTAGCTATCATTAATGGGAAAAGAATGAATGTAGTGTGTCATGATCAACTCTATCAGAATAGGATGTCCAGAGCTTTCAACAAAAGGGTCAAACCTAGACAGTTCGCACCGGGGCAGTTGGTACTGAAGCGGATCTTCCCGTATCAAGATGAAGCCAAAGTGAAATTTTTGCCCAATTGGCAAGGGCCCTACATGGTTCACCGAGTACTAACAGGAGGAGCACTCATACTCGCAGAAATGGACGGAGAGGTTTGGCCAAAGCCTATCAATTCAGACGCAGTCAAAAGATGTTATGTTTGAAATGTTCGCATTTCTTCATCTGATGTAATTGAACTACGCTCGACCTGATTCCCGTTTAAGAGGGGATACATAGGCAGCCCTGTGTGTTCGGTCACAACTTAATAAAATTTTCATTTTCCCCACAACCAGAAATTGGGGCAGAATTTTGAGGAGGACCCTCAAAATTCCGGAACAAGTCCAGCCAACGTCACCATATGCAGAACAGTCAGAGAATCGCCCAAGTAAACTGGGGCAGAATTTTGAGAAGGACCCTCAAAATTCTAAGAAAGTCGCAATGTCTCTAAAAGTGTCACAGTCATTGATTCATCTAATTTATCCAATATTGCATACTAATGTATTTTAAATAACTACATTCATGATATCCACGCACATTTTTGAAAATTTTATTTTTATGAAACAACCAGATGCTACTTGTGGTAACTCAAGCAGGACTTCGATATAAAGCAAAGCAAAGCAGGCAGGTGGAGGCACGAACCAACCTTTCCCCGTAAAACTCACGATTGTCCTTTGGATGCAGGAACAAGATATATTCTCAAATTCGGGCACACCTCAGAATCACTATCTTCATAACGACAAAGCTGCCAAGAAAAAACACATTTTCAGCTAAGAAATACTCTGCTACTACTTATTATCTGTTCATTGCATGAGACTAAGCATTGTATCTATTTTTCATGAGGCCAAGCCCTGCCCCCTTAATTGTATAAGGCTAAGCACTGCCTTCTCCTGCATGAGACTAAGCATTGTCTCTATTTCACATGAGGCTAAGCCCTGCCTCCTCAATTGCATAAGGCTAAGCACTACCTTCACCTGCATGAGACTAAGCATTGTCTCCCGCTTGCATGAGGCTAAGCCATGCCTCCTCAATTGCATAAGGCTAAGCAGTGCCTTCCCCTGCAAGAGACTAAGCATTGTCTCCCACTTGCATGAGGCTAAGCCCTGCCTCCTCTTGCATGAGGCTAAGCATTGTCTCCTATCTTGCATAAGGCTAAGTCCTGCTTCCTCCTTGCATGAGACTAAGCATTGTTTCCCATTTCGCATGAGGCTAAGCATTGCCTCCCTAGTCGCATAAGGCTAAGCTATGCCCCCGATCTTACACAAGACTAAGCTCTATCTTGTTTCGCTTTGCATAACCAAACGTCATGTCTTTGCATCTCATGGGCTGAAATACCGCCATTTTGTCCAAAGGCGTCATAGTCCGAAGGCATCATCCTCGTAACTGGAAGACACCATGCCATGGCCTGAGGATCTCTCAATATCGTACAACATTATTCAAAGGCGTCATAGTTCAGAGGCACCATTTTCATGGCCCGAGAACATCATTTCATGGCCTGTGAATCCCTTATCACGCGATTCATGGCCCAGGACGTCAAGGTCTGAAGACATCATCCGCATTGTCCAAAGAAAACTTTCATGGTCCAAAGGAAATTTGCATCATGTTTAAATTCTCGCAATAATCCATATATACTTGCATGCATTATATTTTAAGTTTTGCAGGTAATCCAGGAAGTAACCGTTCTCCTAACGGGAGCAATCTTCGCTTCGGTTTCCGTTCAACGTTCACATCCTGCGATTATTTCAAACGTAATCAACCACCATCTGTTACCCATTCCCATCTGATAACCGTTCAAATATCCATAACCATTCGAAGGTACATCCATTCACAATTCCGATATCGTCCTATCCAGAAGAGCTTGTCCGTTCCTATAACAACTTTATCGGCTTATTCCACTGTTGGATCCAGAACTACACACGGCCTGATTTCCGTAAAACCAGGGATATGTAGGCAACTCAGAAATCGGAGTTCCGCCTATATTTTTCCAAATTACCCCATTCGGTCAAAATCGGTCATCATTTCTTTACCCGACAACTCTTTCATCATTTCCGGGTAAAGAGGGACAGTTGTTGATACCCAATTTTTCTCTCATATTTTTTAATATATGTATATTCAAAATAGTATATTTGCATTATCATTTAGTTTATAAACCTATACAAGTTTTTTTCATAATTTCCATAATTTTTTAAAAGGCTTTAAATCAATTTCTTTCTGCATTTTATTGTATAAATAACCAATAATTATCCTTCAAATTATTTTTTATGATGATTTAATCATCCAAACTTATCATTTACACCAACATTTATGTTTTTAAATGTTTTACTGCACTTTTTATAATTACATTTGCATTTTTAGGCTAATTGCATATTTTTGCAATAATAGCCCATATTTATGTATAATTACATTATTTATGAAAAAAATAACTTTTTATATTTTTATAATGATAAGTTATTATTTTTAATCATTTTAGTACACAAATAATATTTTTATTATTCATTAATTACTATTTTTGCTAAAACTGTTGGGTATTTAAAAAAAACTAGCCCCACTTTTAAACCTATTTTCGGACCAAATAATGGCCCAAAACACCTAATACACTAGCCCAATAACCCCAGCCCAAAACCAATAACCCAATTGCACAACCCGGTCGCGACCCATCCAAATAAACCCGACCCAACCCCCTTTTAATCGTGGTCGTTGATCTCTGAGATCAACGGCCCATATCACACCCTCTCTTTTAATTACCCCAAACACCCAACCCTAATCCCCATTTCTCACCGTCTGATACCCCATATCCTCTTAACCCCTTCTCACTCTCTCAAGAACCCTAGTCGTCGCCCCCTAAATCTTCTCTCAATCCTACCTAATATGGGATTCCATGGCTATTACTTACCATACTCGACCCCCTTTTGGTACTGGCTACTCTCCTATAGTGCTTGCCTAAACATGGCAAGCAGATCTCATCAAAATCGAACCAAAATCGGTTCAAATCCCTGATTTTTTAATGTTATTCTGTCTATGTTCATCCTATGCTACTGTGAGCCCAAATATTTGTTTATATTTTGTTGGTTCTTACTTACCCTAAAACTAGGGTTTTCAGATTTCTTCAAATCGGACCAAAACTGATTTGATTCTCCGACTTTTAGTACTATTTGTGTCTATATTCATCCTATGTTACCGTTTATGTTTATATTCCGTTGATATTTATTTTTCCTAAAATAAAACTAGGGTTTTGGCCTGATTTTCTCCTAAATTGGTTCTAATTGATTCTGTATGCTCTTCTTTCCTTATTTTTATGTCTGATTGATTATATTTCCTTGTTTGTGTATTTGATTTCTACACTATAGAAACCTATCCCCCTTCCCCTTTCTGGACAGACGAAAAGTCACTAAAAACTCTCAATAAAAATTGAGGTTTCTACTCTGTATTTGTTTACTATCCTGTTCTGTTTGGCTCTTGGCAGACTGAAAGCCAAGGCCACCAGATTTCCACTTTTCTGACCATCTTTTGGGTGTGAGCACTGCCCTGAGTTTTTGAAACCCTTGGAAACTTGACACATTTGAGACTCTGGGTCCTTACTGCTATTCTTTTCTTAGTTATTGAACAATCACTGGTTAGTTTCTAAACCCTCGCAATGTTTATTCTCTTATGTTAGCATGTTCTTTGAAACTGCATAACTTAATATGTTCCCTTGACTCTCTTTATGTGTGATTCTACCTATAATTGCTAGCCTAATAATGTCTTTGCACCTAACTTAGTTAATTTAGACAGAATGAAGCATGTTTAGTTTGGTGTTGTTGATAATTCAAATGTTCTGCCTTGATTATATGGTTTAATCCATGTTCTCTGCCTAATTCTGAATTTCTAGTGATTAATTGATGTTATTAGCATGCCTTAACTTGTTTAAGACCTTTACTCTAAGTGTAGTATGCTCTTATAACTATGGTTGCCACTCTATATGTTCTTGCCATGTCCAATTCTGCACCTCCAACAACCTGTTATCCTTTAAAACTAATCTCCTTTGATTAATACCCTCTATGATACCTGATCCTGTTTGTGTTATACTGTCTAAACCTGAGTTAGTATAATCTGATACATTAAGTCATAAACTGGTTGCATTACTTGGTTTTACTAGCCTAATGCCCTTGCCTGTTAACTTTGCAATCCTAAAATCTTTGTCTCTTAGGACATGTCACCCTGCCCAGTATGTTAATTTGCTTTTGGAGTTCATTATGTGATTATCCTATAGTGTTTGCAAATGCTTTTTTTCCAAACTTATTATCTTTATCACTTGTTTTTAATTCTGGGGTTGGCTGAAAGCCAAAGCCCTTCCCCCTAAGTCTCCTCTATCAACCTCCCTAGTGTGAGCACTGCCTTGGGTTCTTGAAGCCCTTGGGAACTCTGCCACACTAGGGTCCAGGTTCTTTGCCACTTTTCCTAATTGCTCAACTTTGCCCCCATTTTCACCTACTGAATGAACCAATCGGTTTATGTAAATGGCTGTTGATCAGCTCTGGCTACTGGGTTTTGGTTTTTTGCGTAAATGAAGATTGTCTTATGGGCTGTGGTGAAGCTTGTTGGATATGAAATTGAATGCCTGGCTGGGCTGGGTATGCTTTGCGGCTGCCTTAGGCCCACTATAGTTATTTTCTAACTCTTTAATTTATTTCATTCATTGGGCCTGTAATAATGTTGTAATAATAATTGGGGTGTTAGTAAAATTTAGAAAATGGGTCTATCATAATATTTGCATGAGAGGATAGAAATCCTGACTATAGGTGTTTAATTGCTCAAACATGTTCTGCTACTATGTGTTGTTAGACATCCTGTCTATAGGACCTGAGTGCTTAATTCATTTAACATATTCTGCTCCTATATGTTTTGTTAGATATCATACATATAGGAAATAAAAATGACAAATATCCCAATTGGCATAATTGCAGCGTATTCATTAGATACCAATATTTATCTAGGAATCATGCCTATAAGACTTCAATTGATCAATATGTTGTTGTTATTATACTGCTCACCTAGAAAACATGCCTATAGGAGCCAAGTATAAAAATCAGTTTCAATCGCTAATTGTTAGAAATCCTACATATATGGTAATACCACTCGCCTTAAAGTGTTAATATTGAACTTTTTCAAATACTGTTTCATTGTTTAGCTCTGCCACTATTAGAAAGCATGCCTATAAGATCAAATTGAGTAATTCTGAGTATTTCCAATGGTCATCACTGCCAACTACTACATAAATCACCAAGATATCATATCTATAGGTTTGATCTCTTATAACCTATAACCAGCCGGCAAACTGTGTAGTCGCTTAGAAATTGTATCTAAAATGGCATCTTGCTCTGAAACTGCCTGCACGTTTGAATCCCAAGGTAACATAGAAACCATGTCTATAGGGCTTAATGGCTTTAACTTGTTTCAATTCTAAAACTGTCAAACGCCTAAATGAATGCAACTTTTTTTGTATGTCGCCTAGTTTTATCATTTCTGAGCAGCCTAAGCTAAGTCTAGAAACCATCCAAAATAGAGGTCCAAACGCCTCCTGGGCCATAGGCATGGGATGGGTAGTGCATGCATATGGCACGGTTTGGAATCAACTAGTGCGCTTTAGGTAAAAACTTAAAGATAGTAATAGGGTAGCAGGAGATAATAGTATGTGCCCGATGAATAATACGAGTAACACCCCACCTCGAGGGAGTTATGAAGTATTATTTATGTTGCACGAGGTGATCCTTTAGGCTAAAAAACTTAGGACCCCCCATCTTGTCTTTAAACCATTTATCTGTGTTTACTCAAGGTCTTTATGATAATGATTTTTTTTTCAAACTTCTTGTTTTTCTCTTTGACTATTTGCTAATTCATATAATTCAAGTTCGACCGGGATCCACAGTTGTGAACCTCGAAGTATGCCTAACACCTTCTCTTTGAGGTAATTTGAGCCCTTACCCGATCTTTGGTGACACAAACTGGTTAAACCAGAGTTATTTGCAAATAGGTGCCCTAACGCACCTCAAACCAGTTAGGTGGTGACTCTCTCTTTTAACACCTTCCTTTAAAAGAGTTGTCACGTATCGAAACCCGATTCCACGAGAAAAGAGGGGCACGACAGCCCTCTCCCATGTATTCTCCTCTGCATCACAACCCTGCCATTTCACCAAGAATTCTTGGTGATCTTTCCTTGAGGCGTGAATCACTCGATCATCAAGAATAACTTCGGCATGCCTTTTCCAGTTGAATTGGGGCCTCGAATACTGGGTATTGTGAGTTGGCTTCGTGAAGGGTCCTCCATGTCTTCCCGAAAAGGTTTCAGAAGACTAACATGGAAGACGGGATGGATTTTCCACCAAGCTGGGGTATCCACCAGGTATGCAACTTTCCCAATGCGCCTTTAGATGAACTAGGGTCCAATGTATTTTTGCAAAAGGCGAGGGTCATGGACCCCCGCAAACAAGTACTTTGGGATTTTGACCATCACTTTGTCTCCTACTTGGTATTCAACAAAGCGACGATTTTGATCAGTATGCCTCTTCATCCACTTTTGGGCTTTGACAAGATAGCTACGCACTATCTCCAAATTTTTCTTCCATTCTTTTGAGAAGCTAGCAGCTCGAGGAGATTTTGACATATTTGGTGCATTCACGGTGTGTGGGAGTAGTGGTTGCTGTCCGGTAACAATTTCAAAAGCGCTTTTGTTTGTACTAGAGCTCTTTTGTGAATTGAAACATAGTTGAGCAGCATCCAGAAGCTTTACCCAGTTCTTTTGCGATCCGATTACAAAGTGGCGGAGATATTTCTCCAGCATGCCATTGAACCTTTCCGTCTGGCCATCAGATTGCGGATGAAAACTTGAGTTGTGACTCAATTTTGACCCGAGGCACTTAAAGAGTTGGGTCCAAAAATTGCTAGTTAAACGTGAGTCACGATCACTAATGATGTCTTTAGGCATACCCCAATATTTAACGACATGAGAGAAGAAGAGTTGAGTTGTATCTTCTGCATATATATTGTGGGGCCGCTATAAAGGTAGCATACTTAGAAAATCGATCCACCACAACCAAGATAGTTATGAGATCTCCGACCTTGGGCAACCCGGTGATGAAATCTAGAGAAACACTTTCCCAAGGTCTCTTTGGGACAGGTAGTGGTTACAAGAGTCCCGCTTGTGTCAAGTGGTCCGACTTGTCCTTCTGGCATACTAAACAAATCTTCACATACTAAGCGACATCATCAGCTATTTGAGGCAAATAATATGCGCTGCAAAGTAATACCATGGTGCGTTCTTCACCTGGGTGGCCAGCCCACAAAGTATCATGACATTCCGTCAGAAGAGTCCTTCACAGATCTCCTCATTTAGGAACATAAAGTCGGTTCCCTTTCACTTTCAAGAACCAATCTTCTATGTAGAACTGGTGAGTCTTGCCCTGTCCTACCAGATCAACCGAATACTGTGCAGTAGGATCCTTGATGAGTAGATCCGGTATATGGTCTTTTATGGTGGTGGCTACTTCGCTCCCCCTCAGAGTGGCGAGTAGGCACACCGATGCTAAGTCACCCCTCTGACCGAGCGCATCAGCAACCTGGTTAGTCTTCCTACTTCGGTACTCAAGGTTAAAGTGAAATTCTGCTAAGAGTTCCTGCCACCGGGCCTAGAGGCCATTCAACTTTGGCTGGGTCATGAAATGGCTAACCGTTGTGTTGTCTGTCTTGACCACGAACGGGGTTCCCAGCAGATAGTGCCTCCAAAGGCGTAAGCAATGGACGACAACCAATAATTCTTTTTCGTGGGGGGCGTAGCGCCACTCTACATCCTTCAGCTTCCGGCTCTCGTACGCTACATGATGCTCTTCTTGCAGCAAGACTCTGCCAAGGGCATAGTCGGAGGCATCCGTTCGTACCACAAACGGCTTGGCCAAATCAAGGAGGGCCAAGACGGGGCTACTAGACATAGCCGCTTTCAACACGTTAAAGGCCTCCGCTCGCCTGGGTCCCTAATCCCAAGGCGTGACCATCTTTAGGAGTTCTGTCAATGGAACTGTAATGAGGGAGTAATTTTTCACAAATCGCCATAGAAGCTGCATAGGCCAAGGAACACCCTCAAGGCGTGGATATCCTTAGGCGGCAACTAATCTATGATTGCCTGAATCTTCTGTTGGTCCATCTTGATCCGCCCTTCCTCGATGACATGTCCGAGGAAGTCAAAATGTTTTTGAGCAAAGGAGCACTTAGATAGCTTTGCATATAATTCACGCTCCCTCAATCGGGCTAGGACCTTCCGCAAGTGCTCCAGTTGTTCTTCTAGTGTTTGGCTATATACCACAATGTCATCCAAGTAGACCACCACGAATTCGTCAATGTACTCTCAGAAGACTTGGTTCATCAGGTGGAAAGAGCATTAGTTAAGCCGAATGGCATAACCAGGAAGTCGTACGACCCATATCTTGTAACACAGGTCATCTTGTGTTCATCACCCTCCGCAATCCGAACTTGCCAATAACCTATCTTCATGTTTATTTTGGTGAACACCGTCGCACCACCCAGCCTATCGAACAAGTCTGCCATTAGCGGAATAGGGTACTTGTTCTTCAAGGTGATTTTGTTTAGAGCCCGGTAATCCACACAGAGTCATAGGCTGCCATCATGTTTCTTTTGGAATAGCACAGAGGACCCGTACGAGGATTTGGAGGGCACGATAATCCCTGTGTCTAGCATTTTTGTCAACTATCTTCGAAGCTCGGTGAGTTTGGGTTGTGACATTCTGTAAGGCGACCGAGCGGGTGGCTTCGTACCCAGCACCAACCCAATCTCATGGTCCACAGTGCGCCTAGACGGGAGTCGCTTTGGCATGTCCTGTGGCATGACGTCTTCAAACTCTAGTAGCAGCTCCTTCATGGGTGCTGGAATGGGACCCGAGGAGCGTTCTATATCTTCAAGACAGAGGGTAGCCAGGGACGTAGGTTCATGTATTTTTACCCCCTTCTTCAACTGCAAGGCTGAGATGTTCTCAGCGGCCATCTTTATGGGTATGCACAGGATAATGCAGGGCTTGGCCCCGTTTGCACCCATCATCAGTAGCATGTCGGCATACGGTACGTGCATGGTGTTGGTTTGCCTCAAGAATTCCAACCCAACTATCAACTTGAAGTCATCTATGATCACCACACGCATGTTTAATTTTCCTTCATAAGGGCCAAGCTTCACTGGTACTTCTTTGGCTATTCCACCCACTAGCTAAGGCAGTGAGTTGATAGCCTTTACACGACCTCTGCCCTTTCCTACAACTAGACCAAGGCGCTCCACCTAAGTCGAGGCTAAGTAGTTGTGGGTAGCACCCGTGTCTATCATCGCCCGAATGGGCTTGCCAATCATCTTCATCTCGATGAACATTATGGTTTTCTCTTGTTTAAGAGGAGTCCTCTCATCTTCCTTCTTTTTTCCTTTCTTGGTGATTGGGCATGGGTCCTTCTTCTTACGGATACCAGACTAGTTCCCGCTAAGGCCTCAAAAATAAAGCCAACAATTGCATTGAAGGCACCTACTGGTTCGGTCTGGTCAGCATCATCTGCGTCGTCATCTGTCCCATCATCAAAATCTTGATGGGCGTACATCTGTGCACGTGGGCATTCATTATTCCAATGTGGCCCGCCGTAATGACGACATCCTGAAGAGGGTTTCCTCCCCCGATCGTTGTTGTTAGATGCAGCACTAGTACTGCCTGAGGAGGGAGCCTTAGATTTGGTTGCACTCTTATCTCCTCCACTTCTGCTAGGGCCACCAGTGCTATTCTTCTAAGCTTCCACTTGATAGTCCCCAAGGCACTCCGCTGCTTGGATCGCCTTGGGTAAAATGTCTACCCTTTGTCTTTGCAGCTCCATACGGGCATAAGATTTCAAACCTTCCAAGAATGTGAAGAGTTTGTCTTTGTCCCCCATGTCTCGTATGTTCATCATGAGCACGGAGAATTCTCGCACGTAATCCCACACTGATTTGATCTGGCATAACTCCCAAAGCTTTCTCCTCGTATTGTACTAATATTTTGGGGGAAGAACTGCAAGCGTATGGCTGACTTTAGTTCTGCCCATGTATCGAGAGTATCTTCATCGGCCCTGATGGATTCGTACTTCACATGTCACTAGAGTTTAGCATCACCCTGAAGATACATGGAAACATTTGCTACCTTCATAGCTTCTTCTAGGTCCCAATGGTATCGAAGTACTGTTCGATGTCGAAGATAAAGTTTTCCATTTCTTTGGCATTCCGAGCTCCACTTTATGGCTTTGGCTTAGGAATTTTTAGTTTTTGTGCCACGGGGGCGAGGTTTATATCACCCCCCAATTTGATTACCACCTCTTCAAAGCAGGATTGTAGCGCAGCATTGGAACCATTGAGCTGGCTTGTCACGTTGTTTATAGTTTGCTGCATGGCAGTCACCCTGTTTGCCTCTTGTGCCCTGTAGGTTAAATCCTCGGCACACTCCTGTTGGAGGCCCTCGAATTTACCAAAATTTTAGGCTACCTCTATGGTTACCGTTTGCCGGTCTCCCTCAAAGTCGCGAGTAATATTCGCAATGCACCTTCGGCCTGCCATATCCTGCGGTCCAGGCCGTCCAACCTTTGTACTAGGTTGGTTCTTAGCTCAGGCACAGTATCCATGATAGGCCGTCATACATTAACCGTCTCTTCAAGGGTCGCGATGCGATCCCCATGATTTACCATGGTCAGAAATGGTGGTAATGGCAGTGTGTTCCCTCGTCCGATGTCGAGCCTAGGCTCTGTTACCAACTGTTATGCGGCGCCTTCCTGAGATTTCTTGGAAGGGCGACGTAAGGCTAAGCAACCAATGTCCGTGTAGATACTATTCGGGAACTGAGGTCCCCCTCCGTACGCTAGATTAGATTGTTAGTGTCGTACAGGAAAACCATGTCAAGAGCAATTGAGAGAACAAAAAAGAGAATTGAGAATGAAAGAAAGCTTGATTGCATTAATGAAAGCTATTACAGAAAAGCAACAAGGTGTCGAGGGGGAGAGATACCAGTACAGAGAATTGCTTGCTTGCTAGAAAGTTTGATTGCTTGATCACCTTAATAGTTCTTAAAAAAAAAAATCAAAGTTACAAGACTTGACCTAATGAAGGATATAAATTATTCATGTAATTTCATATGTAAAAAAAAAGGTTTTTAAAATAAAATATGAATAATGATATCATATCCTCGCATATTTTCTAACAAATCATGTAGGAAGAACAAATTATGAAAAAGAAGGAAAAAGGCTAAAAGACAAGAGAATGAAGCAAAGCCACAGTTGCACACATCATCTTCATATTCGCAAATGTGAAAATATACATATGGGCTTATGGAAAGAGATAATTAGAGATGAAAAGGAGCATAGATGCATGTGTGGAATCTATATTTGCAAAGGTCACATTTCGCATACATGGAACGTACATTTGCAAGTCTGACCCATGAAGTCAAGAATGGAAGCAAAAAAATTATAGATGCATATGTGGAATCTATATACGCAAAGGTCACATTTGCATACATGGAACCTACATTTGCAAGTCTAACTCATGAAGTCAAGAGGGGAAGCAAAAGAGTCACAGATGGATGTGTGGAATCTATATTTGCAAAGGTCACATTTGCATACATGGAACCTACATTTGCAAGTCTAACTCATGAAGTCAAGAGTGAAGCCCATAGTTGCATATATGGAATCTACGTACACAAAGGTCACTTCGCATACATGGATTTCACATTCGCAAAAGTGGAACATGAAAAAACTACTCATCTTTTTCTATAAATAGCAAGCTCTCTTTGTATAAGGAGATCCAATCTTTTGCAAGACAAGAATTATTCTTGGTCTTCTTTCTTTGTAGTAAAAATTATTTTTAGTCTTTTAAATATTTCTAGTCTTCTAAATATCTTTTTTAGCTTTTCTTACTCCATAATGGAGTAATCTCTTTTCGTTGGGATAGTTGATAAAACTTGATATATTTTATAATACTATCTCAATTTTTATATATTCTTGGCTTGAAACTTTTTATTTACATTTCATACTGTGCTGAAATGATGATTTTTAATTACTCTATTATCACTTCTATATATTTTATCTCTAAGTTATTCATATATTAATTTTATAATTCTCGCGGAGCAAAATTAATATATAATAACTAATGAATAAAATAGTAGAGTGAAAGTAATTTTTCAGTAAACTATTATTTCAAGTCAGTAATCTTGCATGCCTCTGTTTTAATTCTCATGGAGGAATTGTTGTAGGAAAGATTATTGACCCTTAGTAAAAATATTCTCAAAAAATTTTTACTTTCTTTTAGCACAATTCAAGAAAGAAAAATATTTCGGTTTAAACGTCACTAGTCTTAAGTTGATTAATTAACATAATTCTCATGAAGTGTTATTAATTGGTTATTTCTTAGTGAGCAAAATATAATTATATTTGAAATAAGCAATTATTCTTTAAAGAAATAAATTTAGAAATTGAGATTTTATTATAGTAATATTATCAGGTGAATTCAATGATTCCCAAATCTTTTTTAAAAAAAATTATAAATCTTTCAAACGTCATTTGTTTTGTTTAAGTAATTAACAAATTTTAAACCTCACTCACTTTTCATAAATTTGATTCTCTCAAATAGTAGTTAGAATATTACAAATCTATAGAATATATTATCCAGTCTCTGTGGGACGATACCTTAAACTATACTAGAATTTGACAAAGTACGAACAGGAAATTCCAATACACATTGGCCTCGTCAAATTTTTGGCGCCGTTGCCGGGGATTGGCATACATCTACTTCAGATTAAATATTTTGTTACTAATTTGAGTACTTATTATTATAATTGTTATTAAGTTATTATTTTTATTTAGTTTTCCATAAAAACAAATTTAGTTGTTATTTAGTAATACTATTACAATAGTTCGTATTTTGTTTATCTAGTAATATTATTATTTTAGGAACTACTTTAATTTTCTATAAACAAAATAAAAAGGGTTTGCATTTCTTTTATTTAAACTTTTGAGTAGTTTATGACCCGCTCTTCTACAAAAAACATTGGCTAGTTATGATCCAGAAATTGAAAAATCTCTTCGATTGTGCAGGAAAGGACAAATATCGTCTTCTCAAAGCATAGCTCGTGAATGAATGGAGAATCAGGGAGTAGAAGACATTCAACCACCAGTCCATGTAGATGATCAGTTTGATGAAGTAGCACCAAGGCCAGCAAATAGAATTCTAAGGGATTATGCTAGACCTAACCGCTTCAACTGTGAATCTAGTGACAGAAAACCCCCAGTAGCAGCCAACAACTTTGAAATCAGGACATGCCTGATTCAAACGATTCAACAATCTTGCATCTTCACTGGAGACGCAAGTAAAGATCCACACAATCATTTAATTAACTTTTTGGAACTTATTGAAACAGCTAAATATGATAGAGTACCTCTTGAAGCTATCAAGTTAAGGCTATTTCCTTTTTCTTTAAAAGGAGATGCTAAGACTTGGTTGCGAAGTTTGCCACAAGGTTCCATTACCACATGGGACTGAATGACTAAGAAATTTTTAAACAAATATTTTTCCCATACTAAAACCACAAAGTTAAGGCAAGACATCTCTAATTTCTTGCAGACTGACACTGAGTCAGTTTATTAAGCTTGAGAAAAATTAAAAGCAATGTTAAAAAAATACCCACACCATGACATTCCTGAACATATGCAATTATATATTTTTTATCATGGGTTAAAACCCTCTTCTAGAAATGTGATTAATACAACTGCAGGAGGTTCTGTAATCGGAAAAACCACGGAGGAAGCATTGCAATTATTGAACGAGATTTCTAAGAATGCTATCCAATGGCCATCTGAGCGTGTAATCATCAAGAAGGCTGCTACGGTAAATCAGGTTGATGCTTTAAATACACTAACACAATAAATTATTTCTTTGGCACAAAAATTTGAATCTTTTCAGGTGAATACACAACAACCAAGCCAATCTTAGGCTTATGACATGTGTGGAGGAAATCATCTGAACCATGAATGTCAAGCAAACAATCATAATGATGAACATGTCCATTCTGTCGGTTATAAACCGTACCCTTTTGTGAGTCCAATGGCACAAAAGCATCCAGGATTTCAATGGAGCAATCCAAATGGTGCAGAAAACTCTCAAATCTTCTAGAAGCAACAAGTACAAGGTCCGTCGGGATACCAAAATCAGAACCGTGGGCAACCAAACTATAGACCTTATCAGCAAGCAAGGCCATATCAGCAAAGGACTCAACAAGCTCATTCAACTCTTGATGACCTTTTGTATAAGTACATTAAGGTCACTGATAAAAAGATGGAAAGTCAGGGTTCAGCCCTCAAAAATCTGGAAATTCAATTAAGCCAATTAGAAACTCTTGTGTCAGAAAAGATTCAAGGTCCCTTGTCAAGCAATACAGAGAAAAATTCAAAGGAGCACCTTAAGGCCATCACCTTACAGTCAGGTAAGGAGCTTGATGAACCCTATGCAGACCAGTCAGAACAATATGTAAACAACGATAAAAATGTTGAAATACCCTCTGAACTATCTGAAGAAAAGAAGTCAAGAAAAAAGAAGAAACAAATATTGAAAAATTGACTCCTTTCCCTGTGACAATTCCTTTCCTACAAAAACTGAAAAGATAAAGCTTGATAATCAATTTTCAAAGTTTTTGGAGATTTTAAAATAGATTCACATTAATATTCCTTTCATTGATGCTTTGTTACAAATATCCTCTTATGCCAAACTCCTAAAAGAAATTTTGTTAAGTAAAAGGAAATTGGAAGAAGTTTCTATGGTGATGCTTACTGAAAAATACAGTGTTATACTTCAAAACAAGCTACCACAAAAACTTAGCGATTCAGGTAGTTTTACAATTTCATTCACTTTGGGAGGAGTATATTTTGAAAAAGCAATTTGTGATTATGGAGCTTCAATTAACTTGATGCCATTTTCTATATTTAAAAAATTAAATCTTGGTGAAATGAAAGACATAGGTGTTTCTCTTCAGTTTGCAGATCAAAGTACTAAGAAACCTAAGGGAATAATTGAAAATGTGCTCGTAAGAGTAGATAAGTTTGTTTTTTATGTAGATTTTATAGTACTTGAAATGAAGTAATGTCCCGATGAACCAATTATTTTAGGTAGACTATTTATTGTCACAAGTAGAACAATCATAGATGTCCATCAAGGACAACTAATTTTGAGAGTTGATGAAGAAAGAGTCATTTTTTATATGCAAAATGTATTAAGATTTTCAGGAGATGAGACATCATCTTCGTATTTTTTGATTGACATGCTTAATTTTCTTACAAATAAATTCAAAGATGATCAATTAATTCCAGACTCAATGGAAAGATGTTTGGCCAAATCTGGAACCATACAAGACGATGATCCTATCATCAGAAGAGAAGCCAAAATACTAGAAATAGATTTTGAAGATGTGGATATGCAACTAGAACAAGTTCAACCAAAAATTGAATTCAAAATTCTCCCATCTCATTTAAAATATGTTTATATTGAGGAAGAATTATTTTCAGTAATTATTTCATCTTCTCTTACTGCAAGACAAGAAGAAAAACTGATTGATGTGTTGAAAGCACATAAAGGAGCCTTGGGGTGGACTATAGAAGATATCAAATGGATTAATCCAGCTGTTTGTACGTACAGAATTCTCATGGAGGATAGCTACAAACCAATAGTTCAGCCCCAAAGGAGATTGAATCCAGCAATGCAAGAAAGAGTAAAAAAAGAGATCGTAAAGCTTTTGGCGGCAGGTATTATTTATCCCATTTCAGACAGCCCTTGGGTAAGCCCTATTCAGGTAGTACCAAAGAAAGGAGGTATGATAGTTATAAAAAATAAAAGTAATGAACTCATACCTACAAGGACTGTCACAAGATGGGGAGTCGGTATTGATTACAGACGTCTCAATGATTCCACTAGAAAAGATCATTTTTCTTTACCATTTATTGATCAAATGTTAGAAAGAATTGCATGATATGGGTTTTACTATTTTCTTGATGGCTATTCAGGGTATAACCAAATACCAATTGCACCTGAAGATCAGGACAAGACAACTTTCGCATGTCCTCATGGAACATATGCCTATAGGAGAATGCTATTTGGTCTATGCAATGCCCCTGCTACATTTCAGCGTTGCATGTCAGCAATTTTTTCTGACATGACTGAAAAAAATTTCGAAATTTTTATGGATGATTTTACACTCTTTGGCAAAATATTTGAGGATTGTCTTCACCACTTGACCTTAGTACTTAAGAGATGTGAAGAGACAAACTTAATTATTAATTGGTAAAATGTCATTTTATGGTTACTGAGGAATTATTTTAGGACATAAAATCACTGCTAAAGGGATAGAAGTTGATAAGGCTAAAATTGATCTTATAGTAGGATTACTCCCTCCCACAACTGTTAAATGCATTAAAAGCCTTCTAGGTTATGCAGGTTTTTGCAGACGGTTCATAAAAGACTTTTCAAAGATTTCAAAAGCGTTAACTAACCTCTTGATGAAAGATATTAAGTTTGATTTTTTAGGTGATTGTTTAAAAGCATTTGAGACCCTTAAGGAAAAGTTATCAACCGCCCCTGTAGTTGTGTCTCCATACTGGAATTAACCTTTTGAGGTCATGTGTGATGCTAGTGATACAGTAGTTGGAGTTGTTTTAGGCCATAGAAAGGATAAGATCTTTCGTCCCATTTACTATGCTAGTAGAACAATGAATGAGGCTCAACTAAATTATGCCACAACAGATATTGTGACTCAATTGTGACTCAACCACCCTGGTTTGCAGATATTGCAAACTACTTGGTTGGAAAGTGGACACCCCAAGATCTCTTTTACCAGCAAAGAAAAAAGCTTATATCTGATGCAAAGTATTATTTGTGGAATGAACCTTACTTATTTAAAAATTGTGCATATAATATAATTAGAAGGTGTGTGCCTGAAGAAGAGATGAACAAAATTTTATATCACTGTCATGATGGAGCAATTGGAGGTCATTATACAGCAAATCGAACAGCCTTTAAAGTTTTGGAAGCTGGATTTTTCTGGACGACTCTCTTTAAAGATGCCCGAGCATATGTTGCACAATGTGACAGGTGTCAGAGAACAGATAATATCACTAAGAGAGATGAGATGCCATTGCAATCAATACAGGTATGTAAAATATTTGATGTGTGGGAAATAGATTTTATGGGTCCTTTTCTTTCTTCTCATTCTTTTGAATATATCTTTGTGGCTGTGGATTATGTGTCAAGATGGGTTGAAGCCATCCCCACAAGAAAAAATGATGCTCGAACTGTGTGCAATTTTCTCAAAAAAAATATTTTTATCAGATTTGGCACACCACGAGTAATTATTAGTGACCAAGGGACTCATTTTATGAATAGACAATTTTCTGCTTTGCTGACAAAATAAGGTGTGACTCATAAAATAGGAACACCATATCATGCTCAAACTCAAGGGCAAGTTGAAGTTTCCAACTGTGAGTTAAAAAGAATTCTTGAAAGAACGGTTGGAATCTCAAGAAAAGACTGGGTTTTAAAATTAGATGAGGCATTATGAGCGTACCGAACGACATTCAAAACGCCAATTGGAACATCCCCATATAGATTAGTTTTTGGAAAAGCTTGTCATTTGCTAGTTGAATTAGAACACAGAGCTTTTTGGGCACTAAAAGTATCAAACTTTGAATTAGCCTCTGTTGGTAAAAATAAATTTTTTCAGGTTAATAAGTTAGAAGAAATGGGGTTGGAAGCCTATAAAAATGCAAAACTTTTTAAAGAAAAAATAAAAAAAAATGGCATGACAATTTGATCCGACAAAAAAATTTTAAAATTGGAGATCAAATGCTTCTTTACAATAGTCGACTCAGACTATTCCCAGAAAAATTAAAATCAAAGTGGACAGGTCCTTACAATGTAACAAATATTATTCCATAAGGAGCAATTGAAATCCAACAGATCAATGGAGGTGACAAGTTTAAGGTAAATGGTCAAAGACTAAAATTATACTTTGGATGATATTTTGAGCAACATTCATCGATCACTTTGATAGACTGATGAATTTCATAGGTAATAAGTCGAGCTAACGACGTTAAACTCATAACTATAGTGACATACCCGTAACCTTTGAGGGTGAAGCAATGGAGCCTTATAAGCCTTATAAGTCCAATATAGGTTTTGTAATTAAATGCTTAATTAATTAATCTGGTCAATATCCAGGTTATTGTACAACCAGAATATCTCATGAAGGCCTCTACAAAAACAGAGTCACCTACACAGGAGCAAATCCATGGCGATCGGTATGCCTAAGTAACTGGTTGGTTAACCATTTAATATTTCAAGTCGAATGCTGGCTCAGGTAATTTTTGGTTTATATTTAAGCCAGGACCAAATAACTTATAAATTCTTAAATTAGCCGGTCTATTATACATAGAATATGTGTGGTCACAGTTTCTTTCAAGCTTTCTTCTGTGATTGTAAATTTGAAAGTTAAAACGATTTTTATTTTTTAAGTATTAATTTTGTTTTTATAATACTAGAATATATTGTAATATATATGCTTATGTCCATCAAAAATACCGTTCTGGCATATATAGATTTCATAAAGATAACATTTTAGTTTACTTTGTAAATTCAAGTCATGTATGCTAAATGTTTGTGTGTGTATGTTTGCCCTTTATGTGTGCTTTAGAAAAAAGGTTAAAAGTAGTTTTGTGTTTTGTTCATGTGTAAGAAAAGAAGTCAGTCACCAATGAATTATATACGGCTAACAAAGTAAGTGTATATATATATATATATATATATATATATATATATATATATATATATATATATATATATAATAGTACTAATAGTCACATCTTTAGCATTAAACAGGGAGCCTAAAAAACTCATTCATCTATCAAAGATGTGTTCGGTCATTTCCTAGGAAGCTATGACAGAGTAGAGTAAAAAGAAGAGTCCGGAACCAAAATATGATTTTTTTGGACTCAAAGAATCAAAATGTGTGGAAAAAAAATATAGTGACCAAAATATATATAACGTCCTTTTAAAGGGCGCTATATCTTAACGGTTGTTTTGCCCGTTAAGGTATAGCGCCCTTTAAAAAGGTGTTATATTTGAACCTGAAATGAGCGGGAAGGTATAGCGCTATTTATTAAGGCGTTATAGTATAGCGCCTTAATAAAGGGCGTTATACCCAAATAAAAGGGCGTCCAGTCCCCTTCTCCACCAAACCAGTGTCCCCCTCCTCCCATTTTTAATAAAAAAAGCTCGAGTGGAGTCCACCGATCCCACAAAAAGTATAGATTCTCGGTCCCACGTCCTAGCTAAGGCGTTATCTCGGAGTGGGTTACTTGTTTCGGCTCCAAATCACCAAATCTTCAATTTTTCAAAAACTTAAAATCGAGGTATTCCGACTTAGTTTTTGTTAAAACTCGTATAAAAAATGCATATTAGTTATTTTTAATGTGTTCTATGTTGTTTTGTGATTGTTTTGCGATTTAACTAATTTGTTATTTTTATTCGGACTATAGTATTAGTGTGCTAAAAAAAATTAGTAAAAATAGAGAAATTGTATTAGTTGTTAAAAAAAATGTTAATCAGTTACTTTTTACTGTGGTATATGTATTTCGTGAATATTTTGTGATTAAATTTATTTGTTATTTTTATCCGGTTTAGATTATTTATTTACTTAAAGACTAGTAAAATATATAAATTGTTACTTTAGTTCCCTCTAGTGGTATCTTGTGGCCTAATGTAGTGCTTGTATTTGTAATGTAGTGCTCTTTTAGCGTAGTAAAATGTAGTGCCCTTTAGCTTAGTATTTTAAGTATCTCTTATACCCAAAAATACGTCAAAAAAGCTGATAGTTCAAATACAAACTCTGTCCAATTCTAGTCAACGATCGTAAGAAAATAACATGAGAAAATAACAATATTTTCCGGACTAAGTATTGTTATATGAATATTTAATAATTAAATCATGTATAGTTATGAAAATTAATTATTTAATTTTATTATAGTCAAAAATAAGTGAGTCATAAACAAAAATATATAATAATAAAACTAATATATAAAATAATAAAACTAACATATAAATTAATAAAACTAACATATACAATATTAAACTAACATATAAATAATAAACTAACATTTAAATAGCAGACCTATTGAGTGATAAATCGGGAAACTTTTTTCTCATGAACACAAGAATTCAGGATACCTTGGTGCTACTGGGCCTCAAATATCGAGCCCGGAACCCATATGTGAATATTTAATAATTAAATCTTATATAATTATAAAAATTAATTATTTAATTTTATTATAGTCAAAAATAGGTGAGTAACAAACAAACATATAAAATAATAAAACTAACATGTAAAATAATTAAACTAACATATTAAAATAAAATAATATAATTAATATTGTTCAATTTACAGTAGCCGACATGGAGGTTCCACCTTTGCATCCCGGACCTGCCACGCTAGAGCTACTGTTACTACAGGGCGAGCATAGGTCATCCTACATATGGGAGGGACAGTTACTGGCCCAGACGTTCCACGCCAGGAGAGTAGACGATATGTAGGACTTTCTTAGGGGCCGCCCTCTCCATCCCCGTATAGTCAGACACCTCTAGGATACAGGTTTTTATAGGATTGTGGAGATCGGCCGACTGCAATTGGATTGGTCGTTGATCACAGCCCTAATAGAGCGGTGGCGACCGGAGACGCACACATTCCATTTGTCCATTGGCGAGACTACTATCACGCTTCAGGAGATGGAGGTTTTGTATGGGCTACCCGTTGATGGACACCTTGTTGCTTTGCTGAATGCCATCAGAAAGTATACGAGTTTGCAGTACCTGGAGATGCTGCAGCGGCTCACCGATTTCCATCCACCGGATGAGACTGCATTGATTGGGGCCAGTCGTCTGCAGTTGACGCCCGTCCGGTAGCATTTGGAGGCGATGCACGCTGACATCACAGATGACACACCGGAGCTTCATATTCACCAGTACACGAGGTTGTTACTGCTGCTTATATTTGGAGGGATTTTGTTCCCGAACACTTCGGGGAACCTAGTCAGTTGAGATTTCTTCATCATCCTAAGCGGCTAGATGATTTACATCATTACAGCTGAGGTGTTGCTATTCTCGGTTACTTGTACAAGCAGATGTGTCGGGCGAGCATGGGTACCCTGTGAGACGTTGCTGGATTTTTGCCGCTGCTATAGGTGAAAACATAGTCGAATACTCTATTCATTATAACATACCTAGTAAAAATATACCTTAAATTTTATGTCCACTTTGTATATTAGGTTTGGGCCTGGGAGCGGTTCCTGCAGTTGCAGCCACCTCTACCACCCTTAGCTCCGGGTGCACCGCCTCCGTTTCTCCCTTTAGCTAGGAGATGGGTTGATAGGCGAGGATATGAACGGGAGTACGAGGCTCGACATAATCTCCCCTGTTGCAGGAATTTGTTGGATTTGCTGGAGGGCATACAGGTAAATGTATACCTAAGTTTACTTGGCCTGGTTTCATATGTGTTGCGTATACTTACGTTTTCTGTTGTTACTTAATAGTTCATTTGGAGGCCATACAGCGACAAGCTAATAGCTGGTTTGCCCGATTATTGCTCAATCGGCCGAATTATGTGGAGCTCTTCCGTCCCATTGATGTGCCTTGATATTGTCAAGCATCATGCCACCGAGCGAGTACTTCGCCAGTTTGGCCGCCCGCAGCTTGTACCGCCACCGCCCGCTTGGCATATGACACATTACCAATAGGATGATCGTTCCAGGGTGGACCAGACATATATGACATGGCTAGAGACGCAGATCGATACTTGGGACCCACGACATGACCTGATTCCGCCCCCCACCACTTGAGCGGTCGGATGGTGAGCATAAGTATATGGCCTGGTACCGCAGCGTTACCCGACTTTTCATCGGGAATTCCGTTTATTGCGCTGGCGGTCGGTACGTTCCATACGCCGGGAGGCACGAGGCACTGGTATGTTATTTGGTATACTTACTTTTAACGTTAACCTAGCGTTCCATAATTTATATTTTACATGTTGTGCAAGCTATTGGCCTACATCTGTTCCACCAGTTGGGACTGCAGATCCAGCAGTATACCGGCGAGGGAGCAGCCGCTTTGCACGAGTATGGCCGGCATGTTACCGATTTGGCTTCCCGGACATTGAGGCGAGCCCGGGATGATGAGCGCTTAGGATACCAGGCTGATTTTGTGGTGCTAGAGCAGTACCGTCGTGGGCCAGCAGTGGAGCCAGAACGTGGTCGACATGGCAGGCGTGCCCCACGAGGTAGCGATGCCCCATGAGGTAGGGATGTCCCACGAGGTAAGGGTATACTACGAGGTCGCGGGGGTCGGCGACGAGGTGGTCCCAAGCAAGGGGGAGTTGAGGCACCTGTTGAGGATGTTAGAGTTGATCAGCCGGGTGACCTCCATGAGCCAGACCATGCTCATAGTGATATGCCATCATTCAGCCTTCAACTTACTCCAGGGACTTCGCAGGTGACCCCGTTAGCTCCATTGTTGATCGCGGGCACGGACATTACGCGAGAGGATTGGGATCAGTATTTTCCTAATCCTCCAGACCCATCGACTATTGCTGATGATCGTCCGACACGAGATGTGGATAGTGGGCGCTGGCTGAGTTATGGCTCATCATCGAGGGATGATGAGGATCTTTCACAGGCACAGGTTTGTTTGTATTACTATTATTTATATTTATTTTTATCTCATTGATTAGCCATAAATATCTTTATATATTTTTTTAAGGCTTCATCCCCACCCATCACGGAAGCCACTTTGTGCGATACTGACCTGGCTGCGACGAATGATTATATTCAGGAGCCCGACGAGACCATGGAAAGACAATTTAAATTTTTGTGACTTAACACGTATATTACTAATATATAAATATATCATATACTAAAATATCTTATTATCTGTAGGTTACTGCTGGACCGACGACCCCTTCTACCAAGCCTGCCAGCCCTACTGACAATCATGCTGTAGCGTATCCTCCGATAAAGAGGCGACGCGATGAGGATGATCTTGATAGTGTAGCCGGGCGGGATGTGATGTGCCTCAGGGCAACGGCTGCATTAAAGCATACAGGATGTGGGACACATTTATTTATTTTTGTATTTTATGTACATATGACATTCAGTAAATAATAACAACAATTTTTATTGTTTACATTATATGCGCATTATGTTTTTATTTCTCCGTTTCTTCGTTATTTTAATACTACAACACAAACACAAACATAGCAACTTAATATAATTTAAATTCAGTACAACTAATGAAAATACATGATACGAAAATCATAAAGATAAAATACTACACTCAACACATACATGTGCTTGTTTAGTCACTACCACCTATTATTCTCTGCTCCAACCACTTAAATTTCTCTTCCAGTCTATTTTTTTCTTCTTCCGCCTCTTTTAGTTTTTCCTGCACTACCGCAATTTCTCGTTGCATTTCAGAGATCTGGCGTTGGTATTCATCGTTCATATTCCAAACATACTACAAACATGATTTGTAGTATTCCTGGTTAATGGATTCATCATACCATTCCTCAAACATACATTGATTTTCGTCATTGCGTCCAAACAATTATTGACATATCCAGTATCTGTGCCCAACATTACCATCTGACCAACCTGCCTTCAAAATCGCACATTTGCCACAATAGCACCTTGGTTGGTCATTGCGTCCAGACATTTGTTAATGCAAGAAAAATAAAAAATTTAGGGAAAGTTTTGCTATTTGTTTTGGTTAAGCGTATATAATAACTAAAATACGCTAGTTATTTATAGGCAAGATAACACACATAACGTAGTATTTCACCGCGCTATGTTTCGCGTGTTAAAGATTCTTTCGGGTACAATACAGCTTTTTCAGAAGTTAGCTTTTGCAGGCGAACAGCTTTTCAGGTCGACAAGACAACACACATAACATAGTATTTCACTGTGCTATGCTTTGCGTGTTAAATATTCTTTCGAGTACAATACATCTTTTCAAGAAGATAGCTTTTGCAGGCAAGCAACTTTTCAGGTCGATAAGATAATTGTTTTTTTTAAATAGGTTTATGTTAGATTGTTGTACTGAAGTATTAATGTTAAATATCAATAAGATTTAACAGCAATGGAAACATAATTTTATTTCATACATTCTGCAAGATAAACAAGTACATACACTTATTACAACCACATTACGGAAACAAAACACTACGTGTATCCTAGATAGTTGGGCACATTAGATGAACTTCTACTAGGAGTTGGATTACCACCGCCACCCAGACCAACTGAAGGACATTTACGATGGTCATGTCCTGTTTGCGAGCATATGCCATATTTGCGCGCATAAACGGTATCACCAACATCCATTTGGTTCCGTATATGCATTCTTTTTTTCACTTGTCTTTGACGTACATAGTCCTTGTTACACACCGTTTTAAATGGTCCCGACGGCCAATAATGTTCAGCACCCACTGGTTGCAACTGTCCACTATAGGTGTTTAAGTATGCAGCAACACTATATTCTTTATCAACGTAGTTGGTTGCCCCTAAACCTGTATGTTGAAAGCACTTGATGGCATGTGAGCACGACATGTGGTAGATGGATCATTTCTCACAAGAGCATAACCTTCTGGCTTCATTTACGGTGTATGTATTATTCCTCCGATTTTGATGGATAGCGGTGCGAACTTTAAAAATATTTCGCTCATTGCAATACTGTAAATATGAATGCCAATGTGCTCGCCGCCTGTATTTCTCAAATCTTTTCATTGGTATTGGCATAAATTCAACACCCTTTTCCATCAATGACGATGCACCTCTAGCCCTTTCAACAAACCTCTCCGACATCTGCTTGAATGACGTCCGCACCATGGCAGTGACAGGCAATCCACGTGCAGACTTCAATAACCCGTTGAAAGACCCTGACACATTTGTAGTAAGAATTTCCCATCTTCTGCCACCATCCGCATGCAAAGTCCACTTGTTAAGCTCATGTCACATCAACCAACGATATGCTCCCTCATCTTCCTGCCTGATAGATTCCATGCGCCTCCTAAATTTACATTCTTGGTGATCTGTAGCAGCCATCCACATTAAATCATGCAAATCCTTATTGGGATATGCCTTCTGGAAATTGGCCTTCAGGTGCCTCACAAGTAACGGTGGTAGGTATACGGTTCCTCCCATACACGTAAATTCTATATAGAACTTAAAATACCACTATGCCGACCAGATATTAGACAAATACCTGAACGTTGTTTGATAACGTGCTCTTTCAAGTGGTTCAAAAATAGTGTCCACATCTCTTGGCTTTCATTGGCACAAATAGAAAAATCTAAGGGAAATATACTTCCATTAGCATCTACTGCAACGGCGATCAATAACTTAATTTCATACTTTCCATAGACATGAGTGTCGTCTATGGATATTACCGGCCGGCAATGCAGAAAACTATCAATTGCTGGTTTAAATGCCCAGAACACATATTTGAATATATGTTCTGGTATTTCCGGACTCCGCTCAAGCTTCCATTCAACAACAATCCCGGGGTTAAAGTGTTGCAATGCAGCCATGTACCTGGGTAGAGATGCAAAGGACTTATTTCAGTTACCATAAACAATTTCAAACGCACGTTTGCGCTCGAGAAATGCCTTTCTTTTGGTAATGGTGCACCCATATTCCTGGTGGACGGATATTATACACTCTTTGATCTTGTACCTTATGGACGATTCAATATGTGGAATCAAGACAAGAGAAATTAAGTTAACATTCAAGTTAAAATGATTCTCACTGAATATCTCTATTTCACAATCATGGATGCCAATGTATTTACCCACAACCCACATATTTATTTTCTTCTTCCTTGTACGCAGCATCCAATTACAACCCATAAACCATCTACGGCAGACTACCTTGTATACATCTGGATATGACTCGTGTACCATGATCTCACGACACTCTTTTACGCTGTACATTAGCGCCGCCCTGGTTAGGCGCGTTTAATCGGGAAAAAGTATGCCCTTTGACAGCACCGTTGCTCTAGATTCATCCCACATTGCTGTCCGAATTTCATCAATATCCCTTGTGAGGGCATCCACATCTGGCATACTTGGCAAATGATCAAGGTAGGGAATCTCCCTTGAATTAAATGGCACGTGGGACTCGTACACTCTTGGTCTAATGGGGGTGGAGCATGCTCCCTCGTCAAATCAGGTCCAGCATTCTCTTCCTCCTCATCATCATCACCCTCATCAGGGAAGGGTGTGTCATCTCCAGACTCATCGACATTGTTGTCATAATCACTATTCTCTTCCTGACTCTGTGCATCTACCAGATCCCAATTAAATATGTCATCTTCGGGCAATTGAGTAAGGACAGAACCTTCAGGATGCTCGTTTTCACTGTATAACTAACAAAATAATGAGTCACTTAAATTGATAAATACTTTACATATAGCTATATCACTTCACTTATAAATCGTAATGTGTTGACATCCCATGATGGACATTATCCTATTGGTGATGACTCCCGGATGGATCACCATGATCCAACACACCAGAACTAGGCATATTCCAACTGGGCGTTGGTTCATAACTTGTAATATTCATATCTGGCCGGTACCCCCTGTGGAATATATGAGTGTTAATACAAATTCAATATAGCAAAAATAAATATCATAACACAAAGGAAAATTAAAGTTTACCACTCATCTTGTGGATTATATAAACTAGGAGAGAAATTATTTCTTCGCTCCTTATTAGCCCGTGGAGATAAGTTTGGATCACGCCAAACTCTTTCAGCTGGAACCTGTTCGGCTAAAACTGCTCCAAAATAATCACCCGATGACTGATGGATATCCCTGCTTTGCGCAACCTCATTATTTCGAACGTCTTCAACCTTGACGTACATTTTCAATATTTTTATCACAAGAAATTCCCGGTATTCATCCGGAGTCCTCAAAAAATCTCTTAGAGTTTCATCGTCCTCGATGTTAAACTCAGCATAACAAGCAACCTCTTGCGGAGTGACAGAATACGGATATCTTTCGGTTACTTTAAGGTTCACCGAACGTTTGCTCATACTCATTTTTTACATAATAACGATACCAATGTATCGTACTCCATTGTAAGTGGCAACTTAACATGACACTGTAGAGATAAACTATAGATTACTGAGTTATTCGCCACCACAACCTCATCCCCCCTCCCCCTCAATATAATAAAACCCTTATTTTTCGCTTTTCAGACATTATGAAAAAATGCAAAATAATTTAACGAAGAAATATTTCAAAAGTCTTGAGAATATTTGTGAATTGATTTTTAGAAAATCCTTAACCTCTTTAAATAAGGCAAAAACCAATCTGTGGGTATAATTATTTTAGGTATAGCGCTTTAAATAAGGGCGCTATACCCAGTTGAATTATTGTTATGTCAGTTAAGCCCAGAAGAATTATTGGTGGGCCCACATAATATGTATGCGCAGTAAGGAAAGGCGTTATATATATAGCGCCTTTTAAAAAGGCGCTATACTTAACTGGGCAAACGGTCGTTAAGGTATAGCGCCCTTTAAAAGGGCGTTATATATAAAATTGTCACTAAGTTTTTTCCCCACACATTTTGGTTTTTTGGGTCCAAAAGAATCATATTTTGGTTCCGGACACTAAAAAGAATACCTACCGTTGCAGAGATGAAAATTACTTACACAACGGTAGAAGATTTTTACTAATCCTCTACTTTCTTTTCTTACTGATATACATATATACATATATATTTTCTATATGAGCAAAGATACCTCATGATGTGGCTGCTTGGGATATATACATACTATGTATGCAATGGCAGATTTTTTTTACTGTGCATTTTGGTCCATAAAAGAAAACTGGGGGACCTTTGTAAAAAAAAAGAGAAAAAAAGCGAGTTACCTTAGTTTTACCCACCAGAACCTCATATTCCTCACGTCTCTTTTCTCTCTGCTTGCTCACTCTATCTCACTCCTATTTTCTTTTTCTCTCACCAATTTTCATGGGTCCTCCACAGAAGACATCATTCTCAAAAGTTGCTTCATCTTCTACTGATGATTCTTGGTCCAATATTACTAAGAGTGTTGATGAAAAAGGGATCTACTTCAATCGAGAAGATGGTGTTGATGATGCATATGTTGCAAGGGTGATTCAATACTACCAATGGGACCTATTTTCTCAACCTACAGAAGTATTTTATCTAGATTTGGTAAGAGAATTCTATCAAAAGTTGGATCCTATCTCTTACTTTTCTACTGTTCAAGGAAAAAAATAGACTTCTCTCCTTCTGTAATTAGGAAGCTTTATAATCTGCCAATTTTTTAGGACAAAGCAATTTTAGCTTTCATAGAAAAATCAAATTGGGATTTAGTTGAAGAGAAATTATGTCCCCTTGGAGCACATTGGACTTATGATACAGATGGATTTAAAAGTAGTATTCGTTTTCGCAATTTTCTGTGCAGAGTAAGACCAATACTCGCATTTGTGAGTAGTCGTCTAGTCCCAAACGAGAGCAAAACAGAAATATACAGGGATCGAATACTTATGTCCTATGTGATTAGTTCTAGGATGCCTCTTGATGTTGCAAAACACCTCTCCACACAGATTCAATTCTGTCGTTTTAAGTCTAAGCAGAAAAGATTAGGGTTTCCTTCTACTATAACTCGGCTTATTCTTGAAGCCCGAGTTGAGCCAATAGAAGCTTTCACACGTTCAGGAAAAATGATCAATAAGACAATTTGGCTACAGATAGAAGAAACTATAGGGCCAAAAAGAAAACAGGGAGATGATGGAGGTAATACTAGGAAAAGACCAAAACCAACCATGCCTCTGTGGTTGCCATTTGCCGGTCTCCCTCAGAGTCGGAGACTAATATTCGCAATGCACCTTCGGCCTGCCGCATCCTGTGGTCTAGGTCATCCAACCTTTGTACTAGGTTGGTTCTTAGCTCAAGCACAGTATCCATGATGGGTCGTAATATGCCAGCCGTCGCTTCAAGGGTCGCGATGCGATCCGCGTGATTCACCATGGTCAGAAATAGTGGTAATGGTAGTATGTTCCCTCGTCCGATGTCGAGCCTAGGCTCTGATACCAACTTTTATGCGGCGCCTTCCTGAGATTTCTTTGAAGGGCGACGTAAGGCTAAGCAACCGATGTTCGTGTAGTTACTATCCGGGAACTGAGGTCCCCCTCCATACGCTAGACTAGATTGTTAGTGTCGTACGGAAAAACCAATGTCAAGAGAAATTGAGAGAACAAAAAAGAGAATTGAGAATGAAAGAAAATTTGATTGCATTAATGAAAGCTATTACATAAAATCAACATGGTTTCGAGGGGGAGAGATACCAGTACAGAGAATTGCTTGCTTGCTAGAAAGTTCGATTGCTTGATCCCCTTAATAGTGCTTAAAAAAATAAATCAAAGTTACAGGACTTGACCTAGTGATGGATATAAATTATTCACATAATTTCATACGTAAAAAAATAAGTTTTTAAAATAAAATATGAATAATGATATCCTATCCTAACATATTTTCTAACAAATCTTGTAGGAAGAAGAAATTATGAAAAAGAGGGAAAAAAGGCTAAAAGACAAAATAATGAAGCAAAGCCATAGTTGCACACATCATCTTCATATTCGCAAATGTGGAATATACATATGGGCTTATGGAAAGAGATAATTAGAGATGAAAAGGAGCATAGATGCATGTGTGGAATCTATATTTGCAAAGGTTGCATTCGCACACATGGAACCTACATTTGCAAGTCTAACCCATGAAGTCAAGAATGGAAGCAAAAGAGCTATAGATGCATATGTGGAATCTATATACGCAAAGGACACATATGCATACATGGAACCTACATTTGCAAGTCTAACTCATGAAGTCAAGAATGGAAGTAAAAGATCTATAGATGCATATGTGGAATCTATATACGCAAATATCACATTTGCATACATGGAACCTACATTTGCAAGTCTAACTCATGAAGTCAAGAAGGGAAGCAAAAGAGTCATAGATGCATGTATGGAATCTATATTTGCAAAGATCACATTTGCATACATGGAACCTATATTTTCAAGTCTAACTCATGAAGTCAAGAGTGAAGCCCATAGTTGCATATATGGAATCTACGTACACAAAGGTCACTTCGCATACATGGATTTCACATTCGCAAAAGTGGAAAATGACAAAACTACTCATCTTTTCCTATAAATAGCAAGCTCTCTTTGTATAAGAAGATCCAATCTTTTGCAAGACAAGAACTAGTCTTGGCCTTCTTTCTTTATAGTAAAAATATGTTCTAGTCTTTTAAATATTTTTAGTCTTCTAAATATCTTTTTTAGCTTTTATTACTCCATAATGAAGTAATCTCTTTTCGTTGGGATAGTTGATGAAGCTTGATATATTTTATAACACTATCTCAGTTTTTATATATTCTTAGCTTGAAACGTTTTATTTACATTTCATACTGTGTTGAAATGATGGTTTTTAATTACTGTATTATCACTTCTATATATTTTATTTCTAAGTTATTCATATATTAATTTTGTAATTCTCGCAGAGCAAAATTAATATATAATAACTGATGAATAAAATAGTAGAGTGAAAGTAATTTTTTAGTAAACTATTAATTCAAGTCAGTAATCTTGCTTGCCTCAGTTTTAATTCTCACGGAGGAATTGTTGTAGACAAGATTATTGATCCTTAGTAAAAATATTCTCATGAAGTTTTTACTTTCTTTTAGCACAATTCAAGCAAGAAAAATATTTCGGTTTAAACGTCACTAGTCTTAAGTTGATTAATTAACATAATTCTCACAGAGTGTTATTAATTGGTTATTTCTTAGTGAGCAAAATATAATTGTATTAGAAATAAGCAATTATTCTTTAAAAAAATAAATGTAAAAATTGAGATTTTATTATAGTAATATTATCAAGTGAATTCAATAATTTTCAACTCTTTTAAAAAAAATTATAAATCTTTCGAAAGTTATTTGTTTTGTTTAAGTAATTAACAAGTTTTAAACCTCACTCACTTTTCATCAATTTGATTCTCTCAAATAGTAGTTAGAATATTACAAGTCTGTAGAATAGATTATCCAGTCTCTGTGGGACGATATCTTAAACTATACTAGAATTTGCCAGAGTAAAAGAAGCAAATTCCAATATACATTGGCCTCGTCACCTAACCAAGCTAAAGGAACATAATGGAAGTACATGAAATAAAACTACTCTATATTTACAATGAAAAGGACTTAGTTTTCTACAAGGTAGAAACATGTCTGTTGTCAGCAACCTTGTCTTTGGCATCACAGTCTGCGCGCGCGACGCTGTTGGCATCTGCCTGCGGCTGGGCATTGGCGAGGGCAATCGGTGGGGCGACAGAGGCACATGCGAGCTTGTCACTTGGCGCAACCAAGACCACGGGGCCGTCCATGACGCTAGGCGTTGGGAGGCTTGCTAGGACGCCATGGGGCGCGTCCAAGGGGTCATGGGGTATGGCTGAAAAGCCGCCCATGACATTACACATGTCAATTAGATTGTTTTCCTCATTTTGTGTAAAACTATTTCTCGATAAAATATTCAAAAAACTTTTGGAAAAAAATTATTTTCCTCATTTGGTGTAAAATTATATCTCAAGAAGATATTTGAAACAAATTTAAGCTAGCATTTGGCCATATATTCCCAAATTTGTTCTGAAAAATTTAATTTAGGTGAAGTTTGGTTTGAAGATGAAAATGTGTTTGGACATCAGTTTTCAAAACATATTTTTCAAATTTATTTTGGAAAAATATGAAACATGACTTATACCCACAAGTTTTAAAAATTATCACAAATACCCAACAGTTTTATCAATAACATTCATTATATTATCGCAAACCATAGTCCTGAACATAAATAAATTTGATACAAAATTATCATTTTTATAATGAATTACATGATACATTATCAGGTGACCGAGAAGACGAAGCAACATTGTTACAAAATAATAAATGGTGGGCTCTTTTATAAAATACAAAAGTTTGGGGCAATTTTTAAAAAATATAATAGTGATATTTTGGCATTGAGCTGGTTTTGGGATTTGGGATTTTACCATCTATGGCCAAACATGTATTTGTCAAATAAAACCCAAATTTATTTTGACAAAATCTATGGCCAAACGGGTCCTAAGACAGTCAATTTATTTGGGCCAAATTTCGACCCAACAAAACAGTAGGCCGAAATAGAAGAAACTCATATTGCAAACTGATGAAATTAGTCTTCTAACTGATCTAAACGTATTCATTTGTCGAGATCGAGGTCTCAACTTCAAATTCCATCGAACTGTGAGTTTATGTCCTATTATACTAGTGTTCTGTGTTAGTGCGTGGTAAAAATGTACTAATATCTGCCTGCTGGAAGTATAAATATGTAAATATCCCTAATATTTGACCAAAAAGAGTACAAATTAATTATTTAATTTCTTCATTAAAAACAATAAATATGCGCTTTAAACAGTCCAATTATGAAGACAATTATGTATTTGCATCACTGGAAAAACAAAATGGCTGCAGGAAGATGATGAGTAATGACAAGCATGAAAAAACATAAATTAATTAGGGTGCTTTTCATGATCGCAAATGTGTCCATATATTTACATCTTTTTAGCTTACTATCATGTCATTTCATCAAATTTCAACCAAAAAAAAACTTAAAATGAAAATGCATAACATAATTAGAAATCATATTTAAGATTAAGTAATTAATAAGAAAAGTTCGAACAATGATTATTTATTAGTATCAAAGATTTGAACCATAAAATAGATGGAGCCTGGACTCTGGAGAGTGCCTCGATCATGTCACGTAGGGGCAAAAACTGCAGCAAATGGAAGTTTTCAAAAGAAACCATTCACTATTTTTTATTGAATTATTCTCGAGTTTAGTGACTTTTGGGTATCCCAGTAAGGGAATCAAATGATGTTTAATTTTCTTAATGTAAGTCAGCAGAATACTGTATATATTGATAACTGGTTGTGCTTTGCTCATCTATTATACAACTACAAACAACTAGTTCTAATATTAATTTGAGAAAAATATCAAGCTTAGTACTCCACCTTGCAAGGAACATATATTAATGTAACTATATAAGGTCAGCCACAAAAATTAGTTTACATGATTCCACACCTCACCAGCTAGCTTAATTTACATGTTACAATAATAACTACGTCACATCTCAAACAAGTTGGAATTAATTATATAAATCATCATAGACCATGTCGTGCTATTGAAGCTCATCTAATGTAACGTGTGCCTTGCTGAACACGCTGCCATGATTTATTTCAGATTGTAAACGTTCATCATATATTGACTCTATCTAGATCAATCCTACTTCTTTATCCGAACTTAGGACCGACAATATGAGCAAACTCACACCGATGAAATTACCAAGCTAACTAGCTATACATGGAAAGGAACAGTCATATAAGAAATATGAAACAATAAGAAAATTCCATACTAGAATTAATAAATAGAACTAAACTTCAATCTGCAACATGAGACAGCTAGCTAGCCATTAGACAATCCAATTATTGGGAAATCAATTTCTCCCAACAAAAACAACCACCAGCTGAGTCAAACTTAACCTTTTGTATTTCCAATATCTATATTCTATAATAACCATAGGACATATATATCTAGCTAACAAGAAGATCAAAAGTTCAAGAAAAATGAAAAAAGGAGAAGATGATGATCAAGCTTCTAATTCTTCTATTGTATGGGACTGTGGGAGCCCATTGTATGATTCTTTCGAGTTAGTTTCACTTGTTCATTTGATCGAACGGAATATGATGATCAGCTTGCCATTGCCGGAGAGATTTTCGTCGGCGACAGAATCGGAGTCGGAGACTGACGTACTGAACATGAGAAGATTAATTTATAGCTACAAGGAAGGAGAAAAGATTAGTAATGGAAATAAGGTGAGAAAACTTAAGAGGGAATTTTATTGCTTTTGTTCTAGTATTGGTAATTTAATTAACAAAGGTGAGAAAGTGTAATTTGAACAGATGTTTTATCTTTTTCTTTATACAGAGTGATTAATATCTCAGTTTTATTGTTTACGGAGTTATTGTCAAATGTCAATCTCTTTCAATATGAATCTATCTAATTAATTAACTCGAAAGGGAAGAACTTACATGTTTTTCTCTTCTTTTTTTTTTGTTTTGTTTTGTGTGTGTAAAATTAATATCTGTCCGTTTGTGATGATTAACAAATATGAGAAGGTGTGGATAGTTAAGTGCTAGCATTACAGTTTGTGAAATCAAAATTTGATCACGCCCAACTATACCTTATAAAAGGACTAAGCGGGTCGTTGCAAATATATTTCGGCTAATAAGTCCGGAGTCGAATCCCACAGGTAATTAACCTATCAAACACAACTACTAGACTCGCACGAACTCACGCAATCAATCTTCAGAAATATTTAAGTAACAATTTGGATGTTTACTAACTAAATATTACGTAATGAAAATGCAACAATTAATAACTAACTACTAACGATTGTAGACAAGAATTGGAATGATCTAAGGTTGTGATTTCCCCTATTGTCGGAATCTTTTCCGCTACGTTTTCTATAAATTTGCCTAAGTCTTCTATCATGAGCACTCTAACTGTCGTAACTCTCTCCCGAGTAATTACCACAATTGACTAGACATACTCTCCCGAATTACGCTAGCTGGCATTAAGTACGACTCACTCGGATCGCACCAAGATTTCGTTATCCCTAATCCCACCTTTAAACCCTTCGTATTGATCCCTCATATACGTTAGGAGTGATATTGTTCAACAACTACCTAAATATGCACTCTCTCCCGAGTAATACACACTAAATAGGCACAGTCAATTGAGGGCCCTTCGATCAACCGTAATAATATTATAGTTGAACAAATAGAGAAAATACTACGGCAAATCTATATTAACGTAATAAGAAAATCATCCTTCAATAGGTTCTATCAAAACCTTAGATTAGGAGTTTAGCTATTCATACTCATAGTAACAATATCCGAAATATTTTGCATAATTAAATTACAAAGTAAGGATAAAGGGATATAGAAATCAATGAGTCTAGCTCCCAACGGTTGTTCCACGAGCTATCCTTGCCTCCAATTACCAAAGGTCCTTCAAAAGTGGCATTTTAGGTCTATTTATATGTGTAGGAAAAAACCTAAACGAGTAGGCCAAGTCCTAGTCAAACCAGGAGACGAAATAAGCCTTCAAAGTTAGAAATGTGCACGCCTCTGTCACGACTCAAAATCCCACCACAGGCGTCGTGATGGAACCTAGTCTCTAAGACTAGGTAAGTCGATTTCTATTACATTTCGAAACCATTTTTTTTAAACTATCAATTAAATAGGTAATCAAAACCAACAGCGGAACACATATAAATATAACAACCTCTCAAGACTGGTAGTACTGAGTCACGAACTCTAACTGAACACATGAAATGATTTCAAGGATCGAATACCCAATACTGTTTGAATAATAAATAACAATACAATAAGATGGAAAGACTCCAAGGAACTGCGATGACCAAACAACTCTACCTTGAATCCTTGCGATCCCACTCTAACTCTGTCCGAGTCCGATATCTCCAATACCTGGCTTTGCACAAAAATATACAGAAGTGTAGTATGAGTACACCACGGTCGGTACCCAGTAAGTTTCAAGACTAACCTCAGTGGAGTAGAGACGAGGTACAGTCAAGACACTCACTAGTCTAATAACCTGTGCAATATAATATACAAAATAATAGGAAACAATAACAATAAGGGCAACATAGAACAACCAGTGATGTGCACAGCAAAACAACAAGAACACCATTAATATCACTCAACGAATAATAAATATAAGTACACCCAATTAAATCAAGTTCTTCAAATAATGTCTTTCCAATGTAAGTACTTCAAGTATAAATCTTTCAAATATAAGTTCTTCAATAAAAATCCTTAGAATATAACCTTGTCAAATAAATATATATTTCGAATATACTCTCTTCAAATAAATTTCTTTCAACTATAATTCTTTCAAATAATATTTTTAGAATATAATCCCTTCAAATAAAAGTCACCTTGTGACACCCCATTTCATAATCATAAAAATACGGGTCTCAATCCACTTTCATATTTTCACGGCACCTCGTACCCATATTTTTATCACAACTGCACAGACAACTCACGTACCAATAATATCAATATATATAAGATCCACATGATCAATTTATTCCACTAAAGTGAGTTTAAAATTTTTAAATCAAGTAAGAAATCAACAAAGAAATGAATTTATTTTAGAAATCATTTGGGTGAAGAAAATAATATTGCACTTAAATTAAAGCATCAGATAAACTACTGATTTGGATGTAAAAACTATTTAATTTGAAATATAATAATAATTTCTTTTATTTAAATCAACTTAATCATCGAAAATCTGTAAGAAAACCCAGAAATATACTTCTTCAGAATCTCGTGCTAAAAAAAATCAAAGTCAACACGATACAACTAGGAGCATAAAACACATAATAATAAGGTCAGCTAGTACATCACGGAAGAAGATAAGAATTTACATAATAAATGGAACAAAATCACCTAAGACAAGAACATAAATAAAGGAATATCAGCAGGGCACTCCCGAGGTACCGCCTCGTAGTCCCAAATCATAAATAAATTCACAATATCTCATTTAATTATATCACCGCGGGAGACTTCACATTTAATTTTTAAAGATATCATTTTTCCCGAAATAGCATCCCGCGTTTTAGCCACCCTTATCACACCGCATGACTTCTAGTAGTTCCCCTACTAGCCACGCGTTTCAAGCCACTCTTATCTCACCGCATGCGTTTCAACACCCTGACCTTATATCACTGCATGACTTCTAGTAGTTCCCCTACTAGCCACCCTTATCTCACCGCATGCGTATCAATATCATAATATTTCACAAATCGTACCTCAAATGCCCAAATATCACAGCATAATACAACTTGCACCTCAAGTGTCCTAGTATTACAACATATCACAAATTGCACATCAAGTGCTCAAATATTACAACATATCACAAATTACACATCAAGTGATCCAACATTTCAACATATCACAAATTGCACATCAAGTGCTCAAATATTTCAATATATCATAAATTGCACATCAAGTGCTCAAATATTACAACATATCACAAATTGCACATCAAGTGCTCAAATATTACAACTTTCCACATAAATCAACAATACCTTATTTTTCCACCATAAGGAGCCCACGACTCGATCATAATGTGTACAACATCTTAACAAAATATTTGGGAGTGAATAACTCAACCGAATAATATTTCACCACTTGGCACTTTGCCTCAACATGATTCACGACCTTTATAATTCAATACCAAATTTTCAACAACATGAACTGAGAAGTAATTCATCAAGGAACAACACCTCCTTTAAATCACAACTTCAAGAAATAAATAGATTTATTCATTTTATTAACTAAATTTTCCATTTAAATTATCTGTAGTAAAAATCAATAATGAAAGTGTTTTTCATAAAAATGGCAACTCAAACAAATACAGAGTTCACATAAAAGTCAAGTGGCAATCACACCAAATTATCATATAAAAACAACCTCGGCAAACAAGGAATGAGGCATGACAAATAAGGAATTTAATAAGTTACAATAATTTTCCAATTTAATACTTAAGGGCGTCTACGAATTTCAATCGATATAATATGCACATATAAACCAAGTATGTACTCGTCACCTCACGTACATAGTTTTAAATTAAATAATTTTTCACATAAGACTCAATACCTAAGGGGCAATTCCCTCACTCAAGGTTAGGCAAGATACTTACCTTTTTGAAGTTAGGTCGATATTCCAAAATAGCTTTCTCACGTGAATTGACCTCCGGACGGCTCCTATCTTTCTTGAGCATTCCTTACATTACTACGAAGTTCCGGAAATCCTAGCAACTTCAATCTATTTAGAAACATAACAAAAGTGAACCATAATTAGGAAGATTTTCATGGTTTCAGCTCATTTGAGCATTTTATCAATCACTAGGGTCTAGGTGTGCAAATTTGGCTATAAGGTTCTTCTACAAGATTTTCTTCACTCCTCAGCCCAATCTTTACTTATTTTAGCCCAACAATCTTCCCACAAATCTTATTGGTACATACATGTATAAATAATACTCTCATACCCAAGAATCATACTCCTAATCAACCATCTTCTACCCAAATTCGAAATTGAAAACTAGGGCATGGAACCTTACCTCTTAGATGAAGGACTTGTGAGATTTTCTTGTTGGATCTCAAAGTTTGGACAAGATATTGATGAAAAAAACACTTCATCTAATTCCTCTCTCTAGAACACTCTCACTTCTCTCTAAAAAACCTCAGATAATTGCCCCAAAATAAACCCCAAAGCCTATTTATCAAAATGGGGTCAGGTTATAAAAATAGGACAATTAACCCTCCGAACTTAATTATGCGGTCGCACAATGGACCGCACAATTGGTATGCGGGTCACAAAATGATCGCACAAATCGGTGCCCAGAACTGGGCTGTTCTGGACCATTTTGCGACTAGTTTGCGGTCGCATAACCATTTTGCGATTGCATAATGGTCGCATAATCGCATTCTGCCAGCCTTTGGTAATTTGGTCATAACTTCTTGTAGAAATGTCCAAATGACGAACGGTTTGAAACGTTGGAAACTAGACACATAGACCTTTCTTTTTATAGGTAATACACCATATAACTCTTCATATAAAGAGATGTATTCTCGTTTAAAATTAGGTCTTGTGTGAACTCACTTGAAACCTTAGTCTATTATGAAATTTTCAACTTTTACATTCGATGCCGAAACCTATCGAATCAAGTCCGATTGAACTCAAATTTTGCACACAAGTCATAAGTGATATAACGGACCTATTCCAATTTCCATAATCAAATTCCAGCCTCGTTATAAAAAAATTCAACCTTCGATCGAACTTTTCGAAAATCGTCTATTTTTCAACTTTCGTCAAAATGCGTTGAATTCTCCTATGGACTTTCAAATCCAAATCCGAACACGCGCCTAAGTCTGAAAACACCATACGAAGCTATTGTCATCATCAAAATTCTATTCTGAGGTCGTTTGCTCAGAGAGTGAAATCTCTGGTCAACTTTTTCCATTTAAGCTTCAAAAGTGAGAATTTATCTTTCAATTAGTCTTTAAATCTTCCGAAAATCAAACTTGACCACACCTGCGGGTCATAATACATATTATGAAGTTGACCGGGACCTTAAGTCATTGAACGGGGCGTTAATTCTTAAAACGACAAGTCGGGTCGTTACATTCTCCACCTCTTAAACATGCGTTCGTCCTCGAACATGCCAAGAATCTTTCTGAGGACTTTAAATTACTGGGTGTATTCTTACACACATACTTGTGGGTGATTCTACGTTCCCGCAATTTAACACGGGTCCGACAACACCATCTCAATTGAGATTATTTCGTTTCTCCATTATTATAAGCTTTAAAGCAAATTCCCTAACTCTCCAATCATTTCCAAAAGGCTTGATTTTCACTTCGACACACGGTATTAGTCTCAACTGGCTATAGCAACTCGTGCCTACGCATACATCAACTTTCTTGATAGTGTTGAAGTACTTCAAAAAAATTTTGGGGTGTTACATTCTCCCCCGCTTAGGATCATTCACCCTAGAATGAGAAGTAGAGTCCGCCCTCAAACACATAACATAACTTTTCTCTTCTTTCGCACATATCAATTCCCCAAATTTTTCTAACTCCCAAATTTTTTAGAAATTTCGGCAGAGTCTCCCCTGTAAATGGGCCTATCCACCTGCCAAAGTAACACCAAAACAACTCCTAACAACAAATCCATAACCTAACAAAACACCACAAGGTATATATTAATAACATTAATCTCAGCATTGCCTTATCATAATGATATCAGGACATGAAGCATATCATATGTATGCTCATCACCACATCTCTGGTCTTAAAAGCTGTTCATAATTAATTCCAGCATCATCAATTAATCTCATATTAACCACCACCTCATTTCAAATTTTTATAACACTGACAACAGAATGTGAGGCATGAAGAACCCATGATTACTTACTCGGGTTAATGAGTCATATTTAACGCCACCTGGGCACTTACCTCATAGGCTAAAACTCAATGTTTACAGCACGAAAATGGCTGAATATGCACAGAAAATATACAAGAATTATCAAGCAAGCCTAACAGGCATGACTCCCTATTAATACTATTGTACAAATGAAATTTCACAAAGGGAGAATTTTAAACTCATAAATATTTCACCATAAGGACCTCGTCCTTATATAACTTCCACCGTGGCTTGTAGCCCGGTTTAAATATTTCACATCATATAAAAATAAATGCGAGGATCTCGTCCTCAACTCCGAATCACAAGTATGTTGCACATTGTGCCAACTGAAATTTTCAATTTCCTTTCTTTCTTCTTTTCAATAAATTTCGTAAATATTTTTCATAACACATAACGAACCCTCATACCGATAGGGCATATAATTCATAAAAATTGGAATCAATTATTCCAAAACATATTAAACCCACTATAATGAATAATAAAAATTTACTTTTGGACTTATAGCCCTCAATGGTGCCTAGAAAAAAAATTAAAATGACAGACACGGACTCACATCTTCAAATCTCCCAACAGGGATAAACATATAAGTGGGTCACAAAATTACGAAGCTCACCCATAAGTGGATCATAATAGGAGGACTCACCTCAATATTCAGAACCGAATCAAATTAAGGGAAAATATTCTTTTATAACAAATCGGGATCGTACCCGTAACGACACCATCTGGTGTAGTGGCCTCGGCCACACTATAACAATCATATCAATGGGTCGGGCCTCCACTTCTTAGGCGCCCTCTACCCGCCTGTCCTCCACCTCTAACTAACTGTGCACGTGGAGTATTAACTAGAATAAAGCTTGTAGCCCGAGTGTTCTGATGACATCTACTCCTCCCAAGTCTGGGACAATTCCTCTTGATGTGACTAGTATCACCACTCTCATAACAACCCCCCTGCGGGCACGACTGTTCATACTGAATCTCTATCGGATAACAGGAATAACCAATGTAAGAACTACGTGCCGGTGGTGCATTAAAAGAACTTACTGTAGCACCCCGAATATTCTGAAATTATTTTTGTGACCCCGCTGGTACTAAAATGTAGAATTATTAAGGATGCGGGAATACCGTAAGCCCCAACATCATCCCATACAAATCTTCACCTCTTAATCATATACAAGTTTCGGAGAACCTTTTAATACCACATAAATACATCTCAGGCCAAAATTGATATAACGCATGACCTCGCAATCTGATCATTGATAATGGACTCTCCTCACTTGGCACGAAACCATAGGACACATTCTGATGATCCACAATGCTAACCTTCATCGCTCGTAGGACACCGGTCATAAGACACCTCAAGCCATTTATTTGGTGCACCTCATCCTCATGATAGTTAAACTCGTTTCCTCTAATGCCTTAGCTGCGTATGTACCCTTCGCTAAATAGAAATCCCATACGAACTACATAGTTTCTAATACTACCAACTATTTCAGATCTACACCCATCTCGTGACCCTACCACGATTGTGATGATTAGGCAGTTAATTAAACCTTCTTAAGATCATACTTATTAACCAGATATCAGAACCTGCTGCACCCTAATGTGCGCAACTGAATGATCTCTCAATACTTCCGCATTCTCGATTTGGATGACACGTTGTAACAATGGTTGAGCAACCCTGGCTCCCTTATAACCCCTCTGTAGTATCACAAACCGTTGGCGCATAGTTGATATCGAGTGCGCAATTTCATACATGAGTGGATGCAAAAGAACATAAGATATATGCTTCAAGCTGAATAAATGCTGCACGATAAGGAATGAAATAAATGAATTTTTCCTACTAGTTCTGTAGCCTCTCGAAGATAAGTACAGACGTCTCCGTACCGATCCGCAAGACTCTACTAAACTCGTTCGTGGCTCGTAGAACCTATGAACCTAGAGCTCTGATACCAACTTGTCACGACCCAAAATCCCACCACAGGCGTCGTGATGGCACCTAGTCTCTAAGACTAAGTAAGCCGATTTCTATTATATTTCGAAGCCATTTTTTTTAAACTATCAATTAAATAGGTAATCAAAACCAACAGCGGAACACATATAAATATAACAACCTCCCAAGACTGGTAGTACTAGTCACGAACTCTAACTGAATACATGAAATGATTTCAAGGATCGAACACCCAATACTATTTGAATAATAAATTACAGTACAATAAGATGGAAAGACTCCAAGGAACTGCGACGACCAAGCAGCTCTACCTTGAATCCTTGCGATCCCACTCTAACTCTGTCCGAGTCCGATATCTCCAATACCTGGCTTTGCACAAAAATGTGTAAAAGTGTAGTATGAGTACACCACGGTCAGTACCCAGTAAGTATCAAGACTAACCTCAGTGGAGTAGAGACGAGGTACAGTCATGACACTTACTAGTCTAATAACCTATGCAATATAATATACAAAATAATAGGAAACAATAACAATAAGGGCAACATAGAACAACCAGTGACATCCTATAGACGCAACTTTTTTAAGCAATTCCCTTAACTCATCACACCAAAAATCTTTAAAATAGTCTAAGCACAAAGGTGTAACATCCTCGCCTCAAGATTTGACTCACAAATACCATTCCTTGTTCACAATTCACTTACTTACTCTAACATGGAGGTCAATGATATTATCTTTCCTTTACGAATCACGTGCCCTCACCCAACAAGAGATTAATTCCACACACAATGAATTTTAAGAACGTAAGAACTCAAGATAGGAAAAAATCACTCGCTCTCAGAAATAACATTCATATGCCACAAATGATGCACCATAGGCTTGCTCGTAGTGTAATACTCTACTAATCAATCTCATTCAGTCTAAGATCAAGTAGGACTTTAATTGGTTGTAATGTAAGCTGCGGGTCGGGTATGATACAATTGGATATGAGTGACTACACCTTCCTTAAGCACTTTAATACATATACTTTAATACTACAGCCCATACTTATGTCAAACCCCAAATTCCACCATCACTTCAAATTATATTACCCCATAGTCTTTAAGCACAAGTATATCACTGGCCACCATCATCAAGAATTATTTTTCATACAATACACTATTATCATTTTTCTCACTTCTTTTTTTAAATTTTTTTTTTCTCTTCAAGTGGCTTTTATTGACATCTTTTTTTTTTCAAGACAATGCACATTTCTCCTCCTTTCAATTGTTCCACTCAAAAGCCAACCCACCACCCCACACTTTAACTTTTACATAATTCATCACAATTCAAGTGCTCATGAGAGGTGACAAGGTTCAAATTTATGGTCAATTAAAAAACAAAGGGGTACGGCTTGTAATGTGGTTACCAAAGAAATAGGATTATAGGCTCAAAGGGGTTAACTACGATACATAACATTTAGGTGGGTACACTATATATCTGGCTTAACAAAGAAACGTCTATATCACTTCCCAGACTGAACAAGACTACTATTTCGCTTTGCACACACACGGGGCAAGTTCTAGACATCAAATGTAATGCACAGAATAAATACAAACCTCACACATACATGGCACATAACTCACTCAGGATTGGTTTCATCGCGACACTCCAATCCAAGCAGTTAAGGTACTTATACTAGAGTCAAAGACTAAGCCTAAGCGTCACAACCATAGTACTAACTATTCTCAAGGCATAACAAAGCTAAGAGATATTGCTGTAATTAAATGCATAGCCCCGTGGTTCCTACTCCTAAAAATTAAAACTAACTACACCCGGTTCAACTAAAAGCCCTTGGAAAAGAACCGTGGCCCAAAGAAAAACCAAGGGGGAATTACTACACTACCTACAAGAAAATCTTTTTTGGTTTGTTTTTCTTTAGACTTAATTCCCTCAAGAAAACTGTCTAGGAGATCCATCGTCGGGAAGAGTAAAGTCCAATTTCTCTCTCTCTCTCTCTCTCTCTCTCTCTCTCTCTCTCTCTCTCTATATATATATATATATATATATATATATATATATATATATATATAACAAATAACTAAAAACAAATAACTAAAACAATTAACTAAGCTAACAATTAAAACAATCAACTAAAACAAAGATGACATGTACTAAAAAAAACAAATAACTAAGCAAAACTAATATTTACAAGTCTCCACCCACACTTAGATCATGCATTGTCCTCAGTGCATGCACAAAATGACAAAACAAGAAAAATGAGTAGGGTCTAAGGAAAAAAAACTCCCTGGTCATGTTGCATCGTCGCCCTCATCCTCTGAGGATGCCCACTCTTCCTCCTGTGCGTCCTCCTCATCATCATCATTGTCCTCATCGTCTGACTGGTCCGGCTCAGACTCAGACAGCTCAGGTGTTAATATCTTCGTCATCCGGAAGTTTGTATCCATCACCTAGCCCAACCAGTTGTTGAGCATGAGCGTTGAGCGAGAATCGCTCCTCCAATATGTCCCTCTCCACTATAGTAGCCGTCCTACCCCCTATCCTCAGCTGCAAATCCATCATCCCATAGAAATGGGCCATAAAACTATCATCACGAGCATTGCGCTTGGCACCTGTCAATGATGGCATGGTAGTCTCTTCCTTCACCCGGATGCTAGTAATGTCCGTCTGTCGTATGGGCTGATCAATGATGTGGTCAAACTCTGTCTCCTCCTCAACCTCCTCGTATCTTAAGAACTGAGTCAAAACATTGGCAAAAGGCATTCGATCGACCTTCTTACTCGTTCTTACCGAAGACATTTGGTAGCGGATCAGATAACCCACATTCACCCTTTGACCCGTCATGAGGAAGTAGAGCACACAAGTCCTCTCTCGGCTAATGAGTGTGTCATTATTGCACGGTAGGAGCCGTGCATTAATCAGTTTCAACCAAACTTGAGCCTCCGCCCTTATTTTCGTTTTGGGGAACTTCTTGTGCCAATTTGTTTTCTTATCACGGATCCACGCTGCCGTAGAATTGACACCACATAACGTGTGTCTCAGCTCTCTATATGTAGGACGGTGAATGAAGTAGTCTAATGTCTCCACAGGAACATCCAGAGCACCTAAAAAGTTACATATAGTTGTGGCTGAAAATCTTATCAACCGTCCACGAATCGGCACCAATTGTTCGGTATCCTGTGGATCAAACACTGCATAGAATTCCCGCACTAGATTGATATTAATATCCCCTGTGTTCTTAAAGACATAGCTCAACCCCAAATCATGGATGCCCTTCAAAATAGCCTGGTACTTTACTTGCAGTCGGCGCTCATGGAGAGCGGCTTCCGGATGTACATGTTTAGGCCTACAACGCCTGTACCAATCCTTAGTATGCGGGGGTATGCTTATGATTCCAAACTCCCGTTGGCCTTGGGGTTGTGGACGCATGGCTGCTACAGCTACCACAACTTGTTCTCCTTCACCTTGACCGGAGGTAGCTTCTCCCCCTTTTCTCTTCTTTGGGGGAGGTGCGAAGGTCGCCTTTGCTTTAGCCAGAGCAGTGAAAGTAGCCTTTCCTTTGCTGGTGTCTTTTCTCAGAGGCATATTCGTTCCTACACAAGTAATCATTAATCAGTTAAAACTGCATTACGATATGACATACATGGTCTTGCCCAAATTTCCGAGGTAACTCACACTTCACCTCGTATTTTCTTAATCATGAGAATCAAACAACAACACATGAGTGCTTCCTTCACTTTCGAAGCATCGGGATACCAGTGAGGCACCCAACACTTAAGATTTTAACGTGGTGCACGACTACATAACACTAGTCTATTAATCCCGGAGACTCGGGTTCCAATAGGGACAAGGAATGCCATTGAGGCATTATAGCAAACACGTAGCATGCACTAGTGCCATGGGAGTGCTTATAGGGGTGAGAGATTGACTCACCCTCCCAAATCATCTTGGGCATTCCGTACCACCACATGTTCATACAAAAGCAACACCATTCCTATAGGGTTCATGGGGTTGGGACACACAAACACATTATTACAATGAAGAACAACCCCCAAATTTTGTGTCTAATTTCATACCTTCATCCAACTCGAAATTTCAAAGGAAGGAGATAAACATCATACCTTAGATGCTTTAAGAGGAAGAATTTGCCTTGGTACTGCTGTTGCAAGTGAAGTAAATAGGAGACGCTTGCTTAGGATGGCAGTGTTGCATGAGTGTGTAAGACCAGTGTATATGTGTGAGTGTTTTGTGAGGAGTGAAGTGTTTTAGGTTAGGGTTTCGTGTTTTTGATTTGTTTTGGGCGTTTAAGTGAGGGAGTTAGAAGCAAATAAGGGAACAAAAATTAAAATAAGCCAGACAAATACTTACCTGGCGACGCCTACATTTTTACCTCGCCCTAACCCTCGCGACGCGAGGTCAGACACGAGCTAGAGGGCTTACTGCGTGAGGCTTGTCACTTGATCCATCTGGCCTTTTCCCTCGCGACGCTAGGTCAAACGCGAGCTACAGCTCGCCCAAACCCATGCGAGGCGAGCTCTATCGCCTGTTACACCTCGCCTCAACCCATGCGAGGCGAGCTCCCATGCCAGGTTTCCTTCAGGTGATGCACAGTGCTCCATACGGAATGCCAAAATCACCTGCAAACTTGTTAATACCTAAAAACGAAAAAAAAATTCTAACTATACTAAAAATCAACTACGAATTGGATTGCCTCCCAACGAGCGCTTTAGTTAACGTCACGGCATGACGGATACAACATTACAATGGGTTGCCTCCCATGAAGCACTTGATTTAACGTCGCGGCACAATGCAGGTGATCGCACTTAAGGCTCGCTCAACATTTGTGGCTCGAGCAGATGAGTCACCGACACTACTTTCGTATCATCCATGCCCAAATAATGTTCTAACCTGTGCCCATTGACTCTAAACGTGCGAGAGTCATTTTCCGCAGTAATCTCTACGGCACCAGTGGGGTGAATCTCTACCACACGAAATGGTCCTGACCATCTTGACTTTAATTTGCTCGGAAATAACCTTAGTCTTGAATTGTATAGCAATACCATATCTCCGGGTTTAAAACTCCGCTCAAGAATATTTTTATCATGCATCATCTTCATTCTCTCCTTGTATAGTCTTGTGCTCTCAAAAGCGTGGTAGCGAAACTCATCAAGCTTATGCAACTCTGTGACTCTACTTGTACCAGCAACTTCTATATCGAGATTCAGCTGCCTCAATGCCTATAAAGCTCTATGCTCCAACTCCACTGATAAGTGACACGCCTTCCCAAACACCATTTTATATGGCGACATGCCAATCGGAGTTTTGAAAGCGGTACGATAGGCCCATAGTGCATCATCTAACTTTCTCGCCCAATCAGTTCTTGTAGCATTCACAGTCTTTGTCAAAACGCTCTTTATCTCTCTGTTCGAAACTTCCACTTGCCCACTCATTTGTGGATGATATGGGGTGGCAACCTTGTGGCGTACATCATACTTTTCTAACAACTTTGCGAAGGCTCGATTACAGAAGTGAGTGCCTCCGTCACTGATTATTGCCCTTAGAGTGCCAAATCGAGTGAATATATTCTTTCTCAAAAAAACAATTACCCCCTTTGCATCATTTGTAGGGAGCGTTGCAGTCCCCACCCATTTTGACACATAGTCCACAGCTACGAGTATGAACTTGTTTCCATATAAGCTGATGAAAGGCCGCATGAAATCGATTCCCCATACATCAAACACTTCTACCTCCTGAATTGGGTTCATAGGCATCTCATGCCAGCGGGAAATATTTCCGGTTCATTGGCATTCGTCACAACCCTTCACCCATAAGTGTGCATCTTTGAACAATGTCGGCCAGTAGAAGCCCGACTCCAGCACTTTCGCAGCTATCCTTACTCCCCCGAAATAGCCACCATATGGTGACGCGTGACAAGCCTGCAAAATAAAAGATTGGTCTATCTTGGGGATATATCTTCACATCATGTTATCAACACAAATCCTGAATAGATAAGGCTCATACTAATAATACATGCGACAGTCACAAAAGAACGTTTTCTTTTGAATAGAGGAAAGGTCATAGGGAACAATACCGCTTGCCAGGTAGTTTGCAATGTCTGCATACCATGGTGCTACCTCAAGACTCGTGGCTAGTAGTTGTTCATCCGGGAAAGTATCCACAATCTCTTCCACCTCAACCTTCTCTCTGACTCCTTCCAGTATAGACAAGTGATCAGCCACTTGGTTCTCCGTTCCCTTTCGATCACGAATTTCCAAGTCAAATTCTTGAAGCAATAGCACCCATCGAATCAGGCGCGACTTTGACTCCTTCTTATCAATGAGGTACCTGAGAGCAGCATGGTCAGTATAAACAATTACCTTCGAGCCTATCAGGTATGACCTAAATTTGTCAAATGCGAACACCACTGCTAGCATCTCCTTCTCGGTCACTGTGTAATTTAGTTGGATAACACTCAAAGTTCTACTTGCGTTATATATTGGATGCATGACTTTGTCTTTGCGTTGCCCAATGTCACGACCCAAAATTCCTACCTTTGGACCGTGATGGCGCCTAACATTTCACTTGCTAGACAAGCCAATGTTAAAATAATATTAGACATTTTTAAATAATTTTTAAATTTATTAATAATAAAGAAACAAATGCGGAAGTAAGGTCTGAAATATAGTGAATAATCCATAAAACTAACGGCGTCTAAATACCATCCCAGAATTGGTGTCACAAGTGCACGAGCTTCTAGAATAATAAAAATAAAGGTCTGAATAAAATAAAGCTGTCTGGAAATAAACACACAGCTAAGGTACAGTAGACGGGAACTTCAGAACTGCGAACGCCGTGCAGTTATACCTCAAGTCTCCTCTGAGTAGCTGAAATCCGAGCAAGTCTATGGTACGCCGCTGGGACCAACTCTTAAATCTGCACAAGAAGTGCAGAGTGTAGTATCAGTACAACCAACCCCATGTACTGGTAAGTGTTGAGCCTAACCTCGACGAAGTAGTGACGAGGCCAAGGCGGTTCACTTACATTAACCTGTACGCAATATTAGTTACAACATCAATAATAGAAATAAATCAGGTAACTCATTTATAATGGTTGAAGCCAACTCAGCAGTTATAACCAATTATCATTTCCATAAATTCTGTTGCAGCGTGCAACCCGCTCTCACAATATATTCACATTCAATTCTGTTGCAGCGTGCAACCCGCTCTCCCAATATTTTCCTTTTAATCAAATGTCATATATTTATTTCAATCAAGTATATATATAGATTTTTAAATAAGTCTGTTGCGGCGTGCAATCCGATCCCCCAATATTGACTTCTCTATAAGTCTGTTGCGGTGTGCAACCCGATCCTCCAATATGGACTTTTAAACAAGACTGTTGCGGCGTGCAACCCGATCCTCCAATATGGACTTTTAAACAAGTCTGTTGCGGCGTGCAACCCGATCCTCCAATATATTCATTCAAATCAACTCTATTGCAGTGCGCAACCCGCTCCTCCAATATATTCATTTACCAATTCTTATTGAATAAATTATCCCAATAAATGCAACAATTAATATAAAATTTTAAAACAACAAGCATTCAATAGTTATAATTTAATTATAAAACAAGCAATGACAATTAGCAATTTATTATGAAAATAGACAGTTTAATATTTAATATGCTAAATGTCAAGTAACAATTAATACACATAAATCAAATAGCATGTAACAATTATTGCAGGAATTCAAGAATTAATATTTGTCAAGGAATAGGAAAGAAATAATTATTATAATAATTAATTCGTGTCTTAGAACAATTTATGATTTTCAAATAATTATGCAAATAATTAATTTGACGACGTATAGATACTCGTCACCTCGCCTATACGTCGTTCACATGCATTTCACATAACAAATATATTTAAGGGTTCTATTTCCTCAAGTCAAGATTAACCACGACACTTACCTCGCTATGCAAATTCCAATAAATTACTCGACCACAACTTTTCCTTTTAAATTTATCTCCAAAAGCTTCAAATCTATTCACAAATAATTCGATATACTCAATACAAATCGTAGGAATTAATTCCATATGAATTTACTAATTTTTCGGATAAAAATCCGAAATTCACTTTAAAATTGATAGTGGGTCCCACATCTCAAATCTCGGAAAAACTTACGAATTCCGAACACCCATTCCGAGACGAGTCCAACCATACAAAAATTATCAAATTCCGACATCGGATTGACCTTCAAATCTTCGTTTTACATTTTTGGAAGGTTTTGTAAAAATCTGATTTTTCTTCCATAAATTCATGGATTCATGATGTAAATGAGTATGGAATCATGAAATATAATCAATATAGGATAAAGAATACTTACCCCAATTTTTCCCCGTAAAAATCGCCCAAAAATCGCCTAAACCGAGCTCCCCCAAACTCAAAAATGAGTAAAATGGCTAAACTCCCCGTTTTATGGGGTTTCTGGCGTTTTCGAGCGCCACAGGTAGCGTGGGGCGCTGCCTGTGGCACAGTTTCAAGAACACCAATAATTCCCAGCGCCAGGGCTAGCGCCCCACGCTACCCTGGGCGCTAGCGGCTACGAAAAATCCTTCCCGACATGAAAATGGGAATAACTCTCTCATACGATGTCCGAATTAGATGATTCTTTTTGCTATGGCTCCAAAATTTTAATACGGATCTAATGATTCCACCAAAACTGAATTTGAAATTCATTTGCTTAATGGGATACCACTTATTCTTGAAGAAACGACGTCGAATGTTCTTGAAATGCCAAAATTAAATTCCGTTGACCACCCGAAATCCACCCGAGACCCTCGGGACCTCAACCAAATATACCAACAAGTCCTAAAACATCATACGGACTTACTCGGGGTCTCATATCACGTCAAACGACGCTGAAATTACAATTCACACCTTGATTCAGACTTTTGAGTTTCAAAACTTTTCAATTTACAAATCTTGTGCCAAAACATGTTAAATGAATCCGGAATGACTTTAAATTTGGCACACGAGTCATATATGACATAACGGAGCTATTCCAATTTCTAGAATCAGATTCCGACCCTGATATCAAAAAGTCAACCCCGTGGTCAAACTTGAAAATCTTTAGCCTTTAAATTACTAGTTTCCGTTAAATGGTCATAACTTGAGATAGGGACCTCCAAATTAAATTTCGGGCATACGCCCAAGTCCCAAATCACGATACGAAGCTATTGGAACTGTCAAAATACTGATCCGACTCCATTTGCTCAAAATGTTGACCAGAGTTTTAACTTAATTGAGTTTTAAGGCTCTATTTCATATTTTAATCCATTTTTCACATAAAAACTTTCAGGAAAATTTTATGGACTGCACACGCAAGTCGAGGAATGATAAACGGTGCTTTTCAAAGTCTTAGAACACGGAATTACTTATTAAATATAAAGATGAAATTTTGGGTCATCACATTCTCCACCTCTAAAACAAACGTTCGTCCTCGAACGGAGTTAGAAAATGTACCTGAGTTGGAGAAAAGGTGTTGATAATTACTCAGCATGTCCGACTCGGACTCCCAGGTAGATACCTCTACCGGATGACCTCTCCATTGCACTCGAATTGAAGGATAACTCTTAAACCTCAACTACCGGACCTGCCGGGCTAGAATAGCCATCGGCTCCTCCTCGTAAGTCAAATCTTTGTCCAATTGGACTGAGCTGAAATCTAACACATGGGACGGATCACCATGATATTTCCGGAGCATAAACACATGGAACATTGGATGAACCGCTGATAAACTAGGTGGTAATGCTAGCCTGTAGGCTACTTCACCCACCCTTTCAAGAATTTTAAAGGGTCCGATATACCTAGAGCTCAACTTGCCCTTCTTTCCGAACCTCATTACACCTTTCATAGGTGAAACCCGGAGCAATATTATTTCTCCAACCATGAATTCAATATCACGAACTTTATGATCGGCATAACTCTTTTGCCTAGACTAAGCTGTGCGAAGTCGATCCTGAATAATCTTGACCTTATCCAAGGCATCCTGTACCAAATCGGTACCCAACAACCGAGCCTCTCCCGGTTCAAACCAACTGGCGATCGGCATCGCCTTCCGTATAATACCTCATATGGAGCCATCTGAATGCTCGACTGGTAGCTATTATTATAAGCAAACTCCGCAAGTGGCAAGAAATGATCCCAAGAACTTTCAAAGTCTATAACATAAGCGCGGAGCATATCTTCCAATATCTGAATAGTGCGCTCTGACTATCCGTTTGTCTGTGGATGAAATGATGTACTCAACTCCACCCGCGTGCCTAACTCACGTTGTACAACCCTCCAGATATGTGAGGTAAACTACGTACTTCGATCTGAAATAATAGACACGGGCAACCCGTAAAGGCGGACAATCTCACGAATGTAAATTTCGGCTGACCTCTCTGAAGAATAGTTAACTGCCACTGGAATGAAATGTGCTGGCTTGGTCAACCTGTCCACAATGACCCAAACTGCGCCAAATTTTCTCTAAGTTCGTGGGAGCCCAACAACAAAATCCATAGTGATATGCTCCCACTTCCACTCAGGAATTTCTAACTTCTGAAGCAAACCACCAGGTCTCTGATGCTCGTACTTAACTTGCTGACAATTCAGACACCGAGCTACATATGCAACTATATCCTTTTTCATTCTCCTCCACCAATAATGTTGCCGCAAATCTTGATACATTTTGGCGGTACCTGGATGAATAGAATACCTGGAACTGTGTGCTTCTTCAAGAATTAATTCACGAAGCCCATCCACATTAGGCACACAAATATGACCTTGCATTCGCAAAATTCCATCTTCCCCCACAGCAACCCGTTTGGCATCACCGTGTCGCACCGTGTCCTTAAGGACAAGTAAGTGAGGATCATCATACTGTCTCTCTCTGATGCGCTCATATAAAGAAGACCGAGCGACTGTACAAGCTAGAACCCGACTGGGTTCTGAAACATCTAACCTCACGAACTGATTAGCCAAAGTCTGAACATCTGCAGCTAATGGCCTCTCACAAACCGGAATATACGCAAGACTGCCCATACTCACAGCCTTTCTACTCAAAGCATCGGCCACCACATTGGCCTTTCCGGGGTGATACAAAATGGTGATATCATAGTCTTTCAACAACTCCAACCATCTCCTCTGCCTCAAATTAAGATCTTTTTGTTTGAACAGATATTGAAGGCTGCGATGATCAGTAAATACCTCACATGAGACACCGAAGAGGTAATGCCTCCAAATCTTCAGCGCATGAACAATGGCTACCAATTCTAAGTCATGGACAGGATAATTCTTCTTATGAACTTTCAACTGCCGCGTCGCATATGCAATTACCTTGCCATCTTGCATTAATACTGCAAAAGCCCAATGTGAGATGCGTCACAATATACCGTATACAATCCTGAACCTGTGGGTAATACCGACACTGGCGCCGTAGTCAAAGCGGTCTTGAGCTTCTGAAAGCTCAACTCACACTCGTCTGACCATCTGAATGGGACACCTTTCTGGGTTAATCTGGTCTTAATAGTTGTTCATAATCAATTACAGAATCGTCAATTAACTTCATGTTAACAAAAATCTCGTTTCAAACCTTCACAATACTAATAACGAGATGCGAGGCATGAAGACCTCATAATTATTTACCCGAATTAACGAGTCACATTTAACGCCACCTGGGCGGGCACCTACCTCGTAGGTTACAACTCAATATTACAACACGAATTTGGCAAATATGCACAGAGAATTTCATATAAAAAATTTCTCAAATAAGCCTAGCAGGCATGACTCCCTATTAGTACTATAGTACAAATTTAATTTCACAAGGGAGAATTTAAACACAAGAATTTTTTTATTACAAGGATCTCGTCCTTATATAACTTCCACTGCAGCTCATAGCCCGGTTTAAACATATCAATTTGTATTAAAATAGGAGGATCTCGTCCTCAGTTCTGAATCACAAGTAATATACACATCGTGCCAATTGAAACTTTCCATTCTCTCATTTAAAATAATTTTTGTTAAACAAAATCACAACATATAATGAACCCCACACCAGTAGGGCATATAATTCACAATTTGTAATTAATTATCCAAAAATACCGAAATGAGTAACAGAAAGCCACATTTAGCCTCACAACTCTTATTAGTAACCAACACGGAATGATAGGCGTAGTTATCTCCATAGAATCTCCCAACATGAGTAAACACATAAGTAGATTGTAGAATTACGAAGCTCACTCATAAGTGGAGTACAATATGAGGACTCGTCTTGATACTTAGAACCAAATCAAGTTAAGGAAATTATTCCTTTATATTAAATCGAGGTCGTACCTATAACGACACCATCTGATATAACGACCTCCACCATACTATAAAACAATTAGAACAACGACTGGGTCTCCATCTCTAGGATGCCTTCTACCCGCCTGTCCTCCACCCTTAACTGATCGTGTGGGTGGTGTAGTAACTGCAATTGGGCACGTAGCCTGAGTGCTTTGATGAAATATGCCTCTCCCAAGTTTGGGAAAATTTTTTCTCATGATGTGCCTAGTATCGTCGTATTCATAACAACCCCTTTGCGGGTTTGGCTGCTCATATTGAGTTTGTGCCAGATAACTGGGATAACCATTGTAGGAAACTCATGTCAGTGGTGCATTAAAAGAACTTACTAGATCACCTCGATTAATCTTATGTGCGAACTGGGCTAGCCGACTGCCCGAGCCCCCGCCTTAATGATTTATACTCGCAGAGTAGAATCCATTGAATCCCCTAGAACCTCGAGACGTCTTGGTCTCCTTAGTTTCCTTTTTCCTCACCCCGAACATGTTCTATTATCTTGGCAATTTCTACCACTAGTGGAAATGAAATATCAGCATGTAGCTCCCGATTCATATAAAATTTTACGATCATAATTGAGTCCTTTAATGATTATGTGGACTCGCTCTCTGGCTGTAGGAAGCAAAGTAAGAATATGACAGGCTAACTTATTGAACCTGATGGCATATTATGACACCGTCATGGTAACCTGACGCAATCGTTCAAACCCTATGCGCCATGCATTACGGAGAGTCAGGGAAATAAACTCTTTCAAAAGTATTCCTGAGAACCGAGCCAAGTGGGCGGTGTTGTATTGGCTGGTCTGCCCTCTTCATAGGCTTGCCACAGACACCTATTGAGAATTATCTCTCCCAAGGCCAATTTCTTCTTTTGTTATGCTGACTCAACACTGTTGAGCTGACCCATTTCTTAACATACTCTTCGATTCTTCTTTGGGCTAGACTTTACCCTTATTTATATACAATGATCACAAAAGTAGAGCTCCATACAGACAATTCTTAGTCAAGAATCTCGTCAACCACTGTACTGCCTCTGAAGCACCCCAAAATCCGTAACCGTGACGTCCACACTGAGTAGACCTTCTGTAAATTTAATAGTGTTTCTCTAACCCCTTTGGTACTGAAGTATAAGATTATTTCGGAGGCGGATATACCGCAAGTCCCAACCTTATTCTCTACAAGATCTCGGGCCTTAAACACATATAAATTTTGGGAGAACCTTTTAATACCACATATATACATTTCAGGCCAAAACTGATGTAACACATGACTCGCAATCCATTCATCGATAGTGGACTCCCCCACTCGGCGCGAAGTCATAGTTCACCTCGTCTGATGGTCCACAATATTAACCTTCACAACTCGCATAAATCAACCAGATGCCAAGGTACGTTGCACCCCCCATATTATTCACTGGGTGATCTCCTTATACGTCCGCATCTTCAGTCGGAATCACACGTTGAGGCAATATTTGAGCATCTCTGGCTCCCTCGTAGTTCATCTGCGGCATCACGAACCGTCAACGCACAACTGATACCGAGAGCGCAATGTCATACACGAGTAGATAAAAAGGAATGTGAGATATAGGTTTCAAGCAAGATCAATGTCGCACGATAAGGAATGAAATAGGTGATATTTTTCCTAAACTTCATAGCCTCTGAGAGATAAGTACAGACGTCTCTGTACCGATCCTTCAGACTCTACTAAACTTGCTCATGACTCGTGAGACCTATGTAACCTAGTGCTCTGATACCAACTGTCACGACCCGAAATTCCCACCTTCGGACCGTGATGGCGCCTAATATTTCACTTGCTAGACAAGTCAATGTTAAAATAATATTAGCCATTTTTAAACAATTTTTAAATTTATTAATAATAAAGAAACAAATGCGGAAGTAAGGTCTGAAATATAGTGAATAATCCATAAAACTAACGGCGTCTAAATACCATCCCAGAATTGGTGTCACAAGTGCACGAGCTTCTAGAATAATAAAAATAAAGGTCTGAATAAAATAAAGCTGTCTGGAAATAAACACACAGCTAAGGTACAGTAGACGGGGACTTCAGAACTGCGAACGCCGTGCAGTTATACCTCAAGTCTCCTCTGAGTAGCTGAAATTCGAGCAAGTCTATGGTACGCCGCTGGGACCAACTCTTAAATCTGCACAAGAAGTGCAGAGTGTAGTATCAGTACAACCAATCCCATGTACTGGTAAGTGCTGAGCCTAACCTCGACGAAGTAGTGATGAGGCTAAGGCGGTTCACTTACATTAACTTGTACGCAATATTAGTAACAACATCAATAATAGAAATAAATCAGGTAACTTATTTATAATGGTTGAAGCCAACTCAGCAGTTATAACCAATTATCATTTCCATAAATTCTGTTGCAGCGTACAACCCGCTCTCACAATATATTCACATTCAATTCTGTTGCAGCGTGCAACCCGCTCTCACAATATTTTCCTTTTAATCAAGTATGTCATATATTTATTTCAATCAAGTATATATATAGACTTTTAAATAACTCTGTTGCGGTGTGCAATCTGATCCCCCAATATTGACTTCTCTATATGTCTGTTACGGCGTGCAACCCGATCCTCCAATATGGACTTTTAAACAAGTCTGTTGCGGCGTGCAACCCGATCCTCCAATATGGACTTTTAAACAAGTCTGTTGCGGCGTGCAACCCGATCCTCCAATATATTCATTTCAATCAACTCTATTGCAGTGTGCAACCCGCTCCTCCAATATATTCATTTACCAATTCTTATAGAATAAATTATCCCAATAAATGCAATAATTAATATAAAATTTTAAAACAGCAAGCATTCAATAGTTATGATTTAATTATGAAACAAGCAATGACAATTAGCAATTTATTATGGAAATTGGGGAGAAAATGGACAGTTTAATATTTAATATGCTAAATGTCAAGTAGCAATTAATACACATAAATCAAATAGCATGTAACAATTATTGCAGGAATTCAAGAATTAATATTTGTCAAGGAATAGGAAAGAAATAATTATTATAACAATTAATTCGTGTCTTAGAATAATTTATGATTTTCAAATAATTATGCAAATAATTAATTTGACGACGTATAGACACTTGTCACCTCGCCTATACGTCGTTCACATGCATTTCACATAACAAATAATTTAAGGGTTCTATTCCCTCAAGTCAAGGTTAACCACGACACTTACCTCGCTATGCAAATTCCAATAAATTACTCGATCACAGCTTTTCCTTTTAAATTTGTCTCCAAAAGCTTCAAATCTATTCACAAATAATTTGATATACTCAATACAAATCGTAGGAATTAATTCCATATGAATTTACTAATTTTCCGGATAAAAATCTGAAATTCACTTTAAAATTGACAATGGGTCCCACATCTCAAATCTCGGAAAAACTTACAAAATCCGAACACCCATTCTGAGACGAGTCCAACCATACAAAAATTATCAAATTCCGACATCGGATTGACCTTCAAATCTTCGTTTTACATTTTTGGAAGGTTTTGTAAAAATCTGATTTTTCTTCCATAAATTCATGGATTCATGATGTAAATGAGTATGGAATCATGAAATATAATCAATATAGGATAAAGAACACTTACCCCAATTTTTCCCGTGAAAATCGACCAAAAATCGCCTAAACCGAGCTCCCCAAACTCAAAAATGAGTAAAATGGCTAAACTCCCCGTTTTATGGGGTTTCTGGCGTTTTCGAGCTCCACAGGTAGCGTGGGGCGCTGCCTGTGGCACAGTTTCCAGAACACCAATAATTCCCAGTGCCAGGGCTAGCGCCCCACGCTACCCTGGGCGCTGGCGGCTACGAAAAATCCTTCCCGACACGAAAATGGGCATAACTCTCTCATACGATGTCCGAATTCGATGATTCTTTTTGCTATGGTTCCAAAATTTCAATGCGGATCTAATGATTCCACCAAAACCGAATTTGAAATTCATTTGCTTAATGGGATACCACTTATTCTTGAAGAAACGACGTCGAATGTTCTTGAAATGCCAAAATTAATTTCCTTTGACCACCCGAAATCCACCCAAGACCCTCAGGACCTCAACCAAATAGACCAACAAGTCCTAAAATATCATACGAAATTACTCGTGGTCTCATATCACGTCAAACGATGCTGAAATTATAATTCACACCTTGATTCGGACTTTTGAGTTTTAAAACTTTTCAATTTACAAATCTTGTGCTAAAACATGTTAAATGAATCCGGAATGACTTTAAATTTGGCACACGAGACATATATGCCATAACGGAACTATTCCAATTTCCAGAATCGGATTCCGACCCCGATATCAAAAAGTCAACCCCGTGGTCAAACTTGAAAATCTTTAGCCTTTAAATTACTAGTTTCCGTTAAATGGTCATATCTTGAGATAGGGACCTCCAAATTAAATTTCGGGCATACGCCCAAGTCCTAAATCACGATACGGAGCTGTCAAAACACTGATCCGAATCCATTTGCTCAAAATGTTGACCAAAGTCAACTCAGTTGAGTTTTAAGGCTCTATTTCACATTTTAATCCATTTTTCACATAAAATTTTTCAGAAAAATTTTACGGACTGCACACGCAAGTCGAGGAATGATAAACAGTGCTTTTCAAAGTCTTAGAATACTGAATTACTTATTAAATTTAAAGATGACATTTTGGGTCATCACACCCAAGCACTACTCCCACAACATAGTCTCTTGCGTCACACATCAGCTCAAATGATTGCTCCCAGTTAGGTGTAACTATGATAGGTGTTGTCACCAGCCTCTTCTTCAATTCCTCAAAAGCTACCCTGCAGTCATCAAAAAACACAAAAGGGTGATCTTTTTCAAGCAATTTACACAATGGGTTGGCAATTTTGGAAAAATCTTTTATAAACCGTCTATAGAACCCGACGTGTCCAAGAAAACTTCTTATTGCTTTGAAGGAAGTGGGTGGTGGAAGCTTTTCGATCACATCAACCTTTGCACGATCTACCTCAATGCCCTTACTCGACACTAAGTGCCCCAAGACTATACCTTCTTGTACCATGAAATAGCATTTTCCCCAATTGAGTACCAGATTAGTCTCGACACATCTTTTCAGCACTCTTTTCAAATTCCTTAGGCAATCATCGAATGAGTCTCCCACCACCGAGAAATCATCCATAAAGACCTCCATGATGTCCTCTACCATATCAGTGAAGATGGCTATCATGTACCTTTGAAATGTGGCGGGTGCATTGCATAGGCCGAACGGCATCCTCCGGAAGGCGTAGACGCCATATGGATAGGTGAATGATGTTTTCTCTATATCTTCCGGGGTAATGGAGATTTGATTAAACCCCGAGTATCTATCCAAAAAGCAAAAGTGGGACTTCCCAGCCAATCTATCTAGCATTTGATTAATGAACGACAAGGGAAAGTGGTCTTTTCGGGTGGCCTTGTTCAATCTTATGTAGTCCATACAAATTCGCCATCCCGTGACTGTTCTTGTTGATATCAACTCATTGTTCTCGTTTTGCACTACAATCATCCCACATTTCTTAGGCACACATTGGACTGGGCTGATCCAGTTGTTGTCGGAGATGGGGAAAATGATCCCCGCATCTAACCATTTTATCACCTCCTTTTTCATAACTTCCTTCATGTTGGGGTTCAGCCTTCTTTGATGTTCTCTAGAAGGTTTGTGGCCATCTCCCAGTAGAATCTTATGCATACAGAAGGCCGGGCTGATACCCTTAATGTCTGCAATGGTCCAACCAATTGCAGTTTTGCACTCACTTAATACCTGCAAAAGTTGTTCTTTCTGCACATCTAATAAACCGGATGAGACAATAACAGGTAAAGTTGAGTTAGGTCCCAAGAAATCATACCTGAGGTGAGGTGGTAGCGACTTCAGTTCCAACTTTGGTGGCTCCTCTATCGATGGCTTAGCTGGAGGAAATTTTTTTTCTTCTAAGTGCAAAGGCTCAAATTCGAGCTCTCTTTTCCAAAACCCTTGGCCTTCAAGAGCCAGCACCCACTCCGCCAAATCCTCTCCATTTACTTCATCTAAGTTCATGAGACATGGTGCTAGAGGGTCTTTAGCGTTCAAGGTCTCATCTTTCTCCTCCAAAATTACATCCACGACTTTTATTAGAGAGCAGTTAGCAAATTCACTTGGTCGCCGCATAGATTGATGCACGTTAAATGTTATTTCTTCATCATTTAGTCTCATTTTGAGCTCTCCAGTTTCACAGTCAATTAAATCTCTCCCAGTGGCCAAGAATGGTCTTCCCAAAATTATGGGAATCTCCTCGTCAACCCGACAGTCTAGAATGACAAAATCTGCTGGGAACACAAACTTCACAACCTGTACCAATACATCATCAAGGATACAAGAGGGCCTCTTCACTGTCCGGTCGGTTAGCTGTAGTAACATGGACGTGGGTCTAGATCTTCCAATGCCTAACCTTTTGTAGATAGCCAAGGGCATCAATTTTATGCTTGCCCCTAAATCACACAATGATTTAGCAAAAACATAGCTGCCTATCGTGCATGGGATTGTGAAACTCCCTGGGTCTGACAACTTATCAGTTATGGGTCTCGTCACGACTGCACTACAGGTCTGTGTCAATGTAACAGTGGACAGGTCTTGGAAGTCGAATTTGCGAGACATTAAATCTTTCATCATTTTGGCATCCAGGCATCTCCCGCAACACATCAATCAGTGGAATGTTCACTTGTATTTGTTTCAACATCTCCATGAATTTCTTATATTGCTCGTCCTTCTGATATTTGGCCAATCTCTGCAGAAATGGTGCTGGAGGTCGCTTCTTTCCTGTGATTTGAGTTTTATCTTGCTCAGGCACTGCTTCTACTGTCGTTTCTTGTGCTACCTCAGTATCCTTCGCAACCTCTTTTTCTTTGCTTGTTCTCTCTTGTGCATGTTGTACCGTCACCTCAGTTAACCCTGTTGAATCATCTATCTCAATGGGTACTGGCACAAGTGTTTCAGTAGGTCGGCTTTCGCGAGCAATCTCTTGCTCCAGATCTAGGTCTCTACCATTTCGTAGACTTACTGCCATAAGCTGTTTCGGGCCCTGATCTTTTGGATTGACTTGTGTGTCTGCAGGTAAAGTCCCTTGGGGACGATTGTTTAGAGCCATAGAAATCTGTCTTAATTGAATCTCAATATCCTTTATCGCTGATTCATGTGAGTCCACTCTCTCTTGCATTTTTCCAGTGGACCCAATCAGTTGTTACATCATTCTGTTGTTGTTGTCCAGCATTCCCTTAAGTTCAGCAAACACATCATCTTGTCTCACAATCTGTTGTTGTTGATAAGCTAGCTGCTGATTTTGCTGGTTGTAACCCTGTTGCCTTTGGTAAGGCACCACTTGACCCTGTGGTCGCATAGCTCCAGGATTGTTGCTGTTATTGTACTGCTGTTGTGTTGGTCTATATTGTTGATTTTGTTGTCCCCAATTCTGACCACCTTGCCTCTGTCCCCCATAGTTGGCAACATAGTTCATATCTTCCTGATAGTGCTGGTTTTCACCTTCCTCACTCCACGAGCATACATAAGGTTGGTTAATGCATGATGTACATAAGCCCCCATTAGTTGCGTCAACTATGTGTACATGCTGCTTCTGGCCTGATTTATCGATCTTTTTGGTGAGGATACTCATTTGCGTCATTAGAGTGGCCATATTTTCAGCTATGGAGTTGTTTGGGTCCAAAGCCACTGAGTGAACTACAGGAGTGATCGTGGAGTCTCTTGTCATCCATCCTGAGCTTTGGGCCATCTTATCAAGTAGGATCTTGCATTCTCTGAATGTTTTGCTCAAAAATGCTCCACATGCTGAAGCATCAACATTGGCCTTTAAGCCGTCTGCCAGTCCCATATAGAACCTATGCCCTAACATCTGATATGGAATGCCATGATGTGGACACTTAACCGGTATACCCTTGAACCTCTCCCACATTTCTTGTAGTGATTTTGTCGGTCTCTGCCTGAAGCTCAATATATCATCAATTTGTTTGGCAGTTTTATTGGGTGGGTAGAACTTGTTCAAAAATTGCTTGACTAATTCCTCCCAAGTAGTGATGGAATTTATGGGGAGAGAATTAAGAGAAGTCTGAGCTTCTCCTGTCACCGAGAATGGAAACAACAATAGCTTTATTGCTTCCGTTGTCACATTAGGTTGCCTTTGCATGACACATATCGACAGGAAATTCTTCAGATGCTACTGAGGGTCTTTAATGTATAACCCTGAGGACAGTCCCTTGTTCTGTAACAAATGTAGCATATTGTTTGTGATTTGAAATGATTCCGCTTGTATCTGAGGGACTGCAATTGCAGTTGCCAGATTATCGGCGGTGGGTTGTGCCCAATCATATAATGCTGCTTCTGGTACAAGAGGCACCATACCCTGATTGTTTGGTTCATTCGCATTGTTTCTGTTGTTGATTGGATTTTCTATTACGTCATCCATGTCTGGTTCGATTTGGTCTGTCGGGTTTTGTTGTTGTTTGCCTTTCTTGTTTGCACGATTTAGTGCCTTGAAAACTTTCTCAGGATCTGATAATGCTTCGAGAAATTCACCAGTTCTCAAGGAGTTCCTAGGCATGCACATGTAACACCCAAGACTACAAACGTTAAATTTCAGTGTATTTGGTTTAAAATGAAGAAAATTGACTACACTAAGAATTCTAGCACCTCTTTTAGTTGCACTTAATAACATCGTCAATTCCCCGGCAACGACGCCAAAATTTGATCACGCCCAACTATGCCTTATAAAAAGGCCTAAGCAGTCGTTGCAAATATATTCTGGCTAATAAGTCCGGAATCGAATCTCACAGGGAATTAACCTATCAAACACAACTACTAGACTCGCACACTCACGCAATCAATCTTCAAAAATATTTAAGTAACAATTTGGATGTTTACTAACTAAATATTATGTAATGAAAATGCAACAATTAATAACTAACTATTAACAGTTGTAGACAAGAATTGGAATGATCTAAGGTTGTGATTTTCCCTATTGTCGGAATCTTTTCCGCTACGTTTTCTATAAATTTGCCTAAGTCTTCTCTATCGATCATGAGCACTCTGACTGTCGTAACTCTCTCCCGAGTAATTACCATAATTTATTAGATATATTCTCCCGAATTACGCTAGCTGGCATTAAGTACGGCTCACTCGGATCGGACAAAGGTTTCGTTATCCCTAATCCCACCTTTAAACCTTATCGTATTGATCCCTCATATACGTTAGGAGTGATGTTGTTCAACAACTACCTAAATATACACTCTCTCCCGAGTAGTACACACTAAATAGGTACAGTCGATTGAGGGCCTTTCAATCAACCACAAGAATAATATAATTGATCAAATAGAGAAAATACTACGACAAATCTATATTAACGTAACAAGAAAATCATCCTTCAATAGGTTCCATCAAAACCTTAGATTAGGAGTTTAGCTACTCATAGTCATAGTAACAATATCTAAAATATTTTGCATAATTAAATTACAAAGTAAGGATAAAGGGATGTAGAAATCAATGAATCTAGCTCCCAACGGTTGTTCCACGAGCTATCCTTATCTCCAATTGCCAAAAGTCCTTCAAAAGTGGCGTTTTAGGTCTATTTATATGTGTAGGAAAAGACCTAAATGCGTAGGCCAAGTCCTAGTCAAACCAGGAGACGAAATAAGCCTTCAAAGTTCGGAATGTGCGCGCCTCATACCTGGCCTCGCGAGGCTTCACGCGAGCTGAAGCTCGCCCCAAACTTGGCGTCGCCAGCTTCAACGCCTGGTGGATCTCGCGTTACCCCTCGCCTAGCCTGCTCTAACGTCCCTTTAGGCCTGGCTTCGCCAGCTTTCTCATTTGTAGGCTGCTCACTTCTTTCTTTCTTTTTTTCAACTGTTTTCGAGCACACTTTAGACTTTAAGTATTTCTTTTGCTCTACTTTCATCTCCAATTCACCTACACATAAAATAGATTTCATTACGCGCAATTAAAGTACAGTTTATCATTAAAACATATAAAATGCAAGGCAAATAATGTACTAAAATACGAAATTATAGCCACACATCAATAGGTCTTGAAATAAAGTTAGAACTTTTGTTAGTAACTTGGTTAAGTAGAATAAAAGATGAAACCTAGAAGACTAAAGCTGGTGCATGCCCTTGGCCCGGTTAAAAATCATGTAAGAATATTTCGTCTATTAAGGAGGATTATATATGATAGGATCCATTTTGGGAATGTAGAAAAAAGAAGATCGGACTACAAGAATTTTATTTTAATGATTGAATTTGACTTTTATATTCACATTTGTAATGTAATTAAACGTTTTTGCATCCCGCTTAAGGTCTGTTTTCACTCCACTTTCACTTTCATATCAGAAACGACGACTTGCAAGTCTGCTAATTAAGCAGATGACTTAACATAGTCCAAGATTGAATCATTTCCTCTATCTTTCTCCTCCAATATGAGTTTGTTATTGATCATTCTTGATATTTGGCTGCAATGGACAAAAATATATAGTCGAAAAATGAGATGATGAGTCTAAAGTCATAACATAGATGATGAGTTTGATTAAGATTCTCTGAGTCAGTCACATGATTAAGAATCTTTGCAGAAAAATAAGAACAAGATCAATAGAGCGTAGGTACGTGAAACTGCCCTTTACTAAAGTGTACATTGGACAAAAATGGCGTCTCTGACAACTAAATTCTTTTTTTGTGGGAAATCCTCTTACTTAACTACTAAGTAAGTACTAATTATAGTACTCCTACAAGTTATCAATTAATATTTATTTAATAAATATATTTACCTTTTAAGTAATCAAGAACTTAACTCCTAAAGATTTAGAAACTAACGTTTGGAAGAGCAGTACGGACTTGGTAAAATCCACGCGGAGAAGAGAGAAATTGATTTAATTGGGTAACACCAGAACTATTAATTAGAGCAGAAGCCGAAACAATTTTTGAGAAACAGAAAAAAATAACTTATTCCCAAAAATACTTTTTTGAAAAGCGCTTTTGAGAAAAATATACTTAAAAATATTTTTTTAAAATTTGGCCAAACATTAATTACTGCTCAAAAATGATTTTAGCCAAACTCAAATTACTTCTAAAAAATATTTTTTAAAATAAGTTGATTTCATGTTTGGCAAAAAAGGATATATGACTTTTTGGTATTCCAATTGTGACCTTTTGGAACTATTAGTTTTGAAATCCCACGTGAGCAACACACTCTTTATTTGAATTGCTTTTTATTGATTAATTATTTGGTTCTAAATATAATGTCTCATCTAATTTATATTCGCATTGTGTAGAGCTCAATAATTATATTGCTCCCTTGTCAAAGATCTCTTCATTCTCGAGATGAAACCTAATATCTCTAGTTAAGAATTAGGAGAATTTCATAAATCGAATTAATAATGAGTAGAACTGTGATAAGGTTCAAGGCTTACTTGTCTTACATGTCAAGTAGTTGCAAAAAGTACTTATAACAACGAAACTTGTTGAAACAAACAACTAGAATTAATTAGCTAGCTAAAAGTAAAAGAAAATAAAAACATTTTCAAGGAAGATTTAAGATTGCAGAACTTCAAACTATATATTCTTCTCACTTACACCTGAGGTCGTTCATAAATTATTATGGGTACCACGTTGGTTGTTGGTATTTATTTTTTGTTGTTTTTAAATTAAAACTATATACTATACCAATATTACTATGGATTATTTTACTAAGTCAACCCAAAAAAAATTCAAACTTATTAGTTCTTGGTCTGATAGTACTATAATTGATTTTTCAATAACTTAAAGTCATCGTCGCTTATATCATCCGCTACAATAATCATGGATGGCAAATTCTTGTTCAACTCACCATGATTTGCAGGTGCAGAAATACAACTATTTCACCTAAACTGTTACTTTAATATGCCAAATCAATTATAATCTGTCTCTTGCAATTTCTTCCTCAAAATTAATGATTTTAAAATGATAATCAGATTGTATTTTAAAACTAAGCTTGGGCATAAATTAAAATAGCTAGATATGATCCCTAGAAATTATAAATAAGGAGTAAATCAGATATTAAGAATATGTGAAAAATAATATATACACGTACAGAATTTTCACTTTGTCCTAATGTCCTCTTAGGTATGCAATAGGTAAGGCGAGTAGGTATTTTCTTTTATTTTTTTCTTTTACACCTGGTGTCCGATACATTCTGTATGTTATATACAAAAATTTTACAAATTTCATATATTTTTTTTGCTACCGAATGTAAATAATTTCTGGTACGGACTAAAAGTGATAATACCTCTATTTTCTTTTATTTCTAACATTTTTTTTCACACGGAGTCCGATATCTTTTTTGAGGCTATTAATTGATATGGAAGTTGATAAATAGTTACTCCATATATATTAAAAGACAAGAATTGCTACTAGTGAGACACATAAAAGAGATTGAACTTACTATTGAAGGTTGTGGTGAGATAATTCAGATTACCTTATCCTTAATCGGAGTTTTCGAGTCGATTTTTGAAATGCTATGGAATATTACACATTTTAGTGAGCTTATCTTAAGCGAATTCAAATTAATTGTGTTAGGGAATCTCAAAAATTAAATATATCTAATATAGTTAAATTGAAAGAGATTCTGAATTTCAAAGACAACATTATTCCGTATCCTAATATCTACAAAGATTTGCTTCTAGTAAACTTTTGAAACGAATGCAACTAAAAAGAAAGAAAGTGACCAAAAAAGAAGATGTTGTCAAACGGTGTAAGCGGGGGCGGACCTAGCGTACTAACGACGGGTTCAGTTGAACCCATAACTTTTGACGCGAGGTAAAAATTTACATGTAAAAATTTATTCAAAATTGCAAAAATAATATATATAAACCTATAACTTTAAAAATATAATGGGTTAAATACTAAAAAAATTTAAAAGCTAAACTCATAGGGTTTAAATCCTGAATCCGTTGGTTTAAGACCAAGTCGCTCGAGAACGAGCAATACTTGAAACTAATTTTGACTAAAGATGCACAACAGCTAGCAGCCCCATCGCTCTCTCTTTGGCTTTGTCAAAGCTACTTTAATATCGAAAACGAAATATCATCCACACCTTTAAACAATTCCAATATACTAAGGACAAAAGAAAATGAAGTACAAATTTACCCCATACTTCCTGCATTTCAATTTTATTTGACATTATTTTTTATTAAAGTGTTTAAAAAATAATGACACCTTTTAATCAATGAATTTTTTTTGTAACCTCATAAATATTATGACATGTATAATCATATAAATATTACTCTTTGTCCACTTTTTGATCCAGAAATATCCCTAACCGCTCTGGGGTTAAGAACTTAATAAAACGATGCCAGTGCATTAAAGGACCGACAAATTATTCCGGAGTAATTTTAATCCGAAAGATGACATTGTGTGTATTTTTGAATTAAAAAATAGACGAAAAGTTATTTTAAACTATTTATTAAATGATAAACATATTTTTGACTCTTTTTCGTAATTTAAATTATTAATTTCAAAATTCTTATAGTTATACAAATATTAGGCTAGGAATATTGGTCCCCTCTTTCCTAGAAGTTGTTATGTAATATTGTAATGTAATGTAACCTGAGAAAAGCAAGAAATTGTCGGGAAACGGGTCATCAACATATTCTCTCTTTTCTCTTCCCTCCAAATCCAAACCTTCCCTTTTCTCTTTCTTGGGAACATCAAATTCTGCAGCTCTTTTTTTAACCAACAAGAAATTGTTGCCTTTTTTTCCCCCCCTCTTTCTGGACTGTACTGTTAAGTTTCACACTTTATTTTTCTTGTGTTTCTTTTGTACCTTCAAGTGATAAAGTTATCATCTTTGCCCATTTTACTCAAAATTGGTTTAGTCCAATAACCCCATATTGCTCTTTGGTTTCAGCCTTGCATTTGTTGTATGATAAAATTATTCTCTTTGCTATTTCTACTTAAATTTGTCAAGTTCAAGGTTTGATTTTGCTCTTTGTATTGAGCTTTGCATTTCTTGTTTGATAATGTTATTGCCTTTTGCAATTTCTGCTTAAATTTGACAAGTTCAAGACTTGATTTTGCTCTTTGAATTAAGCTTTTATTTGGGTATTTTTTCCTTTTTTAACTTGGTGTTTTGGGATTTTGAGTTCTTGTTATTGATCCATTTTTGGATGAATTTTGGTGTCAAAAGGAGTTAATTACTCTTTAAGGAATCTTGAAAATGGCAGAAGCTTCTTCAAATGTTCGATTGGTTCGTTGTCCAAAGTGTGGGAATCTTCTCCCTGAGCTCCATGACTTTTCTGTTTACCAATGTGGTGGTTGTGGTACTGTTCTTAGAGGTACTCCTTTCTCTTTTACTTTTATAGTTTATACCTTAATGTTGAATTATGTAAAACTGCTCATCTAATAGTTTAAGTAGAACTAAGTACTTTTAAATGGAGTAACGTTCATATAGCCGATCCCAACTTGTTTGTGACTGAGGCGTAGTAGTGGTTGTTGTTGTTGTAAATACTTTCACTTGTTTCGTCTAAGAAAAAGAATCTGGCCCGCATGTGAAGGGGTGAGTTGAAGATAAGTAAATAAAAATGTCTATCTATAGCAGTTTATGCTTTTAGACGAGCATTTCACAAGATTCAACGTTTTCCCTCTGTGCATATGTTTCTTTATGTCGTTCACATATTCAATACAGCAGAACTTTTGTAATATGTCTAGCATAGCTATGTTAGAATAAGTTTCAAATTGAATCTTGTTTTTAAGATTCTAAAGTTCCATTTTTGTTTGTTATTATGGTAATGCAGCAAAAAATAAGGGGATTTTGGATAATGGCTTGTCGGAGATATCAGATGGTGAAAAGGGTAGAGCAGTTGCTGGTAAAGGAGAGGTTGCCATGAGTTTAGATACTGTTTCTGATTTCGATGAGGAAAGTAGTGACATTCTACCAAGGAGGACAGAAGGGAAAAGTCATAATGGAAGAATGGTGTCACATAATCGAGTGATTTCAGGATCCGATGATAAGGAAGTTTTGGATGATTTTGATAAAGCCGGAGAGGGTGAACAAATTTTAATTGGTTCGAGGTTAGATAGGTTTAGAAGAGAGAACAATTATGGTTACAATGAATGTAGTACTTCTACTTCTAAAGGCAAGATGGATCATGGTGTTAGGGCGGATAATTATTGGGGAAAGATTAATACTGTTGAATCTGTTGGTCTCAGTGTTGGCAATGAGTTTAAAAGGGTAAGGCCTTCAATGGAGTTACTAGGTTCAGGACCACCTATGGACAGTCGGTACATCGAAAGATCTTATGCAAATGGTGCAGCTGCCACAAGGCAAGGGAAGTTCAGTGCTCCTCCGTATCCTAGTGACGGGCCACTAGAAAATGACATGGGTTCTTACTATGGCTCTGTTAACCATAGGAGGTACAACGGTGATTTGGATGGGGTAGCTAGAGTTGCGGACTTGGAGAGTGATAGAGCCGAGCTCTTAAGGAAGATCAATAACTTAAAGGACCAACTCAGCCGAACTTGTGATGTTTCTGAGAAACCTAAGGATAGGGTTCCTGTTGATGCGAGGATGGCTTCAACAACCATTGATCCGTATAGCAGGCACGATGTGCATAACCAGGATTCTTACGGTGCTAACCGACATCCCCTAGGTCCTGCTAAGAATGTTCGAGAGCGTCCATACACATATGGACATCAAGGAAGTGTTCCTTATAAGGATCCACATGGTTCAATGATGGCAGACGCTTATCTTTCAGACAATTTTTCACATGAATTTCTTGGAAATAGAAAGGAACATCACCAACAAATGCTCAGAAAGCCTCCCCATCAGACTCTGTATCAGCCTTTTCCCCAAACGTACCCTAAACAGTTTCCTGGGCATCAAATGGATAACTTCTTCGTACCACATCCGCATGACACCCTTTTCCACCAGTCTGCATGTTCTTGTTCACTTTGCTTGAACCAAAATTATCACTTTCCTGCTGTGATTCAACCCTCTGGTTTTGGCAGCCGAAGGTCACGAGACGCCCCTGCTAATCCCATTTTACATCACCACATGACCTCTGGGGGTTATGGTCCAGGGGGTTATACATCTGAAGGCTCCTATGCCCTTAATAAGAATTATCATGAAGGAAGGCGGCTTACAAGAAGTCCGAGTGACCTGGAGCCAGAAAATGGTGGTCTTGGTCATCGGCGTTATCCTAGAAGAGTGGTGGTTTCCCATAGAGTTGGACGTGTATATCAAGCTATTGCAGGTGGTGCCCCTTTCATTACGTGCTGTAGCTGCTTTGAGCTGCTGAAGGTGCCTACAAAACTAAAGATGACAGGAAAGAGTGAGAAGAGAATGAGATGTGGAGCCTGTTCCTCCATAATTCTATTTGAACTTGGTAGCAATGAGTCGGGTGTATCCATTCCTACGCAAGTTAAACAAGTGTCTGCTGAGTTTGCTCCTGATTCAGCTGATGTGCCAAATGAGAATTTGAGGAATGAGGAGACGATCCCTTGGTCTGATGATTATGATAACTTTAACTATAACTGCCATTTGGCCGATGCTAAGCTCGGGTCATCTTCGAGGAGTCAGAAATCAAATTCCACTGAACCTGAGAAGAGGCATAATGCTCATTCCTCATCATCTAGTCTTTCTGAAGATGAGCTAAGCCCAGAGAGGGTGATTGTTAGACATGACGTTTCTCATCGTGCTGAAATGCCCCTTGAAGATGATCCTCCACCACTCCTTGATTCATCTCGAAAGCACCATACTTATGGTATTTCTCCCAAAGATGTGGTAGAAAATTACAGCAAGGGGAACATGAAGGAAAACACTGATCAAGAGAGGACCATACTTGATAAAAGTACCTCTAGGCAGAATTCTATTAAAGATACATCTATGGCAGTGGAAATGGATGTATCGATAAATGAGTTTGTAGGTGTATCTATGGAATCAAATCAATCAAGCAAAGAGGAAAATTTATCAAAAAACAACAAGGGAGGCGAGTCCTTTATGGGTTTTATTAAAAGGAGCTTTGGAGAATTATCAAGGTCTAGTCAAAGTTCAGAGAATGGAAGATCAAATGTGTTTGTCAATGGAAGACTGATACCAGATCGTGCTGTTAAGAAGGCAGAGAAGTTAGCGGGGCCCATTCAGCCAGGATATTATTGGTAAGTGCATCTGTACCGAAAAGGACAAAAGATATTATATGCTATATTAGTTTCAAAAATGCATATTAGTTCATCCTTTTCTTGTTTGCTTTCTCATAATTCTGGATGGTAGTAATCATGGTGAAATTTACAACCGTGATGCTTTCTTGATTGTTTTCTTGTGGATATTATTTTGCCATCTAATATATGATGATAAACTTAGATCATCTGAAAATTGACTTCAAACGCTGTTATTTAAATGGTGAACTAGGTATGACTACCGAGCTGGCTTTTGGGGAGTGATGGGCCATCCCTGCCTTGGCGTCATTCTGGTAGGATTCAATAATGTCTGATGTAGAACATATCTCTTGGACGTTTTTTTGGTGGATTACCAATTGATGAAGTGTCACAATTTTTCTTGCAGCCAAATATTGAGGAATTTAATTTTCCAATCCCAAAAGATTGTGCTGCTGGGAATACAGGGATTTACGTGAATGGACGCGAGCTCCATCAGAAAGATTTAGATCTACTGGTGAGCAGAGGTCTCCCTATGACACGAAATAAGTCCTATTCCATAGAGATCTCAGGAAAAGTTGTTGATGAACACACTGGTGAAGAACTTGATGGCCTAGGCAAACTTGCCCCAACGTAAGTTTCCATATAGCATATATATCAAAGAGTCTACTTTCTACGTGTTCCATAGAATAAGACTGTAGTACTGACAATTTTTATTGTGTGCCTTTTATTCTTCCATCGTTAGTGGCTAATGATTATTGTGGTCATTTTATAGTGTTCTATCGGATTGAAGTTAATCACCACATATTCTCCTTTAAAAAAAAAAAGTTAGCCAAAAGCTCATAGAAAGTTGTAGCTGTTGAAGAGAACTGGGGGTTAAATTTGTCAGATATTTTGGTATTCCCATTCTTCTTTGGGCTAGAGACTCTCGCCTGCCCAAGTGAATGCAAGCCTGTGGTTGGATGTACTTTTCAGATTTTAGTTGCTGTATTGGAGTTAAAAGCTAAAATCGACCATCTCTCTGAGGACCTAGACTTCTTGCTTAGATATTAAACAACATACATCAGAATTTCTACCTATTCAATTATAATCAGAGCGCGTAGTCCAAGTGGAAGCTCATACATTTAAATGACTAGGTAGCTTGTGCACCTAAAGCTAAGGATATGAACATATGCATGCAACATTAAAAGAATGCTGTTACAATTAGGTGGATTAAAATAAACCTCAAGTTTTAAAGTCATAAGTTGGCACAATCGTTAGATTCCTTTTATGGTTGAGGTTTAGGACTGGTTGTTGGTCGATTAAGTCTAAAGTGTTACCTGTTCTATCTTTCGTATTGAATATCTGACTTCTCTCAAATCTCAATCATGACTGTTGCCATTAGAACCATAGATGAACTGACCGAGAGAAGTTTATGTGATGCCTAGCAAAGGATTTTGAAATTTAACATCTTCAGTCATATTTCCAAAATTTAATAAATGTATTTGAAAAAATTATTCAAACCTTCTGACTACTCTTGAACAGAGAATATGCTGGACGATAATCTGTTTGCATATTATCTTTGAGGATATTGTATAGTTTTAATGGATATTTTCTAGTAACCTAATCTGATGTTTCTCTGGTTTTTGTGATTTTCTTACAGGGTTGAAAGAGTAAAGCATGGATTTGGTATGAAAGTCCCAAAGCAATTGCAGAGCAATTATGTTAGTTGAAGGCAAGGATAAAGCTTCTCTTCTTCTTTATGTAAACATGAAATGTAACCTGAAGCCTGTGTAACTAATATGCACAGATTTTTGTAGTAGAAAAATTCATTTTATTTGGTGACAGAACTTAGATCATTCAGTTATTTATTGATTTATCTTCTTTAATGTAGATTTTCACACTGTTTGCTTCTGGTTTGCTAGATTGAATGTTACAAACATCTTGTAGAAGGGAACATTATCCTGCATTTGTAATCTATTTTCTGATTAAGGAGACTCCTCTGTAACTACAACACCAAAGAGATAGAACTGTGGATTAATGTGTTTTCAAATATATTTTTGCATATCACAGTATGATTTTTAGTTAGTGCATGTAAGCCGAAATTATGGTATTTGGCATATTAAAGATAAATAATTATAGAAATTAAACCATGAATGGTAATCCTAAATTGTTTATGTTGAAAAATTTTATTGAGTCGGGTTTACCCATAATGGATGTAAGATAGCTCACAAGTCCATTAATAATTCATCCACATAAAATCCCGGAGCTAGCCTATATAACACAATTACGGGCCTTTAAGTAGTGGTTTTTCCATCATAAAACGGCTAGGGTTTTTGAGTAGTGAGGATTTCCTCTTTGTATCTAGAGGATTAGTAGGCTTTGGACAAAGGCAATTCATTCGCTTCGTGAAGATTCCCGACGACCGATAACACAAGTCGTGATTGTTGCATATCTGCTTTCGCAAAGAAAAATCGCACTGGTAAAAAATGAACCTCGTAGACAGTATCATTTTTATATTTTAAGCGGTGCCATTTTTATATTCTTACCAAATATTTTTATTTTTCTTATTATCTAACATATATATTTAGTAAACAAAATTGACGAAGCGGTGTCATGTGACACACTTGGGCACGTTGCCTACGCCGTAGACTCCCGAAATAGTAACGTAGACACAAATTGAAATACAGGGAGTAGTATTCTACGATTAAATACTACAGTCTAATATTTGGTTGTTACTACTTTCTTTAATTTATTCCTAAATAAATTTTATAGTTTTACAAATAATAGTAATCCTAAATTGTGTAGGAGATAGTTTTCAACAGTTTCTTAATTCACGTGTAAAATAGTTTTCCTAGTCAAAATCAAATAAGTGTTCCTATTTCGAATCAAAGTAGGTCTCTTACTATTATAAATACAAGTGTTACTACCTATTCTTTTACAACGAAAAAAAAAGAATGGAATCATACCAACAGATGTTAGTTTCTTCTTTCCTTGAAATAGCCGTAGATCAAACGGCCGATACTGCCCGTCGATTCCTTCAGACAACAAGCTGGAATCTTGAGGAAGCAATTCAACTTTTCTACAATAATGAACTTGTCGATAATCCTAGCTTAAATGGAGCTGCAGACTATTGGGGACAATATGATGGAGACAACGTCGACGACGATGATCACAATATTGCAGTACCATATATTGGTAATGGTTCGTCACACAACTTAGAGAATAAAATATTGAGTAGTCGTCCTGGAGATGTTTGGAGGGTAGAGGAACGAGACGATAATCTATCTTCTATGTATCGTCCACCTTTTGCTTTGCTATACAACGGGCCTTTTAACAACGCGATTGATACTGCAAAAACGCAGAATAAATGGCTGTTAGTGAACGTGCAATCCATGCAAGAATTCACGTCACATATGCTAAACAGAGATACTTGGGCTAACGATTATGTTGCACGGATTATAAAAAAGAATTTTATTTTCTGGCAAGTAAATGATGATACTGAGGAAGGCCAAAAAGTTTGCACGTACTATAAATTAAATTCTTTGCCTGTTATATTAGTAATTGATCCTATAACAGGTCAAAAAATGCGTTCTTGGAATGGAATGGTTCAGCCTGAAAATTTACTAGAGGATATTACATCTTTTATTGATCTTAGCCCCTCAGAATATTATGCTAATTTATTGCATAAACGATCTAGGAAAAATCCTCGCGATGAAATTAAAGAAGATGAAGGCATACAACAGAGTAATGAAATCAAAGAAGTAATGAAGATTTTTTATCCTCCTTTGCCTGAAGAACCAAAGGGTGATAGCAATTTAATTTGCAGAGTTGCGGTTCGCCTTTTTGATGGACGTAGAATACAAAGGAATTTCTTGAAAACTGATTCAATTAAGTTGCTATGGTCTTATTGTTGTGTTGAGTTTGAAGAAGCAGAGACAAGGCCATTTCGATTCAGACAAGTTTTCCCAGGGGCAGTGAAGTTTTTAGAGTATGATAGTAACTTAACTTTTGAGGAGTCAGATCTTAATAATTCTATTGTTTCTGTAACTTGGGAATGAATTCCCATTGATTTTCATAAATGATGTAACTTAGCTTGATTTTTTTTCGATAATGTAGCTTCCTACCAATATCCTTTTTTAGAATATTTCGGAGCTTATTTATTGAAAAAGAGATTTTTTTTCATGGAGAACGATGAACAAACTTACTAATTCAGTTGGACCTCTCTATAACAACATTCATATATAACAACCATTCACTATATAAGTCAAGTTTTACTCGAAACTGATTTTTATGTTATGTTATAATATATATCTTCTATAATAGCACTTTACTATAGCAACCAAAAAATATCGGAATAAATAAGGTTGTTATAGAAAGGTTTGACTGTATTAGTAACGTCCGGGATCAAAGTGAATTTGTATTTTGTTCCTGCTTAAAAAGGAAATTTGAATCTATGTGTAAATTCTAGAATCTGAGTTATAGGTGTGGAAAGATGTTAGAGAAAGATCTACATCATCCCTAAATCCAAATCCAAAAATATCATGCTAAAAAATACTGCTTCTTTCGTTCCAATTGATGTGATGGTGTTTGACAAAACACGAAGGTTAAAAAAGAAATTTTTTTAAAATTTGTAGTCTAGAATAAGATATAAATATTTATATGGTTGTCATTAATCATCTTATTAACATATATAGAAAGGTAACATTCTTCTTTACACGGATTATAGAGGAAGGTGTGGCACTAAACAAAACCTTAATAGTAAAATTTAATGATAGTTTGTCATGTTCAAAACCTGCACTCATGTAATTATCATTTTCTTTAGTTGGTAAACTAATTCAGTCATCTAAATAGTGTGTACTACCACATTAGGTAAGGGACATAAACCATAAAGCTAAAATGTAATTATCTTAATCATAATGTAGTCCCAGATTATTATTTTTTCACATTTTGAATTAGGAAGTCTTTATATTGAAGAAAACCAATCACTCAATTTGCACATCTTTATTGGGTGCAAATATATACTTAATTGTCAATTGAGAGGAATACTTTAATTTATTTATTTTAAACAAGGGTAGATCTTATATATAAACTACATTCATCTAACCGGTAGCTTAAATTATTCAATAAGTAACTTTAAATAGTAGTAATAAATTTCAAACCCAATAAATTTAATTAGATGTGATAAAATTCCAATTCATAAAATTCAAATTTTAAATCTCCATTCTAAATATTTAACAATATTTTCTACATAATGGAGTAATAAATGTGAATCCTATGATCTAAAAAAAGATTAAATGGTTAATCTTTTTTGTTACTTATTTAGTTATAAAGAATGGGAATTAAAATATTCCCTGGTTCTGTATCTTCTGTTTCTGTCCAAACGCCAAACCAAAACTCAATTGTTTAACGTTTCTTCATCATGTGCTTCTGCAATCTACTACACACTCCACACAGTCCACCTTTGTCGGCTCCTTCAACTTGCATTTAATACTGTATTTCCTATATCTGTTTCACTTATTGGCACTAAAGTTCAATACCCTTTTGAAATCTTGAGCTAAAGATTACATCTTTATGTATTTTCATTAAAGATCTTCGCCCCATAGTGAAAATAGAAGAGCTCAGTGTGAATGCTGAAGAAAATGTTGTTTCATTGGAAATCATGGTGGAGGTCACTTTACAAGCAAAATCACTTTGTTTTAAAGTTGGGATTTTCGATTTTGTTATTGGGTCTTGCTTTTAGGCTTTTATTTTCAAGATCTGATGTGATTTCTGAAGTTCAAGAAACCCCTTTTGTCCAAAAGACTCAATCTTTATCGCCTCCAGTTTCTTTCAGTTTGCCTGAAACTGCAGATCAGATTGTTCCTGAAGGTATTTGAGCTTTTTCCCATTCCTGGATTTATATATTTGTGAATAGAAATTGAATATATATATATATATGATATTAGAATGTCATAAAGAAGGTAACTCCTTAATGATCATAAGGAAGAATTGTTGCATAATTGAGACTGTGAAATTTAATTACTTTTGGATCTATTATAGCTATAATCTTTAAAAGTTGAGTTTAACTTTTATGCATCAACGGTGTAAAATGCTTGCAAGTTGCACCATCATGTTGTTTAAATAACAATTGCAAGTAACTCGATGTAATAACATTATCCTAGAATAATTGTAAGTAATATGGTGTAAAACATTCATTACTCTATCAGTGTATATAACTTAAATATATGTTTGTATTAATTACACTGTAGTGGGTGCATTGTTATTCCACATTCAGTGAGCTATGATCATGAATGCGCATCTGCTTCTTCCCCTTCCCTTTTATGATTCTGGTTATTAGATGTGCAGTTGATTAGCAATAATTTGTATGGTTGTGGTTGTAGTAAGTCAAAATGTGCAAAGAATAAATGCTTTGTTATACCCTTTGCTTTTCATTCAGTGTGGAACTCTGTATATTTTTTTATTTTTTTTGGGAGGGGGGATTTGTTTTAACTGGAATCGTTACCTAAGTGTTGAACTTGACAAAGTAAATAGAACATTTTGTTTGATTTAGTTATCTTGCTTTACGTCATAGTAGGTTATAGATCTGTTGACTGATTCTTTAGCTGCTGTCCCTTTATAGTATGTGTCTTGTTTTGGAAAATGTCTCTGTTGTCACATAGTGTGATTTGTTTCCTTTGTGCTATAGAGCAAGCAGGGAGGTGTAACCTTTTCAATGGAGATTGGATTCCTGATCCATCTGGTCCTGTTTACACAAACGAAACATGCAAATTTATTGAAAGCCATCAGAATTGTATGACGAATGGCCGGCCTGATACTGGTTATCTTTACTGGAGGTGGAATCCACGTAATTGCGAGTTACCTCGGTTTGATCCACATAAGTTTCTTCAGTTAGTGAGTAATAAAACATGGGCATTGATCGGTGATTCAATATCGAGGAACCATGTCCAATCATTTCTTTGCGTACTCTCAAAGGTAACTAGTTACAGCCATTGTCAATGGCTCTAAATTGCTTGTGTAAGTTTTAGTTGTTCTTTCGCCATGTTTCCACCATAATTTAGCATTGGCATTGATCAAGTAACAAAATGATCTTTTTGTTCTTCTCGTTGCTTGGAAAATCTTTTTCCATGAAGGCACAATACATTCTGCTCTATTGACTTGAATAAGTTAGCACATCGCTTTTTGCGTAGGGCATTTTGGTTATCCATTCGGTACAAAGGAATGATCTTGGGATTATGATGTTCCACTCCATTCCTTTGTTTGGTATTCTCAATTATGTTCACTCCGTTCCACCCAAAATGTACCCTTCCCCCTTTTGTTGTTGAAAAATGGGGTAGAGAAAAATTGTCCAGAAGTAAAAATTGGACCGGTACAACTTTTCGTACTAATATAAAATGCATTGGAACGCGGATGCCTTGTGCACAGGGCTGCTATTTTTGGCCCATTGGGATTTTTTACTTTAAAAACAGTGGACAGCATTTGTGGCAGCCCAATAAGAAAAGCCAGTCAACTTGGAATGGAGGTAGTATTCATTTATCTCATAAAATTTAGGTGTTTCAAACATTAAAGTATAAGTGTTTAACTTTATATTGCACGGAAGCTGTTAGCCTGTTACTGGGAGATAGCTTGAATGTTTAGATCACCATTATAGTGTCACCAGAGTATTTCCTTTGCTGGTTTCTTTCAATTTAAAATTTTAGTTCGAGCCTTAAAATTCTTCCCTGATCTTCATGTTTGTCTTTGCTTCCACCATTTTTCGTCTTCGTCGGGAAATGCTTGTAACCGGTTAATTACTGAGCTATCAAGTACGGTTAGATATACTTGGGGGTACCAAAAGCCAACCAGTTGCATGGTAACAGGTTTCAGCACATATACTTCGGTTATGAAGACCTTGTAGTGGAGTAGTTGAAGTGAGGAGGGTCCTATGTAAACTGTTAGATGTTTGTATCATCTTGGATCTGCCAAAAGAATCGGACTGCTTATATGACGTTTTAATAAATAAAAAAAGTCTGTTTATCACAGAAGCTATAGTGTGATATAACTATGTTAGTATCTGTTTAACTTTTCGATCTTGGATGTGGCTTTTGGCTGTAATGGATGTTTCACTAATGCCGGTTGAGCCCGATTAATTGCTTGCAATTTTGCTAGTTGTTGAGTGATTATGAGGTGCTATTCTTCTGTCTTTTACAGTTGTATAATCCACAGAAGGATGTGGTGCTACTATTTGAAGGTTCTGTTGTTGTGAACTTGCCACTCTTCTAACTATAGGTTTGTGTTTTTTTTGTTCTGTTATTCTTTTCTAATCTGATTGGACGATCATATTTCAGGTAGAGCAGGCCATTGAAGTATACCATGACAAGGAGTACCGATCCAGGAGATGGTTATTCCCCTCATACAACTTTACAGTTTCAGTTATTTGGTCCCCCTTTCTTGCACAAGCAGCTATATTTGAAGACTACAACGGAGTTTCCACATCTGAGATTGAACTTCATCTGGACAAACTTGATGCGAGTTGGACTGATCAGTTTAACAATTTTGATTATATGATATTTGCAAGCGGTGAGTGGTATGTCAAAACTGCAATCTACTATGAAAACGATACAGTAGTGGGCTGCCACTACTGTCCCAAAAGGAACTTAACCGAGCTTGGTTTCGACTTTGCGTACCGTAAAGTTCTTGGAAATGTTTTCAACTATCTCCTCTCATCAAATCACAAAGGCATGATGTTTTTCAGGACCGCGACACCAGACCATTTTGAGAATGGTGAGTGGTTTAGTGGCGGAAATTGTAAAAGAACCGAACCAGTGAAGGGAGGTGAGTTCAATTTGACCGAGATTAACAAGATTCTACATGAAATCGAGATAGAGGAAATTGGAAAAGCTACAGTTAAAGCTTCTGAGAAGGGTTTGAATCTAAAGCTTTTCGATGTAACTGCCCTTTCGTTAATGAGGCCCGATGGGCATCCAGGTCCATACAGGTATTTTCAACCGTTTGCAAAAGATAAGAATGCAAAAATCATCAATGATTGCTTGCATTGGTGTTTGCCTGGACCTATAGATGCTTGGAATGATATGCTAATGGAGATGGTGTTAAATGGTTAATGGCATAAACTTGTGAAGTGGAAGTTGTTTCTTGAGCAAATAGAGAGGCCAGTTCACGCGATGGCATTTACTGAGAACAGACGTTGCTATGTGTATCCCTACTCTGTGATGTGAATACTAGAGATTTAAGCCACACGATAGGTGCTGCTCGCGACCATGTTCCTCGGGTTAAGCTTCAGTTCGCCTATATATAATTTTTTCATTGGGGAAGGTCATCTTAATTATAATGTTATTGCTTGATTCTCATATACATGGTTTTTCAGATATCTGTAGTGGGAACTTTTTTTTGGGGGGGGGGGGTGGATTTGGAATATTTATAGAGATCTGAATCAAATGAGAATTTGATGTTGATGAATAACAGATTGTGTTGTACACTTGGTACTTCTAAAATTCGCAAGTCACAAGCTAAGATAAATTTGATGCAGTTTTCCACTAATTACTTTGTATTTGATATTCCAAACTTTTGAATGATTGTTAGTAGTTTAACCAACTTCATCATATCTACTTCTCCCCTCTTAGCACTTTATCTTAAAATTTGTAACTGTAAAGTGCTGTTTAGGTTGGTCCTGGAAAAGTGAGCAATATATGCTCTCTGTTAGCCTTGTCTAGGGAAAAAAGGCCTTAAGAATGCAAATTCTGGCAGATCTGCTTAAGCTTTAGCGGACAATTTTTCAATACCTATGCTGGCGGAAGAAAGCAGATACTCGGTGAAGTAGTCGAGGTGCGCGTTCGGGCAAATCTGTTTAAGCTTTAGTAGACAAAGTTATTTGATACCTACGTTGGTGGAAGATAAAAGGTACCCGGTGAAATAGTCGATGCACGCGTAAGCTGGTCAGGACACCATCATCATTAAAAAAACGGATTTAAAAAATAATATTTGTTGAATCACTTATAGTAAGTTCCAAATTGGCCAAATACATAGACAGCTCATTAAACTTGGCCCAATTTTTCATTTTGACACTCTAACTCAATCTTGTTCCATTTTGGCCCTCCAACCACATTTCTTATGTTTCACTTTAACACAAAAGCGGACTAGATTCAGAGTGAGTTGCCTCACCTAGGCGCGTGAGGGAGATTGTTTTGGGCAAATTTCCTTCTCCAACGGTAATAACATAAATGTTTGCCCCATATTTAATCCCCCTCTATCTCAACATTATTCCATTTTGACCCTCCAACTTTATTTCTTATGTTTCATTTTAACACGAAAGCTGACTAGTCACATAGTGTGAATTGACTCACATGGTAGGCGCGTGAGGCAGATTGTTTATGGAAAAACTCCTTCTCCAACAGTAATAAAATAACTTTATTACTGTTGGCCTCATTTTTAATCTCCCAACTTCCTTCCCCCATATTTTATCTTCATTATTTCCTTCCTCATTTACTGTTTATATGAAAACCGACCGATTTCAGTTTGTTTCTTAAAAAATAAATTTTGCAGAACACTAAAAGAGTTTCCTACATTTTTGCGCCAAAAAGAAAAATGATCGAAGTTGGTCGGTTTCGTAAAAAAAAAATTAAAAATAATATATTTTGAAATAAATTTTATATTTTGTGAAACGTGTGTGCATGCATATCCTGAAATACCCACAAATTTTATAAACTTCCGAACCGCTAAATTTTCGAAACCGCGAACTTTCGAACCCGTAATGGAACAAGGTTGAGATAGAGTGCCAAAATGAAACATAAGAAATAGAGTTGGAGGACCAAAACGGAACAAGGTTGAGATAGAGTGCCAAAATAAAAAATGGAGCCAAATTCAATGGGTTGTCTATGTATTTGGCCAAGCAAGTATGTATACGCGCTGCATTTTTACGTCGGATAAAAATTTTTGTGTTAAAATAAAACATAAGAAATGTGGTTGGAGGGCCAAAATGGAACAAGATTGAGTTAGAGTGCCAAAATAAAAAATTGGGCAAAGTTTAATGGGTTATGTATTTGGCCTTCCAAATTATTGTCATTATTGGAGTTGCAGTCTAAAGATTACATTTTTCATCTAGTTCGACCAAAATCCCTTTCTTTTGAGTCACTATCCCTCACTTTCTGTGGGTCCACCACTGCTTTATTAAATAAATAAAACAAAAGAAGAAGAAAATTAAATTGGACTTATTTTGATTTTCCCTTTTTGGATTTAAGTTGTCTATTGGATGAGCTTTTAAAAAATTTTCCAAGTGAGGGACTGTTTAAAAGGATAGTGGCAATCCAAATCCAATTCTACTAACGGTAAAAAATTTCAAATACCTTGGAACTCAAAGTGCTCTTTGGAAACATAGTGGCTTTTGAATTTGAAAAAACTAACCGTTGGCTCCCCACTTTCCTATATAAACCCCCCTTTTTCTCCACCCTGTAGTCCTATACCATTAACTTTTACTCTTTCTAGCTTCAACCTATTGTTCAAACCCCCCTCTCCTCCCCCCTCCCCCTCCATATCCTAGCCATGGCTACCACTGCTGAGATGGCCCTCGTCGCCGAACTTGTCCCCGCAAAGAAGGGGAGGTCGAGGAGGGCGCTGAAGCAGAAAAATCCATCATCGAATGAAGCCAATATATTGGCTGCAATTGTAACTCAGTCGCCTTCACTGGCGATGCCAGTGGACGACTCTGTTAAAGAGAATCTTGAAACCCTCTCACAGCCAAGATCCGAAAAGAAAACAAACAAGAGAGGGGCCTCAAAGGCTAATAAACAAACAGAAAATGAAAATTCTTTTGAGAAAGAGTTGCTAAAAATGCAAGAAAAACTTCAAAAGATGACACTTGAGAAGGAGCAGACTGAGGAAATGTTGAAAGCTAGAGAGGATATGTTGAAGCAGAAGGAGGAAGAGCTCGAAGCTCGGGATAAAGAGCAAGAAAAGCTTCAAATTGAACTCAAAAAGTTGCAGAAAATGAAAGAGTTTAAACCAACCCTGGTATGGTTCTTAAATCTTGTCTATACTAATTTCTTCTTTGTAGCATTCCTTGTAGCAAAGCTGACATTTTTATCGTTTGGGATTGAGACGCAGTTGATTTTATATTTCATAAAAATTCTTGTCTGTAACTAGTAATCCTAAAGCTGACATTTTTATTGTTAGGGATTGAGGTGTAGTTGATTTTATATTTCATTAATTCTTGTTTGTAACTAGCAATCGCAAAGCTGACATTTTTATTGTTTGGGATTGAGGCGTAGTTGGTTTATTTCATTAAATTCTTGTTTGTAACTAGTAATCCCAAAGTTGACATTTTTATTATTTGGGATTGAGGCCTAGTTGATTTTATTTTTCATTAATACTTGTTTGTAACTAGAAGTTCCAACACTGACATTTTTGTTGTTTGGGATTAAGGTGTAGTTGATTTATATCTTAGATATTCTTGTTTGTAACTACTAGTTGTTTCAAAGCTGACATCTTTATTTTCATTTTTCATTTTTCATTAGAATTTCCCTATAGTGCAATCTCTAAGGGACAAAGAGGAGAAAAAAGAGAAGAAGAAGGCCGATCCTTCGAAGAAAAGACCAGCAGCGCCGTACCTATTGTGGTGCAAAGACCAATGGAATGAGGTATTGCGACAATCTTAGTTCAAATGTTCATTGCATTTTGTGCTTTTTTAATATCCTGGTTTTATTATAGTGGGAATTTGTTATTTCAGGTGAAAAAGGCTAATCCAAATGCTGAGTTCAAGGAGATATCAAATTTATTGGGGGCAAAGTGGAAAACTATAAGTGCAGAAGAGAAGAAGCCTTATGAGGAAAAATACCAAGCTGAAAAGGAAGCTTACTTGAAAATTGTCGGAAAGGAGAAGCGCGAATTAGAAGCTATGAGGCTCTTAGATGAAGAGCAGAAACAGAAAACAGCTATGGAATTGCTTGAACAATATATTCAATTCCAACAAGGAGCAATTGAAAATGAAAACAAGAAGAAAAAGTAAAAGTTCCCTTTCTCTTGAGTCGTATTTATTTTTGGTGCTTACCAACTTCAAATCTTATACTCGCCTCGTTAATTCATCTTTATAGGAAAGAAAAAGACCCCTTGAAACCAAAGCAACCATTGTCAGCATTTTTCCTGTTTACAAATGAGCGTCGCGCTGCTCTACTTGTTGAGAACAAGAATGTGAAGGAGGTAATGATGAGTTTCATTGTTTGTCCGACTGCTCTACTTGCTTGGGATTGAGGCATAGTTGTTGTCATTATTGTTTATTGGGATTATTAAATTTCTAAACTTAGTTTTTCACAATTTATAGGTGTCAAAAATTACTGGTGAAGAATGGAAGAACATGACAGAGAAACAAAAAGCGCCTTATGAAGAGGTCTTTTACTTTGTCTTGGAAAATTGAAAACAATGTTTCTATTTTTAGAAGCTTAGAAATGTTGTTGTTACATATGCAGATGGCAATGAAGAGAAAGGAGCAATATCAGCAAGAAATGGAAGTTTATAAGAAGAAGAAAGACGAAGAGGCTGCTGAACATTTGAAGGAAGAGGAGGAATTGATGAAACTTAAGAAACAAGAAGCACTTCAATTGCTCAAAAAGAAAGAAAAGACGGAAAATTTAATCAAGGTTCTTATTATATATTGTTTGCTCTAGCCATTCTTGATCCAATTTCTGATTAGGCTATGAAACTCGAATTAGCTTATTGATTTGGTTTTTTGTTGTGGTAATTAGCAGAAAACAAAAGAAAATCGCCAAAAGAAGAAACAAAAAGAAGACAATGTTGTGGATCCTAACAAACCAAAGAAGCCTGCTGGATCATTCTTTCTTTTCAGCAAAGAGGAAAGGAAGAAACTAGTCGAAGAGCGGCCTGGAATCAACAATTCTACTATTACTGCTCTCATTTCACTGAAATGGAAGGTAAATAAGGAGAGAGATTAAGTTTCATGCAGTGTATATATTTTAATGCTATTAGATTAATTTGACCTATAACATGTAGCTCTTCGTAGCAAGCCTCTTATATAGTAACCTGAAGAATAGAATAAAAATTTGTTATAACCAATTAAATTGAACTGACTGACTCAGTCCAAAGTATACATATTTTTCTATAGTGTGTGGTTGATATGTATGCTATTGTTTTGATTTGTAGGAAGTGAGTGAAGAAGAAAAACAAGTGTGGAATAACAAAGCAGCTGAAGCAATGGAAGCATACAAAAAGGAAATGGAAGAGTACAACAAATCTGTTACAGAAAAGCAGAACAACAATTAGAAGTGGTAGAAATAACTATAATATGTTCAACATAACATGTTGAACATAGAATGATTGCTAGTTAGTTGAAGTAGTTATTAGGTATCATTCCAATTTTCCTTCTTGTTTAGTTGTTCTCTTTGCTAATGTCCTTTTCATTTGACTTCTAATGGATGACTTTAAAGATTTAGACATTTTGAGTATTCACCCAAACTTTTTCAAGTGTCCGAGCACTACATAGAAGTTTGAATATCTAAACAAGAGTACACATCAAACATACAATCTTTGTGGCCGATATTCTTCCAAATTTTGACAATCCAACTCCATAAATTAATGCAATGTGGAATTATTCTAGTCAAAATTAATTTCTTTTTTTTTTTTCATTTAAAAATTATGTGAAACTAGCTTTGCTGGCAGTACTAATTATTGCCGTTGCAAAATGACAATAATATTAGATGTTCATAAGAGCCACTAAATTGATTCAGACCTTCGGAGTTTTTTTAAAACAAGGTTCTGTCTTGACAAATGACTAAGGTCAATTTTCTTTTCTTTATTTTGATTGTTTTTTTTAATGATTTATACAATTATTATCTTAATGATTTCCACCAAGCTGGTACCAAAAAATGTGATCCTCACTAGCGGGAGACAACTGACAAGATTCATAAGTCTTTAAGAAGTACTTTCTAGGATCCCTTTTAGTCTATATTAAGAATAAATTTTTACTTGTCCACTTTAACAAATTAATAAGAATTTATTATTATTTTCATTAGGTAATCACAATCTATCACCCTCAAAATCGGATAACAATTAAATTTGTAAGTGGTTTCAAGAATACGCGGATTTATTTGACACAAAGCAGAAGTTTAGATCAAAACCACACGAGGAGGACAATTTAAGCCTTAATGTGGTAGGTATTTGCCCTCGATCTAGGCTCGTAACACAACAAACACTGATGAACGAAAGCAGAAGAACAAATAACAGAAAAAATAATGTACTTTAGTTACAATTCGTGTTACAATGTACTTTATGGATTATCAGACTAGTAAAGGAGTCCTACTTTAGTTACAATTCTATAAAAGGTAAAAAAATCTTTTGATCCAGTGATTGCCGGTTCTTTATCGGTTTGTGCCGAGATTCCCGCCGTAATATCCGGTCGGTCACAGATATTTTGGTCTTCCGTTGGCTATGCTGACAATGTTTCTTCAAAATTGTTTGGGGCTAGGACCGATTCCGGGATCATGGCCTCAATATTCTCGAAGGCAGGCGTCCTGTCTACGGGTTATAACTCGGTGGGACTTGGGGTCGATCTTCAATCCTTTATTGTCATGTCTCGAGCCTGGCTTACCATGTCGGATGTTAGGATGCACCACGAGCTCGATTTCGACCGTATACGGATAGTCACCTCATTTTTCGGAGAGCAGACGACGAGAAACGACATGAGCTTCCGATTCTTACTTCGATACATCGTGACAGAAACGACAAAACAACTAAAACGTCTCGTCAGTCAAGTTTTGATGGCATTAAATGCATATATGAGCCGCTGGTCGGCCATTCCTAGATGCGAACCATTGCTGAAATACTATAAATACATCTTCCTTTGTTCATTTTAACTTTACATCCAAACTTTCTACCCTCGTATCCTTAAGATTTTAATATTTTCTAGTGCTTTCACTCCGGTTATCTGAGATCCTTTACAAGAACTCTTGTTTATCTCCATCTCAAGCCATCAAGTACAATCCTTCAACTTCCTTTCTTTCTCCATCCTTCCTCCATTTTAAAGAAATGACAAAGACTTCCAAAACAGTTCCCCAGAAAGAAACCCCTTCTACTCCGCGGCCGGCTACTAAGGCCGAGGAAACTGTTTCGCGTACTACCGTCGACGAACCAGTACCGAAAACCCTTTTGAAAATGTTCATCCCCAGAGGATGCATGGTCAACCCTGATTTCAAGGTTGAAAAATCTTCCTCCGTACAAGGCCGGTGTGAGGAGGTCTTGAGATACATCTGCTCGATCACTGAAGAAGTCCTCCCTACGGTCCGAAAAGGCTACAATTGGGCCGATAAGGGCATAGTGATCCCTGACGATGAAGCTATTACCACCCATGTCGAGGGATACCAAAATGTTTACACTTATGCCTTTACATTGGGCTCGATGGACCAGGTTATCATAGATTTCTGTAAGAGGTACGAGGTATGCCTCGGTCAGATTCATCCTTCGCTCTGTAGGATCATGATCCTCCTCCGGTTCTTCGTGAGCAGAATCGATGGGTGCTCGTTCACCGTCGACCATCTTCTATGCTTGCACAGTCCCTGAATCTTCCGGGGGGGACTGATAAAGCTCACGCGCCAGGCCAGCAAAGCCCCGTTCTCGAGTATTGATGAAGACCGGGATCAGGGCTGGCAAGGCCGTTTTGTCCGAGTGAGGACTTCGGACCTGATCCCAGCTGAGCGCATGCCATTCCCCGAGAAGTGGAATATATCACATAAGTATAATTTTATTTTCGAAAGTCGATTTTATACTTATTCCCTTCTTTCTTATCGGTGTTTTGTGGCAGTGCAGCCATCGCTCGGGTCCCGAATGTTGTCCCTCGACTCAAGGAGTGGGTTGTGGGTATTGTATCACAGATGCCCTACTCCGAGCGCTCATGGCACAAGCTCTCGAAGGGCCGTTGGGAGGCTCGTTCCTATGGTGAGACTCCTTTCCTGAGTAGGTAATATTTGGATTCCTCTTTTATCATTAAGTCCTCACTCCCTTTACTTCTTTTTGCATGTTTATCCAAGGTTGCTGAATTGAAGCCTTCAGCCGGTAGCGAGGACTTACCTACCGAGTCCCCTGCTCCGAGACAGGCCGAAGAGAATAAAAGAAAGAGGGCTCCCAGTTCCCCATGCTCGGAGAAAAAGAAAACAAGAAGAAGGCTGGTGCACATGCTAAAAGACAACATCAGTGCCTGAGCACCACCTTCGGATTCGCTCTACCGGCTAAGAGACGAGTCCGAAGAAGAAGAAGAAGCCTTTGTCCTGATGGCCCGCATCCCGTCGCAGCTCGAAGGGCAAGGGGCCTCCGAACCAGAGAATCTCGAGATCGACCTGCCTCAAGCTAAGGAGGTCGATGAGGAGGGTGGGGCCTAGGCTTCCCGGGATGCGGGCAGTGCCCCGAAGAAAGCACTCGGTGTGATAGATATCACCGAATCACCCTCATTTACTGAGTCCATGTATAACGGGGCCCAAACGGTGAAAGAGCGTCCCAACGAGGTGGCCATGGAGCGGACGACCCCTTCCGCTGCTTTTTTGATGGCGCGGACTCCACCGCCACAGAGGACGTCACCAGATTGGGTTACTTAGAGGTACCGAAGAAGAGTCCATCTTCGGGAGAAAACGGGTCTTCCTCGAGCCCTAAACTGATCAACCGGTTCCCAGCTCCGAGTATGGATCCTGACCGGAAGTGATCCATCATCATCTCTGTTCCGAAGGATGCCCGGGTCCTCTCCGCCCTCGTAGGGGGGGCAGCTACCTTCGGTGCCTAGTGACCGAGGAAGACCAAGCCAAGATGAACGAGGTAGACGCGCCCTGCCTGTTCAATGAAGCACAACATGCGCTGAATCGGGTAACTTCAGATATCTCTCGATGACTTCAATTTCTCTTTTTGCATTCAGACTAATCCATAGATAATCCTAACATTTTTCTTTGTATTTGTAGGCCTCGGTGTTTCATCATGAAACTTTCCTTTGGTATCGAGACGAGCTGAACCAGCTAGAAGCCGAAGTCTCAGGGCTCATTGAGAAGAGAGACACCTACAAACTCCTCAGCGAGCAACGTGAAGGAGAGGCTAAGAGTCTTCTAGCTGAGTTAGAGGTGGCTCGGAAGGAACACGCCGACCTGGTTGAACAGGTAAAAATATTTGAAGTTTATGATGATGCGCTAGACATGGTGACTAACGGTCGGAACCCGCAGGTCCAACAATCGATCGGATCGACCAACTCCGAGCCGAGATGGATGCAGTTAAAGTCGAGGCCGAAGAATGGAGAAGCAGGAAGGACCGCCTGGCCTCGAAAAAAGAGACTGCTCGGGCGCAGTTGACCTCGGCAGAGGTCCAACTTCGGGCGACAAAGGAAAAGGCCGAGGTGCAGGCCCAAACAATTAAGGAGCTCCAGTCTCAGCTAAGCTCAGCCGTCTCCGATCGAGAAACCCTTGCCAAGGAGCTCAAAATGGCCAAGTCGGTGGTTGAGGTGACCAAAATTGATGTCGAAGAGATGGTGGCCCAGTATAAGGCCGACGTCAAGGCAGCCCAGAACTGCTTAAGGGACATGGTCAAATACATGAAGTGGCATTCCCGAAGGGAGGCCCTTGAGGAGGTTCACGCTCGGGGTTTTGATGTGCCAACCGAGATCGCAGCCGCTAAGGGGTTTGAGGCCGAGGCCAAGAAGTTGGCATATCCCGAGGATGAAGAAGACTCCGAGGTCCTGATGTCGAGGCGGGCTCCAGTGGAGGCCAAGTCGTTTAAGTACTTTGTGTACTTTTCTTTGTTTTTGTACTCTTTTTATTTTTTTTTTGGTTGAGGTTGTTTGGCCTTTGTAAATTTTTCTTTGTTTTTGCTCCTTTGTGCTTTTTGTTGAGGCCGTATGTCCTTTGTAAAGATATTTTTATATATATAAGGATCTTTTTCCCTCCGACAGTTTCTAGGCTTGCTTCTTTTCACTTTTTTCTTTATGATTGTGAAGATAGCGAAATGCCTTAGCATGTAATATTTAGATCTTGCCTGGAGGTTCGAACAAGCCTTTCTTTCGATATTATTTTGTTTACGATTTGTGGGGTCTTGGTATGACTAGAAGCTTTCCCCAAAACACTTAGAACTTTTTAGATGATAATTTTGCCGATGGTAGCCTTTTGAACCGATTTAGAAATTTTGAAGGCCTTGTTTTTTGTTACGGGTCTCGAATGTCTCCGAGCCATTTTAGTATAGTTGTAGCCTTTTTAGTTCGGGTGTTGCCCAATGGGCTTGTACCCCAAATTATCCGGGCTTGCCCAAGATAATAGTCCCCGAATGGGGATGACCGTAGCCTTTAATGTTCGGGCACTGCCTAATAGGTCTTGTGCCCCCGTGCTTTGATAGCGTGGGCCGTTTGAGTTTGTCTTTAGATGGCAGTCCCCGAGTGAGAGCGATCCTTTGAACCCGGATAAAGGCGGCCCTTGGGCTCGATATCTTTAGGGGTTCGAATGTAGGAAATTCCTTAAGAGAAAAGAAAGAAAAGAAATTATTTAAGGGACAAGATATTTATCCGCAAGGTAGAAACTTTTTTTTATTTCTGTGCGTAATATATATGGTTACACATGTGTACAAGCTTTGTGTCAGGGCTCGAGCAGTCTATGTGGGCACGGTTCATTTGACCGTTTGGCCCTTACAGTAAATCCTATCGATCGAGTCGAGACCATTCGATCACAAAATTGCTTTCCTTGCTAAAGTCATTATCCGAGGGTGATGCCTGATGTCACCCAAACTCACACCACTAATTGGGATTGTGAGGCGGTCAATGCAATTATAAATACCCAACACGAATCGGGGTCGATTCCATAGAGAGTTTTATGTTGGATTAGGTATATACCTAGTCTAAGTATATGACTTGCCCAATATTGCACTTCCACATATTCGGTTGTTTCTTTTCTACTTCTAATTTTTATGCTAATGCTTGTAATTGAAAAGCTAAGGGACAATGTTTTTGGTATTGTTGTTTTTCAAGTTATAAAAGATCTAGGGCTGTAACTTCCGCCTAGTTGGTTACCTAACGGATTGAGAGCTTTAGGGCATGTTTAGTTGGTCGGGATACAATATAGCAATCACACGCGAATTACTCACTCTATACCTCTCGGTAGTTTGAGTGATTTTGCCCAATTTGGCTTTCTCAAGTCCAAATGGGTATCTCACGAAACAAGTGATAGATGCTCAAGTCGGGTCTTACTATCTCTAGATTCGACCCTTTAATTGGGGCTATCAATTTCTCGAGTTCACCCCAATTTCTTGTTAGCCAAGTTTTCCTAGACTTAGTCTCTCTTTCTCAAGTAGAGACTTAGTAAATTAGGCATGAATCAATATTTTCAACCATCAATTCTTAAATTCAAGGAAGAACTAGGCTAAATATCATATACCTAATCATAAATAAGCCCTAAATCAATTACCCATTAATTATCCATACTAGGGTTGGGTCACAATCCTAGCTAAGGGTTTAACTACTCATAGAAAACGAAGAAATTAAATAAGAAACTAAGATAAAACTCATAATAGATGATTAAGGGAAGAAAATCTAATGTTAAAATGATAAACTATTACAAAGTTACCCAAAACAGTAAAGAAAAACGGCTATCTATTTTCTAGTGTTCAAACTTAACCTAAAAATGACAAAAAGATCTATTTATACCCAGCTAAAATTATCGGACAAAATTTTCCCTGCGGAGGTTGTGCGGCCGCAGAATTCTGTGTGCAGTCAACATTTTGAGGCTGACTTGACAGGGTGACCTTCTGCGGCCGCATAATTCTGGGATGCGGTCGTACTTCTTCTGATTGTACGGACCGCACATTTCTGAGTACGTCCACACTCTTGGATATGACTTAGACCTGGATAAATTTTGCGGACCACACATTTATGAGTGCGGCCGCACTTTAGCATTCTGCGGCCGCACAATAATAGTGCGGTCCGCACTTCTTCAGGCCCCAAAACACCATCTCTCTGAAGCTTGTCTTCTGCGGCCGTATAATAATTGTGCGGTCCGCAATTTGTGAAGGAATTTTGACAGTGGATTTTCATAGTTTGCGGCCGCACACAGTATTGTGCGGTCCGCACTTTGCTCTTTTTTGCTGTGTTTTGGTCCTTGTTCAATTTTACTCCTTCTTGAGTTGATTTTTATCTTTTTGGCTCGTTTCCCAATATTCCTGCGAGAAAGCAGATTTCATTAGTTCTCGGGAATACCTGTAAGCATTTTTGAGCTAAAACATAAGTAAAAAAGTGCCAACAAGTGGTCAAATCCCAACTTATCAACTACCCCAAACTTAAGGTTTTGCTTGTCCTTAAGCAATTAAGGTAATTCTCACCTTCACTAGAAAAAAAACTATTACAGCTGTCCTAAGTTGAATCAAACACACATCAATTGGGACCAACAATTACCCACACACTCATGAATCATTAACAAGCCCATAATTTGAATGTTAAAGCACAAATAGCTCTAATGTGACGCTTGAGCATCAAGAGTTGACTTTATTCATCCAGGAAGTTCGCACTTTCATATAGGTCATTGTGGATCCCAAACTCCTCCTATACTCTCTGGAAGCTCATCTCACTCAAGAATATAACACTCAATGCAATGATTCGAGAGAGGTTCGCTCATTACTCTCAAAAGAATGTCACAAGCCCAGCTCTAAGTACCATATGCTTGCCCCTCATGTAGCTCACCACTAATGTAAGCTTACCCGGCTTGAGATCACGTAGGGATTTTTCGGCATGTAATGAAGGCTTTTGGACTAAGGAGGAAAATATTGGAATGGAATTGGTTCATTTTTCCTTTAGCACTCCATTTTCTCTTTTTGGCTCATATTTTGCCGACTCTTTGAGTAATTTTTTCTTTAGGGGAACTAGAGAGACTTGACATCACTCTTTCTTGGTCATGCTATTCATATTCTCCTTCTTTGTTTTCTCCATGCTTTGCACTTTTGCTTTCTATTGAATATTTTCAACCCTTTCACATTATTCACTTTCTTTTTGTGTTTTTCTCTTGTTCTTTCTTTCTTTTTCTTTTTCTTTGCCTTTCCTCTTCTTCATTTCTTTTCTCTTTTTGGTACCATTTTTAAACTCCTCGTCTCCCCCCCAAACTTATGTTTTTCGCCATTTGTTTCTCATGAGTGCTAAGGAAAGCTCTGGTGCCAAGAGAAGGTCATTATAAAACAGATAAAGGCTTGTAACGTGGTCATCGAATAAAAGAAGCTTTCGGCTCAAAAAGGTTGACTAAGGATGATATCATTGGTGGGCCATGAAAGTTTTCAAAACGGGTCAAGGAGAGCCTACAATCACCTCTCAAGCCAAACTAACTTAGAATTTCGCCTAGAGACACATTCGGGGCAAGTTATAGACCATTCGTACGAGTACTTGGACTTGTAACGAAATACAACCAGATTTTTAAAGAGAATAGAGTCGAGGGCCTACCACAACCGCATTCAAGATTGAAAATCGCTAATGGTTCAACTAAATCACCCTATGATTGCCTAAGTCAACACAAGAGTCACAAGGTCACTAACTAGATCCTTTTCTTTCCAAAAACTTATTTTTAACCATAAGCGTGTAGTTAAGTGTGTTGGTACCAAGTGAGGCATGCTTGACTCTTATTTATTCATTAATACTATTGTTTCTACCTAAACATCAAGAACAGACTCGATCCCTTAAGAAGTTTGTCATGCCATCCATTGTTAGGAAGAGCCACCCGGTTCACACAAAACTCACCTTTGGAAAGAACTGTGGCCTAAAGAAAATCAAAGGCTTATTGTTCACTTAAACGTAAAAAGAAGCTAACAAATCAGAAAGAAGCTATTAAAGTAAAACCAAAGACTTATTGTTCACTTAAACATAAAAAGAAGCTAACAAATCAGAAAGAAGCTATTAAAGTAAATAATAAGCTATACTATTAAGAAAACAAAATGAAGAAGCTATGAAATAAACTACTGAAAGTGAGACAAATGAATATACAAACCAAGGAAAATAGAATATATACAAGAGGGATGAATATATACATAATAAGAGAGAAAATAAAGATAAAAGAAAAAGAGTATTAAAGTTATTACATGCCAATGTCATCAAATCAAACCAAAATTGATCACCCCCCTGAATAAGAACAAGCATTGTCCTCAATGCTTAGCAAAATCAAAATAAGGGAGGGTATAGAGTAAATAAAACTCCCTATGTGGCCTTAGGGTGACTGTCAGCATCACCACCCTCGGGCTCCTCCAACTTTATCTCATCATCATCTGGCTGGGGAACAACAGGGTTGGCGAGCATCTGAAGCATCTTCTCAGCAGTGTGGGCAGCAAGATCTGGCTCATCAGACTGGCCAGCTGGTGCCTCTAATGATGGTGTTGTTGGGTCTGCTGGTACTGATGGATCTGTCTCCATCAGTAGGTCAAATGGAAAATCACTCACGGCTGCGATCTTCGTCACCTCCTTCCTCAATCTCTCCACTGATTTCTTTGAAGCCTAGGATTTTCGCATCTTCTTCACCTGCTTTCCCAACTCCTCAATAGCTCCCCCATGAGCCACCAGTGTATCCATAATGGTCTTCTGGTTCTCCAGTATCTTCTTCAATGTTTCCTCTACTGACGGAGGAACCTGTGGTGCTGCTGGGGTAGAAGACTGAGCTGCAACAACGCTGGATATGTCAGACAGCTTAGAAATGGCTGTCTGCATCCAGTTATTGAGATTCGCCAATGTCTGGGAGACCCTCAGCATAGTGAGTGGATAAGTGGATGAAGCTGACACTGGTACTGAGGCTGATGGTCTAGAAGATGAAGGTGGTGGCATGTCAGCTGTCTCGGTGGAAGGCCCGGCTGTTGTAAGAGGTATGTGAGTTGTAGATGGCTCAGCAGCAGACTCTGTACCCACCACCGATGGCTTATCAGACTGACCAACAGTGGTAATGGCCTTACCCTTGAACTTTGGGTTGTCCGCACCCTGCAGGTGGTACCATGAGAAGGGCTTCTTGGCCCTTACTTTCGTATCAAATGTCCTTGGCTCTACCTTTGCATCGTTGAAATATTCTGTGAGGGTGTTGGGATATGGGTAGGAGCTTTCACCTTTTCAGATAGCTATTGTCATGTTGTCCAACATGATGGCACCCACATTGATTGGGTACCCGGCCATAATCGAAGCCACCAAAACTTCTCGGGGAAGAGGGAGATTGTTCTCATTTCTGCTCAGGTCTATACGTCTGCACACAAAGGTCTGCCACCCTTTTGCTTCAAAATTTAGGGTGGCCCGAAGGATAGGAACCCCTACTGTGATCCACGGTGGTGGTGGTCCTCAAGCAGCCAAAATCTCAGCTAGCCAAGGGCGAGCTGCATCACCCATAGCAAGTTTCTCACCTTTGTTATTTTGGTACCCTTCTTTATGTGAGCCACATTGGCATAGAACTCCCGAACCAAGTGCTCATTTGCATCGATGACACTTTGGGTGAACCACATCCACCCCTTTCACTCCCGGAACTGTCGAAGGACATTTGGATTGTATTTATCCATATCCTTCATTAAGAACTGTCGCTCAAGTGTGAGCTATATCTGGGGCCACCACTCTCTGAACGTTGTGAAGGGTGTCAAACTCACAAACCGATCCTCTCATGCTTCCTTCTTCTTCGACCTCTCTAGGTCGCCCACTCGAGTATCACCTCCTCTACCATCATCATCATCATCTATTGCCACTGGTGCTGGAGGATTAGGTGTAGAGGAGGGCTCTGCACCTTGGCTACCAGCATCGGAACCCTCAGAAGAACTTGTTGTAGTCGAGGGTTTATTGCGCAATTGATATCTCCCAATGGGCTGTGGTGGTTGGGACTGGGCCTCAGGTTGTACCTCCATTGAATGACCCTCGGAGGCTTCCCTAGACGGGGCATATGAACTAGATTCTGAGGGCTCTGTGGCCCTACCTCTCTCAGTGGTCGGCTTTTTGGCGATTGCTTTAGATTGCACTCCCAGTGGGTGAGTGCATTTTCCTCTGCCTTGGGAGGGCTCACCTCTCCCTTTAGATGTATCGCCTCTACCTTATGAACGAACCATTGTCTACAATATAAGGTACATAAGTCAGTTGGAGTTCAAAATAATTTAAACATTTGCAGTATAGTTGCAGGACAAAAGTCTACAGAAGAGACAGTGCGGACCGCATAATTTTGATTGCGGCCGTAGACTGCCATGTGCTAACCGCACAATTTTGAAGTGTGGTCGCACACCCTGAAGTGCGGACTGCAAAATTTTGAGTGCGGCCGCATAATTTCAAGCTGAGAATACTGGTTCTCTAAAGTTCCCAAGTATGGTCGCACATATTTTTCTGCTGTCGCACAATTTTTCTGCGGACCGCACAATTTTGAGTGCGGTCCGCACTTTTCAAGCAACATTTTTTCCCTAATTTAAAGATCGGCAGACCGCACAATTTTGTGTGTGGCCGCATAATGTAAAATTTCACGGCAGTGAAGTTTGCCATGGTTGCACAATTTAGACATGGTATTTGCAAATTAAGCATGATGAATGGTCTACCCAGTCCCCAAAGAACATACATGAAATTACCCACATGGTTTTAATTACATATGAAGAACATTTGACAATTTATTTTAGGCCTAAAAATAACTAAACTAATCAAGAACAAAAATTAAGAAAAATGGAAAAATCTAACATGGATTGAACATACCAGTGATGAAGGATGCAAGTGAAAATCTAAACTTGATGAATTGATTATGAAGTGTGATCTATTTTGTGATGCACAGTGTTTGTTTAGGGTTCAAGACTTCAGAGTGTGTAAAGTTATGAATAGTGTTTAGAGGCCCTATTTATAGGTTGACCAAGTCAGTCAAAAGGTGAGCTAAGTGCGGCCGCACAATTTTGAGTGCGGTCCGCACTCTTTACCTGGACTTGTGCTGAGATTCTGCGGTCCGCACAAAAGTGCGTGCGGCCGCAAAAATTTATGTGGTCCGCACATTTTTATGTTCGGCCGCAGATTGGCTATTCTCTGCAACTCAAAACTTCAGAGAGTTCACATTTTTGGGTCTCCAGTTGTACGGCCGCACAAAGAATTGTGCGGCCGCCAAGTATTCTCTACGGTTGCAATCATAATTGTGCGGTCCGCACAATAAATGTGCGGTCCACACTTTTTCAACACTTGGCCAATTTTTCAATCACAGTACCTGCAATGCATACTCATTCCTGCAAATCACTTCAAAACCAGTTAGCTCAATACAAAACCTATCTAAAAAGAAAGAAAATGAAAAATGAAAAGAAACATGGGTTGCCTCCCAAGAAGCGCCTGATTTAACGTCGCGGCACGACGCATGTTACTATCAATCACTTGAAATGGATTAACTCTACAACGTGGCCATCATCAGCTTTGCCAAGATAATGTTTCACCCGGTGACCATTGACTCTAAACACTTCATCATTCTTGTTCTTCAAGTCTAGTTCCCCAAAGGGTGTTTCATGCACAACCTCAAACAGACCACTCCACTTGGACTTCAACTTTCCCGGAAACATCCGTAATCGAGAATTGAACAACACAAGATCACCTTCTTTGAATTCCTTGTTCTGGATGTACTTGTCATGGAGGTACTTCATCTTGTCCTTATATAAGGACGAACTTGAATATGCATGGTACCGGAATTCATCAAGCTCATTCAATTGTGCCACCCTCAAGTTGGCGGTGACATCACATTCAAGATTAAGCTTCTTCAATGCCCACATAGATTTGTGCTCAAGTTCCACTGGAAGGTAACAAGCTTTCCTGAACACTAACCGGTACAGAGACATACCAATCAGTGTTTTGTAAGCCGTCTTATAAGCCCAAAGAGCATCATCAAGTTTCTTTGACCAATCCGTCCGATTGGCATTCACAGTCTTTGACAAAATACTCTTGATCTCCCGGTTGGAGACATCGACTTGCCCACTTGCTTGAGAATGATAGGGAGTCGACACTTTGTGAGTGACACCATACTTTGTGAGTAAGGTATCAAAAGCTTTGTTACAAAAGTGTGACCCCCCATCACTAATAATGGCCCTTGGAGTACCAAATCTCGTGAAGATGTTCTTTTTCAAAAATGCCACCATACTTCGAGCTTCATTATTGGGTAAAGCCACGGCTTCAACCCACTTTGTCACATAATCCATAGCTACCAATATGTAAGTGTTCCCACAAGAGCTCATAAACGGACCCATGAAATCAATTCCCTGCACATAAAAAATGTCAATCTCCAAGATGGTGGTGAGGGGCATCTCATTTTTCTTTGAAATCCCACCGGCCCTTTGACATTCATCACAACGCTTGACGAGATCGCTAGCATCCTTGTAAAGAGTAGGCCAATAGAATCCACAGCTCAACGCTTTTGTTGTCGTTATGGCTCCCCCATGGTGACCACCATATGGTGAAGAGTGGCAAGCCTCAAGAATTTCCACTTGTTCCTCCTCCGGTACACATCGTCGAATCACATCATCGGTACAAATTCAGAAGAGATACGGCTCATCCCAATAATAGTCAAGGCAATCCCGTATGAGCTTCTTCCTTTGGTCTGAAGAGAACTCATTCGGTACTATACCACTCACAAGATAATTGGCTAAATCGGCAAACCATGGCATCCCGATCATTGAAATGGCTTGAAGCTTCTCGTCAGGGAAGGAATCATTTATCTCAAGGCCGTCATGTGGACTCCCCTCCTCCTCCAAACGAGATAAGTGGTCCGCCACTTGGTTTTCACTACCCTTGCGGTCTTGAATCTCTAGATCAAACTCTTGCAATAGAAGTACCCACTGCATTAACCTTGCCGTTGAATCCTTTTTTCTCATTAAGTACTGAAGCGCCGCATGATCGGTATGGACAATCACCTTTGTTTCTATCAAGTATGGGAAAAATTTTTCCATAGCAAAGACAATAGCAATGAGCTCTTTTTCGGTCACTGTGTAATTGACTTGGGTATCATTCATGGTCTTACTAGCATAGTAGACTGGATAAAAGATTTTGTTGATACATTGCCCTAAAACTGCTCCGACCGTCACATCACTTGCGTCACACATGAGCTCAAAAGGCAAGCTCCAATCCGGTGCGGTGATAATAGGAGTAGTAGTCAACTTGAACTTGAGCAATTCAAATGCCTTCATACAATCCTCGTTGAAATGGAACTTGGCATCCTTCTCCAAAAGTTTACACAAGGGGTTTGCCACCTTAGAAAAGTCCTTGATGAATCGGTGATAGAACCCCGCATGACCCAAGAAGCTCCTCACTCCCTTTACGGATGTATGGGGAGGGAGTTTGGAGATCACCTTAATTTTGGCCTTGTCGACCTCAATACCATGCTTTGAAATTTTATGGCCGAGGACTATGCCTTCCTCGATCATGAAGTGACATTTCTCCCAATTCAAAACCAAGTTTGTTTCCTCACATCTTGCCAAAACCTTGTCCAAGATGTCCAAGCACTCAAAAGAATTCCCGCTCATGGAAAATTCATCCATGAAGACCTCAAGAAAATCCTCTACCATGTCGGTGAAGATGGCCATGATACACCGTTGAAAAATCACCGGTGCATTGCATAACCCAAATAGAATCTGCGAGAATGCGAAAGTACCATAGGGACAAGTTAAAATAGTCTTCTCTTGGTCCTTAGGAGCAATAAGAATTTGATTGTAGCCGGAACATCCATCAAGGAAACAATAAAAATCTCATCCGGCCAACCTATCAAGCATTTGATCAAGAAATGGAAGCGGAAAATGATCTATCCGAGTGACTTTGTTGAGCTTCCTATAGTCCATGCAAACTTTCCACCCGGCGACCGTTATTGTGGGGATCAACTCGTTCTTGTCATTTGTTACCACAGTCATGCCCCCTTTATTTGGGACACATTGCACCAGAGAGTTTCACGAGCTATCGGAAATGGGGTAAACAACCCCGGCATCCAACCATTTTATGATCTCCTTCTTCACCACCTCTTGCATTGATTCATTTAATATTCTTTGATGTTCAATGGAGGGTTTGGCATCCTCCTCCAAAATAATCTTGTGCATGCAAAAGGCGGGGCGTATACCCCGAATATCCGCCAGTGTCCATCCTATAGCTTTCTTCCTCTTTTGAAGCACCGCCAAAGTAGAATCTACCTGCACGTTAGTCAAGCAAGAGGAAAGAATAACAGGTAAAGTAGAATATGGGCCAAGAAGCTCATACCTGAGATGTGAAGCAGTGGCTTTAACTCCAAAGTGGGAGGCTCCTCGATTTGAGGGCTTTGTTGGAAGAGTCTTCTGGTTCTCAATATCTAAGGACAATTTTCAGGGTTCATAAGTATACGACCCCATTCATTGTAATGCATTTACACATTCCACAAAGCCTTCCTTCTCATCATCATCATGATTAAGCAATACGGCTTTCAAAGTGTCATCAACATTCATCACGGCACTAGCATCATCAACAATCACTTTGGTCACTTAGTCCACGAACGAACAAACTTCGTTGCTATTCGGTTGCCTCATAGATTTTCACACATGGAAAACCACATTTTTATCGCCCACCTGGAAGGTGAGCTCACCGGCTTCCACATCAACAAGAGCCTTCCCCGTAGCAAGGAAAGTTCTACCCAAGATAATAGGCACCTCATAGTCCACTTCGCAATCAAGAATCACAAAGTCCGCTAGGAGGATGAACTTATCAATACGAACCAACACATCATCAATAATACCCAATGGTTTCTTCATAGTACGATCTGTCATTTGTAGCCTCATATATGTGGGTATTGGTTGCCCAATTCCCAAAGTTTGAACACCGAGTAGGGCATCAAGTTGATACTCTCCCCTAGATCATATAGAGCTTTGGCATAGTCGGCGCTTCCAATAGTGCAAGGGATTGTGAAAACGCCGGGATCTTCTAATTTCATAACCATTGAGTGTACAATAGCACTCACTTGATGTGTCATCTTGATAGTCTCACAATTCATTTATCTTTTCTTTGTCACCAAATCCTTCATGAACTTTGCATAGCCGGGCATTTGTTCCAACGCCTCAACCAATGTCACATTAATGGATAAGCTCTTCATCATGTCAATAAACTTCTTGAATTAGTTCTCACTATTTTGTTTGGCGAGCCTTTGAGGGTATAGAGGAGGAGGCCTTGGCATTGGTGCCTTGGCCTTTGGCACTACCGGTTCTGGTATGTCAATCATGTGTTCCCTAGATGGGTTCACTTCTTCTTGAGTCTCCTCCACATTTTCATCAATATCAATTCTCACTTCTTCATTATCTTGAACCACATTGCTTGGAATTTCATCTTGTTGAATTACTATATCATCATCTACAATTCTTCTTTGGTTTGATGTTATTGCCTCCCCACCCTTTTCACTCCTTGTGGTTACGGCCATGGCATGTCCCGTATTATTCCCACCCTTCGGGTTCACCACCGTGTCACCAGGTAGTGCCCTCTTAGGACGAGTATTTAAAGCTTGCGAGATTTGCCCTAATTGAACCTCCAAATTGCGGGTTGAAGTGTTGTGAGAGGCTAGTTGAGCATCGGACTCTGCATTTTTCTCCATCATTTATTTGAACATATTTTCAATTCGTCCCATCTCATTATTGGAATAGCTAGAACCATGAGACGGATAAGGAGGCGAGTTGTTTGGTTGTTGATACATCGGTGGCCTTTGAAATCCCGGCCCCCGATTCCCTTGGTTATTGTTCCAACCCCCTTGGTTGTTGCCTCCCCAATATCCTTGATTGTTGCTACCCCAATTGCCTTGGTTGCCTTGATTGTTCCAATTGCCTTGATTATTGTTATTGTTCCAATTACCTTGATTGTTGGTACTACCACTCCAATTGCCTTGGTAGTTTTGATTGTTCCAATTTCCTTGATTTCCTTGAGATCGCCATTGTTGTTGATTCAGACCCTGAGAGTTATTTCTTTGCCCTTGGTAGTTATTCACATATTGCACTTCTTCCTCTTGCTCATTGTATGATTCGTCTTGGTCAAACCCAGTATCATTTTGCACAAATTGTTCCACACGGTTTTGCACTTGTTGACCCTTTTGCCTTCGCTTGTTCACTATCATATTGACACCTTCCATTGCATTTACTTTCTTAAGACCTTGAACCTATTGATGTTGAGCTTTGGTCAATTGATTCATTGTAGTGGTCAACTCGGCAATTGCTTGCCCATGATCATACAATTCTTTGTGTAGGTGAATAACATTTGGATCACCTTGAGGAACATTTGCTCTACTTTGCCATGCCGATGAAGTATCCGCCATTTCATCTAAGATTTCAGAAGCTTCGGATTATAGTGTTGTCATGAAATTTCCACCATCAAGTTGGTTGACCACGCATTGATTGGTGTATTGATCCCCCTGTAGAAGGTTTGTTGAATCATAGCCTCAGTCATGTCATTATTCGGGCACTCTTTTACCATAGTGCGGTACCTCTCCCATATCTTGTGCAAAGGCTCATTGGACTCTTGTTTGAATGCTAGCCATATGCCCGGGAGAAAAGGACTTCGCAATGAATTTTTCAGCCAATTCATCCCATGTATGGATAGAATAGTTTGGCAATCTTTCTAACCAGTCCAAGGCTTTCCCCCGTAGAGAGAAGGGAAATAGCCTCAACCTTAGAGCATCCTCAGAGATGTTGGTCTGTTTACTCCCCCAGCAAGTGTCCACAAATCCTTTCAAGTGTTTGTACGCATTTTGATTCGGAGCCCCGGTGAAGAATCCCCGTTGCTCAAGCAATGTGAGCATAACATTTATGATTTGAAAGTTGCCCGCCCTAATGCGGGGAGGGACTATGGCACTTGCATACCCTTCATTCGGCAACACCCGGTGTGGAGCCGCTCTTGGTGGATTTGGGGATGGAACGGGAATGTTTTCTTGAGGCGGTCGGCCTCGTCTATTTTCTTGAGGCTCAAGAGGAACCTCTTCAACTTGGTCATCTTCCACGTCCACATCCCCCAAAGGCATGTTTCCGAGAGGATCATTGTTGAGAGCCATTTTTGTACCTACAATCGATTCACAAAAAGGTTAGTAACCCGGAAGAAAAAGAAGACAAATCACACACAAAACCAAATATATAGCTAAATCTGTTTTTAGCTCCCGGCAATGGCGCCAAAAATTGATGTCACCTAAACTCACACCACTAATTGGGATTGTGAGGCGGTCGATGCAATTATAAATACCCAACGCGAGTCGAGGTCGATTCCACAGAGAGCTTTATGTTGGTTTAGGTATATACCTAGTCTAAGTATATGACATGCCCAAGATTGCACTTCCACATATTCGGTTGTTTCTTTTCTACTTCTAATTTTTATGTTAATGCTTGTAATTGAAAAGCTAAGGGACAATGTTTTTGGTATTGTTGTTTTTCAGGTTATAAAAGATCTAGGACTGTAACTTCTGCCTAGTTGGTTACCTAACGGATTGAGAGCTTTAGGGCATGTTTGGTTGGTCGGGTTACAATATAGAAATCACACGCGATTACTCACTTTATACCTCTCGGTAGTTTCAGTGATTTTGCCTAATTTGGCTTTCTCAAGTCCAAGTGGGTAACTCACGAAACAAGTGATAGATGCTCAAGTCGAGTCTTACTATCTCTAGATTCGACCCTTTAATTGGGGCTATCAATTTCTCGAGTTCACCCCAATTTCTTGTTAGTCAAGTTTTTCTAGATTTAGTCTCTCTTTCTCAAGTAGAGATTAAGTCAATTAGGCATGAATCAATGTTTGCAACCATCAATTCTTAAATTCAAGCAAGAACTAGGCTGAATATCGTATACCCAATCATAAATAAACCCTAAATCAATCACCCATTAGATACCCATACTAGGGTTGGGTCACAACCCTAGCTAAGGGTTTAGCTACTAATAGAAAATGAAGAAATTAAAGAAGAAACTAAGATAAAACTCATAATAGATGATTAAGGGAAGAAAATCTAATGTTAAAATGATAAGCTATTAAAAGTTACCCAAAACAGTAAGAAAAACAGCTATCTATTTTCTTGAGTTCAAACTTAACCTAAAAATGACAAAAAGATCTATTTATACCCAACTAAAATTATCAGACAAAATTGCCCCTGCGGAGGTTGTGCAGTCGCACAATTCTGTGTGCGGTCCGCATTTTGAGGCTGACTTGACAGGGTGACCTTCCGCGGCCGCATAATTCTGGGATGCAGCCGCACTTCTTTTGACTGTGCGGACTGCACATTTCAGAGTGCGGCCGTACTCTTGGATATGACTTGGACCTGGATAATTTCTGCGGACCGCACATTTATGAGTGCGGCCGCACTTTAGCATTCTGCGGCCGCACAATAATAGTGCGGTCCGCACTTCTTCAGGCCCCAAAACACCATCTCTCCGAACCTTGTCTTCTGCGGCCGCACAATAATTGTGCGTTCCGCACTTTGTGAAGGAATTTTGACAGTGTCTTTTCATAGTTTGCGGCCGCACACAGTATTGTACGGTCCGCACTTTGCTCTTTTTTGGTGTGTTTTGGTCCTTGTCCAATTTTACTCCTTCTTGAGTTGATTTTTATCTTTTTGGCTCGTTTCCCAATATTCCTACAAGAAAGCATATTTCATTAGTTCTTGGGAATACCTTTAAGCATTTTTGAGCTAAAACATAAGTAAAAGAGTGCTAATAAGTGGTCAAAATCCCAACTTATCAATGCCATTTAATGTTCGAGGCCGATCATAGAGAATCCTCGAATACTATTGTCGTGATCTTCGACACTGGTTCATAGCCGGCCTGCAATTCTAAGTTAGCACGATTTACTGTTGCCTCGTTAAAAATCTTGCCGGAAAACTCATTTGGGACAAAACCGGTTCAAGAAAAAAAGAGTGCAACGCGTGCTTTCAGGCCTAAAAAATTGTGTCGTTCTTCGACGGTCGCCTGCAAGTGTTAGTTCAAAATGCAAATATGTAAAAGGAATGAATGGGGTCGTACCTTAGCAGTAATATCGCTTCAAGTGAGTTATGTTCCAGTTGTTCGGTAGTTGCCCACCATTCATTGTTCCGAGTTTGTATGATCTCTTTCCGGTGATCTCGATTATTTGATAAGGTCATTCCCAGTTCGGCCCCAACTTTCCTTCATTCAAGTTTCGGGTGCTTAGCATGACCTTCCTTAACACTAAGTCCTCGACATTGAAATGTCGAAGGTTGGCTCTTCGATAGTAATACCTATCGATCCACTATTTTTGGGTGGCCAATCGAACAAGGGTGGCTTCGCGCCTTTCATCTATCAGATCCAGGCTCGTATTCATGGCTTCATCATTTGATTCTTTTGTTGCATATCAGAACCTGAGACTCGGTTCTCCGACTTCGATCGATATTAGAGCTTCGGCGCCGTAAACTAGTGAGCCCCGGTACTGGACTTCTAGGTCGTACGGTATGCCTATAGGACTTCAGGTAGGATTTCCTTCCATTTACCTTTGGCGTCAGTCAACCTCTTTTTGAGGTTTTGGAGTGTGGTTTTATTGTGGACTCTGCTTGTCCGTTCCCACTAGGGTGTTAGGGTGTTGATAGGATCCTTTTGATCTTATGGTCTTTGAGAAACTTGCTTACTTTGCTGCCGATGAACTGTTTCCCATTGTTGCACATGATCTCGGCCGGCATTCCGAACCGACATATGATGTTGTCCCAAATAAAATCGATGACTTCCTTCTCCCTGACCTTCTCATATTCATGGGCTTCCACCTACTTAGAAAAATAGTCAGTTATAAATAATATAAATTGAGTCTTACTGGGTGCCCATGGAAGGGGGCCAATAATATCCATCCCCCATTTCATGAACGGCCAAGGTGACAAGACAGAGTGCAGCAGCTCTCTGCTCGATAAATCATCGGAGCATGCCTTTAACATTCATCACATTTTCGTACGAACTCCTTCGCATCATTTTCCATGTTGATCCAATAGTAGGTGGCTCTAATTATTTTTCAAACCAATGATTCGACGCCTGACTGATTTTCGCAGGTGCCTTCGTGAATTTCCCTCAAAACGTACTCGGTATCTCCCGGTCCTAGACATATATCGAGCGGGCTATCGAATGTTCTTCTGAATAGGGTTCCATCTTCGGACAGACTAAATCAGGCTTGATTCCTTTGGATCCGAGGGTAGTTTTCTGGTCTTCATATATTCTATATATTTGTTTCTCGAGTCCCAAGTTAGGCTCGTTGAGTTTATCTCGGTGTGGCCTTCTTCCACCACCGATCTCATGAGTTGTACGACTGCCCCCGAGTTGAACTCATCATCTTCGACCGACGACCCCAAGTTAGCAAGGGCATCAGCCTCAGTGTTGTGATCCCGACGTACGTGTTGTAGAGTCCATTCCTTGAACTAGTGTAATGTTACCTGCAACTTATCCAGGTACCTTTGCATTCGTTCCTCTCTGACCTCGAATGTCCCATTAACTTGGTTTACCACAAGGAAGAAGTCGCACTTAGCTTTGATCACCTCCTCCCCCAAGCTTTTGTCTAGTTCGAGACCTGCAATCATGGCCTCATATTCGGCCTCGTTATTAGTCAATTTTACAATCCTAATAGATTATCTAATTACATTGCCTGTTGGTGGCTTCAATACGATGCCAAGTCCGGACCCTTTTGCTTTCGAGGCGCCATCCGTAAAGAGGGTTCAGATCCCCGAAGAAGTCCCCGAGTTCAACAAAATCAGCCATAGAGTCTGCCAAAATTTGAGATTTAATGGCGGTCCGGGGCCAATATTCAATATCGTACCCGCTGATCTCCATGGCCCATTTGGCCAACTGTCTCAGGTTTATGCATTACATTCCTCAATGGTAAGTAGTCAGAACACATATGGGGTGACATTGAAAATATGGTTTCAGCTTCCTAGAGGCGCTTAATAAAGTGAGCGCCAATTTCTCTAGGTAAGGGTATCTAGTTTTGGCCTCGCCTAAAGTCCTGCTAACATAGTAAATTGGAAATTGCGTACCTTTCTCTTTCCGGACTAGGACTCCACTTACCGCTATCTCTAATACTGCCAGGTACAGGTATAGTTGCTCCTCTGTCTTCAGTGTGTGGAGTAGCGGTGGGTTCGATAAATATCGCTTGAGCTCCTCCAAGGCCCATTGGCACATCGGGGTCCACGAGAAGTTATTCTTCTTTTTCAATAGTGAGAAGAACTGGTGACTTTTGTCGGAAGACCTCGAGATGAATCGCCTCAAGGCGGCTATGCATCCGGTTAATCTTTGTACGACCTTCACATTGTCCACAACAATGATATCCTCGATGTCTTTGATCTTATCGGGGTTCATCTCGATTCCCCGGTTGGATACTATGGATCCGAGGAATTTATCGAATCTGACTCCAAATGCACACTTCTCCGGATTCAGCTTCATATTATATTTATTCAATATGCTGAAGGTTTCCTGCAAATGTTTCAAATGGTGCTCTTCTCATAGGGACTTAACCAACCTATCGTCAATATAAACCTCCATTGATTTTCCTATTTGTTCCTCGAACATCCGATTTACTAGGCATTGGTAAGTGGCACCAGCATTTTTTAGCCCGAATGGCATCACGTTATAGCAGTAGGTGTCGTACTTAGTGATGAAGGAGGTTTTTTCCTAATCGTCCGGGTTCATCCGTATTTGGTTGTACCCAGAATAGGCGTCGAGAAAATTGAGGATCTCATGGACGGCCGTTGCATCGATCATGCGATCGATGTTGGGCAGAGGGAAGGAGTCCTTGGGACATGCCTTATTAAAGTCTTTATAGTCTACACACATTCTTAATTTATTTCCTTTTTTGGGGACCGCCACTACGTTTGCTAACCAATCTGGGTATTTAACCTCCCGAATAAACCCTATTTTAAGGAGTTTAGATACCTCATCCTTGATGAAAGCATGTTTGACTTCGGACTGGGGTCTCCTCTTCTGCTTGACCGGGTGGAACTTCGGGTCCAGGTTTAGCTTCTGAGTGGTTATTTCCAGCGGGATCCCTGTCATATCAATGTGGGACAAAGCAAAATTATCTTTGTTAGCTATAAAAATATGAATGAGTTTTTTCCTGAGCTCGGGGCTTAACCCTGTGCCCAAGTATACCTTTCAATCGGGCAAGTGTTCGATTAGTACGACTTGCTCCAGTTCCTCGACCATTGATTTGGTAGCATCGGAATCGTCGGGGGCTATGAAAGATCTGGGAACTCCATAGTTGTCGTCCTCGTCTACCCCTTATTTCTCTGGTTCTGTCAAGGCTGGTACTGGTAATTGCTATTTGGCCTCGTCTTTGGCCACTGGATTCGTACCCTTCGATGTCGAGAGTGTGGATGCCGAGATCACCTCATAGACCTCAAACATTTCCTTGGCGGCCGGTTGTTCCCGGTAAACTGTTTTGATTCCTCCGGGTGTCGGGAATTTCAGCACCTGGTGCAGTGTTGAGGGTATTGATCTCATGTTGTGAATCCATGGCCTCCCGAACAAAGCGTTATATCTCATATCTCATTCGATTACATAGAACTTGGCTTCCTGAATGGTTCCGGCGATGTTCACCGATAATGTTATCTCCCCTTTAGTGGTCTCACATGCCATGTTGAACCCGTTCAGGACTCGGACCGCAGGTACGGACTGATCTTGTAGGCCGAGTTGTTCCACGACCCCCGATCTGATGATGTTGGCTGAGCTACCTGTATCAATTAACACACGCTGAACTCGAGATTTATTTATGAGTATCGATATTACTAGTGCATCGTTGTGGGGATGCACGATCCCCTCAGCGTCTTCGTCATTGAAAGACAGGGTTCCTTCCGGTACGTAATCCCGAGTCCGTTTTTCCCTTGTGATGGATACTTTAGTGCACTTCAGCATCGCCCCCTAGGAAATGTCGACCCCATCGATGATCATATTAATGACGTGCTGAGGTTCCTCCTGCTCGGTCTGTTTATTAGAATCCCTGTTCCTGAAGTGATTCTTGGCCCGATCACTCAGGAACTCTCGGAGATGTCCGTCTTTGAACAGCCAAGCCATCTCCTCTCTTAATTGTCGGCAGTCTTCTGTTTTGTGGCCATGCGTGCCGTGATATTTGCACATTAGGTTAGGATCCCTTTGGGCTGGATCGGATTGTAGAGGTCAAGGCCATCTGATATCTTTGATGCGTTCGATGGCAGATACGATAGCAGCGACATCGACGTTAAAGTTGTACTCTGATAATCTCGATGCTTCTTTAGGCCCGACAGGCCTGTCGAAGCCGTTTTTGCTCATGAGTCCCCGGTTATTTTGATCTCGGTCATTTCTCCTTTTATTTCTCATAGGGTTCCACCCAGACCTACTGCTTCTTCGGTCTCCATTGTACGGCTAATACCGATCCCTGTTTGATCTCGGTTCACGATCAATGTCTCTCTTGACTCTGTTGATGGTTTCGAAGGGATACACGAACCCGAAAGGGGCCCCAAGCTGATAATCTTCGACCCTGATTTTTGTTTGATATCAGTTATGGACATCGACCCAAGTGACGGCTGGATATTCTACCAAGTTTTGCTTCAACTGATGTGAAGCCAACGAGCTTCGAATGTTGAGTCCTTGGGTGAAAGCCTGAATGGCCCAATCATCAGCGACCGGAGGCAGGTCCATCCGTTCCATTTGAAACCGGGACACAAACTCTCTAAGCATCTCATTATCCTTCTGTTTTACTTTGAAAAGGTCTGACTTCCTGGTCTCAAAGTTGATAGCCTCAGCATGTGCTATTACGAAGGAATCTGCAAGCATAGCGAACGAGTCAATGGAATTACGAGGTAAGTTGTGATACCATATCAAAGCTCCTTTTGGCAGGGTCTCCCCGAACTTTTTCAACAAGACATACTCGATCTCATCATCCTCCAAGTCGTTCCCTTTGATGGCACATGTATAGGAGGTTACATGCTCATTTGAGTCGGTCGTTCCGGTTTACTTAGGAATATCGGGCATGCGAAACTTCTTAGGGATCGGCTTCGGAGCCGCGCTCGAAGAAAAAGGTTTTTAAACGAACTTCTTGGAATCCAGGCCTTTTAATATCGGCAGTGCTCCTAATTTGGTCGACCCTGAATTGTAGGTTTCCACCTTTTTGTCATTAGCTTCGATTTTCTTCTCTCCTGATTCTACCCATTTTGTCAGTTCCTCGAGCATCTTTATGATCTCGGGGTTGGTCCCCGATTCATTTTCAGTTGGCCTCTCTGCGACCGATTCGTTTCTGCGGGTGATTTCCCAGGATGGATCGGGTTCAATTCTGCTCGGCGCACGACTTTGGTTCTATAACTGTGCTATCACCGCTTGTTGAGCCTACAATATTTCGAAGATCACCCATAAATTGATCTCGTCCCCTCCAATGTCTTGTGTATTTTGAGCTGTTGATCGGGCTTCACTACGGACGTTATTCTCGGGGTCAGTAGGCAGATTTGTGTCGATGGCCATATGCGAGTTAGCGTCAATCGGGTCAGCGACCGGAATTCCGATGGGATGAACATGTGGTACCTCGCCACTGGGCACTATGTTGTTATTTTTGCCGTGATGACCGGACTCATCGCCAACATGTAGAGGTGCTGACTGGGAGTTTGACATTTTGAGCTTTAACCTGAAATTAGAGAGATTCCAAAGAATCAATGTAAAGTAGTGTGTGTTATAGAAATTTGTATCAAATAGCCACTATTATCCTTAGCCCCACGGTGGACGCCAAATTGTTTATCCTCAAAATTGGATAACAATTAGATTTGTAAGTGATTTTAAAGATACGCGGATTTATTTGACACAAAGTAGTAAATAAAGACAAATTAAATAAGTTAGGATGAAGTAAGATCACACCACACACGGCAGACAATTTAAGCCTTAGTGAGGTATTTGCCCTCGATCTGGGCTCGTAACAACAACCACTGACGAACGAAAGTAGAAGAACTAATAACAGAAAAAAATAATGGTATATTGCCTTGGAATGCGTGTTACAACGTACTTTATGGATTAGCAGACCCCATTTGTATAGTAGAGGAGTCATACTTTAGGTACAATTCTATAAAAAGTAAAAAAATCTTTTGATTCACTGACTGTCGGTTCTTTATCGGTACGTGCCGAGATTCCCGCCATAATAACCGGCCGGTCACGGATATTTTGGTCTTCCGTTGGCTGTGCTGACAATGTTTTTTCAAAATCATTTGGGGCTAGGACCCATTCCGGGATTATGTCCTCGATATTCTCGAAGGCAGGCGTCCTGTCTCTGGGTTATAGCCCGATGGGACTTGGGTCGATCTTCAGTCCTTTATTGTCATGTCTCGAGCCTGACTTATCATGTCGGAGGTTAGGATGCACCACGAGCTCGATTTCGATCGTATACAAATAGCATCCCTATGCAACAGTTATTCATTATAAAAGTCAAATTTTTTTCGAAACCTATTTTTATATTATGTTATAATATATCTCATCTATAATAACACTTCACTATAATAGCCAAAAAATATTTAAACAAAAGAGACTGTTATAAAGAAATTTGACTGTCATTAATCATACAAGACTAATGAAAGAGAACGGATAGGCAATAATAGATACCCTCACACTATTCAAAATCGAGACTCCCAACTCTTGATAGAACAGTGGATTACGTATTAGGGAACTGTTCCTCTTTAATGTTTATCTCTATATATTATTAAACCGTTGAATTTTGCAAGTGGCCTTTTTTTTTTCCTTCGTTTAAGTGGGGTGGTTCTTGAGTAGTAGTTATATAGTAATAGCAAAAAGAATAGAAAAAGAGGAAGAAACGAAATAAATACGTTTGTCGGCTTTTGCGTCATATTAGATCATTTCGGTGCGTGCAAGATTTTAATAGCATATGCTCCTCACATTTGATGTGAAGAAAGAAGTAAACATTACGTGTGGGAAAGCAGATTTTTGTTCTTATAATATCAGAAATACTTATTGTTTTTTTTTTAACTTAAACGAAATTTGTTTGGTGTTTAGGAGTCAAATGGAAATTGGAAATAACACTTCACAAATAATTTGAGAGAGTAATTAGAAAAAATGATCCTCACATAACTAATTAATGTTGGTTGACAGTATTAAACACTACTCTCTTCGGTAAACTTTAAGTAATTTTTTTATTTTTTTGTGATCCATAATACTTGATTTTTTCAAATATCAACAAAGAATTTTTTTTTTTTTCAAAGTTGTCATTGGAGTAAAGAATCTAAGATCATTTGTTATATTTTCAATGAACAAATTAAAGTTAATAAGATCAATTTTATTGTTAATTAATATTAAAAGATGGATTCTTTAATATATGTGAAAACAACTAAAAAATCAAATAAAGTGGACACGAGGGAGTAACAAGTACACTAACGGATGCGATAATTTATGTAATTAAAATATTCGTATTGGCAATAAAAAAATTAAAATTAAAATATTCTTAAAATAGATAATTTTTTATATTACATTTTTATATTATTATTCACTATATGATATTCTTCATTATTATTCCAAACATAAATAATTCCGCCATTATAATTTTTCCCATGACTGAAATGTGAACCAATAAACTTACTAAAATAAAATTTTAATTTTTGATTTTCACTAGATGTTTGATATCCATATTAGATTTGATGAATCTAGAATAGTACCCGGTACTCAGTAGGGATTTACTAAATATATCAAATGTCGACTCAAATATGGCAAAAACCTATAAAAACCACGCCAGAGGCATCTCATTCGTAGATACAAACCAGACGTCTCTGTCTATTGCCGTATCATCATTGTGATTTGTGCCTTACCTCTCCGAAAATATAACCATTTCTCTTATTTGGAGTCCTTCTTTACAACAACTATATTCCCACTTTCTTTCCATCATCATTCTTTTGTACACAAATTGGAGAAAAATAGAAGAAGAAAATTCTATATACAAAAACACAATTACATATGATATGAGCTTATAGTTAACAGAATCTCCTAAAAATGGCGCCGAAGCCTCTCCGCAATGACCCTTTTCCTGAAATTCGCCGTGCAAATGATGCTGGTGCTGCTTTTGTTTTAGAATCCAAAGGTAAAATTTTCTCAACAAATCTTTTGTCTTCATTTTTGTTGTTGTTGTAGACTAAGATAGAAGGGAGCCTTGACATAAATGGTAAAGTTTACTCTCCATGGAGGTCAGGTGTTCGAGCCGTAAAAAGGGTAATGATGCATATAATAGATCCTTGTGGTTCGGCCCTTCCCTGGATACGCGCATAGCGAAAGCTTAGTGCACCGGCTGCCCTTTTATTTTTCCGATTATGAAGGGGAGCCTTGGTGTAACTTGTAAAGTCTCTTCCACGTGACCATGAGGTCAGGGTTCGAGCCATGGAAACAGCCTCTTGCATGCAGATAGTGGCGGAGCCACCTTATAGGAAGGGGTATCAAATTGCGGGAAAAATACACTATGTAGCTAGGTAAAAAAATAAATTATATGTAAATATACTATGTATTGACTCCCCTTAATTTCCTGGTATATTTACTTCTATATATTTTGACACCCCTTAATAAAAATTCTGGCTCCGTCACTGCATGCAGAAATGCAGGATAAGGCTGCGTACAACAGACCCTTGTGGTACGGCCCTTTCCCGGATCCCGCACATAGCGGGAGCTTAGTGCACCGAGGCTACCTTTTTTGTAGACTAAGAGTTAATAAAAATGTAATCTTTAACAGTTTTAAGATGAACTGTCTGCAGAATTTAGCATGTTGTATGATCAAAGAAAAAGAATCTACACCTGGGTTTTGTTGTAAATGGAAGATAAATAAATAAAAGTATCTCCTTTCTAACACAATTCTACAGTATTTACTGCTAATGCTATAATGGGGTCTTTTTTCTTTAAGTTTCGTTGTAGACTTAACATGAAAAAAATTGCAACTTATAGTATTTTTCATATACTTTTTGAATATCTAAATTTAATTTTAAAATATTGAGTTGAACTTATCCAATTTAGCTTCAAAATTTAGTCAAATTGACTCTCGATAAGCGAAATTTTATTTTATTTTTCATGTTGTCGAAGTGTTGAACACTAATTCTATTATGTACAACAACAACCCAGTGTAGGTCAGCCTTATCCCTACCCTACCCACCCCTGGAAGGGCGGAGAGACCAAAAAAATGTGAAACCGAGGGTATTAAATAAAAATGTAATCTTTAACAGTTTATAGATGAACTGTTGGTAAAATCCTCATTAACAAAATATTTGAAGAATCTACAAATGGGGCATGTTATAAATTTGAAATAAATACATAAAGCTATCTCTTTTATAACAGAATTTAACAGTTTTTACTGCTAATGCTATAATGGAGTCCTCCTTTTTTTGTGGGAACAGGGGAATGGTGGCATGCAGGATTTCATTTGACGACGGCGATAGTAGGTCCAACGGTACTGACATTGCCGTATGCATTCAGAGGGCTAGGATGGGGATTGGGTTTCTTTTGTTTAACTGTGATGGGGTTGGTCACTTTTTACTCTTACTATCTCATGTCATTGGTTCTTGAACACTGTGAAAAGTCCGGTCGCCGCCATATCCGATTCAGAGAACTTGCCGCTGATGTCTTAGGTAAATTAATGCTTATAGAGAGATTCACTTATAATTACCTAATTTGTTACATGATTGTGTAAATATTTTTTGTACTGACAGTGCTAGTACAGTCAAACCTCTCAGTAACAACCTCGTTTGTTTCGAAATTTTTTGGCTGCTATAGTGAAATGTTGTTATAGAGGACATATAAAAATATTATAACATAATATAATATTCGGTTCCGACAATAACTCGGCTTTTTTAGTGAATAACTATTATATAAGAATATTGTTATAGAGAGGTCTGACTGTATTAGAGAATCAAAAGTTAGTAAATATTGAAATGCGGCGAGCCCAAATAGCATGAAATGGATACTGATGCTTCATATGGTAACTCTGATTAGTTTGGAATTAAGTCATTGCTAGTTGAGGTGGTGCTCTTTTTTTTTTTGAGTTGTTGTGGTGGTGGTGTTGCTATTGTTGTATTTTACAATCTGTCAGCGATTTCCTTTGTAGCTTGAGAAAATGTGACTGAACTTCCGAAAAGATATTAAGGAAAAGGTGAATGTTGTTTGTTGTTTAAAGGATAGAAGTCCAAACTATTAACTAATCAAATGATGTAGCATTATTTAAGTCTATTGTGGTTTGTGTGGCATTTTAGTTTGGAATATGATGCTGTTCTAAAGGGGTTGCTGCACTGAGTTGCAGATAAGAGTATTTACTAATTATTTACCGAGATCCAAAGATGATTAGTTGGTCTTTTATGTAAAGTTACAACCTTTTGCATTTTAAAATAATAAAAAAGCTCTTTTACTGGGAAAAAAAGTTATTCTGTCATGTGTTAAAGGAAGATTTGATTCTGCTAATGAAAAGCATAGATTTCCTTTAATGTTGGAAGTAGCCTTTGATGCTTCTAAAGGACCTTCAATGTGGATGCAAAGGTTGTTGTGGTTTTGAAAAGGACATTTAGCCTAACTATTTTGACTACAGCCACCAGATTCTAGTGGTTTTTGTTAGATTCACACCTGGGTAGAAAAGGACAAATCTATAGTTAGTGGTTTATGTACTTCCAACTTCGAGCCGTGGAAACAACCTCTTGCAGAAATACAGGGTAAGGCTGCATATAATAAAACCTTGTGATCCGACCTTTCCCCGGACCCCGCGCATAGCGGGATCTTAGTGCACCGGGAAGTGGTTTTGTACTTAATGAGAATAGTGAATTTAGATAATTGGTGTTTGTTGGAGGAGGCTGAAAAAGATAATGGATGGAATAAATGGCTTAAAGTTCTGAACCTTGCATGAAGAAGTTAAAAACTATAATGGTAGACGAACACAGCATTACTTAATTTACTATTACTCAACATCTTCTTATCCTATTTAGGCTACCTTTAAGAGTTTTACACATGCTTACGGCTAATAATTTCATTTACTTTGCCCATAGATTGATTAAATCGTATAATCTATTAGTAATTGAATGGTACGATATATCAATGATGCCTTATATGTAACAGCTCTAACTCAAACTTGATCACTTTAGTCAAGCTTCTTTTTAAACTAAAGAATTTTGTGTTGTGGAGTATTATTGTAGGCTCTGGATGGATGTTTTATTTTGTGGTACTCATTCAGACAGCAGTCAACACTGGCATTAGCATAGGAGCAATCCTGCTTGCCGGAGAATGCATTCAGGTACTTACTTCAGGAACAGCCAATTTTCATTTCCTGTTCTTCATTGATGTTAAATAAGCTTCTTACTTCAACAAGTTAGTTTTTCCATGATCTACATATGTTTGTATTCAGAAAATTTCCTTTCGGTTATCCACTCATCTTATTCCTCTTGCAAAATCAGACTCCAATAATTTATACGCTTTCCAGCATAAATACTACTAGTAAGAATTAGAAATTCATTGAAAATCCACTAGCAGAGTAGCATAATTGTTACAGAAAATATCACATGTATTAGCTAATTACATGGAACTAGTACATATTGATCATCTGTATAAATCATCAGTTTCTAAATGCTAAGTGTGACATATTGACTAGATAAATATCAAAAAAGACATTGAAAGTTAATGCTTTGTCTCTTCAAACTTCTGAAAGAAAAGAAGATGGTATCCCTAATAGAAATTAACTAATGACAAATGAGGCATCAGTTTTATCATTGGGATCAAAATTTTAAGGTAATGTACAACATTTCTTGTTCCTGTGCAGAATAAACTCATTATGGTGAATTTTTAGGTTGCTTGTCCTCCTGCTGTGTACAGAATCAATCTGATAATATCTTTGGGCTAATAGACCTTCATTCCACTTCATGTAACACAGTTCAGCTCGGAGGAAAGTTTAGTAAGATAATTGACCTTTGTATTATATTGATAGAAGTAGAATAAAGTACTAAAAGAATAGCTGAGGACTGTGCGAGTACAAAAGGATGGAAATGGAAGTACTTGTATTTCTGTTTGCAGTTTTCTCTGCTTTGAGCTTGACTTGTTAGATCTTTTAGCAATTTGGCACTCGCCGATAAACAGAGGAAATTTCATTATCAAAAGACGTGAGACAATGCAAAGGTTATTCAGTTTGTGGTCATATGTCTCCAGGTCCTTAATACTAAAAATTATATAGGAAGACAGCACAGTTAACATAGTTATTAACTATTGCTATGTTTATGTTTTTTTCAAGATATTAAACAACATTTTATTTCTTCTTTGCTTGTACAAGATCATGTACTCCGAACTTTCACCACACGGGCCACTGAAATTGTATCACTTCATTGCAATGGTTACAGTAGTAATGATATTTCTCTCTCAATTTCCATCCTTCCACTCCCTGAGGCACATCAACTTGGTGTCATTGTTTCTAAGCTTGGGCTACACTTTTCTAGTTGTTGGCGCTTGTATTAATGCCGGTAAGTTCTTATGTTCTTTGTGGTTCAGGTTCATTTTCATGTCATTGGAATATTCTTGAACAATTTTGAGAACCGTACACACAAGGTTACCTATTATCTTCAACCTGCATAAACTTGATTACTAGAAGCTAAGATCTTTCAGTTTTATGATAGAGAAAAAATTAAGCCCTATTTCTTTTTTAATTAGCTGCGAACCTTTTTCGCCCATGGTAATGTTTTTGTTATATATCATTCGCCGATACCCTAATGACAAGAGTTGAGAAATTAATTTGTTTACATTAGTGTATATACAAATATGCAAACCTGGCCTGAAAGAAAGCAGAAGAGTTAGCGGAGAAAGTGGATTAAATGTTACTAATTGATATTAGAATGTCACTTTACTATGTGTAGGTCCAGTTTATCAAAATATTTCCTGCATTATGCAGGTAAATCAAAAAATGCACCTCCGAGAGATTACTCCTTAGAAGCCTCACAACTATCACGGGTATTTAGTGCTTTCACTTCTCTCTCCATCATTGCAGCCATTTTTGGGAATGGAATACTACCAGAAATACAGGTAAATATACAGCTCTTTCACATTCATTTTTTCCTCATTGCTTTTCCCTAAGTTCCTTTAATTCAACAATGATGAAAACCATTTATGATGTCCAATGTTCATCGCTAGAGACATATGTTAATTTGTACTCCAATTAATGCAGGCAACTCTCGCTCCGCCAGCAACAGGAAAGATGTTGAAAGGACTTATGTTATGCTATTCTGTAATTTTGGTCACTTTCTACTCTGCTTCTGTTTCCGGATATTGGGTATTTGGAAACAAAGCCAATTCAAACATTCTCAAGAGTTTAATGCCAGATGAAGGACCTTCCTTGGCACCAACATGGGTATTAGGTCTTGCAGTCGTCTTTATTCTTCTTCAGCTCTTTGCCATTGGTTTGGTAAGTCATACATTTGCTGCATCACAATTGTATCACATAGTGGCTTAAACCTATGTTACACGGATCCGTTTATTGGTACTATCAGGTACATGTGTGCAAGGATCTGATACGAGTACCTCAAATTTTTTGCTACTAATATTTAGTGTATTTTCAAGGACCCGCACGAAGTACTCACACCTGTTGGAAGAACCCAATAACTTTGGCTCAAATTCTATATTTGTGTTAAAAAACTTATTTAATATGTACAAATAATCTATTCAGAATCCAATAAACAAAAAGAATTGTAACTCAGAACTCATAAGCTAAAAATTATGGCTCCGTCTCTGCTGTTCAACACGAGTATGTCAAGGCAAATGAAGGATCAGTGTAACATAGGTTTAAATCCCAGCAAAATAAATGTTGTTTTGCCAGCAAGTTGTCGACTACGTGATGGTAACTTCTTTTTGATTTGATCACAGGTATATTCTCAAGTTGCTTATGAAATCATGGAAAAGAAGTCGGCAGATGCAAACAAGGCTGTCTTCTCTCCTCGAAACCTAATCCCAAGGATAATCCTCAGAACGCTGTACATGGCCCTTTGCGGATTCTTTGCAGCTATGTTGCCATTCTTTGGTGACATTAACGGCGTGGTAGGTGCCATTGGTTTTATACCTCTTGATTTTGTTCTTCCAATGCTACTTTACAACATGACTTTCAAACCAAAGAAGTCATCTGTTACCTTTTGGATAAATACTTCTATAATGGTTGTGTTCTCTGGTGCTGGACTTCTGGGATCCTTTTCTTCTATAAGGAAATTGGTTTTAGATGCCAATAAATTTAAGCTTTTTATTAGTGACATTGTTGATTAACCTCTTTGTTTAGATGATAACTCTATGCTAATCTGCTTACATCTATGTATGGAAGTTGTATATCTATCGAAATGTGGAATCTGTATTTCAAGAAGTAGCTGTCTGGTCTTTGCATAACCAGAATTGTTCTTAAAAAAGAGCATCCCGGTGCAATAAGTTCCCGCTATGTGCGGGGTCCGGGAAAGGGTCGGACCACAACGGTCTATTGTACGCAGCCTTACCTTGTATTTTTGCAAGAGGTTTTTTCCACGGCTCGAACCCTTGACCTCCTGGTCACATGGCAGCTAGACAAATTTGAAGGTGTCTACTGACTTAGAGATTTTCCTGTTCTCTCTTCATGTGACCTTGATGCACTGTTTATTGCTCAGTATATATGAAGCCTTTTTTTTATTATTATTATAATTAAATTCTACAAGAAATACACATCTTATGATGAAATACTACGTATCAGATTAAAAGTTTGTGAAATTTTTCTCCTATGTGGGTGATGAGTCATACTGGGGAAAGAGCAATACTTTGGTCCCCTTTTCTAGAGTTCAGAATTTTAGAAAAATATATTCATAATGACTACAATACCTACAGGTTGGATTGGACTAAGTAGGGAAAAAAGGTAATTTCTAATAACATAGTAAGTTGAGGAAACTGTTAAGGAGAAAAGAGACGAAGGGCTTTTCCTTTATCGTTCAAATTCCAGCAAAGACAAAAACGGGCTAGGTGATTTTTTTAATCTGTCTAACGCTCGGCGAGTACCGATACCAATTCTTAGCCGGTGGGAGATACTAATTATCTGATGGAATAGTTGAGGTGCGAGCCATTCTTGTGACATCCAAGAAAATTTATAGCGATGACCATTGAATTGCAAGAAGAAGAAAATATATTTTTATGTCGTCGTGCCTTTTATTTTGTTTAATTTAAAACTGACAATTGTGATTGTCATTTTACCTACCTTGAGATAATTTTTAATTTTAGCAAATTGAAGACTAGACTTGTTCAACTAGATTTAGAGTTTCTTATTAATTGGTTCTTTCTATATTAATGATTTGCTTTAGAATTAAGCATTCAAAGTTCAGGATTCAAATATTACGTAAGGTGGCAAAGAAGACCTATAATCTATTATTATTACTATTATTATTATTATTCAAAGTTGAAGTGCTCTATGGGTGTTATATTAAGGATACCAGTAATATTTAAGTTACTAGTCTTAGGGTACCCCATATTAATGAAGACAAATATTTAATAAAAATATAAATATTATAAATAAATATGGTTGAGATATAAATTAAAATGAAAGGAAAAGAGTGTAAATTTCCAAAAAAACAATTATGAATGTTGATGATATTGCGTCTCTCATAGTATAAGTATTGCTTTTTCATGAAATCGTAAACTGATATTTATGGGTTATCTTTGTTGCTTAACTGTAGTTGTGTGTGAAGGTTGCAACATAAATTTCTAATACTTTTTTGGTAAGAATTAAGTTTATTTATTTTGCCTAACTGTATTTTCCGAATGAATTATCATTATGTTACCTCGTTCATTTAATGAACGATACATACAAGATACATTTTTTATTGATTTTAAAATTCTCTCTTTCTATCCTAATTTATGTGTCATATTTTTTTTTCTAGTCTGTCCCAAAAAAGAATGTCATACTTTCTTATTTAGAAATAATTTAACCTTAAATCTTTTAATATATATATGCCTTGTTTTAAACCGCATGTTTCGTAATGTCCTACAAAATAACATGAAAGGTATTATAATTATGTTACATAACAGTTGCTCCAAAACACACACGCAAGTATATGTTGTCGTACAAGTAATAAGATGATAAGTCGAGTGTCGAACCCACAGAGACTAGTATTAACTACCCACTAAATTCACCAAGATTGTTATCTAGTTGAGCCAATCCGAGTTCAAAACTGTGATTATACTCAACAATAATTCTAACTAGTAACTAAATTATCAAGCAGCAAAATGGTTGTTGTGTATTCAATAGAGACAAATATTCCAGGGTTGTGATCAATTCGTCAATCCTGTTGTGTTCTAGTTAACTCTCCCTTCCATACAATTCACTCATGGTTGCTAATTAATCGAACAATTGCTCTCGTAGCCTTCTCCCGAAGTACTACTCGCCTATTCAAAATAGATTAACGTTTATATTCTTATGAAATCAATCTATTAAGAACGCATTAAGATTACGATATTTAATTAAGCACGATGACTAGGTATATTCCTATCCTAACCACAAATTCGCCCTCGCCCCAGAGATATGATCGTGCTCTCTTCAATTCTTCTCTAATCTAAACATGGCTTTCCTAAGCATAACATAGATAGTAAATAGAACCTAATTGCTGGCCAGATAATTAAGCAATTAATCACAGAATTGGAGAAACAACAATATATTGGTGAATTATAAGTAAGGTTAAGTCAACGTTAAACAACAATATTCATGGCTAAATCACAACCCCAGAACTATGGATTTTAGCCACTCATGATAGTATCAATCAATTTCATAAGTGTTGGATAATTAAAAATACTAAGAAAAAAAGATGAAGAAAACTGAGATATCCTCGCTCCCCGACGTATCTCGTGTGTATTTTTCTTTCAAAGTGGCATCTCTCCTCCAAAAATAGGCTTAGTCTTGCTTTTATATGTGTTGGGTAGGCTTAGGACCGAAATAACCTTGTCCCGTGCAAAGTGGGAGAAATTCACGTCACCAGCATCCAGGGCAGCGTGGGGCACTGGTCCTGGCGCTGGCAAATTGAACATTCTGTCCACGACGCCACATGTGTCGTGGGGCACTGCCCGTGGCACTAAAATTCAACATTTCCTATTTTTCCTCCGTTTTGGCTCTAATCTCGCACCTTTCGCCTCCAATTGCTTCCAGATGATTCCTACACATAAAAATACCAGGAATTAATATAAATCAATATATTTTACATCCGAAATCCACGAAATACAAGTAAAACATAAGGCGATATATATATATATATACTTTAAGCTAAATATCAACACCTCACACTTAGACTCCTGCTTGTCCTCGAGCAATGGGACTATCAACTATATCCCAACTACTTATAAATCTTAACTAGAGAGGAATACTTTAATTTTTTGACCATACACTCTACCCTTGACTATGATCGATACCGACAATCAAGCATAAATATACAAAATTCATATTCTTCCCATTTTCAACATGCCCTAATATATCCATTTCAATTCAATCAATTCAAACACCCTATCTATAACCACCATACCTTAAAGGCCGACTCGTTACCACTAAGCACCCTCACTCGCGCACTCACCTAACAAGAGAAGTTTACAACATTACCAATCCTTCTTGAGATCATGTGCCCTCACCAACAAACAAAAGAGTGAATATAGAATAGTCCACACATTCAAGTATGTCTTTGAACATAATTTCAGGACATCACGCAATTGAACAAAATTCACACACTCTCATAAAGAATTCATGTGCATCCCATGGTCGTACTATAAGCTTGCCCATAATGTACATCTCTACTAATCTAAGCTAGCCAAATCTAGGATCAATTAGGACTTTAAAGTTGTAATGTAGGCTAAGGGACGGGTAGGATACATTTAGGAATAGTGACTAACCCTCCTAAGCACTTTAATACACTATACTAAAAAATCGAGCACTTCTTCTTCTCAACCAATTCGCTCGCCATACACCATATATAACATGGCCCTCTTTTCAATTAAGCACCTTTATATTTCCACTAGTACGAATTAGTATGATTAGGAGATGTGTGTTTTTCTACATTATTTGACTATCATTTTTTTTTCTCTTGCAATTTTTTCTTTTTCTCTTTTTTTCTTTCTTTTCTACACACCCTCCATACATTAGGGTTCATCGGATAGTGACCTTGTTTTCACAATTTTAGTGCACCTTAAGGGCCCTTCCCTGGTTCCACTTGAAAGCTACTCCCCAATCTCTCACCTTACTTCTTTTAGCGCCTAAGTACCTTAGGAGGTACAGGTTCAACAACCTCAAATTAAGAACAAAATAGGGATACGACTTGTAATGTGGGTGCCAAAGAAATGGTATATAGGCTCAAAGGGTCTAGCAACGAAATTTTTTTATCTTCAAGTGACAAGCATATCTATGATCAAGCAAGAAACGCCTACGGCATCTCCTAACTTAAAAAATTCGCTTCGATTAACACACGGGGCAAGTTCTAAACTACACAGGATAGCACAGAGAATCACAATTGCTCATACATACAATACACATGACTCAATCAAGACGGTTATGTTCAACTCTCAAGTCAAGCAAGCATATATAATTGAAAAATTTAAGCAATAATGCACTATTAGGCATACAAGTCGAACAACTGAGAAAAGGCGTCACAAAATAGGTTATTTACTTTACTTAGGCATCACAATTCAAACTAAATGCACGAGAAGATAGATCGCATGTCATAGTCTAAGATGCCAGCACCAAACATGTCACTAGGTATCTCAGAGCAACTCATTTTCTTCCTAACCTACTCCTAATAAAAAAAAATAAAGTACCTGGCTCGAGCTACACCCTTGGAAAAGAACCGGCGCCCAAAGAAAAATAAAGGGATACTACCTAACTATCCTAAAAAACAAATTTGGTATTTTTAATCGGAATTTATTCCCTCAAGAAAATTATCCAAAAGATCCATCGTCGGAAAAAGTCCGAGCTTTTTCTGATTCGTTTTTCTATTTTTTGTTTTTTAGAACCTAGACTATGTCTACTATGATTTCTAAAAGAAAAACTAATAAAAAATAGTTTTATACAATTACACTTCAAAAAGTAGTCTCCCCACCCCACACTTATTTTATGCATAGTCCTCGATGCATGAAAATATTAAAACAAGAATGAGAAATACTCCCTGAGACCCTCTCGGTCCTAGCTCGGACATGATCCTCAATATTAAGGATCGGCACGACCCCACACTTAAGCTCAAACATGCTCCTCAGCTTCAACTTCGGGTACTCGGACTTCCCCTACTCTGCAAAACAAAAACAACACAAAACTTGATACTATAATAAATAAATAAATAAACACGATCTAATTTTTCCTCCGTTGGGTATCGTGATGGCACCTAGTCTTAGGGACTAGGTAATCCTAATATTTACTAAATAACAACAATAATTAAATAACATCTAACAATTTGAAATGGAAATCTCTATAAAATTTACAATTCCCAAAACCGGTAGTACAAGTCATAAGCTCTACAGAGTTTGCTACAATTTTCTAAATACAACTGTTTGAAATAAAGTAACAACATGAATACAAATCAGAAGGTGACTCCGAAACCTGCGAATGCAGCAGCAGGTTTACCTTGAGTCTCCACAACAATAGTACGCACAGCTAGCTAATGATCAACTGACTTCGAAATACCTGGATCTGCACAAAATGTGCAGAAGTGTACTATGAGTACACCACGGCGGTACCCAGCAAGTATCAAGACTAACCTCAGTGGAGTAGTGACGAAAAACAGTCAAGACACCTACTGGACTAAATAACCTGAAACAAGTATAAGTATAGGAATAATAGAGTATAGTTCTACATAAAGACTGCGCGAAATGGCAAATAATACGATAATTTCAGTAAGAAAGGAAAACAGCAACTATCAACGGAACACCATAGTAATGACACAGAAGAACGAACGGAAATGCAGCCTAAATCCGATGAACATAATTAAAAGAAGGGCAGGTAGCAGCTAGATGAAAACAATCACTTTCACACCAGGTTTTAGTCAATAAACTCCACGAGGTACCGAACCTCATACTATTCACAACTCACATGTCCCAATACCTGAACCCTAACACTAGGCATCATGTTCCCTCATTACACTTCATAACCGCACTGACGACTCACGTTCCAAATAGAGCCATTCTCACATAGAAGGCAAGTAACAAGGGTGTGCATCTATACTCAGCAATATCCAGAAAACCTCTTAACCGATAAGAGTACTCAACTACGTGTATACTTGTGCAAGTGTCCTAACATGGTTCATGCCAGCTAATAAGTATAGGAAAGGAAATGGATAGCACGTAGAATATTTTCTCACAACTTTTCACAAGATAAAACTCACACAGGTAAGTGTACCACTACACAAACATCAACAACGAGAATGCCCCCAGGCCATCACAAGTCATCACAGATCAATCCCTGACACAGCCCACCTTGTCTCGCCACGTGTGCAATAATATAGTAAGTACCCACCTTGTCTCGCCACACATGCATAACAATGTTCCCACCTTGTCTCGCCACATGCGCAACCCACATATATATATATATATATATATATATATATATATATATATATATATATATATATATATATATATATATATATATATATATCCCGCCTTGTCACGCCGCATGTGCAAATATCAATAGTAACAATAGCACGACAGAAACCTCGTGCAACCCAATAACACTCACACGGCAGAAACCTCGTGCATCACAATAACAACTACAACATCAACAATGACAATAATACAATGGTACGACAAATAAGTCAACTCAGAGATTCCAGAACTCAAAGAAACGGAGGAACTAATTCACAAGGAGTAGCCACAATCGGGAATGCTAGTCATAATAAGAATAGCTTAACAGGAAAGGAAATACTATGTAACAACGGTCCACAATATACAATTCGACAACGAGGGAGCTAACACAAGTCGAATAATTCCAAATAAGGACAAGTCAACTAAAATATAGGATATCTAACTTCTTTTAAGGTTGGAAAATTGGGAAAGAGATACCACAAATTCAGCTAAGAAGAAGCAGCGGAAAGATAACCATAACCTCAATTAAGGCTAAACAATTACATAAGAGATAGTAATAATTTCAAATAAAGATAAGCAGTTAGGGAAAGGATAACATGGCAATAGAAAGGTAACAATTTCAGTTAAGGCACATATGAATCAAATAAGCAATAAGAGTGAATCATGAAGCAATTAATTCTAATTAAGCAGGTAGAGGTGAAACTAGTAATTAAGAAGCATAATCATAACAAGAACCACTGCATATTCAGTGAATACAAGGGCCTAAGAACCCTAAAAGGCCAATTTTTCACAAATAGGTCTGAGTACGTACTCTTCACCTCGCGTACACGGACTACAATTAGCATAGAAGACTCAAATCCTAAGGGATAGTTCCCCCACACAAGGTTAGGTAAGATACTTACCTCAAAGAAGACAGACCGATACTCAAAAATGAACTTCTCAGTGAAATGGCCTCCGAATGGCACAAATCTAATCACAATAACTTCAAAGCAAAAATAAAACTCATAAGAAACTATTCCGGATCATAACACTTCAATCTTTATCAAAATCTAAAAATCTACCCAAAAGTCGACTCCCGGGCCCGCACCTCGGAACCCGACAAATTTCATAAAACCCGAATACTCATTCCAATACGAGTTCAACCATACTATATTTATCAAATTCCGATATCATTTCGTCCCTCAAATCATGATTTTTTTTCATTTTGAAAGTTTTCTTCAAAAATCCCCATTTTCCTCATCTCAAAACATAAATTAAATGATAAAAATAAAGATGAAATCATGTAATATAATAAATTCTAGGTGAAGAACACTTACCCAATCGATTTTCTTGAAAAACTCACAAAAAATCGCTCAAAACCGAGCTCTAGACCTCCAAATATGGTGAAAATAGCAAACCCTCGGAATAGAGTACTATTTATTCTGCCCAAGTCTTAAAGCATCGCGAACGCGGAAGGGTGATCGTGTTCGCGAAGAAGAAAAGTGAAGGCTGCCAGAAGCCCCTTTGCAAATGCGAGCAAAGGGACGTGAACACGAAGCACAAGGGACAAGAACCTACGTGAACGCGAAAAGGACACGTGAACTCGAAGGGTAAATGATCACCAGCGCTCAGGGCCTGGTTTCTACTACGCGAACACGGAAGGAAGGATGCGAACGCGAAGAAGGAAAAAGGCATACCTTCGCAAATGCGAGAGTTTGAACGCGAACGCGAATAGGAAATATTAGGCGGGTCAACAGAACACTACGCAAACGCGAAAGGCACTTCGCGATCGCGAAGAACAACATCAGATGACAGAAAATAGCAGTTCAAAATAGGAGGAAATGACCTGTGGCCCATCCGAAATATACCCGAGGCCTCCGGGACCCCGTCTAAACACACAAATAAGTTCCATAACCTAACACGAACTCGCTCGAGGTCTCAAATCACATCAAACAACGTCGCAACTATGAATCGCACCATGAATCGAACTTATGAACTTCCAAATCTTCCAACTTCTAAAACCCGTGCCGGAACCTATTAAATCAATCCGGAATGACGTCAAAATTTGCAGGCAAGTACAAAATAACATAACTGAGCTATTCCAACTCTTGGAATCGCATTTCGACCCCGATATCAAAAAGTCCATTTCCGGCAAAATCTCAGAAAATTTGACTTTCGCCATTTCAAGCCTAAATCAGCTACAGACCTCAAATTCACCGCCCGAACATGCTCCTAAGTCTGAAATCACCCAACGGAGCTAACGGAACCGTTGGAACTCCATTCTGGAGTCGTCTTCACACAGTTTCAACTACGGTCAAAATTCTAAGACTTAAGCTTCCGTTTTAGGGACTAAGTGTCCCGAATCACTCCGAATCATCCGATAACTGAATTCAACCATGCACGCAAGTTAATACACATAATATAAAGCTGCTCATGGCCTTATGCCGCCGAACGGGACTTTAATTCTCAAAACGACCGGCCGGGTTGTTATAGTTGCCTCCCAACAAGAGCCTTATTTATAGTCGTGGCACGACTCTACTACTCTGCTCAGACTGGGTGCTTTCTCTTCTTCTTTCTCCCATGAAGTTTAGCCTTTTTTCACGCTCTCAGAAGATCTCCTCTTTAATTTCTGGCTCTTTGCTCAATCATCTTTACACACTCAGCTTGCAACACCACCTCCTCTAAGTCAGTTGTTCCATCTGGATCACTACAATTCACATAAGAACTCTGCTTTATCCCCTTCAATTTGACAATAGTAATTATGCACAAGTCTTCATAATGCTTAGGGAGCTTAAGTGCCTTGTACACATTAAAAGTGACTTCCTCATCACCAACTCTCATCTTTAACTTACCTTCCCTCATATAAATAATCGCTCCACCAGTAGCTAAGAATGGTCGCCCCAAAATAATGGGCACTTTCTCATCTGCCTCGTAATCAAGAAAAATAAAATCAGCAGGAAGAATAAACTTTCCCACTCGAACTAACACATCCTCAATAATTCCTTTTGGCATAACTAGTGACATATCTACTAACTATAAAGTAATTGTAGTAGGTCTAAGCACCCCCAATCTGAGTTGCTTGAACAAAGAGGATGACATCAAATTTATAGTAGCCCCTAAATCACACAAGGCTCTACCAACTTCTTATTTTTCAAGAGACAAAGGAATTGTGAAACTCCAAGGATCCTTCAACTTAGGAGGAAGTTTACTCTTAACTCTAGCACTGCACTCTTCAGTAAGTGCAACTATTTCAAACTCTCTATGTTTCCACTTGTTTGCCACAATATCTCTGAGATACCTTGCATACATAGGCACTTCCTACAAAATTTTCACCAAAGGCAAATTCACACGCATTTGGCTCAAAATATCTAAGAATTTCTTGTACTTAGCATCATCTTTTTGCTTCTAAGTCATTGTGGAAACGGAGGTGGTGGCCTTGTCATAATTACTAGATCTGTTTCTTTGTTCTCTTTCTCATTCTCCTCAACTGGCTTGGGAACTAATTCTCCTTTAGGACTAGCCGTATACTTATTTTTCTTTGGAACTTCTCCTAACATTCCTCTATTTCTCAAGGTAGCCCCATTGACTTAAGGTTTAGGATTAGGTTCGGTATCACTAGGAAAATCCCTAACTAGTCGAGTATTTTGGGAATTGGCAAGTTGTCCCATTTGTCGCTCCAAATTTCTCATTGTTGTTTCTTGGGCCTGCTGGTCAACCATTAATTTCTTCATCATCTCTGTTGCTTGGGACTGCTGGTCAGCCATTAATTTCTTCATCATTTCCTCAAGGTGACTCGTCGAGTTTGTATGTTGTTCAGCCTGAGGTGGTCTATATTGTTGTTGAGGTGCTTGTGGCATGTGTTGATTCTGAGCACCTTGGTTTCCACCCCAAGAGAAGTTTGGGTGGTTCCTCCAGCTAGGATTGTAAGTGTTCCCATACTGGTTTGTCTGTCCCCTATTTGCATTACCCACATACACATACAGACTCTGGATTAATTGGGCATAAGTCGCTCGTGTGACCTTCTCCACATACTTTATAAAATAATTGAACCTGTTGCACTGGCTGGGCTTGTTGCTTGTTAATAACCAAGGTCATCTGATTGACTTGGTTGGTCAATGTGGATATCTGTGCTGATAATGCAGAGATGACATCTAACTCGAGAACCCCTGCAGATTTTTGCACTGTGTGTCTGCCCATTTCTCCTTGCCAATCAGGATTGCTTTTGGAGAATTTATTCAATAACGCATATATCTCATCGAAGCTTTTCTCCAACACTTGACCTCAAGCTGCAGCATCTACCACAATATTTGTCTCAGGATATAGCCCTTCTATGAAGGTGTGAGCTAACACTTCATTTGTCTGATTGTGATGAGGACAGTCTCTCAGCAACCCCTTGAATCTCTCCCAAGCTGAGTATAAAGACTCCCCCTATTTCTGTTTGAAGGTGACTATCTCACTTTTGATCTTTGCAGTTTTACCTAAAGGGAAGAACCTTGCCAAAAATTTCCTCGCCAGATTATTCCATGATGTAATAAAATTAGTTGGTTCCGCCTTCAAACATCGCTTTGCTTCGCCCAATAGAGAGAACGGGAAAAGTGTGAGCCTTGCATAGTCTAGAGTGACTCCGTTAGTGATATAAGTATCACTAATCTCCAAGAAATTCAGGATGTGTTGTTGTGAATCCTCGTGTGGAAGACCCATAAAATGTCCATTCGCATGTAGTAGCTGGATCATGCTCTATTTCAGCTCAAAGTGCCCAGTGTTTCTGGGCTTCAAAATGCTGGAGGTAACATTAGCAATGCTGGATATCGCCACCTCCTGAACAGCCATATATTGCTCCTCTGCCATGTTCACAGGAAATTGAACAAGTGCCTAAAGATTATTTGTGTCCCTTGCTTCCCTCAACCTCCTATTAAATGTTCTCTTAGGTTTAGGGTCAAAGCCTTGAAGTCTGTCTTGGCTTCTAACCCTTCACATTCAATCAAGGTCCTTGAGAGCAGAGCAACAATTAAGTAACGTTAGACTTGACGAAATAAACAATTAAAGCTAAAATTAGAAAGTAGTCAATTTTAAAGTCCCCGGTAACGGCGCCAAAAATTTGTTGCTCCAAAACGCACACGCAAATAGACGTGGTCGTATAAGTAATAAGATAATAAGTCGAGTGTCGAACCCACAGAGACTTGTATTAACTACCCACTAAATTCACCAAGATTGTTATCTAGTCAAGCCAATCCGAGTTCAAAAGTGTGATTATACTAAATAATAATTCTAACTAGTAACTAAATTATCAAGCAGCAAAATGGTTGTTGTGTATTCAATTGAGATAAATATTCCAGGGTTGTGATCGATTCGCCAATCCTATTGTATTTTAGTTAACTCTCCCTTCCATACAATTCACTCATGGTTGCTAATTAATCGAACAATTACTCTCATAACCTTCTCCCGAAGTACTACTCGCCTATTCAAAATAGATTAACGCCTATATTCCTATAAAATAAATCTATTAAGAACGCATTAAGATTACGATATGTAATTAAGTACGGTGACTAGGTATATTCCTATCCTAACCACAAATTCGCCCCCGCCCCCAGAGTTAAGATCGTGCTCTCTTCAATTCTTCTCTAATCTAAACATGGCTTTCCCAAGCATAACTGCTGGCCAGACAATTAAGCAATTAATCACAAAATTGAAGAAACGACCATATATTGGTGAATTATAATTAAGGTTAAGTCAACGTTAAACAACAATATTTATGGCTAAATCACAACCCCAGAACTATGGGTTTTAGCCACTCATGATAATATCAATCAATTTCATAAGTGTTGGATAATTGAAAATACTAAGAAAAGATGAAGAAAACTGAGATTTCCTCGCTCCCCGATGTATCTCGTGTGTACTTTTCCTTCAAAGTGAAGTCTCTCCTCCAAAAATAGGCTTAGTCTTGCTTTTATATGTGTTGGGTAGGTCTAGGGCCGTAATAACCTTGTCCCGGGCAAAGTGAGATAAATTCACGTCACCAGCGTCCAGGGCAGCGTGGGGCGCTGGCAAATTGAACATTCTGTCCACGACGCCACAGGTGGTGTGGGGCGCTGCCTATGGTGCTGGAATTCAACATTTCCCATTTTCCCTCCGTTTTGACTCTAATCTCGCATCTTTCTCCTCCAATTGCTTCAGGATGATTCCTACACATAAAACACCACGAATTAATATAAATCAATATATTTTATATGTGAAATTCACGAAAGACGAGTAAAACATGAGGCGATATACATATGAATATATATACTTTAAGCTAAATATCAATAACTCAAATAAATAAATAAAATATACAAAATAAAATTACAAGTAATTTTAAAATCCTGAATATAAGGACTTCCGATATTGTTCAAATAAAAAAGGATTTTAAAGAAATATGCAGGAAGTTATACTTAAAACTATCTTAAATTTCTTGTAAATTAAAGCACGACTTAATGCTATTAATCTCAATAAATTTGAATATCTTATCTATGTTTCCTTATCGAATTTTATAATTGGGTTTATGATTTTCTATAAGTATATATTGTAACATTTAAATATAAACTTAAGCTACGTAATAGTATATATTTATTATGACTATAATTTATTGTTATTTTCGAACGTAAGCATATCGTTTATAAACTTATTTAAAGACTTATTCTTACTCGTCCTAATGTGCTAGTAAAGTAAACTTCAATTACGCGTGTATACTTTAACTACTATATATAGGATAGAAGTCAAATAAGGAACAAATTCATAAAACCTAAATATTAGGAGTTTGTACATAGTTCAAATAAGGAAATATTTAATAATAAAAAGTTTGTTGATTTTAAAATTCTAAATTATAGAAAAATGATTTAAGTTACAAGTTTGTCCAATTTGAAATAAAATTTCTAAGGGTAAAAAAGGCGAATGACATTTCGCTAAGGACTTTCATGTTTTTAATATATATATATATATATATATATATATATATATATATATATATATATATATATATATATATATATATATATATATATATATATAAAGCAAACAGAGAAATATCAATTAAAAAAAAATAAAATTAATTTTTATTTGACTATTGGTTTCAAGAGTTGTCAAAGAGGACATAAAGAAAAACTAAGAAACGAAAAATAGATATGGCATTTATTTATATTGCCACACTAGATTATTAGTAAGTTGAAGGCAGCGAAGGCTTTACTGAGGTAAGTCACCAACATTGATAATAATAATAAATATATATATATGAATATATTTAGACAAAAAAACTAATATATTAATCATGACCACAGAGAAGAAAAAATAAAGAATTTATTACATAAAAAATATTATTTATAAAAATAAAAATAAAAGGGTTAAGGTAGAATCAAATAGTTTTTGTAGAACATATTGATTTTGAAGAAAAATACACCATCATATTATTTGAGAAATTTTGTATTTTAAGGAAAATTTCCATGCTTCTTTCTCAATGCATTTACCAAAACAAAAAAAAAAACCAAAAAAAAATAATAATAATAGCTCAAAATGCCAATTTAAAGTCACACGACCTTTTTACTCTTCAATCATATAATATTATGTGTGAAAAATATAATCTCATTCTAATAGATATTATTAGGTATAATTTCTCCAATTTTTCAGCATAACCATACTCATTAATTAAATATCATATGTTAAAATTTCTTATGATAAGAAACATAACGTAATATATCAAGTTCGAGTACCTAATTTTAGAGTAGAAGAAGAGATTATTGTTACAATCTTCTATAAATTAATTTCTTTACCTCAAATATATTCTGCTAATTAATCTAAGAAAATAAATAATTGCAGAACTGTGGTAAGTTGGAAGCAAATCCAAAAATTACAAGGAATTGAATTCTCTGGCACTCGGCTTTCTACTACTCTCCATCTTCATGCTAAAGTAAAACCATACAAGGAAAAAAAATGAATATTAATCAAACTTTTAATCGAACCCTACTTCAATTAGGGCTTTTTCATAACCATCATGGGTTTGATAGGCTTGAATTGTCCTCAAACTCAATAATTTCTCTTATATGCTTGCAATATTCGAGCTTGCCTTTTCAAAATTATTTTCTTAGAGAAGCGTAAAGGTTATATAAGAGTTGAAATATTATTGTGAATAACATAGAATATACATCAACACCTTGTGCTTATCTCTAGCGGTTTATTCAGCACATATGAAAAAGTTATAAATATGATATTTGGTGATTTAAATATGGCGTAATTTCTTCTTTTATCGAGTTAACTAAATAGAATCGACATACATTATTTCAGGAACTTATACTATATTATAATTTATATTTAGTAGCTAAAATATATTATTTAATAATATTTATGTAATTTTTAAAGTTTTGTACTCACTGATAGTAGGGCACATGCGCAACGTACGTACCCTAAGATTAGTATCTATGAACTGCGTTGCACGTTAATAATTGCACGAAGATATTCAGTCTATTTAATAATTGCACGTAAATATTCAATCAATAATTAATATAAGCAAAATATACTTTAATCAAACGTTAAAATTTTTCCTGAATTGTCACGACCCGAAATTTCTACCTTCGGGACCGTGATGGCGCCTAACATTTCACTTGCTAGGCTAGCCAACGTTAGAATAATATTATCCATTTCAAAATAATTTTTAAATTTATTAATAACAAAGAAACAAATACGGAAGTAAGGTCTGAAATGTAGTGAATAATCCATAAAAATAATTGTGTCTAAATACCATCTCAGAATTGGTGTCACAAGTGCACGAGCTTCTAGAATAATACAAATAAAGGTCTGAATAAAATAAAATTATCTGGAAACAAACACATAGCTAAAGTAAAATAGACAGGGACTTCAGAACTACGGACGTCATGCAGCTATACCTTAAGTCTCCTTTGGTAGCTGAAATCCGAGCAAGTCTATGGTACGTCGCTGGGACCAACTCTGAAATCTCCACAAGAAGTGCAAAGTGTAGTATCAGTACAACCGACATCATATACTAGTAAGTGTTGAGCCTAACCTCGATGAAGTAGTGACGAGGCTAAGGCTTGTCACTTACAATAACCTGTACGCAATAATAGTAATAACAACAATAAAAGAAATAAATCAGGAAACTCATTTTTAACAGTTGAACCCAATTCAGCAGTCATAACCAATTATTATTTCCATCAATTTCCGTTGCACCGTGCAACCCGCTCACAAAATATATTCATTTTCAATCCTCCTATATATTTATTTTAATCATGTATATATAGACTTTTAAATAAGTCTGTTTAGACTTTTAAAATAAGTCTGTTGTGACGTGCAATCTGATCCCCCAATTTGGACTTTTTAATAAGTGTGTTGCGGCGTGCAATCCGATCCTCTAATATGGACTTTTTAATAAGTCTGTTGCGGCGTGCAATCCGATCCCCCAATATGGACTTTTTAATAAGTCTGTTGCGGCATGCAATACAATCCCCCAATATGAACTTTTTAATAAGTCTGTTGCGGTGTGCAATCCGATCCCCAATATGAACTTTTTAATAAGTCTGTTGCGGCGTGCAACCCGATCCCCCAATATATATATATTCCTTTTCATTTTCGTTGTGGCGTACAACCCGTTCCCCCAATATAACTTTAAACAACTCATAAATGTAATAAAAATTACTTCAATAAATACCACGTCCAATGAGAAACTATTAAGCATCAAGGCACACAATAATTAAAATTTATCTATGAGCAAACAATGACAATTATTAATTAATTATGAAAAATCGTGGAGAAAATAAGCAGTTAATATTTAGTATGCTAAATGTCAAATAACAATTAAGACACATAAATCAAATAGCATATAACAATTATTGCAGGAATTCAAGAATTAATATTTGACAAAGAATAGGCGAGAAACAATTATTATAACAATTAATTCATGATTTAAAACGATTTATGATTTTTTTTAAAATTATGCAAATAATTAATTTGACGACGTATAGACACTCGTCACCTCGCCTATACGTCGTTCACATGAATTTCACATAACAAATAGTTTAAGGGTTCTATTCCCTCAAGTCAAGGTTAACCACGACACTTACCTCGCTTCGCAAATTCTAATAAATTATCCGACCACAGATTTTCCATTTGAATTTGTCTCCAAAAGCGTCAAATCTATTCACAAACAATTCGATATACTCAATACGAATCATAGAAATTAATTCCATATGAATTTACTAATATTTCGGATAAAAATACCAAAATTTATTTTAAAACTCGACAGTGGGGCCCACATCTCAAATCTCGGAAACATTTATGAAATCCGAACACCCATTCCGAGACGAGTCCAACCATACAAAAATTATCAAATTCCGATGTCAAATGGACCCTTAAATCTTAAATTTTCGTTTTTGGAAATTTTTATAAAAATCTGATTTTTCTCCCAAAATTTCACGGATTCATGATATAAATGAGTATGGAATCATGAAATATAATCAATATAGGATAAGGAACACTTACCCCAATATTTTTCCGTAAAATTCACTCAAGAATCGCCTTACCCGAGCTCAAAAATGGAAAATGGTTGAAAATGGGACGAATCCCATTTTCTAGAACTTAAGTTCTGTTTGCCCAAATTTTACCTTATGCGATCGCGTACAATACTTCGCGATCGCGAAGCACATTTTTGGTTGCCCAATTTTTCTTAATCGCGATCGCGTGAATAGCCTCGCGATCGCGAAGCTCTACTTTGCTGCCCCAGAAATTTACTCTACGCGAACGCGATGCTTTGACTCACAGACTTATGCGATCACGAACGACCTCACGCGATCGCGATGAGTAAAAATTCTGCAATAAAACACTAGAAATCGGTTATCTTCCTTAAGTCCAAAATGGCCCGTTGAGCATCCGAAACTCACCCGAGCCCTCGGGGCTCCAAACCAAACATGCACACAAGTCCTAAAACATCATACGAAATTGCTCGCGCGATCAAATCGCCAAAATAATACCTAGAACAACGAATTGAACCCCAAATCGAATAAAATATTCAAGGAAGCTTTAAAACTTATATTTTCACAACCGGGCGTCCGAATCACGTCATATCAACTCTGTTTCTCACCAAATTCGGCAGACAAGTCATAAATATTATAGTGGACCTATACCGGGCTCCAGAACCAAAATACGGAGCCGGTGTCAATAAATCCAACATCAGTAAATTCTTAAAAATCATTAAGCTTTCAAACTTTTAATTTTTTTTATCAAAATTCCATATCTCGGGTTAGGGACCTCAGAATTCGATTACGGGCATACACCCAAGTCTCAAATCATGATACGGACCTACCAGAACTGTCAAAACACTGATCCAAGTTTGTTTGCTCAAAATGTTGACCAAGGTAAACTTAGTTGAGTTTTAAAGCTCTATTTCACATTTTAATCCATTTTTCACATAAAAAGTTTTCGGATAATTATACGAATTGCGCACACAGGTCGAGGAATGATAAATAATACTTTTTGAGATCTTAGAACACATAATTAATTATTAAATTTAAAGATGACACTTTGGGTCATCACATTCTCCACCTCTAAAACAAACGTTCGTCCTCGAACGGAGTTAGAAAAAGTACGTGATCTTGAGAAAAGCTGTGAATATTTACTTCGCATATCCGACTCAGACTCCCTGGTAGATTCCTCTACCGGCTGACCAATCCATTGCACTTGAACTGAAGGATAATTTTTAGACCTTAACTGTCGGACCTGCCGGGCTAGAATAGCCACCGGCTCCTCCTCGTAAGTCAAATCTTTTTCCAATTGGAATGAGCTGAAATTTAATACATGGGACGGATCACCATGATATTTCCGGAGCATAGACACATGAAATACCGGATGAACCGTTGAAAACTAGGTGGTAATGCAAGCATGTAGGCTACTTCACCCACCCTTTCAAGAATTCTAAAGGGTTCAATATACCTAGGGCTCAACTTGCCCTTCTTTGCGAACCTCATTACACCTTTCATAGGTGAAACCCGGAGTAATATTCTTTCTCCAACCATGAATGCAATATCACAAACTTTACGGTCGGCATAACTCTTTTGCCTAGACTGAGCTGTGCGAAGTCGATCCTGAATAACCTTGACCTTATCCAAGGCATACTGTACCAAGTCGGTACCCAAGAACCGAGCCTCTCCCGGTTCAAACCAGCCAACTGGAGAATGACATCGTCTTCTGTATAATGCCTCATATGGAGTCATTTGAATGCTCTATTGGTAGCTATTATTATAAGTAAACTCCGCAAGTGGCAAGAACTGATCCCAAGAACCTCCAAAGTCTATAACACAAGCGCGAAGCATATCTTCCAATATATGAATGGTGCGCTTTGACTGTTCGTCTGTCTGTGGATGAAATGTTGTACTCAACTCAACCCGTGTGCCTAACTCATGCGGTACAACCCTCCAGAAGTGTGAGGTAAACTGCGTACCTTGATCTGAAATAATAGACATGGGCACACCGTGAAGGCGGACAATCTCATGAATGTAAATTTCAGCTAACCTTTCTGAAGAATAGGTAACTGCCACTGGAATGAAATGTGCTGACTTGGTCGACCTGTCCACAATGACCCAAACTGCGTCAATTTTTCTTTGAGTCTGTGGGAGTCCAATAACAAAATCCAGAGTGATACGCTCCCACTTCAACTCAGGAATTTCTAACTTCTGAAGCAAACCACCAGGTCCGAGCTACATATGCAACTATATCTTTTTTCATTCTCCTCCACCAATAATGTTGCCACAAATCTTGATACATTTTGGCAGTACCTGGATGAATAGAATACTTGGAACTGTGTGCCTCTTCAAGAATTAATTCACGAAGTCCGTCAACATTAGGCACACAAATACGATCCTGTATTCGTAGAACTCCATCTTCCCCCACAGCAACTTGCCTGGCATCAGCATGTCGCACCGTGTCCTTAAGGACAAGTAAATGAGGATCATCATACTGCCTCTCTCTGATGCGCTCATATAAACAAGACCGAGCGACTGTGCAAGCTAGAACCCGAATGGGTTCTGAAACATCTAACCTCATGAACTGATTAGCCCAAAGTCTGAACATCTACAGCTAATGGCCTCTAACCAACTGGAATATACGCAAAACTGCCCATACTCACAGTCTTTCTACTCAAAGCAGCGGCCACCACATTGGCCTTTCTGGGGTGATACAAAATAGTGATATCATAGTCTTTCAACAACTCCAACCATCTACTCTGCCTCAAATTAAGATCTTTTTGTTTGAACAGATACTGAAGGCTACGATGATCAATAAATACCTCACACGAGACACCGTAGAGATAATGCCTCCAAATCTTCAGCGCATGAACAATGGCTGCCAATTCTAAGTCATGAACTTGATAATTCTTCTCTTGAACTTTTAACTGCCGCGACGCATATGCAATCACCATGCCATCATGCATTAATGATGCACCTAACCTAATGTGATATGCGTCACAATATATCGTATATAATCCTGAACCTGTGGGTAATACCAACACTAGCGTCGTAGTCAAAGCAGTCTTGAGCTTCTGAAAGCTCAACTCACACTCGTCTGACCATCTGAATGGGATACCTTTCTGGGTCAGTCTGGTCAATGGGCTTGCTATAGATGAAAACCCTTCCAGGAACCGACGATAATAATCTGCCAAACCCAGGAAACTCTGGATTTCTGTAATTGAAGTAGGTCTAGGCTAATTCTGAATAGCCTTTACCTTCTTAGGATCCACCATTATGCCTTCTGCCGATACAACATGCCCCAAAAAGGCAAATGAGTCTAGCCAAAACTCATATTTTGAAAATTTAGCATATAACTGATTATTCTTCAAAGCATGAAGCACACTCTGAATATGTTGCTCATGCTCCTCTCGACTGCTGGAGTAAATCAAGATATCATCAATAAATACAACCACAAAAGAATCCAAATAGGGCTTGAACACCCGATTCATCAAATCCATAAATGCTGCTAGGGCATTTATCAACCCAAATGACATCACTGGGAATTCGTAATGTCCATACCGAGCTCGAAAAGCTGTTTTAGGGACATCTGATGCCCTAATTTTCAATTGATGGTAACCAGACCTCAAATCAAACTTCGAAAATACCTTGACACCCTGAAGCTGATCAAATAAGTCATCAATTCTTGGCAGTGGATATTTGTTTTTGATATGGCCTTATTCAACTGCCGATAATATATACACATCCTCTCACGACCCAAAATCCTAACATGTTGTGATGGCGCCTATCTCAGTACTAGGCAGGATGACAACATCAATAACCCACAATTTCCTTTAAGTTTGAAAACATAATGTTTAATACAATACCAAAAATCTAGCAAATTCCAATTCAACACTCCCAAAACTCGGTGTCATTGAGTACATGAGCATCTAATTATGAATACAAGTCTGAGATCAAATACAGTAAACAAGGAGATAGAGAAGGAGAGATAAGGTCTGCGGAACACGGCAGCTACCTCAAAATCTCCTGAAACTCAACTGCGTGAAATGATCAACACTCGTTATGTCCGGGAACACCTGGATCTACATATGAATTGCAGGATGTAGTATGAGTATAACCAACTCAGCAAGTAACAATAGTAACTGAATATAATGACAAGCTACACAGTTATAGTTCACTTTCAGTAATTCCAGCAAAGAATAGACATGCTTTCAAATCCAACAGCTTAAGTCAAATTAGTTTTATACAGTTCAAGTTCGTGTAATCCGGATATAAAATCTTTCAAAGTATTTCACAACAATGACAGATAACAACTAAGTGCAACAACAAATGAAAAGCAAGTATAGCCTCTCATGGCAACAATCACTCAATTCGTCACAACAGCTCAACCACTCGGCTCTCAACCCTCAGCACTCACACTCAATGGGTACCCGCACTCATTTGGGGTGTGTACAGACTCCGGAGGGGCTCCTACACCCCAAGCGCCACAATCTACACGGATAACTCACGTGCTGCATGGACAACTCACGTGCCATAATATCCTTACCTCACCGACCAGACCTCGTCCTTACTCAGTCCTCAACCTCTCTAGTCTCTCGGGCTCTCAGAAATCACAAAGATCAACCCAAACAAAGATAACATAATATATCAACAAATATCCAGAAAGACTGAGGTATAATACGCAAGAAAAACCATGACTGAGTACAAAACAACAATTAGCAAATAATTCAACAAGTACGCGACCTCAGCGGATCCCAACAGTACTATAGCCTAGCCTAAACATGATTTCTAACATGATTTATAGTCAAATTTCTTCAACACATAGAGAGCGTATAGCTAACAATAAATTATTCAACTATACAGTTTCCACGGGACAGACCGAGTCACAATCCCCTCGGTGTACGCCCACACGACCATCACCTAGCATGTGCGTCACCTCCAAAATAATCACATGACATAAAATCTGGGGTTTCATACCCTCAGGACCAGATTTAAAACTGTTACTTACCTCAAAACGTAAAATTCGTTACTCTGCTATGCCTTTACCTCGCAATTTGTCCTATGAATGCCTCGAATCTAGTCACAAATAATTCGTTTCAGTCAATAAAATTTATTGGAATTAATTCCATAAGAAAATACTAATTTTTCATAAAAATCCAAATTTTAGCTCAAATATCGCCCGTGGGGCCCACATCTCGGAACCCAACAAAAGTTACAAAATCTGAAAGCCCATTCAACCACGAGTCTGCCCATACCAATTTTATAAAAATCTAACCTCAACTCGACCCTCAAATTTACAAATCCTATTTTCAAATTTCTAAGTTCCAATCTCCGATTTACATCTCAAAATCATGTAATCTAGTCGGATTATTCGATAATAATACAATATTATGGAGTAAAAATAATTACAAGGGACTTACCTCAAGTTTTCCTTGAAAATCTATCAAAACTCGCCTCTCTTCAATCTTCAATTTGTCAAAAATGGTGAATGGGACGAAGTCCCTATTTTTATAATTTTGCCCAGACAGCCTCGGTTCTGCCTCGATCCTGACTTCGATCCTGATCCTCGATCATGGCCCTCGACCCTGGCCTTCGATCATGTATTCGACCCTGCCTTCGATCGTGGCCCTCGACCCTGGGCTCGATCATGGCTTCGATCGTGGCCCTCGACCCTGGGCTCGATCTGGGATCGCATCTGGGCTCGATTCTAGGAGATGGAATTTGCAGCATAAGGAAATTGCAGTAGCTATTTTAGTCCACTTTTTGATCCGTTAACCATCTGAAACACACCCGAAGCCCTCGGGACCTCAACCAAATATACCAACAAGTCCTAAAACATCATACAAACTTAGTTGAATCCTTAAATAACCTTAAACAATGCTAAAATCATAAATTATACCCCAATTTAAGCCTATTGAACTTAGAAATTTCTAATTTCTACAAGTGACTCTGGAACCTGTCAAATCACGTCTGATTGACCTCAAATTTTGCACATAAGTCATAAATGACATAACGGACCTATTAAAATTTTCAGAATTAGATTCCGACCCAGATATCAAATAAGGAACTGAAGATAATGACGAGCTACACAGTTATAGTTCACTTTCTGTAATTCCAGCAAAGAATAGACATGCTTTCAAATCCAACAGTTTAAGTCAAATCAATTTTATACAGTTCAAGTTCGTGTAATCCGGATATAAAATCTTTCAGAGTATTTCACAATAATGACATATAGCAACTAAGTGCAACAACAAATGAAAAGCAAGTACAGCCTCTCAGGGCAACAATCACTCAACTTGTCACAACAGCTCAACCACCCGGCTCTCATCCCTCATCACTCACACTCAATGGGTACCCACACTCACTGGGGGTGTGTACAGACTTCGAAGGGGCTCCTACAGCCCAAGCGCCATAATCTGCACGGACAACTCACGTGTTGCACGGACAACTCACGTGATATAATATCCCGCACGGACAACTCACGTGCCATAATATCCTTACCTCACCGACATGCCATCGGCCTTACTCAGTCCTCAACCTCTCTAGTCTCTAGGGCTCTCAGAAATCACAAAGATCAACCCAAACAAAGATAACATAATGTATCAATAAATATCCAGAAAGACTGAGGTATAATACGCAAGAAAAATCATGGCTGAGTACAAAACAACAATTAGCAAATAATTCAACAAGTACGCGACCTCAGCAGGTCCCAACAGTACTATAACGTAGCCTAAACATGATTTCTAACATGATTTACAGTCAAATTTCTTCAACACATAGAGAGCATATAGCTAACAATAAATTATTTAACTATACAGTTTCCACGGGATGGACCGAGTCACAATCCCCTCGGTGCACGCCCACACGCCCGTCACCTAGCATGTGCGTCACCTCCAAAATAATCACATGACACAAAATCTGGGGTTTCATACCCTCAGGACCAGATTTAAAACGGTTACTTACCTCAAAACGTAAAATTCTTTACTCTGCTATGCCTTTGCCTCACAATTCGGCCTCTGAATGCCTCGAATCTAGTCACAAATAATTCATTTCGGTCAATAAAATTTATTGGAATTAATTCCATAAGAAAATACTAATTTTCCGTAAAAATTCGAATTTTAGCTCAAAAATCGCTCGTGGGGCCCATGTCTCGGAACCTAACAAAAGCTACAAAATATGAAAGCCCATTCAACCACGAGTCTACCCATACTAATTTTACAAAAATCCGACCTCAACTCGACCCTCAAATCTACAAATCTTATTTCCAAATTTCTAAGTTTCAATCTCCGATTTACACCTCAAAATCATGTAATCTAGTCGGATTATTCGATGATAATACAATATTATGGAGTAGAAATGATTACAAGGGACTTACCTCAAGTTTTCCTTGAAAATCTATCAGAAATCGCCTCTCCTCAAGCTCCAATTTGTCAAAAATGGCGAATGGGACGAAGTCCCTGTTTTTATAATTCTGCCCAGACAGCCTCGGGTCTGCCTTGATCTTGGCCTTCAATCTTGGACTTCGATCTAGGTCCTCGATCCTGGGCCTCGATCCTGGTCCTTGATCCTATCCCTCGATCCTGGGCCTCGATAGTGGCTTCGATCCTGAACCTCGATCATGGCCCTCGACCCTGGCCTTCGATCATGTTTTCAGCCCTGGTCTTCGACCGTGCCTTCGATCGTGGCCCTCGACCCTGGGCTCGATCATGGCTTCGATTGTGGCCCTCGACCTTGGGCTCGATCTGGGCTCGCATCTGGGCTCGATTCTGGGAGATGGAATTTGCAGTAGAAGGAAATTGCAACAACTATTTTAGTCCACTTTTTGATCCGTTAACCATCCGAAACTCACCTGAGGCCCTCGGGACCTCAACCAAATATATCAACAAGTCCTAAAATATCATACGAACTTAGTTGAATCCTCAAATCACCTCAAACAATGCTAAAACCATGAATTACACCCCAATTCAAGCCTATTGAACTTTGAAATTTCTAATTTCTACAAATGACTCTGGAACCTGTCAAATCACGTCCGATTGACCTCAAATTTTGTACACAAGTCATAAATGACATAGCGGGCCTATTAAAATTTTTCAGAATCGGATTCCGACCCCGATATCAAAGAGTCAACCCCCCGGACACACTCCTAAGTCCAAAATCACCATACGGAGCTATTGGAATCATCAAAATTAAAATCCGAGGCCGTTTACACATAGGTCCATATCCGATCCACTTTTCTAAGTTAAATTTTCAATTATGAGACTAAGTGTCTCATTTCACTCCGAATTCCTTTCGGACCCGAACCCACTAACCCGGTAAGTCATAAAACAACTATAAAGCATAAATTAAGCAGTAAATGGGGAAACTGGGTTAAAATACCCAAAACGACCGTCTGGGTCGTTACACATCCGCGTAGAACCATTTTTCTTCTTTACAAATAATACTGGTGCACCCCAAGGCGAGATATTGGGTCTAATGAACCCCTGATCAAGCAAGTCTTGTAACTACTCCTTCAATTCTTTCAACTCTGGCCGGGCCATACAGTATGGTGGGATAGAAATGGGCTGAGTGCTCGGAGCTAAATCAATACAGAAGTGAATATCTCTGTCGGGTGGCATCCCCGACAAATCTGCAGGAAATACTTCTGGAAATTCACGAACAACAGGTACTGAGTCCATAGAAGGAACATCCGCAATGGGATCGCGAACATAAGCCAAATAGGCTAGACACCCTTTCTCTACCATACGCCGAGCTTTCATATAAGAAATAACCCTGCTGGAAGAATGACCAAGAGTTCCTTTTCACTCTAACTAAGGTAACCCCGGCATAGATAGGGTCACTGTCTTGGCATGATAATCCAATATAGCATGATAAGGTGACAGCCAATCCATACCCAAGATGACGTCAAAAGCTACCATATTAAGAAGTAGAATATCCACACTAGTCTCAAGACTATCAATAGTAACCACACATGAACGATAGACATGATCTACTAGAATAGAGTCTCCCACCAGTGCAGATACACACATAGAAGCACTCAGAGAATCACAAGGCACAACCAAATATGAAGCAAAATAGGAGGACATATAGGAATAAGTAGATCCTGGATCAAATAGAATGGAAGCATCTCTATGGCAAACTGGAATAATACGTGTGATCACAGCATCAGATGACTCGGCCTCGGGCCTAGCTGGAAAAGCATAAAATCGAGGCTCGGCCCCACCACTCTGAACTGCATCTCTGGGACGACCTCTAATTAGCTGGCCTCCACCTCTAACGGTCTGACTTCCACCTCTAATGGCCTAACCTCCACCTCTAGCTGCCTAACCCCTACCTCTAGCTGGCTGAGCAGGCGGTGAAGTAACCGGTGCCGGTATGATAGCACGAGAATCCTGCCGAGATCTGTTACTCGCCAACCTAGGGCAATACCTCCTGATGTGACCAACGTTCCTACACTAATAACACCCATCCTGACGCCGTGGCTGCTGAAGCTGAAGTTGACCCGAATGGGCCGGATAACCACTATAGTAACTCTGGAGTGGTGGTGCACTGATAGGAGCTGAATGTACACTAAATGTTGGTTGCCCAAAGTAAGGCATAATAGGACCGTGACTCCCTGAAGCACCGTGAGATGCATGAAGTGCTAAATGAAATGGTCTGGGAGGATGACCCCTACCAAAATTACCCATACCTCCAGACGAGGCACCACTGAAACCACTAAACTGACGAAGCCTCTTATCAGACCTCTGCCCTATCTCCTCTACAAGAACCATCTTGATCCTCCTCGTGACATTAACAGCCGCCTGAAACAAAATCTCACTTCCGGTCTCCTTAGCCATCTGAAACCTGATAGGGTGAGTGAGTCCTTCAATAAACCTCCTCACTCTCTCTCCCTCAGTAGGTAGTAAAGGGAGAGCATGACAGGCCAAATTCACAAAACGTGACTTATACTGAGTAACAGTCATACTGCCCTGCTGTAGACACTCAAATTGCTTGCAGAAATCCTCTCTCAGTGTGATAGGAAGGAACTTCTCCAGAAATAGCTGAGAGAACTGCTCTCAGGTAAGTGCAGGCGATCCGACTGGTCTGGTTAAGGTATAATCTCTCCACCACCTCTTGGCGGAACCCATCATCTGAAATACAGAAAAATCCACCCCATTGGTCTCACCTATACCCATGTTCCGCAACACCTCATGACAGCGGTCAAGATAATCATGTGGGTCCTCAGGAGGTGTACCACTGAAGTGAACTGGAAAGAGCTTAGTAAACTTATCCAGTCTCAATAAGGCCTCAAAAGACATAGCGGGACTTTCACCGATCTGTGCCGCAACAACTGGCTGAACTACCCCAACTGGCGAGGCTGCTAGAGACTGATTCTGGGGAGCCATCTGCTCCGAAGCGGGAGTAGTGGGAGTTTGTGCTCCTCCCCCAGCCTGTGAGACGGCTGGTGCCACTAGAAATGTACCATTCTGGGCCACGCCCTCCATAAGACTCACCAAACGGACTAAAGCGTCCTGAAGCACTGAAGTAGCTATGAATCCTTCCGGGACTTGAACTGGTCCAACCGGTACATTCTGAACTAGAACCTCCTCCAGAAGGTCCACCTGAGGTTCTACAACAGGACCTGCTGCTCGAGCTCTAGACTGAGCTCTACCTCTGCCTCGGCCTCTAGCACGACCTCGGCCTCGACCTCTACCCCTGGCCATAATTGCCACTGGGGTTCTGATCCCTGTCCATCGGTAGCTGTATTACGTGTTCTCACCATCTGCGAGAGAATAAGAGTAGAATGATTCAATCATCGATGATAGAATAAAATTGCACGACAGAATAAGAAAGAAGTGATATTGTTCCTAAACTTCATAGCCTCTGAGAGATAAGTACAAATGTCTCCGTACCGATCCTTCAGACTCTACTAAGTTTGCTCGTGACTCGTGAGACCTATGTAACCTAGTGCTCTGATACCAACTGTCACGACCCGAAATTCTCACCTTCGGGATCGTGATGGCGCCTAACATTTCACTTGCTAGGCAAGCCAACGTTAGAATAATATTATCTATTTTAAAATAATTTTTAAATTTATTAATAACAAAGAAACAAATGCGGAAGTATGATCTGAAATGTAGTGAATAATTCATAAAAATAACGGCGTCTGAATAGTCCAGAATTGGTGTCACAAGTGCACGAGCTTCTATAATAATACAAATAAAGGTCTGAATAAAATAAAGTTGTCTGAAAACAAACACACAGCTAAAGTAAAGTAGACGGGGACTTCAGAACTGCGGACGTCGTGTAGCTATACGTCAAGTCTCCTCTGGTAGCTGAAATCCGAGCAAATCTATGGTACGCCGCTGGGACCAACTCCGAAATCTGCACAAGAAGTGCAGAGTGTAGTATCATTACAACCGACCCCATGTACTGATAAGTGCTGAGCCTAATCTTGACGAAATAGTGACGACGCTAAGGCAGGTCACTTACAATAACTTATACGAAATAATAGTAATAACAACAATAATATAAATAAATCAGGTAACTCATTTTTAACAGCTGAAGCCAATTTAGCAGTCATAACCAATTAATATTTTCATCAATTTTCGTTGCAGCGTGCAACCCGCTCACACAACATATTCATTTTCAATCCTCCCATATATTTATTTTAATCAAGTATATATAGACTTTTAAATAAGTCTGTTTAGACTTTTAAAATAAGTCTGTTTAGACTTTTAAAATAAGTTTGTTGTGACGTGTAATCCGATCCCCCAATATGGACTTTTTAATAAGTCTATTGCGGCGTGCAATCCGATCCCCCAATATGGACTTTTTAATAAGTCTGTTGCGGCGTGCAATCAGATCCTCCAATATGAACTTTTTAATAAGTCTGATTAGACTTTTAAAATAAGTCTGTTGCGGCGTGCAATCCGATCCCCCAATATGAACTTTTTAATAAGTCTGTTACGACGTGCAATCCGATCTCCCAATATGGACTTTTTAATAAGTCTGTTACGGCGTGCAACCCGATCCGATCCCCCAATATATATACATTTACTTTCATTTCTGTTGCGGCGTACAACCCGTTCCCCCAATATAACTTTAAACAACTCATAAATGTAATAAAAATTACTCCAATAAATACCACGTACAATGAGAAACTATTAAGCATCAAGGCATACAATGATTAAAATTTATCTATGAGCAAACAATGGCAATTATCAATAAATTATGAAAAATCGTGGAGAAAATTGGCAGTTAATATTTAATATGCTAAATGTCAAATAACAGTTAAGCCACATAAACCAAATAACATGTAACAATTATTGCAGGAATTCAAGAATTAATATTTGACAAAGAATAGGAGAGAAATAATTATTATAACAATTAATTCATGATTTAAAACGATTTATGATTTTTCAAAAAATTATGCAAACAATTAATTTGACGACGTATAGACACTCGTCACCTCGCCTATACGTCGTTCACATGCATTTCACATAACAAATAGTTTAAGGGTTCTATTCCCTCAAGTCAAGGTTAACCACGACACTTACCTCACTTTGCAAATTTCAATAAATTATTCGACCACAACTTTTCCTTTTGAATTTATTTCCAAAAGCGTCAAATCTATTCACAAATAATCCGATATACTCAATACGAATCATAGGAATTAATTCCATATGAATTTACTAATTTTTCGGATAAAAATATGAAATTCATTTTAAAATTCGATAGTGGGGCCCATATCTCAAATCTCGGAAATATTTATGAAATTCGAACACCCATTCCGAGACGAGTCCAATCATACAAAAATTATAAAATTCCGATATCAAATGGACCTTCAAATCTTAAATTTTCGTTTTTGGAAGTTTTATAAAAATCTGATTTTTCTCCCAAAATTTCACGGATTCATGATATAAATGAGTATGGAATCATGAACTATAATCAATATAGGATAAGAAATAATTAACCCAATATTTTTTCATAAAAATCGCCAAAGAATCACCTTACCCGAGCTCAAAAATGGAAAATGGTTAAAAATGGGACGAATCCCATTTTCCAGAACTTAAGTTATGTTTGCCCAAATTTTACCTTATGCGATCACGAAGCACATTTTTGGTTGCCCAGTTTTTCTTAATCGCGGTCGCGTGAATAGCCTCGTGATCGCGAAGCTCTACTTTGCTGCCCCAGAAATTTACTCTACGCGAACGCGTAAAACACCACGCGAACGCGATGCTTTAACTCACAGACTTACGCGATCGCGAACGACCTCACGCGATCGCGATGAGTAAAAATTTTGCAACAAAACACTAGAAATCAGCCATCTTCCTTAAGTCCAAAATGGTCAGTTGAGCATCCGAAACTCACCCGAGCCCTCGGGACTCCAAACCAAACATGCACACAAGTCCTAAAATATCCTATGAACTTGCTCGCGCGATCAAATCGCCAAAATAACACCTAGAACTACGAATTGAACCCCAAATCGAATGAAATTTTTAAGGAAACTTTAAAACTTATATTTTCACAACCAGACGTCTGAATCACGTCAAATCAACTCTGTTTCTCACCAAATTCGGCAGACAAGTCATAAATATTATAGTCGACCTATACCGGGCTCCGAAACCAAATACGGACCCGGTGTCAATAAATTCAACATTAGTAAATTCTTGAAAATCATTAAGCTTTTAAACTTTTAATTTTTCATCAAAATTTCATATCTCGGGCTAGGGACCTCGGAATTCGATTCCGGGCATACGCCCAAGTCCCAAATCACAATACGGACCTACCGAAACTATCAAAATATTAATCCGAGTCTGTTTGCTTAAAATATTGACCAAGGTCAACTCAATTGAGTTTTAAAGCTCTATTTCACATTTTAATCCATTTTTTACATAAAAACTTTCTGAAAAATTATACGGACTGCGCACACAAGTTGATGAATGATAAATAGTATTTTTCGAGATCTTAGAACACATAATTAATTATTAAATTTAAAGATGACACTTTGAATCTATCACATGAATTCTAGTCAACGCTTAAGGTCGTACGATAAAAGTCTTCCATTGAAATCAAAATTGTATTGACATGCAACATATATATACTAAATGTTGATGAATATTAGATGGCTACTAATACCGAGTACTGGATTCGTAAGCAATATATATTATTAGTTAAGCATGACAGTTATTTTTGATTCAAAGAAAAGAAATTTACCGATTTATTTCCCACATAATTAGCATACTTTAAGATATCAATGCATCAAAATATTTTATTCTTTCCTTGTCTTTTGCTTGATTGGCTTGGACAAGATAAGAGCTTCACTTCTTAAAAAGTTTACTACTGATTAGTGCAATATACGCCATGTTGCATCACAAACTAAGTTTTGTCCAAAAATGTTGAACAAAAAGAAAAACCTTACAAATCCTTTATGATGACAAAGTAATTAATTACCTACTCTATCTTTTGAGTCATGAACAATATAATATCGAGATCGAATTGACTTTGTTTCCTTCACTGCGAAAATAAGACCGTGATCAAAAGTACACATATCAAGGAGCTAGGCAACAGCCTACCGGATAGCAATTTTAATTAAATCATACAAAATAAAAACATTAAATCAGAAGTACAAAATCTTCCATAAACTTGAATGGAAGTAAAGGAAAACAAAGTCAGACAAATAATTAGAATGGCAGAGATAAATGTGTGTTTCTTACTTCATGTAATATTTTTATCGCCTGTAATTAATGTTTTCTTGCCTGCCATCATAATAGATAAAATATTTATAAAATCTTACAAACAAAAAGGATATTATCTGTGACTTTGAGAGAACGACAGACAACCGATATCCCATATTTTTCTCTTCAACAAGACCTACAATTGGTCTATAAAAATTAAATAATTAATTTTGATAGAATTAATCTTCTTCTATGATTCTTAAACTTTATCTCAACTCCAAATCGTACTATCCTTTTAAACTTTACTTCTAAGTCCGATTAAATTTGATTATGATTAGAATTTGATGCAAATTAATATTAGTCCAAGTTTTAAGTTACAATTTTATCCAACATAGAATTATGTTTTGAAGGACATAAAAGTCGATCAATTTATTGAGGGTATTTTTGTCGTTCAACATTTAGCGTAAAACATTCGTGCTTTTATAATAATATATATATGTATAATTTAAATCGGAACAGAATTCTAGCCGTAGGTGATTTACAATTATATTCTTAAATTATATAGATTTAATTATCATTTACCCTGATTAGTTTTTACAAATAGATTAGAGAAGGACTTGAAAATATATTTTTCCAATTGTAGAACATTACATATGTTTTCTAGTTTCACCTGAAATATTCTCCCACTTTAGCATTTGTATCTAATAATTTGCTTCTGTAGGAAAGTGGTGGAGAGCATGTCTTTGTTATTTGATGATTCTTATATTTGTCTTCAAAAGAAAAATAAAATTAAAAAAAAAAAAACGAGGGAATGAAAACAAAGGGTGATGGAGTTATTCGATAGTTGGTTTGGCAGCAAGAGATAGCAAATATCAAATGAAATAGTGCAAAAATTGATTCGAACACCATTATTATCCTTTAAAAAAATGGAGATGTGCCCATTTGGCCTGGTATTTAAATTGATTAATGAGAGACAAATATGTATTATTAACGAGGACCACCTCAAAAAAAAACAAAGTTTTAATTAATTAAATAAATATTGTCACGATGTTTTAGAATTGTTTTTTAACCAGTCAAAGAATTGCATAGAGTTTCCAACTTCCACAGCTAGCAAAGAAAATTGGTCTGTTCCCCAAGTTTTGCAAGATAGTTTGGTAATAAAATCCAGTTTTATGCTCACGTCGTGCATTATTTTATTTTTAAAGTCACATCTACTTATCAGATCATTGCTATTATTCTACGTATTTTAATGTGAAATTTGCTACAAGCTTAGTTTATCAACGATTTGTTTTATTAGACAAATCATAGATTTATTAAATCATTTAGAATATATATTTTCATACAATCAGTGGATGAAGACCAGACTCCACTTTGTGAGATTTCAGTGGGTTTGTAGTTGTAATAGATGAATGAAGAAGAGAAACTTCCTAATATTGGAAAGAGATTTTTTAGCCATATGCAACAAAAATAAAAACAACAACGTACCCAATGTATATTCTATAATGTGGGATATGGGGAGGATAACGTATATGCAGACCTTACCCCTCCATCGAGAAGATAGAGAAGTTGTTTCCGATAGACCCTCGACTAAATAGAAAATCAAGATATTCGCAATCTAGAGTTTATGATTATAAACCCACACACAGATCCAAAAGAATAAAAAGAATATAATCTTTTAGGGGTCCTTTGGTACGAGGGATAAGGGAAATTAAATTTGAGATGAGTTTATTTCATGTTTGGTTGAGATAAATGTGGTATAACTAATCTCGGGATTAGTTATCCTGGAATCGTAGTATTTTTTTATCCCCATAGGAGGGCGGAATATTAATTTCGAAATAACTAATCCCGAAATAATTAATCATTACATAACTTATTTCCACCAAACGACCCTCACAGTATCACAAATTTGACTTAATTTGGAATTTTGGATCACTGTTCGTATTTGGTGCGGATAATATTTTACCTCTCTGCTCTACCTCTACCATTTCCCCTCTTTTATATCATAGTGTATAACCTATTTGTAAAAGGAAATACAATTTAATTGCCAAATGTTTAAGAGATAGACACCGACTTTCCTCAGCTTCACAAAATATTGGATTTACTTTTGATTTTATATGCCTAACTGACCCTAACAGATATTAGACAAATTCCATGTCTTCATCATTTTATTCTTTCTCTTAGATATGTTATTTCATTAAAGAGAAAAGAACAAGAAAAGTTGGGAATTTATCAATTCATTGAATTGTTGAAATTAAATCATTGAATTAGGTATACGCTGGTTTTAATAATTTGAAAGGATAATGATTAGAATATTTGTGACTTGCATGCATGGACTATATCTTTTTCATTGGATTTCTTAGGATTAATTATTGGACCACATAATTAATTTAGAAAGAGACAAAATTGTGACTCAACAGTTTTTACTTAACTATCATTAAATCAAAAAAAAAAACTTGCAATGTGCTTGTTTATCCAAAAAAACGGATAGAGTTGAATTTATACGTAGTTCTAATGATACGTGATATAAATTGATACAAATTGGGAAAGATATGTAAATAATTATAGAAATTAGTTATAAAAGAAATGGATGCAAACCGAATAAACTAGTTGGCCTAAAGCCTTCAAGTTTTATCACCTCCAAATTGAGTGAAGTACGATTAGTAGAAAGAAGCACTATGATTAAATATCAAAAGTCAAAAAGGATAGTATTTGCTCTTTTTTCTCTATATCTCAGAATGAATGTGTGTATCAATCAATGTCCCATATTACAAATGATAACCACTCTTAATATAGTGGGGGAGTCCCATTTTGGATATAATTAAAAATACATAGTAAGGATCCCATGATAGATTAATTAATTAGCTTTTCCTTGATTAAAACCGTAAATTTCGCCAAGATTCTCTCCCCAAATGTGGCTATAACGGCTTTTTGTTTCTTGGCTCGATCTCGATCTTGGCCAATCTCAATCTTGACCGGTCTCTGGGTCTCGAGCTCGACCTTGACTCGATCTCGATCTTGGCCAGTCTCGGTATTGATCGGTCTCTGGGTCTCGAGCTCGACCTTGACTCGATCTCAATATTGATCGGTCTCTAGGGCTCGAGCTCAACAACCTAACTTTGTGTCATGGCTCGATATTACAATGATGATCCTTGGACCATTATTATCCCATCTCGATTAGTCATACGGAGGGCAGACTCGATTTTGATCGTATACAGATAGTCCCCTCATTTCTCGGAAAGAAGATGATGAGAAACGATATGAATTTTCGAACTTCGACTTGTTGGATGATGATGTCAGCGACGAGCCTCATTGTGACGTATGCGACAAACGTTTCGTCGGTCCAGTTACCAAGGCATTAAATGCACGTCAGTCGATGGTCGGCCACTACCAATTTTGAACCGTCGTTGTGAAACCAATAAATAGCTCATTTCTTCATCATTCCAAACTTTTACTTTCAAATCTTTTTCATTCCTATCTTCATAGTTTTTTGCCTTCTCCAGAGCTCCCTATTTCCAAGTTTTGAAATTTCTTTGCTTGTTCATTTTAAAACACAAAATACTTCAATCTCCATTCTCCTTTGTTCACAAAAACTAAATGGCAAAAACATCTAAAATCGTTCCGCAGAAAGAGATTGCTTCGTCATCTCAACCGGCCGGCGAGAAACCAGTGGTGGAGCCACGCCTTGAGGAACTTATTCCGGGAGGGTGCGTTATTGATTCCGACTTTAAGGTCGAGAAACCCTCATCGGTGCTGGTCGATGCAATCCAGTATCGAGATATATATGCTCGATATCCCAAAGCCTTCTTGATCTGGTGAAAAAAGATTGCAATTGGAAAGATAAAGAGGCTATGATACCGGCACCGGAGGAAGCGATCACTACCCACGTGGAAGGGTACCTGAGTGTTTACACTTATCCTTTCATGTTGGGTCCCCTCGATCCAGTCTTCGTCGATTTCTGCAAGAAATACCAAGGCGACCCTCGGCCAAATTCACCCTTCTTTATGGAGGATCGTGATACTCCTCTGTTTCTTCATGAGTAAAATCGATGAGCTCTATTTCACCCTCGACCACCTCGTAAGATTATACAACCCTCGAATCTATCGAGGTGGGTTGATAAAGCTTCAATGCCAGGCCACCAAGGCATTCACCTCGAGTATAGATGAAGACAAAGATCGGGACTGGATGGGCCGGTTCGTTCGGTGTGAAGACCTCGAACCTAATCACGGCCGAGAGCATGCCATTTTTTGAGAAATGGAATATGAAACGTAAGTATGATCCCATCTTTAATTTCCGTTTGCTGTTTTTACTTCTTCATCCTTTCTTATCCGTATTTTTCTCAATACAGCCGTTGCTTGGATGCCGGGTGTGGTTCCCCACCTCGAGAACTGGGTGAGGAGTCTGGTTTCGACGTCAAAATACGCCGAGCGCGCGTGGCGCGATTTATCAAAGGGCTGGAGGGAGGCTCGTACTCATGGTAGGCCTTCTTATTGGCTTACCGATTTGCCTATATTTCAAGCATTTTCTCAGGCATGAGTTTACTTACTTTCTCTTTTTGTAGGTCTCGGAAAGGATGCGGCTATGAGACCCTCTTCCGGTGATGAAGAAGTTTTACCGCCTATCTCGAAACCGATGAAAGTGATTAAGAGAAAAAGGGTCTCAGACTCTAAAGGTCAAAAACCCAAGAAAATAGCGGGCCGTAAACCCAAGGGGAACACAATCCCACTAACTATGGAGTCGGTCCAAAAACTAAGGGACGAAGAAGAAGAAGAAGAAGAAGAAGAAGAAGAAGAAGAAGGTGATTCTGGGCTGGTGGCTCGTGCACGAGCTAGCACCGATATCTAGAAGACTTCAGAACCGGTGGGAGTCGATACTGCTCCGTCTAGGCTCTATGTGGTCGAAGAGGAGACTCCGGCCCAAGTTCCCGAGCTGAGGGGAACCGAAGATACTTTACCTCGGGGTGAAGGGACCATTAAAGAGGCAGTGGATGCCGATGCAGAAACCAGGCTTGAAGCTTGTCGAGAGGGAGGCGGTGCCCCATAAGACCTACTTGGGTAATAGAGATCGGGGATTCCCCCTCGTTTCTTTCATTTTCCCAGTCGATGATACGTGATGCTCAAGTCGTGGAGACTTGCCACGGGGAGGGGGCCCACGGAGAGGAAGTTTCTTTCCATGGTTATTTTGTCGGGGTAGAAGATGTCACCGATCTGAGTGACTTGGAGGCTCCGAAGAAGAGCTCGGGCAAGGTGGGAGTTTCTTGTCTTTTCAACAAAGCTCAACAGGCCCTGAATCGGGTAAGTTCATTTTCTCTTTGTCAATTTTCATACTTGTATTTTTCTTTCCTTGTATAATTCCTTCTTTCTATTTTTGTAGGCCTTTGTGCTTCATCACGAGGTGTTTCTCCGATCCCGAGGGGAGCTAAGCCGGTACGAAGCCGAAATCCGAGGGCTTACTGAGGAGAGAGATGCCTTGAAGCTTCTCAGTGAGCAGAGATAAGGAGAAGCAGAAGGACTTCGGGCTAAGCTAGAAGCAACTCAAAAATAACAAGTCGATTTGTCCGAGCAGGTAAAAAGAATTTTTGAAGTTAATGACAATGACTCGGGTGTGATGGCTAATAGTTCTGTCCCACAGGTCCAGCAAAAGCTCGATGTGATCAGGCAGCTTCGTGTTGAAGTGGACGCACTGAAAGTGGAGGCCGAGGAGTGGAAAAAGAATATGGACCGCCTTGCCTCAGAAAAGGAGGCCGCCCGGGCTCAACTGGCCTCGGCTGAGACCCAACTCTGAATCTTGAAAGAGAAAACCTTGGTGCAAGCCAAGAAAATCAAGGAGTTCCAGTCTCGGTTAGGCTTAGCAACTTCTGATAGAGAGAGACTGGCCATAGAACTTGCAGAGGCCAAATCGGAGGTCGAAATAGCCACGGCTAATACTGATGCAATGGTGGCCATCTACTGGTCCGATGCTGAAGCTACTCAGGTTCGACCAAAGGAAGCTGTCGAGGCTGCTCAAGCTCGAGTAAACTGGGTTGCCGAGCATGCTAAATGCCAGTGTCGTAGGGAGACTATCGAGGAGATCCATGCTCGTGGCTTCGATCTTACAGCCAAGATCGAGAATGCTAAGGAGCTTGAAACCGAAGCCAGAGTGTTGGCCTTTTTTGATGGTGACGATACCGGGAGTATGAGCGGATCTGAAGGCGAAAGAGGCCTCGAGAAGGAAGATGCTGCTCCCGGAGAGGACTAAGTCCTTTATATTTTTGTGTTTCTTTTAAGACCGTTTTGGTCTTTTGTAGAAAAACATGATCGGGCAATACTGCCCTTGTAAATAATTTTTGACACATGTATATAAAACTTTCTTCCTTTCCGCCTTATAAAATTATGAAGTTGTATTCTAAGATCCGAGGTTTAAACAATTTGATTGGAACTGAATTAGTATAGCCCTTAGATTTTACGGTTGAGTGAGTGCTTGCTCGAACTCGAAGTAAGGTAACCCTTAGGTTTTTTATCTGAGTGAGGATGGTATCTCGAACTCGAGACAAAATACAGCCCTTAGGCTTTTGTAAAAAGATTGGTTAAGGCTTTGTCCTCTTTTCGGCTTGAAAGAGTTTCTTATCATTTGTATTTGCGAAACATGTAATGCCTTGGCATGAAATAAGGAATTGTTCGAGGGTTCGAATAATTTTGTACTCATTAGAGTTATTGAGGCTTCGGTATTTATCGAAGCCTTTTATGATTTTACCGGGGTAGCCTTTTTAACCAGTTTATGAAAGATTTCGAAGGCCTATTTTATTACAGAATTCAGACGTCTTCGATCCGTGTTAATTCGACCGTAACCTCTTTAGTTTAGGATTTTCCTCTTGGGCTTTTTTCCCATTTTACTTCGAGCTTGCCCAAAGTGTCAGTCCCCGAGTGGGGTGGCTATGGCCTATAAAAATCCCTCTTTAGTTCGGTAAAGAAGAATACTTCTCTTTATAAATCATTATACATGCGTACATATTTTGTGCCAGGGCTCGAGCAAACTACGCGGGCATGGTTCGTTTGACCATTTGGCCCTTATAAATTTTTCCTATCTAGACACTGCTGCCATGAAGTAACTTCCTCGCATCAAACTTGATATTCGAGGGTAATGCCCCCTAGTATTCGAGGTTGATTGTAAATAGGCCTCAGATACTGTTGAATTGTTCTAAGTTTAGCACGATCAATAGTTGACTCATTAAAAACCTCGCCAGAAAATCTATTAGGACAAAATTGGTCTAAGGAAAAAAGAGTGCAACGCGTGCTTTCAGACCTAAAGGCTTTGTGTTAAAGAATCCATCGATGCTCCTGGTCGAACACCTACAAGGGTTAGTTTTGAAATATAAATGAAAATGGGAGGAATCGTACCTTAACAGTAGTATCGTTTTAGGTGCGATACATTCCAGTTGCTCGGTAGTTGTTTGCCGTTTATCATGCCGAACTTGTAGGATCCTTTTCCGATGATTTCGAGAACCTGATACGGTCCTTCCCAGTTCGGACCCAGTTTCCCTTCATTCGAATTTTGGGTGTTGAGGGTGACTTTTCTCAGCACCAAGTCCTTGATGTTAAAATGTCGAAGATTGGTTCTTCGATTGTAGTACCTTTCGATCCGCTGTTTTTGGGCGACCAATCGGACGAGAATGACTTCTCGTCTTTCGTCCAACAATTCTAGGATTGTATTCATGGTCTTGTAATTCGACTCCTCTGTTGCATATCGAAATCTGATGCTAGGTTTTTCGACCTCGATCGGGATCAGAGTTTCGGCGCCATAAACCAACGAGAACGGTGTTGCTCCGGTACTGAATTTTGATGTTGTGCGATATGCCCATAGGACCTCGAGTAGTATTTCTCTACATTTTCCTTTGGCGTCGGTCAATCTCTTCTTAAGATTTTAGATGATGGTTTTGTTGGTCGATTCGGCTTGTCCGTTCCCGCTGGGATGATAATGTGTTGATAGGATCCTTTTGATCTTGTGATCCTCGAGGAATTAACTTACTTTGATGCCGATGAATTATTTTCCATTGTCACATACAATCTCGGATGGCATCCCGAATCGATATATGATGTGGTCCCAAATGAAGTCTATGACTTTCTCGAAAGTCTGTGCTTTAACCCATTTAGCGAAATGATCAGTCATAAACAAAATAAACTGAGCCTTACATGTGGCTGATAGGAGGGGGGCAACGATGTCCATTCCCCAATTCATGAAGGCCATAGGGATAGGACCGAGTGGAGTAGTTCCCTTTTGGCATACCTTTGGCATTTGTCACATTTTCGAATGAACTCCCTTGTATCCTTGCCCATATCGGTCCAATAATACCATGTTCTGATTACTTAGAGGACCAGTGAAGCGACACTAGAATTATTTTCACAAGTGCCCTCGTGAATTTCCCGTAGGATGTAGTCGGTATCTCCCGATCCCAAAAATATTGCCAATGGTCCATCGAACGTCCTTCTAAACAGCGTTCCGTCTTCGAACAAGGTGAATTGTGCTGCCTTTGTGCGCAGAGCTCTCGATTCCTTAGGATCTGATGGAAGCTTTCCGTTCTTTAAGTATTCTATGTATTTGTTTCTCCAATCCCAGGTTAAACTTGTGGAGTTTATCTCGGCATGACCTTTTTCGATTACTGATTTCATGAGTTGTACGATAGTCCCCGAGTTGAGTTTGTCGTCTTCGACTGATGAACCTAAATTTGCAAGAGCGTCGGCCTCGTTGTTCTGTTCTCGAGGTACACGTTGCAAGGTCCATTCCTTAAATCGATGTAGGGTCACCTGTAGTTTATCCAAGTACCTCTGCATTCAGTCTTCTCGGATTTTAAAAGTCCCGCTAACTTGGTTTACCACGAGGAGGGAATCACTCTTAGCCTCTATGACCTCCGCTCCCAAGCTTCTAGCTAGTTCGAGACCTACAATCATGGACCCATACTCGACCTCATTATTAGTTAACTTTGTAGTTTTGATAGACTGTCTAACTACATTACATGTGGGTGATTTTAGTACGATGCCTAGTCCGGACCCCTTCGCGTTCGAAGCACCGTCCGTAAAGAGGGTCCAGACTCCGGAGGATGTACTAGATTTTATCAGCAGTTCTTGTTCAATATCGGGTACGAAGGTTAGCGTAAAATCAGCCACAAAGTCCGCCAGGATTTGAGATTTGATGGCTGTTCGGGGTCGATACTCAATATCGTACCCACTGCTTTTTGTGGCATATTTGGCCAATCGACCCAAAAGCTCGGGTTTTTGTAAAATAATTCGAAGAGGATAAGTTATTACAACACATATCGGATGACATTGGAAATATTATTTTAGTTTCCTAGAGGCGCTTATTAAAGCAAGCGCTAATTTTTCTAAGTGTGGATATCTAGTTTCAGCCTCGCCTAAGGTCCGACTGACATAATAAATAGAGAATTACGTACCTTATTCTTCTCGAAACAAGACTCTACTTACCGCTATCTCCGAGACAGCTAAGTACAGGTAAAGTTGTTCGTCCACTTTCGGGGTATGAAGCACCAACAGGCTTGATAAATACTGTTTTAGTTCCTTCAAGGCTTGTTGGCATTCCGGAGTCCATGCAAAGTTGCTCTTCTTCTTAAGTAGTGAGAAAAATCAGTGGCTCCTATCTGAGGATCTCGAAATGAATCGCCCTAGGGAGGCTATCTGTCCCGTTAGCCTCTGCACGGCCTTTACATTATCCACTACCGTGATATCCTCTATAGCTTTGATTTTATCGGGGTTGATCTCGATCCCTCGATTGGACACCATCAAAACCAAGAAACTTGCCCGAGTCAACCCCGAATGCACACTTTTTGGGGTTGAGATTCATATTGTATTCCTTCAGTATATCGAAAGTTTCCTGCAAATGATTTAAATGGTCCTCTGCTCGCAGGGACTTAACTAACATGTCATCAATATAAACTTCCATTGATTTTCCTATTTGATCTTCGAACATCGGTTTACTAGGCGTTGATAAGTTGCACCAGCATTTTTTATACCAAATGGCATTATGTTATAACAGTAGGTACCGTACTTAATGATAAACGAGGTCTTTTCTTAATCCTCCGGGTTCATTTGTATCTGGTTGTACCCAGAGTAGGCATCGAGAAAACATAGAATCTCGTGGTCAGCCGTGGCATCGATCATACGATCGATATTAAGCAAAGGAAAAGAATCCTTGGGGCATGATTTATTTAGGTCTTTATGATCTATATACATTCTAAGTTTGTTTCCCTTCTTAGGGACTACCACCACGTTTTCTAACCATTTTGGGTACTTTACTTCTCGAATGGATCCTATTTTGAGAAGTTTGGTTACCTCGTCCTTGATGAAGGCATGTTTGACCTCGGACTGGGCCTTCTTTTTTGCTTCATCGGGTGAAATTTCGGATCCAAGCTTAGTTTATGAGTGGTAATTTCCAGTGGGATCCCTGTCATGTCAAGATGGGACCAAGCGAAACAATCCATGTTAGCTATAAGAAATTGAATAAGCTTTTTCTTGAGCTCGGGACTTAACCCCGTGCCCAAGTATATCTTTCGTTCGGGCAGACATTCGATTAGTGTGATTTGCTCCAGTTCTTCGACCGTTGATTTGGTAGCGTCGGAATCATTGGGGACCACGAAGGATCGTAGGATCCCATAATCATCATCTTCGTCAGTCTTCTGCTTCCCTAGTTGGGTCGGGGCCGACGTTTGTGATTGTTATTTGGTATCCCATTTTTCCTTCGAATTTGATCCCTTTGTTGATATCGGAATTACTTCATCGACGGCAAACATTTCCTTTGTGGCAGATTGCTCTCCGTAGATTGTTTTGATTCCCTATGGTATTGGGAATTTTAGAACCTGGTGAAGGGTCGAGGGTACTGCTCTCATATTGTGGATCCACGGCCTTCCGAATAGGGCGTTATACCTCATGTCGCCCTCGATCACGTGGAACTTCATTTCTTGGATGGTCCCGACCACGTTTACTGGCAGAACTATCTTGCCCCTAGTAGTTTCACATGCCATATTGAATCCGTTTAGTACCAGGGTTACGGGCACGACCTGGTCCTCTAGACCGAGTTGCTCTACGACCCTCGATCGAATGATGTTGGCCAAACTACCTGGATCAATTAACACATGTTTTGCTTGAGTTTTATTCATAAGTACAGATATTACCAGTGTATCGTTATGGGGCTGTATGATTCCTTCTGCGTCTTTATCATTAAAGAACAAGGTTCCTTTAGGTACGTAATCCTGAGCTCGAGATTGCTTCTCTCTTACAATCGATATCTTAGTGCATTTAGGCACTAGCCCCTGGGGGACATCGATCCCTTCGATGATCATGTGGATAATATGTTGTGGCTCTTCTTGTTCGTTTTATCTGTTGAACTCTCTGTTTTTGAAATGATTCTTGGCCCAGTCACTTAAAAAGTCTCGAAGGTGCCCTTCATTGAATAACCAGGCTACCTCCTCTCTCAACTGCATGCAATCTTCCGTTCTGTGGCCATGGGTGCCATGATACTTGCACATTTGATTGGAATTTCTCTGGGCTAGATCGAACTACAGAGGTCGAGGCCATTTAGTATCTTTGATGTGTCTGATAGCCGACACGATGGCAGATGCATCAATGTTGAAGTTATACTCTGATAACCGCGGTGCTTCCTTAGGTCCGGTATGCCTGTCGAAACCATTCTTGTTCATCAACCCTAGAGACCCTTGGCCTCGATCACTTCTCCTTTCGCCTCGTATGGAGTTGCGTCCTAGTACGCTACCCCTACGATCTCCGCTATACGGGCGATAACGGTCCCTGTTCGATCTTGGTTCTCGGTCAATGTCCCTTTTAATAACGGACCCATAACCTAACTGGTCGTCCTCGACTCTAATCTTCGATTGATATCGATTGTGTACATCGGCCCAGGTAACAGCCGGATACTCAATCAAGTTCTGCTTCAGCTGCCGTGATGCCATTGAGCTTCGTTCGTTCAGTCCTTGGGTGAAAGCTTGAACGATCCAATCATCTGTGACCGATGGTAGATCCGTTCGTTTTATTTGAAAACGAGATACGAACTTTCTTAGCATCTCATTATCTTTTTGCCTTACCTTGAAAAGGTCTGACTTCCTTGTCTCGACCTTTATGGCTCTGGCGCATACTTTTACAAAAGAATCTACAACATGGCAAAAGAATTGATAGAGTTAGGCGGTAAATTATCATACCATATCATTGCTCCCTTTGACAGGATTTCCCCGAATTTCTTTAATAATACGGATTCGATCTCGTCGTCCTCTAGATCGTTCCCTTTAATGGCACATGTGTAAGAGGTGACATGTTCGTTGGGGTTAGTCATTCTATTATATTTAGAAATTTCGGGCATGCGGAACTTCTTGGAGATCTGTTTGGGAGCTGCGCTCGGGGGGAAGGGCTTTTGTAAGAACTTTTTGGAATCCAAACCCTTTAATATTGGTGGTGCCCCAGGGATTTGATCAACCCTGGATTTATAAGTTTCTACTTTTTTATCATTTACTTCAATCCTCTTTTCTCCTAACTCTATCTGTTTTGTCAGTTCCTCGAACATCTTTATAATTTCGGGGTTAGTCCCCGATTCTTATTTATTTGACCTTACTATAACTGGCCTCGTTCTGTGGGTGACTTCTTGGGGTGGACCGGGCTCGGGCCTGCTCGGTGCCTGGGTTTGGCTCTGCAATTGAGCTATCGCTACCTGTTGAGCTTGCAACATTTTGAAAATCATGCGCAGGCTGATACCGTCTTCTCCAACATTTTGGGTTTTTCGAACTGCAGATCGAGTTCTGCCATGAATGTTATTTTCGGGGTCGGAATGTTGGTTCGCCTTAATGGCCACATATGAATTAATGTCAATTGGATCTACGGCCCGAGTCCCAACGGGGTCAACGAGTGGCCTTTCATCCCCGAGCATCAGGTTGTTATTCTCATCTTGATGGCCAGCTTCGTTGTCGATAGGCAGGGCCATTAATTGATAGTTCGTTATTTTTAACCTGAAATCAAAGATACTTCCAAGAGCAAATGTAAAATAGTACGTTTTACGTAGATTCTTACCAAATAACCACTATTATCCTTAGCCCCACAGTGGGCGCCAAACTGTTTACCCGAAAAACAGATAGAGTTGAATTTATACGTAGTTCTAAGGATACGTGATATAAATTGATACAAATTGGGAAAGATATGTAAATAATTATCGAAATTAGTTATAAAAGAAATGGATGCAAACCGAATGAACTAGTTGGCCTAAGCCTTCAAGTTTTATCACCTCCAAATTGAGTGAAGTACGATTAGTAGAAAGAAGCAGTATGATTAAATATAAAAAGCCAAAAAGGATAGTATTTTCTCTCTTTTCTCTATATCTTAGAATGAATGTGTGTATCAATCAATGTCCCCTATTACAAATGATAACCACTCTTAATATAGTGGGGGAATCCCATTTTGGATATAATTAAAAATACATAGTGAGGATCTCATGATAAATTAATTAATTAGCTTTTCCTTGATTAAAGCCGTGATTTTCGCCGAGATTCTCTCCCCAAATACGGCTATAACGGCTTTTTTGTTTCTTGGCCGATCTCAATTTTGACCGGTCTCTGGGTCTCGAGGTCGACCTTGACTCGATTTCGATCTTGGCCGGTCTCGGTATTGATCGGTCTCTGGGTCTCGAGCTCGACCTTGACTCGATCTCGATCGGTCTCTGGGGCTCGAGCTCGACAACCTAACTTCGTGTCATGGCTCGATATTATAATGATGATCCTTGGACCATCATGTTCTCATCTCGATTAGTCATACGAAGCCAAGAGTCGATTTTGACCGTATACAGTGCTATAATTACAAGTGTTCAAATCACTTAATTTAACTTCGAGACAAAAATAACTGCTAAGATGCCACAAGTCGAATTAATACAAACCAAACGTGGTTTTCTATTTGTCTATTTGACTTTTCCTTGAAAACTTATTCTTTCTACTCTTCTTTATCTATCACCAAAAAAAAAATTGCTTCCAAAATTACACTTTAAGAAATCAAGGAGACATTAATTTTTCTTTCAAATTCCACCCTTATTAGTATTCCAAAAAGATATTTAATAATTAATTATTACTCTCTTCGGTCCACTTTAATTAATTTTTGGTTATTTTTATATATATTAATTATTAAGGAATCTACCTTTTAACATTAATTAACAATGAAGATCCATATTAACATTTACTATCTCATTAATTTGTTAATTAGAAATATAATAGACATTCCGAGACTCTTTACTCGAAGGGCAATTTTTTTAAAAAAGAAGTTAATTATTCTTGATATCTGAACGGAAGGAGTAATATAATGAAGAATTAACCCAAATAGCCTCTCACCCTATCACTTAAACTAAATAGCCGGTGAATGTATAATATATGCATAATTTATGTATTACATGTGTATAATTTAGTAAAATATCTCTTACGATCAAAATTATTAAGTACTTTTTTAATGAGAGTATCAAAATATTAAATGACAGTAAAAAGGATCGGAGGAATCGCTACTCGTAGATATATTACGGGGGGGGGGGGGTGTAGTAAACATAAATGATAAATTTATTGTTGTATGAAGATTTGGTAGTATTAGTCTTTCGTAATGCCTTTTTAAAATCAAGCACTTGTGCCACGTTAATTACCTTTAGTCTCAATCGTCATCAAATAATTAGGCTATCTTGACATTAAATTAATCTTTTCCTTTGTATCAAAGTTCAACACTATTATTTTTATAATTTCGTTTCCTTCGACGTGTGAGATAAGCTTAAGATCAACGAAACCGTGGAAAAAATATATAGGGGAAAGGAATAACAATATTTCTTTAGCACTAGTCAAATGGAAAGAAAAAAAAAAGGAGTCCAATTGCTATTCATATTAGAAATGATATTTGACAAAGTAATAGGTTCGAGTCAAAATGTCCATACTTCAATAGATGTATATAAATGTGCTATATAATGCATTCAAAATACTATTAGTATATAGTTTCCTTTTACTTGAAGGTGAATTATAAAAGAAAAGCTACATAAAATCCAATAGCTTCAAGATCTAGGGAAAAAGAAAAGGCATGCATGTTTTTAGAGTGCTACTTTCTTTATAAGAAATAAAGTCCTGGCTGTGTAAGGAAAAAATCGCCTTACCTTTTTCTTTCCTTCTTTTTCTCTCTTCTAAATACATAATTTTTCCTAAGAGAAACTCTTGCACTCATTGTACATTTAGATCTTTACGGTAACAATCTTATTTGTTCCGGATTTTTTTTGATTATTATAGTGAAGTGCTATTATATAAAATATATATTAGAACATCGCATGAAAAAATAGTTTTAAAAAAACTTGAATATTATAGTAATTGTTATTTTATAATATATATATATATATATATAGTAAATTTTTAATAGTAAATAAGAAAAAAAAATCCAAATTCGACTCTCGACTATACCTTCTTAATTTTATCATATCTTATATTTGAATTCATTCATATTTCATACTTTTGACATTAGTAAATTGTCTCTTATTTTCTGTTCATCTAACGGTACTCTAATTTGGACGTCAATGCAAGCAAATACAAGATATTTTGCTAGGGATAAAGATATGAATAAACTCAAGTAAAACAATGGATAAAATAAGAATATCTCGTATAGCATAGGGAATTTTGACCACTTTTCCTAATAGTATTTATATTCGATATAAATTATTTTCGTAAATTATGTGAACTTTGACTAATATTTTAAAATATATTTTTATCATATTAAATAGATCTAACTCATTTTAACTTCTAAAATCCTTGATCTTCCCTATGTTTATTATCTTCATCCGACCCCGTGAAATCTGACTTCTTTTTCTTAAATGCCCAAATCGTTCATTCAATCTTATTTAATGCTCCTTCAACTATATGAGACCCTCTAATTTTCTTTTACACCCCCCCCCCCCCAAAACCAACCCAAGTCACCCCACCCCATACTCGTTTTAGTCAAAGCCAACACGTTAAAATCTTACTCGCCACAACATAAAAACCGAAATTTCCTCCTAAGTCCCTCAACACAATTTCCCATATATATAAATCTCAAAATCTTTCCTCTATTCTCTCCATAATAATAACTCCAACTAATGGCAAAAACTCCAGAAAAAAACTCACCCCAAAAAATGGCAGCATCAAACAAAACTCACATATGGGATTGTGGAAGTTCACTCTACGACTCATTCGAATTAAAATCATTCGAACGCCAACTCGATTCAGCCATAGCTTCTAGAAGTCTCTCTATGCCTCATTTACCCGATCGTCATATTCTTATTCCATCTTCTAACTCGCAACAACAACAACAACAAACTCAATCCATTTCCAAAAAGAGTTCAAAAATCTCTAGATCTTTCCAAAAACTTCTGAAATCCTTGTTCAGACAAAAGCAGAACAATAGTCCGCTTTTTTCGGGACATAAACAGTCAATTGGAGATGGATTTTACGTTGTTTATGATAAATCTGGTGCACTTACGACGATTCCCGAAGGTCCTGAATATGATAATCTTTCGCCAGAAATTAAGTCGTTGGTTAGAAGAACGGGTTCTGAACGATTTACGGCGGCTTCTATTGGTATTTCATGTGCTTAATATAGATATTAGTATTAATTAATTGTAGTAGTTAGAAACTAATGACTAATATGTATAGGGTGGTTAATTAAGTTCAGCAGTGCAATAATACGTTTCTGCTTTTGGAATATTGTTGTTGCTAGTTTTAAAACTCAATTTTGAAGTTTCAATGGCGTATACAATGTAGTACTTCTATGTGACATCATGATTCCAAGAATATTGGTTGATCATTTTGGTACGACTTACATATTAGCACCATTTTTCTTCAATTGAAGATTGTGAATTAGTAATTTATTTTTAGTTTCATATCAAACATGTGTTGGTGCCTTTTTGCATATTAACCAATGTTTGCATTCCGGTGTCTACCCACTAATGTTTGCATTAGGTTAGCTATCTACGTCATACTTCTTTAATTTGGGTGCCTTGTGCACCGGGTTGCCATGCATCCATTGCCAGTATTTTATATTTATCATATATGACTCCAAGCTATATTGTCGAGGGTCTATTGGAAATCACTTCTCTATCTCCACAAAGTATGAGTAAGATTTGCGTACACACTAACCTCCCATGACCTCACTATGTGGGATTATACTGGGTATGTTGTTGTTGTTGACTCCAAGCTATATTGTGAGCCAAGGGTAAGGTTTGTATAAAATTACAAAAAGTCAGGGGCGGAGCTAGCATAGGATTTGCGGGTTTAGCTGAACCCAGTAATTCTAGTCTAAACCATGTATTTGTCTTAAAAAGTTCATTAAATATGTATAAATTATTAATTTGGAACCTACATATAAACGAACTAGAATCTCGAACCCACAAACTTCAATCCCTGACGCATATGCAAAAAGTACACCTCAACTGATTAGGCATACATGATTCGAACATGCCGTCTTCAGTCTTCAGGCTACGGGCTAGATGATAATACATTTTAAAAAAAAAATTTGTGATATATATCTTACTAAAAAAATTATGTAGTATAAATAGTATGAAATCAATCAAAGAGGATTGCGATCTCGATTTGAGATGATAATTTTTGTAAATTTGTCGACGCGATTGTTTTGGGGAAAAGGTGTTTAATTCTAGCTTAAATTCGAAGTGATTGATATCTTTTACATCACTGATGACGGTACATATAAGTTGACTCCAACTATCTACGTTAGAGGTGGAGACGTGCAGTATTTAAGTAAAATTGACAGGAAATATTCTAACATTTGTAAGTGACCAAAATTTGACACTAACCAAGCACTATACGAGGTAGTTTTATTACCATTTACATGTAAAAATGAAGTGATTTAGAAGGAAAATAACTTTCGCTGGAATTGTTTTCTTGATAATCAAATACCAAAAAATGACTAAAGAATTGTTTTCTTTAGAACTGTAGTTTTGGGAATAATTAAGTTGCAGTACCATAGAACTATGCATCAAACAAATGTAGAAGATGCTAAGCTACCACAAAGAAGTTAATGGCATCTTGTGGTGGGTGGAATAGAAGAAAACAAGAAGCAATAAACTCGAGGTATTGTCTATATTTGTGGCGTCAGCTAAAAAACTACGAAAGAGAATATTAATGACATCCTCAATTCTCATCCATGTTTTTTGTTTTAGAACTTATGAATTAATAGTATGTACCTTATTTACCTATATTGTCTTGTTCTTAAGGGGGGAAAAAAACAATCTCATTCAAATTCCAAGTGTGTTCATTCTTACTCTTCTTTTTCTTTGAGTTTATGACTTAGCCACTATCTATAATTAGTTGGGTCCGGATCTAAGTCCAAAAAATTAGTCATTAATTTCAAATCGTGGCTATGGATCAAACTTAGCAACCAGCTATGTCGCTCAAACTCTTCTAAAATATTATAGCACATCTAATTTTTCAAAATACATTATTTTTAGAAGATCTAATACACACACGGTTTTATTTTTAAAGAGTTCGGGTAACATAAATGATTAAGTGTCAGTAAATAATATAATTACACAAAAATAGCTATAAAAATTAAAAGATATTCACGGATAGAACGTGAATTAATGAACGGTTTAATTAGGAAGAAGATACCATAGTTCTCGTGAGGTTGGTGGCAGCATTTACTGAAGAGGGAAGCTTTTGATTGGCCAAATGAGAAGGACTGAGACTAGAAAGTTCAGAGTTTTATTTTTCAAACTTCATGTCAGTCTTTAGTAGTAAAGATTAAAAAGGATTGATCAATGAATTTAATGCAGGCTGTCTATGCATGCGTGGCCCAGATTCAATTTTTGAAATGTTTCGACGTGGTGCTGTTTTCAACTTTTAAAGGTCATATACGCACAACTTTTAAAGTTTTGTACATACTTCAAAAATATAATATGTGGCAATCTGATAAATATGAAAAGTGCATGTTTTTAAGTGAGTTTGTGCATTAATTTTTGTGTGAGTCGCCGGCGGAGGCGAATTTAGGATTTGAAATTTATGAATTTCTACCGTAATTTCAAATTAATATACAATAATAACTGGGTTCACAATTATATATTTATAAATATTTAGAGGATTTCTTAATAGAACTATAGGGTCTATGCAAAAGTTATTGGGTTCCGAGAAACCCAGTAACAACACTCTAGATCCGCCATTGGTTACGGAAGTTCACACCGCTTTTGATATAGGATGATTTACGTAACATAGCAAACACATACAATGTATTTATTATTCGTAGCTATACTTTCAAAAAATTATCATTTATAGCTACATTTGAATTTTATACAAATTCACATGTAGTACTGAAACAAGAGATCAATTATTTGAACTGAAATAAAAAAATAACAGCTCTTATAGCTCAGTTGGTTAGAACATTCGCTTAGTAGGTGGAAGTCTTGAATTCATCAAATCTCAATGAGATCATTCTATTTTTCTGTATTTCTGTATTTTGCCTTGGTTGTGTTCGTTGCACGAACAAATACACTACGGTTTGACACATGTTGTATTCGTTGCACATCCGAATACAAGTGATACAAGCTAATAATAATTAAATAGTAGTTATAAATAGTAATTAAGCAAACTATAATCTCATTGATTTTTAACTTCGAAAATTCCTCCATAAAATATGCTAATTATGTGTTTCTTATTAGTGGCGAAGCTAGGATTTTTTTCAAGGGTATTCAAATTTGAAAGAAGTGAAAAAATAAATCCCGACAAAGGGTGTTCAATATGTGTTACATACCTCTAAAACATAATATTTTACCTATATACACAATGCAATTTTTCGACGAAGGGTGGTCAGTTGACCACCCTTGTGACCGTTTCTTATATGTAAGAACGAACTTGCGTGAAAAAGGATCAAATAGGAGAAAAATTAGCGGAAAAAATTAAAGAGAAAAGTCCCTCACAATGAAGCGAGTAATGGCGGAGCCAAAATTTTTATTAAGGAGAGTCAAAATATAAAGAAACAAACTCACCAAGAAGTCAAGAGGTGTCATTATATAGTATATATACATATTTTTTTAAAAAATTATCGAGCTATACAGTGTAATTTTCTGACGAACGGGTGTCGGTCGACACCTCTTCGATGCATGTGGCTCCGCCGCTAATGTTGTTGTTGTTGTTTACTAAGTAATTTCGAGTGGTTTAGGTTTACTTTACCATATCAGAACTGGAGCACTTTCCACGAGGCATTAAGGGCTAACTACAAGAAAAACAACGTTTCATTGAACCAATTATATTTTTCACCTAATAGGCGAAAGGAAGAGGGGAGTGAAGCTTAGCGAGCTTTATATATAATGTGACTAATACATAAGTCGTTGGCAAAGAGATGTGATGACCCAAAAGGTCATCTTATATTTAAGAACTAGAATTTGTGCTCTTAAGCCTTAAAAATCTCACTTTACCCTTCTCGATTTACGTGCATAGTTCGGACAGATTTTCGAAAAAGCTTTTATGTTGAAAACTAATGAAAATAAGAATTTTTGCCTTAAATATTGATTTTAATTGACTTCGGACAATATTTTTGGTAAACGGGTCCAGATCCGTACTTTGACGGTCCCGGTAGGTCCGTATCGAATTATGGGACATGGGTATATGCCCGGAATCGAATTCGGAGGTCCCTAACTTGAGTTATGATTTTTTGATGAAAATTAAAAGTTTAAAAATTATTTGTTTTTAAGAATTAATTGATATTTGGCATTGTTAGTATCGGGTCCGTATTTTTGATTTCAGAGCCCGGTTCAGGTTTATTATGATATTTAAGACTTGTCTGTGAAATTTAGTAAGAAACGGAGTTGATTTGACGTGATTCGTACGTCCAGTTGAGAAGATAGAAATTTTAAAGTGTTCTTGAGAATTTCATTTGATTTGGTGCTAAATTCGTAGTTTTAGGTGTTATTTTAGCGATTTGATCGCAAGAGTAAGTCCATATGATATTTTTAGACTTGCGTGCATGTTTGGCTTGGAACCCCGAGGGCTCGGGTGCCATTCAGGCGATACGCGAGTTGAGTTCAAACCTCAACAAGGCTGCTGGTACACCAAATCTGGTGTGCCCGCACCTGCGAGCCTTTTAGTCGCAAGTGCGAGCTCGCAGGTGCGAGCGATAGCCCCGCAGGTGCGACCCAGGCCTGAACTTCATGTTTTCGCAGATACGGACTTTTCTCCGAAGGAGCGGGACCGCAGAAGCGGAACTCTGTCCGCAGGTGCGGCCCCAGTTGGCCCAGCCCTTTTCCGCAGAAGCGCACATCCTATCCGCACGTGCGGATGCGCAGGTGCGAAGGTCGCTGGGCAGTGAGTTCATTTAATTCGGACTCCAACCATTTTTCTTCTCGTTTTCCAAAGAGTAGGAGGCCTAGGGCGATTTTTCAAAGATATTTTCTTCCCCAAATCATAGGTAAGTGTTCCTTAACTCGTTTCCTTCGATCTTTTACTTCATTCTAATAGAACTCAACCTAAAATCTGGAATTTTCATAGTAGAATTAGGGATTAGAGTAGAAACTAAGAATTTCAAGAATTTGAAGATTTAGACCTCGATTTGAGGTCGGATTCCAAAACTAATTACATATTCGGGCTTGGGGGTGAATGAGTAAAAGAATTTTAATCCGAACCTCGGATTTTGACCAAACGGGTCCGGGGTCAATTTTTTTGACTTTTTGGAGGAAATTTTAAAAATTTAATTTGTGAAATATAATTGATTCCTTTAGCAATGTTTGATATTATTGAGTCATTTTTGAATATATACGAGTGGTTTAGAGGTGAATTCCAAAGAAAAAGTTATGATTGGGAATTAAGTGGCTTTCGGAGCGAGGTAAGTGCCGTGTCTAACTTTGGCTTGAGGGAATATGTATTATGTGTTCATTTGCTACGTGTTTGGTTGTTAAATACGATGTATATGTGAGGTGACGAGCATCTATGCGTCGTTGTCGAGCCATAGCATGCGAGTGAAATTCTATTCTTATCTATTTTGTAGTCTTAAATTCTACTACACATGCTTAGCGGGTTATTTGAAATGTTGGGTGACTCATATTTGGTTTTACTGAGATTTGGTAACTTTCAAATATTGATTCGAGGTTGAGATTACATTGTACTATTGTGTATGGGAAAAATACTGGTTTCTTTGTGATACTCTTATCTATCCGTTGTTATTGATTCTGTGATTTGTGAGGAGGAGTGTAAAGCACGAAGGGTGATGCCGTGCATGCATTATTTATATTGTGAGGAAGAGTGTAAAGCACGAAGGGTGATGCCGTGTATATTATGAGAGGTTTAAAAGCACGAAGGGTGATGTCGTGCCGTTCTATTTATTTATTTGGGTGAGGTTGAGAGTAAAAGCACGAAGGGTGATGCCATGTCGTTTTATTTATTTATTTGGCGAGATTGAGAGTAAAAGCACGAAGGGTGATGCCGTGCAGTTTTCCTTTGCTATTTTAATTGCTCAATTCGTTTACAGATTTTCTGTTTAATTATGCGTTTTCATTATTCCACTCTTTATGTTGTATTCCCCATTGTATGTCCCCTTCATATTATTTCTGCATTATTTTTTTATTTACCGTTGTTGCCACTAGCATGATTATATTGCTCAGGTTATATGTGGATGTCTTGTCCTAGCCTCGTCACTACTTCGCCGATGTTAGGCTCGACACTTACCAGTACATGGGGTCGGTTGTACTGATGCTACACTCTGCACTTTTTATGCAGATTTTGATACCGGCTCAGGTTGATCGAGATTTGCTACTGGTCCGCTGTCCGGAGACTCAAGGTAGATCTGTCGGCGTTCACAGACCTTGAAGTCCCTGTCTATCTTTTATGTCCTACTGTTTTCTTTTATTCAAACAATTGTATTTCTTTCAGACTATTACTTGTAGTAAGTTCTAGAATGCTCGTGAATTGTGACTCCAGATCCGGGTGATAGTAATTAATACAGTTTTATGATTTTCCGCACTTATTATATTTCATCTTAGTTAATTATTGTTATTTACTGAATGGAATAAAGAATTGGTTTAACGATTTTTTTTACGTTGGCTTGTCTAGCAAGTGAAATGTTATGCGTCATCATGATCCCGTCGGTGGAAAATTTCGGATCGTGACAAGAGAGCTCGAAGAGCTTCCTTCCATCTTACTAAGCTAAGATCTCAGGTCTTCGAGTTAGCTCACATTTTTTTTGTTTTGAATAAGAGTATCTATAAAATAACCTATTATTTCTTCTTAAATGTCTCACTTAATTAACATTATATTAGTTGAAAAGGTAAAAAAAAAGCATTAAAGAAGAAAACGCTCTCTTCCACTAATTTTCTATAATTAGATTAGAACCCAAAATCTATAGTTAAGTGGAGAGATTCTATTCCTTTAATAATATATATCGTGTACAAATTAAACCTGTGGTTGTGATTGTCGACGTGAAGAGGTAGGTTATCCACTTATCTTTAAGACACCCCATTTGCGAGGGAAAATATGGCGGTTAGGTTTGCCAATTTCATTTTCTCATTATCATCTTTTAAAATGATAGATAATGAGATGATACTAAGATGATTTAATAAGGTAGTTGCCTTAATTCAATCGGTACAAATCAATGACACTTTCCTTCTTTATTGTGTACTACTACATGAGAAATCTCCTTTAATTTAAGGCGATGAAACCTTGCTTTTTTATTCTATTTTTTTAATATGGAATTTTGCCATGAATGCCGTAATTTGTGGCTGATTTCCTGTTTATTGATTTGGATATTCCTTGTGTTTTTCTTTTAATGAAGCAAATCGAAATAACAAAAAGAATGTTACTCCCTTCAGACACAATTTTGTAGTCATTTTGACAAATTAAGTTTATTATAAAATATTTGACGTTTTAAAAAAAAAAAAAGGCCATTTATTATTATTTTTTCTACGAATCGTTCCTTAGTGTTTCAATAATATAACTGTTAATACCTTGTCGAGAGTGAGTGTACGGTAATTTTAAAACATATTCAAAGTGAAAGAGTAGATTTGGATATTTTCCAAAGTATTTTCACATGTGAATTTCAACCACCGTGTTCGAATATTTAAAGTGTAAGTTCAGCGATGTGTCTGGGGAAGCGGACGTGGATGTGAGGCTTGACTCGCAAGTTATCCCTAAGAGAAAGAGTTCAAGTACCTAGGTCCATTATCCAGGGAGATGGGGAGATCAACGGGGATGTCACGCACCGTATCGGGGTGGGATGGATGAAATGGAGGTTAGCGTCTGGAGTCCTGTGTGAGAAGAAGGTGTCACTGAAACTTAAAGGTAAATTCTATAGAGCGGTGGTTAGACCGACCATGTTGTATGGGACTGAGTGTTGGCGAGTCAAGAATTCTCATATCTAGAAAATGAAAGTAGCCGAAATGAGGATGTTGCGATGGATGTGCAGGCACATTAGGCTGGATAAGATTAGGAATGAAGATATTCAGGAGAGGGTGAGCGTGGCTCCCATAGACGACAAAATGCATGAAGCGAGACTTAGATGGTTCGAGCACGTGCGGAGGAGGAGCCTAGATGTCCCGGTTAGGAGGTGTGAACGGCTGACTTTGACAGGTACGAGGAGAGGTAGAGGGCGGCCTAAGAAGTATTGGGGCGAGGTGATCAGGCACGACATGACGCAAACTTCATATTTCCAAGGACATGGCCCTGGATAAGGAGGTGTGGAGGTCGAGCATTAGGATTGTATGTTAGGGGGTAATTGAGCGTTTTTTCCTCGTTGTTCCGACTAGTCTGATAGTGTTTTGTCTAGGACTACTAACGGTTTTTGTTTCATCACACTATTTTTATTTTCAATTTTAGTATTATCATAATTATTGTCCTTTCACTTATTTGTTGTTTCTTACAATACTGATATTATTTGTCTGATTTCTGTTGTTGTTACATATCTTTTGTCTCTGAGTCGAGGGTCTCCCGGAAACAGCCTCTCTACCCTTTCAGGGTAGGGGTATGGTTTGTGTACACTCTACCCTCCCCGGACTCACTAATGAGATTATTACCCTTCCCGAACTCACTAGTGAGATTATTACTGAGTTGTTGTTGTTGTAATTTTAACCACCGTATTCAAAATTTCATAGTCCACACTAAAGCTCCATTAGAGTGAATGATAAATACTAGACAATTTGATAACAGTAAAGATATCAACAAACTGAAAGTACAACCACTACTGACTTTAACACAATTCCAACCATAGAGGGGCAAATTTGGATTTTAAATTTATCTTTTTTTATATTACTTTTTTGATCCAATTTAACGTGGCCGTGCTTGATTGAACTCGAAGTTTAAAATTTAATTAGTTTTTAAAATTTATGATCTAAAGTAAATTATACATATTTGTGTGATTATAAATTATTTTATTAAAAATAAAATAAAAAAATTTAACTTTATAGTATTTTTAAATATAAAAATATGTTATTCTTGTTTGAATAATCTGAAGTATGCCAATGCCACAAAAAATGGGAATTGGGACATCGGAGTGTACTTTGATTAGTTTTGTTAGAAAACATAACCATGAAGTGAAATTATGTAATATTTGAAACTATAGGGGAGATTTATATAATTGTCTCAAATAACAAAAAGAAGGAACAGATCCAGAGCAAAAGCCCTAGACAGAAAAGGGTTTTAGAAGCAGCAAAGCTGCAGACTTTGAGATTAGCTTGAGATTTTTGTAGAAGCAATAATGGATAAACCTATTATAAATCTGGACAAAGGTACAACATGTACTGCTTGGAATTTTTCGGGTCAGAGATTAGCAGCTGGTTCTACTGACGGCAATTTGTCCATCTTTGATTCTACTGACCCTGCTTCTTCTGTTTTCACTTGCTCTTCTAAATTTAAGGTTCGAAAATCTAAATACTCTGCATTTTTCCTATGAATTTGTTTATCTGTCCTTTTACTCACATTTTACAGTCATATGTGTCTGTGTCGTAATGTTTGTGTTCTTTGGACGATTTTTCTTAGTACATATTTGAAGTTTTTTGGAAAAGTCTTTGGACATAGATTGAACCCCCTTTTGGGAAAAGAAAAAAATGATGGTGTTAACTTTACAAATAATGTTGTAGCAATGTACATCAAGCCTCACAAAAGAATCTAATCAACTGTTTATACATGTAGGAATTTGCACATTGAACAAAAATAATATAACAACTATGCATCAATTCCAATCTAGTTGGATTCGGCTATATGGGATAGTGAGGATTCATATAGGAATTTGCACTTTTGCATAAAAATAGAACAATAACAACTATGCATCAATTCAAGATAATTGGGATCGGCTATATGGGATAATAAGGATTCTTATAACCAAAAAAGGACTTTTGACTTCGTTTCAATTTTTTCCTATTTCTTAAGTTGCCAGTAAAATGCAAAAGGGGGCAGACATTCAAAACTTCTTTTTTCCTTGCCTCTGATTGGGTAATCCTCCAACTTGCTATCGTATCTGCAACTGTATAGGAGATCACCAATTGAATGTTGAAAACTGATATATTAAGTACCACTGCTCTGCAGGGAAGTGATAATGTAGTAAGAGAGGATTCATGTCATCCTCGTGCTTCTTGTGGAGGCATCAAGTACCATAATCTTGTTAAGAAGTTTACATAGAAAAAACTGCACAAGTAGTATTATCGAACTATGGCCAGAAAGCGGCAAGTTGGGGTGTTAGTGGTCTGTTTTGCAAAATGTTGAATTTTCGAGGATAACTAGGTAGAGGAAGAAATAACTATTCCAGATCAGTGAAAAGTTAATTCCTTTTTTCAGTCGGGCAGCTTTATTGAGAACTCTTTTGCGCTGATGTAATTTAAAAGAATGAGTATGAAATTGAAAATGCGATGAATTATATAAACTATCTTCAGAAGGAAGAGGAACTGTAACTGGCTTAGTCCTTTTTGTTTTGTCCAACTCCAGCAATGACGTAGTACCGAGCAGTAAGCTTAGAAAAAATTTCTTTTGCTTACCTATCAAAAAAATAATTGTGATTATAAAGTAGCCTTAAATTCTTGAACTGAAGTCTATGGTTTTGCATTTCCACCTTTTACATCTTGATTTAGGTGCATGAATCCAGCATTGTAAAAATTATTTGGGCTCCACCAGAATATGGAGATGCAGTTGCATGCATTTGTGCTGATGGAAGTTTGTTGTTGTGGGAGGAGGTGGTTGAAGGTAAACACATTTTTCTTCTATGCTTGATGATGAAATGATTGTCATGAAGCTAAGTTGTAAACACTATTATGTTATTTGTCCCTCTCCTCTTTTTGCATGGGGATGTTTTGCTGATGAAAGGAGATAGTCAATGTGAAATCTTTGGTTTCATTTGTGTGAATCTCCAGAGACAGGAAAATGGATCAAAGGAAAACTTATTCTCTGTTCTTCCACGAATGTTTATGAAATATTGAGAAAAAAATCTAAAAATAAAACTTGATTTCGAATTGCAGATCATTTTGGTTCTTTGTGGTATTTATTCTTTCTTTTCTATTGTTTTTTGCAAGAGTAAATGTGAAGAAAAATCTTTACCTTAAATTCTTGTTAATAATCTTTGTCCCCTACTAGCAGTAAAACTATAATCTTGATCTTACCCTGGATTCGCTTTTGTGTTCTTTTTTAATCTTTTATTTCTAGTTTTACCTGTAATATACTTCTCAAAATTTTCTTCTGACAATAGTTTCTCCTGCTTTTGCTTTTGTTTTATTAAAACTTGATCAGAGCCTTACAATGAGTATCTATTCTTTAGATTCAGAGCTACTTCAGTGGAAGCTGTGCAAATGCTTTGACAGAATCTCATCTCAAGTTCTGGATGTTCAGTTTGGAGTCTCCAAGACAAGTCTGAAATTGGTGAGTCGGAAATAGATTGGTTGTAAATGTCTATGATTTGACATTATAATGTGATTGTAGCTGTTTGAATTGCGGGGTAAGGCTTGGGGGGGGGGGCAAATGATTAGAGCAAAGGAGGTATCTATGTTGTGTATGACTTGCTTAATGGATTTCTTCTTCTTTCTCCTTCATGTCTATAGTGCTTTAGAGGCTTTATGATGAGATTACGCGATAGTCATGAACAATCTATTCTTTAATGTATCTCTGAAAAAACATTAAAAAGTTCTTTTTGCTTGCCCTCGACTGAGATGACTTCCTCCGTCTTCTTTTTTTTCTCTTCTGGATTTTTGCTGCTTCATAGTTTCCGTTTGGGGTTGATTTCTTGTTACTTCCTAGAGCGATCTGCTATGATAATGTTCTTTTATTGCTTAGAAAGCTTATATCGCATCTATAATTTGTTCAACATAACTGGTACTTAATTTTGTTTATTAAGTTGTTTGAAATGATATCACCTCTACTAATCTGTTAACCGTATAATACAACTTACAATGCCAAGGTTGCTTCTTTATTTGTTAATTATTGCTGTTATCTATTTTACTTGTCGCAAAACTGAAACTTTTTTTGGTAGTGTGAGGGTGAATTAGTCTTTTAATTTACTTCGTGCCTAAGTCCTTGTGAAGTTGATTGTGTTAGTTAATAAATTCATCTGGAAGGAAAGAAGGGGAGCATCTATGAGGTAAGATGTTGCCCGATACAATCTTCCCACAGTAAAACTCTGTCATAATCTGCTTGAGTTACTTGAGAGAGTTCTTCAAGCTATTGATCAGGAGGCACATGACGCAACTATAGGTTAATACTAATTCATCACTGGATTTTGTTATTTGGCTCTAAGAACTGTCTAGAATACTTATAAAAAGAAAAAGAATTGCTCTCTTGAACAAGATCACTTGGTACTAAGTTAAAAGTATTCCCAAGTTTTTTTCTCTTTCCTTTTTGATGTTCCAAGGAAAGATCTCTAAGACTACTCCAGCATTCCTCTTTCTCGGTGAGAGAAGCATTTGGTGTTTTAATATTTATCAGCATTTTGGATTCTACTCTATAATTCATGGATTAACTCATCATATGTTTAGATTCAAGCATTACAAATATCTTCCTTTTTATATGTTCCATTAAACCTGGTTTTTCAAGAAGTAAGTTGTGTCTAATTTGCAAATTTGGCTTGCGCTCTTCTTAGGTACTTCCCCACTATGTGAGATTATACTGGGTATGTTGTTGTTGTTGCTCTTCTTAGGTACTTATTTTGGAGCGATAGGAAAGAGTCTGGTCTTCCATGTTATTCTTCAGAAAATCTGGCTTCCTTTTAAAATTCTTTTGCATTCCTCAGTCTGAGAGAGGAGAGGGGGGGTTGCCTGTAACTTCCTCTCCCTCTCTCTTGCTCTTTTGGTTTTTATTTTTGGATAATTGTCTAACATAGTTACTTTTAGACTTGATAATTGTTTTATGTGTAATCTTATGGTTTTACGAGTTATGCACCTCAATGACATGTATACCTGAGGTGAATGTGACTAATAGCAACTTTTGACAATTCAGAAGCAATCTGAAGGTCAGTTATAGGGAGGGATCAGCCCCACTCTACTGTTTATTGAAGTTTCAGTATTAGGTAGAAAGGGTTTTGCACAGATCTAAAGTACAAGCTGAAGAAAGAAGCTTATATTGCTTGGATACATGATAGAGGAGAGGAAAAACAGTTGGCTGGTGCACCAAAGCTCTATTGGTGTACAACTGCTGTCACTCGTTTTAGCTACAAGTGAATTTCTTTGGTTTGCTTGCTTTTATAATTGACAATATGAGATGCCAAAGTGTTATAAAAGCCACTTAAATGTGTTAGGTAGGGATCCTCATTGAGGAAGGTGATACAGCAGAGTGGTCAATGTATAAATGTACATTGTAGTCTTGCTTTATTTTAGTCGCAAAACATTTATGGGGCCTTTATCTGATGTTATGTTTCTCATTTTTTCTTCAATTTCACTGGATAGGCAATGTTGAGATCAATCTGCTTGATCCAGTGACTCTTGGTTTTCTGTCAATAGCATTTAGTGAGTATGAATACACAGAGTCATTTTGGTGACACATCATTATTTTATTTCCCATAGGTTGCCGCATATTCAGATGGCCAAGTAAAAGTGTTTGAGCTCCTAGATCCATTTGAATTGAAGAACTGGCAGCTACAGGTATATTATCATCTATGTCTGCTTTCCTTTCCAGAAAAGAACTTGTTCTAACCAAACTCTGAAAAATACGGCAATCACCTTTCATGTTGTTATTTGGTCACATATCAGCATTCTCTTCCGAGTCATGGTTTTGATCATGCTCTCAAACAAATGATCTTTGTTAAATTTTGGATTGAGAGCTCCAACCGAATCAGAGGAATAGTGTTATTCTGCTTATTTTTGGCAATTGTACAAATTCCAAATTCTACTGGTGGTTCTTTGGCACCAAAGCTTGGTGTGCCCTATCGTTGTGTGGTTTGCTGGTCACCAACCATTACAGTAATGTGTATTATAATAATATCCTCTGCAAGCTCCCCATGTCTTTGCTCTTTTCTTCATGGTGTACTTTCTTAATTCTTAATTTCTGTTACCTTCTTGAGCTGGTTATCCTATATAGGTAGCATTTTTAAGCTCTTTTGACTACATCTTGTAGATGACACATTATGTATGTTACTGAAAATTGCAGAGGCTAACTTTTAGTCCTCTTTTCTGTAGGCTGAATTTCAGAATGTCATTGAATCTGTATCTAAATTTGGAAACGTCTCATGCCGATCTGCTTCTATTGCTTGGAATCCTTTAAAAGGAGAAATTCAGCAATCAAGCTTTGTTTTGGGTTTTAATTCTGACATGCCACACATGAACTCCTCCAAGGTATGATGAGTTCCTTTCTTTATGTTACTTTAAGGGTTGCGTTCTAAAATCCTTATTTGGTTCTATTTACAAAGTCTTTCTTCATTAGCTAAAACTTGGCAGTGCATTTATTGCATTCAGATTCTTGTTGATTATGAGTTAAGGTAAAGCTATTTTTTTTTATGAAGAGTAAAGCTAGTTATGCAACTTATATGTATTTATTGGGCATTCATAAAGTCGGAAGAGGCAATTCTTGAAATCTTAAGCTGCTATCATGCAGTATGGTCTTAAAAAGCTGCTAGTGTACTTGGTCTCTGGTGGGACATATGTAATGTTATCATATCATAGATTTCTACAGGTTTGGGAATTCGATCAGGATCATCAGAGATGGCTTCCAGTTGCGGAATTAGCTTTACCTGCAGATAAAGGTGATCCAGTCTCTACAGTTGCATGGGCACCAAATATTGGAAGGTTCGCTCTTGGAAACATCCTCTTTAATCATTTATAGAGCATATATGAATGTCAGCAGTGGTATTAGGGAGTTTACAAAAGATGTTTCTGTAGTCTTTCCTTTTTGGCCAAGGAGATTTCTAGCCTGAACGATCCACTATTAATCTGGGTGAGTAAGGGATTTCCATTGTACATACTGTACTTAACCCATGGACAGATGTCTCTGCACATTTAAGGCATATATGATGCAGATACTGTATCGTAATAATTGAATATTATGACTTCCTTAGAACTGTTTAGTTGAGTGTGCAGTGTCTGCTTCTTTTTGTTCGTTATAAAAAATGCAAATACTATACACTCAACTCGACAGCTGACTGAGGCTTAAAATTGCTCAGTGCTAGAATTCACGGGTGGTTTCCAAAGTCCTGCAAAGCAAAGAAAAATTTATCTGCTCAGTTTGTTGGATGCGCTTTCTAACTTAAAAGCTTCCTTTTTCAGGCCGTACGAGTTAATAGCGGTTTCTACTTCCAAGGAAATTGCAATATGGCATGTTGGATCAAATCCTGACCCCAATGGAAGGCTCTCGGTGGAGAAGGTTGCCACGCTCTCTACTCATGACAGCGAGGTACCTAGTGCCACACTCTTTAGTTTAGCTGTTCCCTTGTAAATCAATTATGTCTTAGCCTCAATTTAGTAGAGTCACTTGTTGTTATCTATTCTGAGTTTTTTGCTAGGGTAAACTTTGACTAGCAAGCGACTAATTCACACATTTTATTACCCCATATTTGATTTTTTTGTCATGCAGGTATGGCAGATGGAATGGGACATGAGCGGGATGACACTTGCTACTACTGGGAGCGATGATGTAGTTCGCTTGTGGCAGTCCGACTTGAATGGGGTTTGGCATGAACAAGCGGTATTAGAGCCCACTAGCTAGGTTGCTTATGTGATTTTCACATTCAAGCTTGTCAAAGAGGCAACAACCCAGCAAAACACAAAGTTTCTCTGGTGGTTATCCACGTTACCAGTTTGCCATCAGGCATATCATTTTGTAAAGCATATCATTCTGTGGCTTCAACTCTTGCATTATAAAGTGGTTTGTGGCAAGTGGGAATATTGGAAATTCCCAATATAATTTATGTTCATCTGACATCATGAACTTGTTATCCCATTGTTTTAGTGTGGAAAATTGGGATACAGGTTTTGATTTACTATTATTATTCATATCCAATTTGACTTTTTTGGGCAGGCAGCATAGGCCTTGTTTGTCGAGAGAAATTCAAAAATAGTCAGATTTACAAGTGGTAATTGAAAAATAACCACAATTTCAAAAGTAATTGAAATTTAGTCACTTTTCATGTAAAGATAAATCTGAACGAAAACACTGTTCAAAATCCGGAAAATATTCCAGCATAATATACTGGAGTATCAGTATAATATACCGGTTCAGTATAATATGCTGGAAGTTTATACACAGGTGCTCCAATCTTTAGTATATTATAAACTTTTCACGTGTTGGAGTTCCAGCATAATATGCTGGAAGTTCATACGCGGGTGTACCAATCTCCAGTATATTATGCTGGACCGGTCTGTGTTGCAGCAAAATAGTAGTTATTTTTCAATGACTTTACAAACGGTGACTATTTTTGAATTACCAGTCTGAAAAGCCCGTGCTATTTTTACTTGTTTGTCTGGTCGCACCTGAATGATGTCCAAGTTGAAATTAAGCTACTCTGCAGTCTGCACTATGCAATCTATATACTTAGTTTCCATTTTTCTGAAATCTCCAAAAATTGATGCAAAACAGTGAATGAAAGCGGAACTAACCCCCAAAAAAATAATCAGAGACAGAAGAAAAGAAAAGAAGCAAGAAAGAAGAGAGCACCAAAGTGCAACTGCAACTGCAAAACTGTTAGTTTCCCTCAATAGATACTTAATTAAAGCTATATGCAGTTAGTTAATCAATTGATTGATCAACTAGACTTTAATCTTAGACCGATTAGTTTACTGTTGTCTTTGAATACGAAGGAGTGGTCATTTGCCTGTTAACGGGAGGGAGAAGAATTAATGTTGGTGGGCTTCAGAAGTTGGGTAGTTGCCCATCTGAAGTGCCATGTATTTTCTGTGTGAAAATAGCACGGGCTAGCCAGTTTTCGGACTGGTAGTTGAAAAATAACCAGCGTTTGCAAAGTCATTGACAAAATAGCCACTATTTTGCTGCAACACGGAAAGTTCCGGCATAATATACTGGAGATTGGTGCATATGTGTATGAACTTCCAGCATATTATGCTGGAACTTCAACACACGGAAAGTTCCAGCATAATACTGGAGATTGGAGCACATGTGTATGAACTTCAAGCATATTATGCTGGACCAATATATTATGCTGGAACTCCAGTATATTACAGTGGAATTCCAGTATATTATGCTAGAATTTCAGATTTATCTTTACATGAAAATTGGCTAAATTTCGATTACTTTTGAAACTGTAACTATTTTTCAATTACCATTTGTAAATCTGGCTATTTTTGAATTTCACCCATTTTCTGTAGAGGCGGATCCAGAATTTAAATTAATAGGTTCAATCTTGCACTAAACTCATTGTACTATTAAATTTTGGGTTCATATCTTGCACGAAACTCATCTAAACATTCTGTTTTAAATCTTTCGTTATCCTTGTTGCTTTAAACAATTTTATTCTACTTGGTGTCAAACTCAATTCTTATATGCAAATATAAGGTTAAAAAAACCAAGCTTGATTAAATTGATGAATGTTCAAGTGTCTTCAGCAAGAATGTAATTGAGTTTCACTCAGTAGCTTGATGTTAGATGACTAGAAGTTCAAAAATACTAAGCTATATTGATACAAATACTATAGCTTGTTACTACCCTTGGCCAGCTTTCTTGTTAATTTATACAAAAACTTCTATACTACTACTTCCTAAAGGAAGAAATCATCAACTTTAATGAGTTGATTTAGTGATGAAAAACACAGCTATTCCTCTTTATTATTCCTTTTTGACAGTACTAGTTTGAGTTTATCTGAAAAATTCTGAGTTATCAAATGGGAAATTTGGATCTAACTCCACATGTTCAAGTGGAAACTCCAAGCCTACAATTGGAGAGCTTGTTGATGAAGTGTTGGCAGAGAATAAATCAGGAAGATCTGATTCTGAATTATGTAAGCTGTGGATTCGTTGCGAACCATTCATTTGGCAGCTTCGTAATGAGAAGTAGCTTGATTCTGGGGTTGTGGGAGAGATAAATGACGGCGAATAACCTCCTACCAAATTGTCATCAACTTGTGACACTTGAAAATGCAGATTTTCGTCTACGAAACCAGAGAATGTAGGTGAAAATGGGAAAGAACATGTTGTCTCCTTCTTGTCCAAGTCATTAGTATTCACTCTTAAATTTGCTTGTAAGTTGGCGAGCATCTGGTTCGATTGTACTATTTTTGGATTGTTGGCTTGTTTCTTGAATTCATGTTTCTCTGATGATGTTGTATGTGCAGAGTTAAAAGCTTGGTTACAAGTATGTGAACCTTTGTATGTGATTTCAAATAGTGTAGGGTCATCATCAGATCTTTGCACTTGCTTTGTTGCCCAACAATTTTGCATTAGTCGATATGTGCATCTGTAGTAACTCCTGCAAATATAAAAACTTGTCATTAGTACAAAGGAGCACTATTTCTCTTAAATTCTGAAACTTTAAACTAAAATTCTTAACTTCATGACAATTTCGGATATTTTTGTCCCGAAAATTTGAACTGAAAAACTGAAATTCAGAATGCACTGACTAATTCTTAAATAGCAGCACTTTAGAGTGGCTACTTGATGTCATTTTTACACTATTAATAGACTGGAGCCATCAAAATGATTTTGGCCCATCATGCTAGACAACTCAACTCGTTACTTGAGTAGAGTTGGAACTCATATAAATATGAGACTAATAGGACCGACCCATGTCAGCTCGCCGACCCTTTAGGCTGGGCTGAGCTGAGTTGGCATTTTAAATGCCCTTTTAAGTAAAGGGCCGGCCCGAGATTTAATCCCATAACCCACGTGGGTTGGTTGAGTTGGACGAGTCCGTTTTGACAGCTCAACAAGAGAGAATTACTAAAAGACAAGAAATTTTGACATTTTGAGTTAAATTTTTCATTTTTTAATCTATAATGTTAAAAAAGTTGGTACCCCTTTTTAGTAATTTTTTTGAGTTTTATGACTTTGGATAAAGAAACTGACTTATCACCTGGGATATTTAGCACCAAGAATGTCTTTTTGTCCATACTTTCTCCAACTATATCCATCATCAGTAGGCCCTTCAAATCCATTCTCTGCACTAACTCTGACTTGTTCTGTCCATGTTGGCAACTGTTTTCTGCAAAAACCATAAAAACCAAGTCAATTTAGCTTTTAAAAAAATGAACTAATCATCACATTTTGTAACTAAATTCTAAGACAATATAATCCAAGTCTAACCTCTTCTTTGAAACATATCTTAGGTCCTGATCATTCTCTTTGAAATTTCCATTCAAGTCAACAGTTTTAGGACTTTCATCAACAGAAAAAGAAGATTCAAGTGCAACATTTGATATAGGTGGTGCTACTACAAGTTGTGGGGTTTGTGTTATTGAACCAGTCCATTTGAGAATTGACAGAGAATTCTCAAAAGAAGAAAGAATCATTTGCATATGCAAATGCAATTCTTGAATTTTATTAGAAGAACAAGAAGAAGCTGCAGAGCTGAAATATGCTCTTAGTTGCTTAGCATGTCCCATCCCTTGTGTTAATTCATTGATCAATGAATTGTATTCCCAATTGAAACCACAATCCATTTTCTTGTTTTCTTGAAATAATGCTGGGGAAATAAATGGCTAGTTATATTTCAGGTGCTTATAGTTACATAAATAAATGAAGTGAATATAGAAGTTTCTGAAGAAGGAAAAGAGAAGTTTCTGAAAATATTTGTGAAGTTGGGTGCATGAAATTTTGGAAAATGATGATGAAATTAGAGAGTAGAAGCAGCTTATATATAAAAGGGAAGGTGAGAAAAAGGCAATGTGGAAAAATATACTCAAAAAGGGAATGGTGAAATGGAAGATAGTTTGAAAGTTGACTGTGGAAAACGAGTTTTTCTTAGTAGACCAGTCTTTGGTCATAATCCTTTTTTAAGTGAAAAAAATGTTAGTGAACAAGGTCCAAATGCTGACCAATTCAAACTTCCAATAACCCCCCCACCCCCACCCCACCCCCACACACCCACAAAAAATCCACTAACAACAAATAAATCACTTTCTCCAATCTTTTATTTTTTTTCTCTTTCTTTTCATAAATCTCCACGTCCACATAAAATAGATGAGTTATTATCTTCAACTTCTAAGTAGGGAAAATGTTGTCATGTTGATATTTTATGAGACAGTACATTATTATAAGTTGAATTACTAATAAGAGTTAAACGAATTAGGAGTTGAATTATGTTACCTCATGCTATATTGGTGTGTAATAATTGTGAATTCTCATGTAATTGCTGAAGGTCTAATTCTTTTCTGAAGAAAGAATTATTATTTATTGAACGGTAAGCGTTATCAGTAAAAGAATATTTAAAACACGACCTACATATGACCCTAAATCAAAGCACTATAATTGAGAATAGGACAAAAATAGCTATTGCCGTCAAATTCATATATATGGTCCTAAATAGGGTTGTGCATGGATCGGATCGTATCGAATTTACCACATTTCGGATTCGGATTTTACAAAATGTAATTCGAATCCGATCCGAATTAATATCGGATCAGATTGGATTTTAAAGTTTGGATCAGATCGGATTTTCGGATTTCGGATCAGATTATTGTCTCAAAGTTGCAAACTCATATGTATATTTTCTTTGCAAAAGAGGCAATACAGTAAGAAAAATTCATGTTTATGCAATTATGAGAGTACTATGGTGCCAATATAGCTAAATCAATTGTAAAGGTAATAACTTGGAGGAAGATGTAAAGGAAGTACTAACTATCAGAAATTAAAGTTTAATATTTATACATACCCTAATAATTTCGTATTTCGGATCGGATCCGATTACAATTATACCAATCCGAATATCCGAAATTTTAGTAAACACAATCCAAAATCCGATACAAATATCCGAAATCCGAAATTTGAAATCCAAAATTGAGCGAATCGGTTCGGATTTCGGATATCCGATCCAAATGAACATCCCTAGTCCTAAACCAAATCATTACTCAATTTCGAAAAAGAAAAAAGAAAAAAAGAACTAATAATTCCTTTGGAGAACTTTGCTTCGTTCTACAACAATATCACAATTATATCCAATAGCCAAACCCCATAAACTAAAGATTTTAGCATTAAGAAATAAAGAAATAAAAAGAAAGCAAAATAGAACCATGTTAGATTCTTTCATTAGCATATAAAGACGTTATGGAAGAGCCAAAAGAAACAAAAAAGGCAAAGCTTTTTACATGCTTAATTATAGCCAATTACAAACTGCAAATATAGTAGTAACAAGGATGTAAACTACTTGTTAGTCTGAAAGTTTAAACTTTTTGTTGGTTTGGAACTTACTCGGCGAGAATGTATACGATCAAAATCGAGTTTGTCCTTCGTGTGACTAATCAAGATTGGAGCATGATAGATCGGGGTTCGTCATTATAATATCAAACTGTGATGTGAAGTTGGGTTGTCAAGTACGAGCCCCAAACACCGATCAAGATCGAGATTAGCCAGGATTGAGTTCGAATCCCAGAGATCGGTCAAAATAAAGGGCAAGCAAATAGAGACCGATCAAGATCGGGAGCGGCCAAGATCGAGATCGAGCCTAGATAGAGGTCGAGCGAATAGAGATCGATCACGATCGAGAGCGGCCGGGATCGAGATCGAGCCAAAAGACAGAAAAGCCGTTATAACCGCAATTGTGGGTAGAATCTCGGCGGAAATCACGGCTTAAATTAAGGAAAATCTAATTAATTAATCTATCATGGGATCCCCACTATGTATTTTTAATTGTATCTAAAGTAGGATTCCCCCACTATATTAAGAGTGGTTATCATTTGTACAAGGGGGACATTGATTCATTCACACATTCAGATTTACTGAGATTTACATAACATCCAGCAAATATTATCCTTTTTGGGTTTTGACATTGATTCATCTTGTTCTCTTATCAATCGCTCGCTATTCAATTTGGGTTTGTATTCATTCTTTTTATAGTTAATTTCGATATATCTTTACTTATTTTTTCGATTTGTACCAAGTTATACTACGTATCCTTAGAACTACGTACAAATTGAACTTTATCTATTTTTCGGGTAAACAAAGAGGCTTATGTAGCTTTACACTTTGAAATATCTGCATCAAAATTTTTTATTATGATCAATAATGTGGAACAATTACCATACAAACCGGAGAACCAAATATCAAGTGTAGCCCAAGAATTATACGCAATATCTTGTAGAGCGATGTATGTGTAGTTTAGATTGGAAAAGAATTTCAGCCTTGGATAATTTACAACGACATCCTTAAATTATATATATAAATACTTAAGGGCATAAAAATCGATCAATGTTTCTGGGATATTTTAGTCATTTTTTATCCATCGGTAGACATGAGAAATATTCTATAAACAAATATTATCCTTTTCCAAAACTTACTCCACATCACATAAAACTAAAAGATTTCAACATGTTAGGAAAATTATCTTTGGTTTGCAAATATAAAATAAAATAAAAAAAGCTTTTGACATGCTTATAAACAACTACAAACTATAAATACATGATAATATATATGAAAGCCATGAAGTTATTATATAATGTACCCGTCCGTTTGGAACTTACTCGGCTAGGGAGGAATTCGACGATTCTTGTTGTTATGGCTCCGTAATTACGATACGAGTCTAATGGTTTAATCTAATCACAAATCAAAGGTCGTTTGCTCAATATAGTGCCCTTTATGCCCAAAGAAATGACCTCGAAACATCAAATAAGAGCGCGACACCATCCAAACACATCCGAAACACACCCGAGGCCCCGTCCAATCACAGTCCCAAAACATAACACGAATTTACTCAAGGCCTCAAATCACACCAAACAACATCAAAACATGAATCGACGATCGAAACCTTCTTTAAACTTTCAAACATTCAAACTTCGACGAACGCGTTCGATTCATACTTAAACATTCCGGAATGACGACAAACTTTGTGTGCAAGTCACAAATTATGATACGAATTTATTCCAAGTCTCGTAACCTCAAACGGATATCGATAACATTAAAATCCACTTCAAACCAAACTTATGAAATTCTAAAACCTTTAAAATGCCAACTTTCCATAATAAGCGCTGAAATGCTCCCGAGCCACCCGATACTCAACCCGAACACACGCCCAAGTTCGAAGTCATCATACGAACCTATTGAAACCTTCAAATCCCGATTTCGAGGCCATTTACTTAAAAGTCAAACCTTAGTCAATTCTCCCAATTTAAAACTTCCGAAATTAGAATTTTCCATCTGAATCAACTCTGAACTTCCCGAAATTCGATTCCGACTACGCGTACAAGTCATAAACATGAAGTGAAGCTACTCAAGGCTTCAAACCGCCGAGTGAAATACTATAGCTCAAAACGACTGATCGGATCGTTACAAGGTCCATCCGGCTATACACTTGTGATAATATCTACGACAAAAAGGCCTTTTTTCAAGTAGTAAAACCCCTTTTTATAATAGTAAGGGGTGGTTCCAGGTATTCTTATTCAGGTGGGACTTGTATGGAAGTAGGATGCGTGATTGGTATAAGAATTCAACGCAAATTTACATTGCAGTGAGGTTTTTGATGTTACAATTTTAGTTTAGATTGGAAAAGAATTCCAGCCTTGGATAATTTACAATTACATTCTTAAATAATACAAATATTTAAGGATATAAAAGTCAATTAATATTTCCGAAATATTTTAGTCGTTCAATATTTAGCATAAAGTATTCGTGCTTTTTTAATAATACTAGTTTCTATGAGCGTGAGTTGCACGTTAATAATGACACGTGATGATTTAAAATTTTATTTATATGAAGGGATAATACAATTTATTTAATTAGAGAAATTTTATGTATAATAATACAAAAATATTCTAAATGCTGAAAAATATTATTGCATTAGCATAATACATGAATTTAAAATAAAACGGTATCATCAAAACTTGCACAAATGATCAATTTTGTCATGTTAGTTAGATAATTATGTATTACTTTCTCTGGTCCGCTTTAAGTAATTTTTTAGTTGCTTTCACACATATTAAGGAATTCACCTTTTAGCATTAACTAACAATGTAATTAACCATATTAACCTTAAAGTGGACCGGAGGAAGTATAGTTTAAAAGTATTTAATGTGATGGTATCTTACTGAACACTTCTTTATGGACGATATTTTTTTTGTGTGTATGTTTCCTCCTAATGATTTGATTGTTCTGCCTTAACCAGAACTCTGGTTGTCGATCTTGATATCCCTCTTGAAAGTGCAACATATAATTGTTCATGCAAGAAAACATATTGCGGTAAATATAGTTCAATATTTAGGATGTTTGTCTTTGTACTTTATTTATTATATTTGCAAAATATAAACATACTAAAAATTATTTTCACACAAATTTAAAAGGATATTCCTTAGTTTCGGAAGACCAAGTTGAATTTAGGGATAAGAATATACTTAGAAGCACATTGACTGGTATCATATTTTTTGCATGTATGACGTTATTGTCAAAACTTCTATATACCATCTATGTGCTATTACAAAAGCTATTCGGCGTATTTAACTTTTTCAGTAGCATGACATGCATTTTTGTTTCTTCAAAATCAACCTATATATAATGGATATGAATTTTAACTTAGTCTATTATATATACGGTGACACTAACATACATAAGAAATAATAAACTTGACAACAAACATATATGGTAGAAGGCCATTTGGTATTAAAGTATTTAAGTATTTTTCTTGGTAGTAATTATCGGTATCATTTTCTGCTGAGTCAAAAACTGAAAAATATTTTGTTGTCACTATAAAATTTTGCAATCAACCTTTTATTTAGTTGATCAACATATTTATTTCTGCTAGTTAAGATTGTTTTTTAATACTATCATGTGATATGCACAAATTGCGTTTTAATCTAATGATAGAAATATTTCTCTTATTAAATGCACTACTATTATCATTGGGGTTGATAACCATGTATTCAGGAAGAACCAAATCATCTTTTATTGGATGATCTTCTTCGTTTCTAAGACGAAGCAAGAAGATACTGAATACTGGATATGTTCTTATTTTATATTTCTTGTCAATTGAATCTTTTTCATTTGAGGCCAGAAGTATAACCTTGGCAAGCTAGCTTTTATAGTCTCCGGTTTTGTCTAGTTTGGAACTACTGGTAGTACTTGACAGATTTCACCTCCCAAACCATTAATTTTTTTATCAAACGGTTCATTAATATCCAGTATAGCTCTAGAACTTCGGGCAATTATTTCGATCGTTTGACACTTAGCCATAAGTGTTTCATCCCATATTATCAATTTTGCTTTCTTTATAAATTTAGCATCATTGCTCTGCTTTGATAGTTATTTAAGTTGTTTGAAGAGGTATATCAAATCTAAAGTGGGTGGCCTCAAAATAAAATCGTTGTTGGTACATCACTTGCTATTATTGCTAACAATATCATGCCTCTTGATATGATATTTGAAAATAATGCATGACATAGAAATATTATTTTGATTCCGATGGAGGCATCTACAAAGAATAATCCTGCTATACCAGAGTCGACTCTTTATAATATAGTCTTGAAAGCTTGTTCTTGTTAAGGATTTAGCTTTGATTGTGCTTCCTCATACACTTGTATAGCATTTTGATACTTAATAATATAGTAACCCTTTTACTTTGTGTTCTAATCTTTTAAATCTCTAACACTCTTTTTATGGAATAAATTTGTGTATCCTAAGATTTGTTTTTAAACTTGAATAAGAATTTTACTCATATGATGAATTTAAAAAATAATTAAATTGGATTCTCTTGTTAAATAATTAATTAAAAGATATAATTATTTGATTTTAACATAAAAAATAATTTATTCTATGTTGATTCAGATGTTAATATTAGTTCATCTCTTGTTTTGAATATTTAATCTTAATTATAATTTTATCCACCATAAATTTTATTTTCAAAAAGTAAAATATGGATATGACATTTCACTTTTAGATCTTTATGTTTGTAGAATCATTAGTGGTATTGACTCTTACCAACTATTTTTTTCTCTTTCTCACACATTTATATTCTTAAATATTTTCCTAGTTGTTGTTTAATAATTGGGTATTTTTCAGTATTACATGAAAAATTGATTAAAAAATTATATTGTTTGAGTAGGAAAACAATTTAAATATAATATAAAAATATATTATGGAATTGTTTTCCCTCAATTTGCATACTATTTAATATTACTTTTATTTTTTCTTGATAAAATTGATTTTATGGAGTGGTAATGTATTGCCAATACGGACGATTCTTATGAAATTGATTTTATTAAACCTTCATACATATTTTAATAAGAATTTAATAGATAATATTTTAAATATTAAAAATTAGCATAAAAGGTTATTGCAGTCCAAAAAAGGTTATTGCAGTTATGTCCTTTCCTTGTGAGTTCTTCCATTTAATATTTTAGGGCTACTTTGATATATTAATATTGAATTTGTGCTTTTATAATAGTATAGGATCTCCTTTTTCTAAATCGATTTGGACAATATTATACATTCTCAAATTAAATTAGTAATAGGACATTATAATACGTTTTCAAATTAAATAAGTAATAAAATTTTTTAAGAAGTATATTCTAGAAGTAATAGGATTACATGACTAAAAATATGTGTCTATCCCGAAAGTAATTATATTAAAAGAAAGCATAACGTGTTCCTAAAGGTATTAGGTATACACGCTAATATGTAGTATTATATGTCTATGCCCGAAAGTAATTATATTAATAAGATTTTTAAAGGTAATCATGTAGGATTTCTAACGTGTAGTATTATGTCCTAAAACTAATTGGATTATAAGGCGAATATCTAGAATTTCGGCTATATCCTTTTATTAAGAGTTATTATATTTAATATTATAAGATTATTTTTGTAAACCGATATTGTATTCATATTTTTATAATAATATAGAATAAATAGATATCGATCGATCAATCTAATCCACATAGGATTATATAGAGATGTACGAACTAGCAAGGAGGTTGAGTAGCAATGGCGACATATAGTCCGAGAAAATCCCAAAATGAAAACAATCCGTAAAATTTTACTTATATTCGATGTTTACACTAAATAAATGAATAAAAGATATATGTCTTTTACATATTTAACATTTAATACGTTGTTAATTAACATGTATTTGACTTTAATTTTTAATTTCTTGAATAAATTTTTTGGTTTAATATAAACCACGAAATGAGTTTTTAACGGTACGAATAATTGGAGAACATCTCTGCTTGCATACTTATTTTATTTATTAATTATATTATGTATTGCGTTTCCAAATTGATGTTTTTTTAGCCCTAGGTCTATGCTTTTCAGTGAGAACAAAAATCCTGTAATACACTATTCAAAGGCCACCCTTTACTATTGAATAGTTCAGGTCCTCAATCATTAACAACTCTAATTCTATTAATTACCAAGAAAAAAACTCTAATTCTATTACAATCATGTTACTTATGTTGACCAAACGAGTTGAATCTATAACAGTGCAAACATTAAGAAATTAATGCGTTTATTTTTGGAATCTGACTCAATTCTCTATTTCTCTCTCATACATCACATTTGCACGAGGCATTGTTTGCTTATCGCTGTAATTCTAGAAATTTTTTAAAAAAAGTCCATTGTCTGACCAATTCAAAACCACAAAAATGGGGTCCATTTCTATCTCTAGATGATTTGGCCATTTTGACGTTAATGATTGAGTTTTCGATAATAAAAAAACTGTGCACCCAATGACTTGGTCTAATAGTTATAACGTAGGTTAATAATCATACAGTCTCGGGCTCAAATATTAGCGCAAGTAAAAATACTGTGATTTCTTCTTATTTATCGAAACCTGAGTAGATAAAGTTATCTAATATTTATATTGATGTGAAGTAAAATTGATCGAGGTGTACACGAGCTAATTTGACTACCACAATTATAAAAGTAATTGTCTTTTAAGTCAGACATTGAAAATTTGAAATATGTGATTTTTTGGGAGACAAACAAAAATTACAAGAATATATATTCAAACCTCTCATTCCGCGTCCTTTCTGTCTATTGGGTAGATCAGTAGATGAGATGAGTGCCACATAATTTCTCTTATATATGCAGTTTTTATTTTTTTTGGTTTATTGCTCACTGACAAAAAGGGATGAAAATTCAAAGACTACTAGACAAGAACTTCTAGATGTTATTAACCTTAAGTGCTAGTACTATGATTTCCTCTTTCAACTCTGTTGAAGTAAGTGGCGGAGCCACCTTATAGGAAGTGATGCCAAATAATATTTTTTGGCGGAAAAAAATACTTTATTTCGCTAAAAAAAAAAAAAAAAAAAATATATATATATATATATATATATATATATATATATATATATTCCCTTAATTTTCTGATATATTTACTTTTATATATTTTAACACCTCTTAACCAAAATTTTGGCTCCATCACTGGTTGAAGTTGGCGCTGACCAAGAATTTGGTCAATGAAATAAGGGATAATTCCGCGTTTCGTTATGAGTATTAGTTAGTCTCGTAAATCATTTTGTATTAAAATAATAAAATTAACTATCCTATATAAAAAATGGAATAACTAATCCCGTGAGCTATCTTTGTCTATTCCATCCTAACCAAACTACTCTAATAGTTGCATTTGGTTGCCCATTTTGCTCAGAGAGTCAAACTTTTTTCCTTTTTCCCCAATTTAGATAGTGTAATATCTCCAACGAGATGGCTTCCACGAGACTAAAATTTGACCTTAGTGTTATGAGTTCGGAGTTTAGTTGCCTTTTTGACCGACTGTTGTCCAGTTGAATTATTCTTACTCTCCAATCACTATCTGAAAAAACTAAGGGCTTGTTTGGGTGGATTTTTGAAACAATCATCGTATAAGATTTGGTACTGTTATATCCAATGTTTGGTTTGTCTTTTGAATGATGTATAGCTAAGCTTGGTATAATATAATACACCAATTGATGTACTATTTTTTACCAAGACCAACAATAGAATAATAAGGGCAGCCCGGTGCACTAAGCTGCATTCCTATAAGAGCTTGTTTCCACGGTTTAAACCCGTGACCTCGTGGTTAAATGACAACAACTTTACCAGTTACGTCAAGTCTCCCCTTCTGGTATAACAATAGAATGTTTAAGTTATATATGAATAAAGCATTCAAAATGCCAAACCTTCCTTTGTGGATCTCCTCAAACCCTTTTCCAAACACTACACATTTTTAAATCAAACACAAGTTTAAGTTATATATTATATATGCAATTTTTAGTACAATGGACTAAACGGGGCAATAAAAAATGATCAGCTGTATTATAATTCATGTATTATTAATTTTTGTATTATTAATCCTTGCACAACAAATTTATGCATAACTTGATTTTAAACCAAATGGCCCCCAAGTTCATACATTTATGAGAACTGTAAACATCGGATATTGGAATTTGCGATGACCATTTAGAAAGAAAAAGAATAAAAACTTACAAAGGTTTCAGATTTGAATTTTGAGAATGAAATTTGTTAGAGGCTATTACGTATAAGTTAAAATTACAAAGATCTCAGGTTCAAATTTTGAGAATGGAAAAATTCGTAATAGAGTGTCAATCTTTGTTGGGGCATTTTATAGAGATACCATCCATTGCACTGGGCTTAAATATGTGCTTATGTGACAACTCTTGCTTCAATGGGGGTAGTAATTGTGCAGGCTAACCGCTTTTTAGCCTTATAATTGATAAATAGTTATTGTCATGAAGTTTCAAATTCCACAAGTAACAATATCCTGGACTTTCACATGTGAAATTTGGAACTCTTCAATTACATGAGTAAAAAGTGGCTATTTGTGAATTTTGCCCTTTTATACGCACACATTTTTCAGTCCAAGATGTCATCTGCTGCTATCAATCTAGAATATCTATCTCTAAAATGTTTGCAGTTTGAATCCTAATAGCCTCTGCACAATTAGCCCTTCCCTGCCCTCTATTTGTTATTATATGGAGAAAGAGAAAAAAGAATATATGAATTAGACAACAAATAATGGAAACGCATATAGAATAAAGTCGAATTCAAAAGCTTTTCAAATCAGTAGCATGTGTATAATATTCAAATGTACTCTGCCTATTAGGGAGGAAAATAGTGTACTTACCTTTCTCCTTGGCTGATGCCTAGGAAGATTCGTACACATTTCTACACATTAACGATAGTAAATCAAACCCCAAGGCTCAAGTCAATTGCCACTAGGTCAACCCCTGAGGGTAAAACCTGAATTAACCGTGGTGCACTTGCGGGAAACTTCTTGCCGAGGGCCTGTGCACCCCCGGAATTAGTCGGGGCTCAAAGAGACTCGGACACCCGGTGCAAATCAAAAAAAAAAAAAAAACGATAGTAAATCAAATAAGAAGATAGTTGATCAAATTATTCTGCTTATTTATAAGTTTCACACTGTAGCAACAAAATAATTGAACAGATTCAACAGATAACAGATTTATCCCAAGGAATAAACTGTCATATCCCAGGTTTACCGCTCAAAAGGGAAAGAATCAACAAGTTTAAACTGTCATATCTCGGGTGTAACACTAACACACCCAGACTTTAACAGAATCTCACATCAAAAAACACAAAAGAGATGCTTGGTATATAAGTTAACAAGTCTTAGACCCTAGTGACGCGTTTTAAAGCCGTGAGGGCCTAGACCCAAAGCGGGCAATATCACTAGTGGCCTAAGTTGTTACACCAGGCCACATGCTTACTTGTCTAGAGTTTTCTTCCAGCTATTCTTGTTCCATATATGTGGAACTCGTCCACGTTCAGAAATTAGAATAATGAATATATAACACAATTATCGCAAGGAATAGAATAAATGCTTCTCAATCCTTTACCTGACGGAAAGAGATTCAAAAATGATAGAGCTAGTGATGTGAGGTGCAAAGAGAAGAATCTCCGCGACCAAAACTACTATAAATAGATGTCAAATGACTCGCTATGTCAAGTGAGCAAGCCATAAGAAATTAGAACATGAATTAAAAGAGTCATTCTCTGTTCAGTTTCAGCCACAATCAATGGCATCACTTCAGTGCCAAAAGCCAGTTGCGCAACAAACTGACTGCCAAAAAACCACCACTGTGACTTGCCACAAAGCAAACAGTGAGCACCACTCTTTTGCTGACAAAATGAAAGAGATGACGGGCAAAATGTTCCACCACGAGAATCACGGTCAGCAATCCGCCTGCCATGGCTCCAAAACTCAACATTCAGCAGGCCATGGCTCCACTGCTATGCATGGAGGTCATGCTAACCATAGCCAACAAACTGCATGCCACGGCTCCAAAATTCAACATTCAGCAGGCAATGGCTCCGCTACTATGCACGGAAATCATGCACCACAGCCAGCAGACTGCATGCCATGGCGCCAAACCTCAACAATCAGGATGCCATGGCTCCACTGCTATGCAAGGAAGTCATGGTAACCACAGCCAGCAGACAGCATGCCATGGCTCGAAGAAGGAAGGGGGTTTCATGCATAAAATAGGTGATCAGCTGAAGACCATGAGGAGAAAGAAGAACAAAGATGGACGCTGCAGAGATGGCAGTGATAGCAGCAGTAGTAGCAGCAGTGATGAGAGCGACAACGAGAACTGTGGAAGGAACAAGGTATAGCCTATTGTCTACCTTTTGCTTCTGTATATTTCAATGTTCACTGATGAAGAAAAAGATGGTCATTTCATTGTTGGTAGTTGGTAGGTATTAAAAGGAATGCTCAAGACATCCGTGGAACTCCTCATAAAACTCCAGAAACCAATATAAGAAAGCAGCAAGTGTAAATGGAAATAAAGAAAGGCTTAAAGTGTTCAGGCTACTCATGAATGTATTAGCAAAATAGTATATTCCATCAGCCATTTGAAGGGTTTGATCTTGCTGCATTTTTACTAGAAAATAAAGCAGGAATCCATATGTCACAAAGTCCAAAATTAAAACGCAACGAGATGCACAATGAGGACAGAGAGCACCATCGTCCAGCTGGTAAACAGGGGTCAGAAAGAGTATATTGAAACTATGGCTGTCCAACGGGACGGGACGAGACAAAATTAACGGGACGGGACGACATTTAGCCGGGACGGTGGCAGGACGGGACGAAACGGGACGGGACAAACGGGACGAAACGGTAGGCACATCCCGTCCCGCTAACAAACGGGACGAGACAGGACGAGACGGGACGGACGGTAGGCCCATCCCGTCCCGCTAACAAACGGGATGGGACGGAACGGGACGGGACGGGTTCGCGGGCCTTAAGTGCCGTTTTTAAAAAAAAATTATTTAAGCATTAAATTTGGCAACCACTATTCTTTTGACAATGACTAAGTTTTTAAAGTTTGCAACAGCTAGTTTTTTGACTTATTTAATAAACTTAAAAATTAAACGGAAATTAGGAAACTAAGTAAAGAATTATAAAATATTAAAACAAAAGACTTGTAATGAAATATTCTAGTAATTATAAATTTATAATAGAGTTATAATTTATTTAATATAATTTCAAGCTATTAAGTAACTAAGTAAGAGTGTAAGACAATTCATAAAAAAAAATTCAACGCTTAGAGCCTTTTATTTTATTAATAGAACTTTCAAATCTCATATACAAATATAATTCTTTTGAACAACACCTAATCCACGCAGCCACCTTCTATGAAGGGTTCTGTTTGAACTAGGCCTCTTAGTAGCCAATTACAAATTATCACACTAATATTTGTAAGCTCCTATATTACTTCGTTGTAACTTATCTATAATTTCTCTCGGACATTGTTCTGGAATTGGCAATGTTGATTGATGCTCCATGAGTTGCATGCCGTCATAGCTCCCAGTGCTAAGTATCTCATTGTATTCTTCTTCTTCCTTAGTTTCACCACATGTTGTTTCCATAGAATACATGCCGTCATAAGAATATATGTTAGCTTGGCAGTCTTCGAGAGATGGTTGTTCATTTTCTTGAATCGCTAAATTCTCATAAATTTTACGAACAAGTCCATTTGCACCTCTTAATTTTAAAGATGAGTTAAGTATAGTAGAAATTAAATAAACTTGGGGAATAGGGAAAAAATACTTTTAAAATTTTGCAATCATTTCATTAATGGCCGGTGCATAAGTTGGATTAATTTTGCAATCATTTCATTAAGCTAGTTGTTGCAGTTGTGTTAGCACTTAGCAGAAGTATTATCTAAGGTGATAGTTAAAACTTTATCAATGAGTCCATAAAAATCAACAATTTATAGAACAGTAGTTGCAATATATGCTCCAGTGTGTTTTGAATCAACAAATTTATAACCAATAATACGTTTTTGCATGTTCCAGTGATGATCAACCCAATGACATGTAACAGTTAAATAATCACAGCCATTAGGACTACGACCTATATCAGATGTGATAGACACTTTACAATCTAAGTGAAACAATACACAACGAATATACTGAAGATATTCGGTTTGAAATTTAAAAACATCATTTCTAACCGTGGTCTTAGGAAAACCTTGAAAAGCAGGATTATAAGTTTTTTGTATATAATGCACAAAAAAAATAGGACGGGGGACAGGCGGGACGGGACGGGACAAACGGGACGAAATGGCCATCCCGTCCCATCCCGTGTCCCGTTTAACATGGGGCCATCCCGTTTAGAATTAAATGGGACGGGACCGGGACGGGACGCGGGACGGGACAGGACGGGACGGTCTGTCCCGTTGGACAGCCTTGATTGAAACTAATCAAACTCTGTTGGCCTATTGGACTCTGCAATGCCTATGTTCATAAAGACGCACCCAGACCGGTGTTTACATCAGATCAATGAATGCATAACATATGTCTTCTACATATACTCTAAACCACTTAACATGTTAAACTTATAGATTTGGTGTAAACATCGAGTGTGTCTAAGTTTTTGTCATTCATAATACGCACACCTAAAGAGATGGAGAGCTGAGACGGAGAAAATAAGGAATCTAGTCAGTACCACAAAAATCCTTTAGCTAAGCCTAGGGGCATAACAATGGCATTATATTTCTACATAGCTAGACAGTTCAAACATAAAAGATGTTGATTACTTCCATAGAACTCAGCTACTGAGATTTAATTGAGAACACCAGATATATGCATTATTTGCCAAAGAAATTATGACTAATAATTTTGTCATGCTTTCCATTAAAATAGTCTGTTGATTTGCCTTCATGTCAATCAAGATGAGAATAAGTTTCATTACTGCTTCTCTCAGAAATTTACACTTCAGTCCTTCTAGAGAAAATCGTTAAATTATTAGGGCAATGAATTTTCAAGATTTAAATAGCAAACTAATATCAGCATTTCCTTTTCTTTTTTGGGTCTATTTTATTATGCAAGCCTCTGAACCAGAACAATTTTACATGTATTTTTTAACTGAAGCAGGTGGAAGAAAAGGTATGGGAATCTCAAAAGAATGGGAACCTGTCTTATTCTTTCTGTGCATTTTTGTAAAAGCCAAAAGGTCAGTTCATGGGCTACATTACCACTTCTTTGTGAACTGCAATATATGCGGTGGATGAGGTCAAAAGCTTAGTTGAAGGATTTGGAATATAGCCATAAGAAAATAAAACATGGCCTGGAATAGAATGAGATGCTCTTCAAAGTTTAGCCTTTGGTAGAAAAGGAGATTCAAAGATGATAGGACAACTGATAAGAAAAGAATCCCACCACTAATTCATGTTGCTATTGCATACATGCATATATTTCAATCATCCTGTGAATATCAGGCAACAAGAAGAGAATAGTCCAGAAGAAAATATCTCTAGTTTCAATTCAATCACTCATGGCATCAGTTCAATGTAGCAAGCCCACTCAGCAAAACAATCATGTTCAATCCTCCACCGTGTGCAACAAGACCTGCACACCAACTAGCCAAAAGGCTGTTGGCAACAAGACCAGCACTCCGACTAGCCAAAAAGCTGTGGGCAACAAGACTAGCACCCCAACAAGCCAAAAGGCAAATAATGAGCGCCACTCTTTCACTGACAAAATGAAAGAAATGGCACACAAAATGTTTCACCATGAACATCAAACTCAAAATGGCCAGAAGGCACACACCCAGCAACTACATCAGTCTGTCTGCCATGAATCCTGTGCAACTCATGGCACTCATGCTAACCATTCCCAGCATTCTTCATACCCGACTCATACTACAACTAATGGAAGGAAAAAGATGGAAGGGCATTGCATGCCTACGATGCAAATGAGGAAGAAGAACAAAGAAGAAAAATACAAGTTCAGTGACAGCAGCAGCAGCAGTGATGACAGTGATAATGAAAAATGTGGACAGAAGAAGGTATGATCCACACCCTCCTATGCATCATTCAGAAGGCAATTGTGTTAGTAACCATTTATCCATATAAGCCTAGTAGGGAACTTGCAGAAACGGTCACAACAGCGAAGTTTTATAATAAAGTAACATGTCTTGAAATTTATAAATGTTTTCTCATTTCCGAGCCCATGACCAGAGAATATCAGAACTTTTCTCTACAACCTAAATTTCTTGTTTTGTGTGCAGAACTAAGAGAAGATCCCATGAAAGATCATATACAAGGAGTGCAAAGATGAAAGCAACTTGAATCCTTAAATAAGACGGATGCTAAAGTACCTTACCTGAATGGAGGAATGATGTGCCTGTCAATAAATGCTTATCATTTTGATTATGCAATGAAAACGTTCAATGTTGAATTTAAGTGATCAGAACAAAGATCAGTTCCTTAAACCAATCAATAAGACCATATAATTGCACTACAACTTCATTAGCATTACCTAAACCAAACAAAAAGAAATTGGATGGTGAGAAAGTACTTTCTGAACAGGGTTGCACATATAATGGCCAATGACCACCTATTTTCTTTCCAAAGCTTATAGAAAATGAAAACCCCCGATTAGAAGTCCATATATCTTGGCTATAAGCAAAACAAACATATAAAAGTTTTCCAGAAACTACTTATAGGAACCTTGCTACTTCTTTAAGTGAGTACGTATCATATTTTTCCATACAGAAGCTTGGTCCATTGCATGAAAGTAATGGTATCATAGAAAAATAGACAAAGAGGATACTCCTGAGGTGGGGAAAAGAACTAGAGGCTAAAGCTTTAGATACTAATTACTAGTAGTACTTCACAGTGAGCAACATTTGCAGATATGCTACAACAATGCCATAACAAAAAAGATGGCCCCCCACCCCTAAAGAAAAAGGGAAAAAAATCCTATACCCTACAAGGAAGCAGTCATGAACCATCTTTGCACAAACCGGACTAAAAAAGTAAAACTATCACCGGTTGCTTACAGTTAAGTAGTTGAAAAGCACCCCTCTTTCACGTGATTAGAAACAAAATTTGCAATAGCATGAACAGCAAGCTTTTCAGCTTCCTCTTGGGTGGACTCAGCCAACTGTAAGTGCTTTTTCCCAATTTTGAAGGAGTGATCACCACCGTCAATCACATATAATTCATTAGCACACTTCATTTTCTTTCTTACAGCTTCCAGCTTCTCCAGTGGACAAAGCCCATCTTTGCTACCCTACATGAAAATAAGCCACAACATTTACAAAGTCTTGAACATGGATAAGTTTATAGTTAGCACCGCCACCCTCTCCCCGAAACTAATATTATGGTATTATAGTAATGGCTGACAACAAAAATGATTAATTTGAGCTGTGAATAGTATAAATTTTTTAGCTATATGACCTAGCAAATTAGCAATGAGTGCACAAAAGCCATTAAATTAAATCATAATGAAACGTATTTGTGTATGCATGTATGTTAGTGCAAATGTACACTTAGGGCTATAACAAGTGTGTGTATAGCCCATCCGTAAACAATTAGGTTTCGCTAATGTGTGCGCCCATTCTTGTGCGTATTACTAAACAAGAATGCCCGTCTAACAAATAAGCCTCTCATAAAGATCGACCTTTATGTCCATGTGACATGGATGCATCTATAAGCAAGTGCTTTTACCTGCACAAACATAATAGGTACATCAATTTGTAACAGCAACTCATCTCGTGTTGCACCTTTTGCACCCTGAAATATTTGCAGCTAGACTTATAAAAGAGACAAAAAAGAAATGACTGCATATATATTCAGCAAAAGATAATTACTAAAAAGGTAAAAGCAACAAATAAATTAATAACGGTGAACTACACATGCATTTATATGAAGTATATATTTTCACTGCAATGTATACACATACATGCCTAAATATCTCCACCTTTATAAGTAAATAAGTAATGAACATCGTGAACATGAGCATCGAACCAAAAATTAATGTGATTGAGTTTGTTCTTCACTAAGTTGCTCAGATACCAGTACTTAGTTTATATGATGAGCATTCAATCTTAATAATCAATTTAGACCACTCAAGATTGACAGAAATAAAGCACTTGATTTTGGAATAAGAAGTAAGGACCAATGTAGCAAAGAACATGTACATACACATCAAACACAAATAGATACTCTTGAGAGCAACCAATTGTGCATCTATGCAATGGTGTAGCCACATAGAGGGTGAAGGGTGGTTAGTTGAACACCCTTCATCAGAAAATTATACTGCATATATAGAAAATTATAGGTCAAAAGTTACATTTTATATATCAAAACCTGTAACACCCTTAAGCGAAATTCATGGCTCAACCACTGCACCCGAAGAAGTGTCTGAATGTATATGCATAAAGTACATACTCAAACAATTTGTAGGCTCCAATGACCAAAAAATAGATGCAAGTATTCAAGAATTTTCAATTGCAATAGTTATCAAGAAATATTAGAAAATAATTTCAAGTGCTAAAAGTAGATAAATTAGCAATGAGGGAATTAAGGGATTTTCTTCTTATAATAACTTAGATTTATTAAAAGGAGGCCTTTATTCTTCCACATTTATAAATAGGGATACGGAATTTTGACTTATGAAACGGAGTTTTTAAAAAAAAAATGAAAAGCAGCTCATAGTTTCAAATAGAGGGCACAACAATCCAGCCTTTAACAACTAGAAAGGAGAAAAGAAATTTAAGTTGGTGTTAAAGACACAAACCAATTGGTGTCCAACTGTCCTCCATGTCAGGATGCAAACACAAGCTAAAATTTTTATCCATCTTACTAGTTGAGAGACAAATTTTATAAGCTTTTTAAAATCTTTGGTTGTATGCTAAGAGTAAATAATTCAATTCAGCAAGAGAAATACAAAAATCCATGAATTTATGGTGGGATTAGATTTTCAGTATGTAAGAAGTGTCATCTTTCCGGCATCTCGCGCTACTCGAATTATGTTGACGCAATCTGCCAAAGGCACCATCATATGAACGTCAGCAAAATACATGTTGGAGAGAGAAAACCATCTAAGCTTTAGGAAGATTAGACATAAATCTGGCAAATCAATCATCATTAACTCTCCAGCTTGGGGGGAAAGGGGAACATTAAATAAAACCAAATGGGTAAGAAGGACAGGAGCATTATCTGGATAACAGATAACCTTTAATGGGTACCCCAAGCAAACGATAGCTGAAGCACCGACGCCATTAGCAGCTACCATGCAGCTAACCCTACACAAAAGAGGATATTCGCCGCATGTGTTAATATGGAATTAAATGGCATTACCCTGCATTTCATCAATTATCCGGTGCAACAAGGCGATAAATACATAAGATCAGGCAATGCACCCAAATAAACATGGCTTTGTGAAACACAACAAAGTTCTAAGTAACTTTCAGCATAATCTCTTAGAAAGAAACAATTCAAACAATGCAATTGGAAGTGGTAGAGCATCCAGCAAACCAAATTTGAGCAAAGGTAATATAAGATATCTACACATAAGTTAATTGTTACAATGCTACGGAGATTAGAATGGACACATACTGAAGCTCATCTATTGAAAGAGATCTAGAATGTAAGGACCCGGACATCCTTCTGACTAACACCCCGATACATTAATTTGTGCTAGAAACTCAACTCAAGATGAATTACCCCTCTTTCTTATTCACAAAGGTTAGAATTATGTTGTCTAGATGGCATCAACTGATTCCAAATAAAACAGGAGAAAGTTCCAAATTGTATAACGGTATTCTAAACACGAGCAACGAGTAACACCTTGAACCCATTGACTTCCCTGCCAAGATCAGCGGATGCCCAGGATATTTAGCAGACACCTCTTTGACAATATTGGAGTGAAAATCAACCAATTTTTCTGCCTTGGGGGGAGCCCTCCTCTTTCCACCAGACATATCTGCCAGAGTCCATAAAATTTCAGCAAGAAAATATGTACTATAAATGTTTGTGGATAATACGTCAAGTGAAAAATAAATTTTACATGGGTAGTCAAAAGTCACAACTTCAGCATCGTTCAGTGCCTTGCTCAACATCTCCTTCCATCTTCACAAAACTTGGATAAGTTAGTACAGAAGCTTTATGCTACTTATAAAGCATGTAGCTAAACTCTGATTTTTAAGAAGTCGTTTACAACAATGTCAATGTGTTGATTGAAGTAAATGATATAGATTAAAATTTGTATTTATTGTAAGACAAAATTGACTTCCCTCCATAAGTGACAAAAGTCATTTAACTCTTTTCGAGAAAAAATAATTGAGTTTAAGTTTTATGCACTTAAGGTATAAAAAATATTTACACAATCAGATAACTTAAAAAGGTAAGAATTTAAGTTATATACAAGTCATCGAAAGGATATTTGGATATTTACAAGTAAGCCTCCTTAAAATGTAGATTTATAATCTTGAAAATAAGACAAACCATCTACTACAACAACAGGTAAAAGTGACCCGATAGTGCAAATAATCCTTACATTGATGGTGTATATAACTTAAAATCAAAAGGTAATTACAGATAACTTTATTTAATAAGTTCATTGATAACCTATGACAAAAGATAAGTAACCAGCTATAACAGGTTTAAGTTACACTTAAGGTATGTATACAAATTCATTACACTATCAGTGCATATAAGAGAGATGACCTGATCATCCAATCAGAGGTGGAAGGAGAACCAGCACCATGAGCAAATACCACTACTGGTGACTTATTTGAGCTTTCATTCACTTCTTCTTCTTTTTCTACTTGTTGCTTTTTTGGCTCTTCTGCTTCTTCCTTCTGTTCTGTACGCTTGCGTTTTGAAGCTCGTCGGCTAGGCATTCCGATCGATACCGTTGAATGAACTGCCGGCGAAATTGGTTTTGAGCTATCGGAATAGTTATGACGGAACTGGTAGCTGACGCCTAATTTTGCTGATATTGATTTTCGCGCCAAATTTTGGGAAAGTTTGTGAAACAGTGGAAGCATTGGGCTGGGCTGACGAGAAGATGAAGAGATAGGCCCATAACTTACATGGATAAAATTCACATAATAAGAGTGAAATTCAAAAATAGTCAGATTTATAAGTGGTAATTGAAAAATAGCTACAATTTCAAAAGTAATCGAAGTTTAGTCACTTTTCATGTAAAGATAAATCTGAACGAAAACACTGTTCAAAATCCGAAAAATATTCCAGTATAATATACTGGAGTTCGAACTTTTTACATGTGAACTTTCACCATAATATATTGGTCCAGCATAATATGTTGGAAGTTCATACACATGTGTTCCAATCTCCAGCATATTATTCTGGAACTTTCCGTGTACCGGAGTTCCAGCATAATATGCTGGAAGTTCATACACATGTGCACCAATCTCCATTATATTATACTGGAACTTTCCATATTGCAACAAAATAGTGGCTATTTTTTAATGACTTTGCAAATGCTGGCTATTTTTCAATTACCAGTCCGAAAAATGACTAACCCGTGCTATTTTTACCATAATTACGCTGGATGAACTTTTTTTTAAACCACTATTTGTATTTTGTCCTTGTTAAGAAACATTTTGGAAAAATAACCTCACGTTAGAATTTTAAAGCATGGCGGCCATGATTTTCCTCGATTATTAAAATTCTGAAGCACTGAATTTTGAGCGATAACTAGAATTTTCAGCTACAATATTAAAAAATTATATTATCCATCAGGGCAAATGAATGTGCTTTAAAATTCTAACGGTTAAGGAAAATCTTGCCTTAGTATACTTTAAAATTTTGGCATAAGACACTTTTCTCGAAACTTTTGTTATCGATGTCAAAAATTAGTAAGGGACTAAAATATTCTATATGTGTTATTCGCCCGATAAAGTGCATCAAGTTAGCTCAACTTAGGGCTATGTAGTTTTGGCTTAGGGTACCAACTCAAGGTGGAATTGGAGAGTTACGCGTTCAATTTCATCGAAATGTGAGTTTGAGTTCAACTTATATGTTATAATTTCTATGTTAACTTTGTTAGAGAGGAGTCAAATGTGAATTTAATTTTTGTACACTAATTATTAGGGTCAATTGATTTTTTGCCTTTTACAAACTTGTTTTTAGTTTTATGACCTTACCTCTTTCTTTTTTTTACATACGAGAGATTTATTTTTATACGTAAGAGATCTTTCTTTTACACGTAAAAGATCTAAAAAAGACATTTTCTTAAATGCAACATTGTAAAATGCCAAGAAGACCTAAAACCTCCTAATAATTATTATATAATATTCTTACACTATCAAATTAAAATGACCTACAACAACACAAATTATGCTAATTATCCTAACTTGGGAATGTTAATACATAGTAATAAATGATCTGTTATAATCGATTAAAATATACGGATGAGAGGAGTCAAATGTGAATTTAATTTTTGTACACTAATTATTATATATTATTCTTACTCTATCAAATTAAAATGACCTACAACAACACAAATTATGCTAATTATCCTAACTTGGGAATGTTAATACATAGTAGTAAATAATCTGTTATAATCGATTAAAATATACGGATGGTATTAAAATTTCTTACAGGCTATGTATATAAGTTAGAACCATTAATCTTTATACTTATTTGCAAGTTGTTTCTCCTTTCATCATTATCAAACTTTTGAATATTTGGATTCAACTTCTAAATCGAAGCATAGAATTTTAATTATATCCACTAATAGTATAACAAAATTAATTCTTTCTCATGTAAAATCAAATCATGATTCTCCTTTGCAGGACACTACAAATTGCGAGCATTTAATCTATTAATGTACTGACCCGGTCAATCGTTTTAAAAGTTGTAGTCCCACTCCTCTATTTACTACTCATTATTTACTTTATAACTGTTATGTAACTTGTCGGGGTAGTCGGTTCGGATCCGGTGAGGTTTTGGAATGAATTGGAACACTTAGTTCCAAGTTTCAAAGCTTAAGTTCAAATAGTGACTGAATGTCGACTTATATGCAAACGATCCCGGAATAGAATTTTGATGATTTTAACAGATTCGTATGGTGATTTTGGACTTAGGGGTGTGTTCGAAATTTTATTTGGAAGTCCGTAGTTAAAATAGATTTGAAATGGCTAAAATAAGAATTTAAGTTTGGAAGTTTGACCGTGGAGTTAACTTTTTGATATCGGGGTCAGAATCCAGTTCCAAAAATTTTTATAGCTCTGTTATGTCATTTATGACTTGTGTGCAAAATTTGAGGTCAATCGGACTTGATTTGATAGGTTTCGACATCGAATGTAAAAGTTAAAAATTCTTAAGTTTCATTAAACTTGAATTGGGGGTGTGAATTATAATTTTAGCATTGTTTGATGTGATTTGAGGTTTCAAATAAGTTCGTATGATGTTTTAGGACTTGTTGGTGTTTTTGGTTGAGGTCCCGAGGGCCTCGGGTGAGTTTCGGGTGATTAACGGATCAAAAGTTGGACTTAAACAGTTGCTGCAAAAGCATGCTGCAATTTTCTTCTGCTGGAAATGCAGAAATCGAGCCCAGGGTCGAGGGCCAGGATCGAAACCAGGGTCGAGGGCTAGGATCGAAGCCAGGGTCGAGGCTCAGGATCGAGGGCCATGATCGAAGGCCAGAATCGAGGGCCATGATCGAGCAGTAGTTCATTATATCTTGTGTTATTATATATATACCAGTAGGGTCCTGACCTGACCTCGTCACTACTCGACCTAAGTTAGGTTTGGCACTTATTAGGTATCGATTATGGTGTACTCATGCTACTCTTTTGCACATAATTTTCGTGTGTAGATCCAGGTACTCATTATCAGCCGCACTATTAGTGAGCCAGGACAACTTTGGAGACTTCAAGGTATATCTATCGCGTCCGCAGACCTCGGAGTCCCCTTTTAATCTTCCTCATGTCTATTATGTTCTCTATTTTCTTTTGATAGACTCTAAATATATAGAAACACTAGATTTTCCTCATGTAGTTTGTGATTCACGATGTTCCGGATTTTGGGAATGTTGTATAGTATACTGAGGAGTTGGTTATTGTACATGCCAAGTGGCAGGGTACTCAGTTATAGTGTTATTGCTACAGTTAGTTGTTTAATTTATGTTTTTATTTGATTTATTTCGCAAAATGTTTGGCTTACCTAGTCATAAAGACTAGGTGTCGTCACGACGTCATACGGAGGAGAAATTGGGTGTATATAACTAGGTATCGTAGCAACTTGTCACGACCCAATTTTCCCTCTGTATGACGTCATGACGGCACCTAGTCTCTATGACTAGGTAAGCCTAATATTTTGCGGAATAAATGAAATGAAAACATATATTAAACAACTAACTATAGCAATAACACTATAACTGACTATCATGCCACTTGGCATGCACAATAACCAACTCCTCAATATACTACACAACATTCCCAAACCCCGGAACATTGTAAATCACAAACTACAAGAGAAAAATCTAGTGTTTCTATACATTAGAGTCTATCAAAAGAAAATACATAAGATAATAGACATGGGGAAGAGTAGACGGGGACTCCGAGGTCTGCGGACGCGGCAGATATACCTTAAAGTCTCCAAAGCTGTCCCGGCTCACTGATAGTGCGGCTGATAAGGAGTACCTGGATCTGCACATGAAAAATATGTACATAAGAGTAGATTGAGTACACCACAATCGATACCCAGTAAGTGCCAAGCCTAGCCTCGGTCGAGTAGTGACGAGGTCAGGTAAGGGCCCTACTGGTATATATATAATAACACAAGATATAATGAAACACCGTAGTAAAATAAAGACTGAAGTTTAACAAGAATTAAATCATAGAAGACAACATCTCAGTACACAAAGATAACAACAAGGGATTTCCCGAGATACCGTCTCGTAGTCCCAACGTAAATGTGCAGAGTAGGGGGATCTCCCGGAATACCGTTCTGTAGTCCCAACGTAAATGTGCAGAGCAGGGGGATCTCCCGGAATACCGTTCCGTAGTCCCAAAGTAAATATACAGTACAGGGGGATCTCCCGGAATAGCGTTCTTTAGTCCCAAAGTAAACATGCAGTACATGGGGATCTCTCAGAATACCGTTCCGTAGTCCCACAGTAAACATGCAGTATAATGGAATCTCCCGGAATACCGTTCCGTAGTCCCAAAGTAAATATGCAGTATAGTGGGATCTCCCGAAATATCGTTTCGTAGTCCCAAAGTAAATATGCAGTACATGGGGATCTCCCTGAATACCGTTCCGTAGTCCCAAAGTAAATATACATCCAAACAATAGAATTCAATAGTTACAGCATGAAATTCTACAGTTCAACCTAAGTACCAGTTAAGGAAAGACAGGTAAATTCACTAAATATGTTGCACGTAGTTCAAGTAAATAGTTAAGGCAAGTAGGCATGTTATTCTTGTCTAGTCGGATACCACACATGCTGATGGAACTCAAATAAGAAGGAAATTGGGTTATTACTTAGTAGAAAATCGGGTTTTTACACAACTAGCCCGTATACGTACTCGTCACCTCACGTACACGGCGGTCATATATCAAAAGGAGTACAAATCCTACGGGGAGTTCCCCCACACAAAGTTAAGCAAGCCACTTACCTCGAACCAAGCTTAATCAATCGATAAGAATGCCTTTTCCATGAATATCCGACTTTGAATGGCTCGAATCTAGCCAAAATAATTCGATACAGTCAGCAAAAATTATACGAATCAATTTCATAAGAAAATACTACATTTTTCAATAAACAAATTCGAAATTAACTTAAAAATCGCCAATGGGGCCCACATCTCGGAATCCGGTGAAACTCACAAAATCCGATAACCCATTCAATTAAGAGTCCAATCATACCAGTTCACCCAAATCCGACTCTGAATCGACATCGAAATCTCAAAAATTCATTTCTATGAATTTTCTAAAACATTTTCAAATTTCAATCTCAAAACACTAATTAAATGGTGAAAATAAATGATATATTCGGGTAATCTAATAATAATTGAGTTAAGAATACTTACCCGATATTTTCTCTGAAAATCTCCCAAAAATCGCATCTCCCCAAGCTCCAATTCGTCAAAAATGGCACAGGAGACGAAGTCCCCTATTTTATAATTCTGTCTAGGCAGCCCTCGGTCCTGCATCGATCCTGGCCCTCGATCAAGGTTTCAATCATGGCCCTCGATCAAGGCTTAGATTATGGCTTCGATCATAGCCCTCGATCCTGACCTTCGATCATTGGCATCAATCATGGTTTCGATCTTGGCCCTCGATTATGGCCTTCGATCATGGCCCTCGATTCTGGCCTTCGATCATGGCCCTCGATCCTGAGCCTTCGATCATGGCCCTCGATCCTGAGCCTCAACCCTGGCTTCGATCATGGCCCTCGACTCTGGGCTCAATTTCTGGGCTTCGATCCTGGGCTCGATTTCTGCATTTCCAGCAAAAGAAAATTGCAGCAGCTGTTTAAGTCCAACTATTGATCCGTTAACTATCCGAAACTCATCCGAGGCCCTCGGGACCTCAACCAAAAACACCAACAAGTCCTAACACATCATACTAACTTATTTGAAACCTCAAATCACATCAAACAATGCTAAAATCACAATTCATACCCCAATTCAAACTTAATGAAACTTAAGAATTTTCAACTTCTACATTCGATGTCGAAACCTATCAAATCAAGTCCGATTGACCTCAAATTTTGCACACAAGTCATAAATGATATAACGGAGCTATGAAAAATTTTGAAATTGGATTCCGACCCCGATATCAAAAAGTCAACTCCCCGGTCAAACTTCCAAACTTAAATTTCTATTTTAGCCATTTCAAGCCTATTTAACTACGGACTTCCAAATAAAATTTTGAATACGCCCCTAAGTCCAAAATCACCATACGGAGATGTTGGAATCATCAAAATTATATTCTGGGGTCGTTTGCACATAAGTCGAGATCCGGTCACTATTTAAACTAAAACTTTAAAACTTGGAACTAAGTGTTACAATTCATTCCAAAACCTTATCGGACCCGAACCGACTACCCCGACAAGTTACATAATAGTTATAAAGCACATAATGAGCAGTAAATAGGGGAGTGGGGCTACAACTTTTAAAATAACTGGCTAGGTCTTTACATCCTCCCACTCTTAAAACAATCATTCGTCCTCGAACGAGCATCACGACCCAATTTCCTCTCCGTATGACGTCGTGACGGCACCTGGTCTCTATGACTAGGTAAGCCTAATATTTTACGAAATAAATAAAATGAAAACATATATTAAACAACTAACTGTAGTAATAACATTATAACTGAGTATCATGCCACTTGGCATGTACAATAACCAACTCCTCAATATACTACACAACATTCCCAAAGCCCAGAACATCGTCTCTGTATGAGGCCTTGTATGGTAGGCGGTGCCGGTCTCTAATGGGTTGGTTCGAATCGGGCGAGGCTAGGATATTGGGTACAGACTTGGTTCAGGATGCCTTGGACAAGGTTAAGGTGATTCAGGATAGACTTCGCATAGCCCAGTCCAAACAGAAGAGTTATGCGGACCGGAAGGTTCGCGATGTTGCATTCATGGTTAGTGAGCGGGTCTTGCTCCGAGTTTCGCCTATGAAGGGTGTTATGAGGTTCGAGAAGAAGGGCAAGTTGAGCCCTAGGTATATTGGGCCTTTTGAGATTCTTGATTGAGTTGGGGAGGTGGCTTACAAACTTGCACTACCACCTAGTCTCTCTGCAGTTCATCTAGTGTTCCATGTTTCCATACTCCGAAAGTATCACATCGATCTGTCTCATGTGTTAGACTTTAGTTCAGTTCAGTTGGATAAGGATCTATCTCATGTCGAGGAACCAATGACTATTTTGGACATGCAAGTTAGAAAGCTGAGGTCAAAGGACATTGCTTCCGTGAAAGTTCAGTGGAGAGGTCATCCGATTGAGGAGGCGACTTGGGAGACCGAGCAGGATATGCGCATCCATTATCCTCATCTTTTCACCACTTCAAGGATGTCTCTATGCTCGTTCGAGGACGAACGATTATTTTAAGAGGGGGAGGATGTAACGACCCGGCTAGTCATTTAAAAAGTTGTAGCCTCACTCCCTATATACTGCTTATTCTGTGCTTTATAACTATTATGTAACTTGTCGGGGTAGTCGGTTCGGGTCTGGTGGGTTTTTGGAATGAATTGGAACACTTAGTTCCAAGTTTTAAAGCTTAAGTTCAAATAGTGACCGGATATCAACTTATATGCAAACGACCCCGGAATAGAATTTCAATGATTCCAACAGCTTCGTATGGTGATTTTGGACTTAGGGGCATGTTCGAAATTTTATTTGGAAGTCCGTAGTTAAAATATGCTTTAAATGGCTAAAATATAAATTTAAGTTTGAAAGTTTGACTGGGGAGTTGACTTTTTAATATCGGGGTCGGAATTCAATTCCGAAAATTTTTCATAGCTCTGTTATGTCATTTATGACTTGTGTACAAAATTTGAGGTCAATCAGACTTGATTTGATAGGTTTCGATATCGAATATAGAAGTTGAAAATTCTTAAGTTTCATTAATCTTGAATTGGGGTGTGAATTATAATTTTAGCGTTGTTTGATGTGATTTGAGATTTCAAATAAGTTCGTATGATATTTTAGGACTTGTTGGCATTTTTGGTTGAGGTCCCGAGGGCCTCGGGTGAGTTTCGGATGGTTAACGGATCAAATGTTGGACTTAAACATCTGCTGCAAAAACTGCTGCAATTATCTTTTGCTCGAAATGCAGAAATCGAGCCCAGAAAAAAAAATCGAGCCCAGGATCGAAGCCCAGAAATCGAGCCCAGGGTCGAGAGCCAGGATCGAAGCCAGGGTCGAGGCTCATGATCAAGGGCCATGATCGAGGCTCAGGATCGAGGGCCATGAACGAAGGCTCAGGATCGAGGGCCATGATCGAAGGCCATGATCAAGGGTCATGATCGACGCCATAATCGATGCCCAGGATCGAAGGTGAGGATCAAGGCCCAGGATCGAGGGCCATGATCGAAGCCATGATTGAGGGCCATGATCGAAGCCTTGATCGAGGGCCAGGATCGAGGCAGGACCGAGGGCTGCATGGACAGAATTATAAAACATGGGACTTCGTCCCCTGTGCCATTTTTGACGAATTGGAGCTTGGGGAGAGGAGATTTTTGGGAGAGTTTCATAGAAAACATCGGGGTAAGTATTCTTAACTCAATTATGGTTAGATTACCCGAATCTATCATTTGTTTTCACCATTTAATTAGTGTTTTTGAGATTGAAATTTGGCAAAATTTTAGAAAATTTATTGAAACGAATTTTTGAGATTTCGGTGTCGATTCGGAGTCGGATTTGGGTGAAACTGGTATGGTTGGACTCGTAATTGAATGGATTGTCGAATTTTGTAAGTTTCATCGGATTCTGAAATGTGGGTCCCACGAACGATTTTTGAGTTAATTCCAGATTGTTTTAATTGAAAAATGTAGTATCTTCTTATGAAATTGATTCGTATAATTTTTTTTGACTGCATCGAATTATTTTGGCTTGATTCGAGCCATTCAGAGTCGGATATTCGTGGAAAAGGCATTCTTACCGATTGATTGAGTTTGGTTCGAGGTAAGTGGCTTGCCTAACTTTGCGTGGGGGAACTCCCCGTAGGATTTGTACTGCTTTTGATATATGAGCATCGTGTACGTGAGGTGTCGAGTACGTACACGGGCTAATTGTGTAAGAACCTGAATTTTCTACTAAGTAATAACCTGATTTCCTTCTTATTTGAGTTCCATCAGCATGTGTGGTATCCGGATAGACTAGAATAGTATGCCTACTTGCCTTAACTGTTTACTTGAAGTACGTGCAGCATGTTTAGTGAATTTACCTGTATTTCCTTAACTGGTACTTAGGTTGAACTGTAGAATTTCGTGCCGCAACTATTGAATTCTATTGTTTGGCTGCATATTTACTTTGGGACTACGGAACGGTATTTTGGGAGATTTCCCTGTACTGCATATTTACTTTGGGACTACGGAATGATTTTCCGGGAGATCCCCATGTACTGCATATTTACTTTGGGACTACGAAACGGTATACCGGGAGATCCCCTTGTACTGCATATTTACTTTGGGACTACATAACGGTATTTCGGGAGATCCCTCTGTTCTGCTCATTTACGTTGGGACTACGAGATGGTATCTCGGGAAATCCCATGTTGTTATCTCTGTGTACTGAGCTGTTGTCTTCTATTATTTCATTCTTGTTAAATTTCAGTCTTTATTTTACTGCGGTATTTCATTATATCTTGTTTTATTATATATATACCAGTAGGGTACTGGCCTGACCTCGTCACTACTCGACCGAGGTTAGGCTTTGCACTTACTGGGTACCGATTGTGGTGTACTCATGCTACTCTTTTGCACATGTTTTTCGTGTGCAGATCCAGGTACTCTTTATCAGCCGCACTATCAGTGAGCCAGGATAGCTTTGGAGATTTCAAGGTATATCTACCGCGTCCGCATACCTCGGAGTCCCATTCTACTCTTTCCCATGTCCATTATCTTTTGTATTTTCTTTTGATAGACTCTGATGTATAGAAACACTAGATTTTCCTCATGTAGTTTGTGATTCACGATATTTCGGGTTTTGAGAATGTTGTGTTGTATATTGAGGAGTTGGTTATTGTACATGCCAAGTGGCATGATACTCCGTTATAGTGTTATTGCTATAGTTAGTTGTTTAATTTATATTTTTATTTTATTTATTCTGCAAAGTGTTAGGCTTACCTATTCATAGAGACTAGGTGCCGTCACGACGTCAAACGAGGGGAGGATAAAAGCAGTATAATGGAAGGTCAAATAGCATAAATGTTAGCGTGTCAAATAGATACGAACAAATCTGTTATTTGGTGTTACGAATATAGTTGAGACGCCATAGGGAGTAAGCTTCTTTTATTCTTTGATATAATTAAAAATTTTAATTTTTACCTTGCCATGGGTGGTAGGATGCAAAACTTCTATTAATAATTCAAAAAATTGTCTCTCGTTCTCTAAAAGCTAACACTTTTCTAAAATGAACAAATTAAATTCAAAAGTGCTTCACAAAAATTGCAATTTGATCCACTTGAGTATTGGCTCTGTGTTTAACCCAAAAATAGATTTTTCGATCAAATTTAATATAAAAAAAAATGAGGTTACTGATAACCAAAATTACTTCACTTTCTTTGTAAATTGAAGAATAAAAAGAATAATGAAAATAATAGATAAGGAAAGAGAACTTAAAGTAGATCGCTAATCTCTCCTAGAATTGTAGTTTGAACCTTTTGAATAAAGTAAAAGATTAATTGCATATATTGATAAAAATTTAGATGCCTTTACAAATGAGAATCAAGTCTTTATATAAGGGTACATAACTATAACGGTGTCCATACTTTAATTTTGGCTTGTTAATGACATTAATTATCTTGATTGTCCGTTACCACATATAATTGTAACGGTGGCATTAATGACTGAGGATTCTTCATAACCACGATCAATGTCGATTTCCCTTCCTTATTTATAACAGTTTCATGAAACTTTCCTCTTTATGGTCTTCATATCTTCCGTACCTATTTCTTCTTTTCCAGTTGTCAGGTCCGGTACCTTTTCTAGCGGAACACCGAGGGTATTCCACTCGTGCCTTTTCAACTCTTTTAATTTACTTAACTAGATCTGCCCCGTGTCACCTTGTTGATGATCCATGTGTCATACCTTTTTTTCACCAATACAGATATTCCCCCCACTTTCTGAATATTCTCAACTGAATATTCGAGAAGTGGTAAGTATTTATGGCGGGAATTTCTTGCTGCCTTTTTCCGATTATCATAATGCCTTATTCAGAATCGATGAGACATACGTCATGTCCATTTAATGGTCAATACACGTGTCCCATTGTAATTGTCTCTGTAGTTTGCAGCGCCTTTTTAGGGTTTTTTCTGCGACTGCACTAGTCACGAAGTGACGGTTCCATGGTGACAATTCATAATGACCAACTCTGATGACAGTTGCTTTCTCCTATAAATACTTCATCACACTCAATTTCGAAAGTCCCTTCCTTCTTCCTTGCATTCATCTACCTAATTTCTCTTGTAGTTTTTCATATTTTCCCTGTATTTCATCCATTAAAGATGTCTTCTCATTCATTGAATCCTTCTTCGTCATCAGACCCACGTAAAGTGCTGATAGTTAATGAACTTCCTCCCTCTACAACCCCTACCATAAGTAGGAGAGGTAGTAGACTACGTAGTTTAGGTTCGTTGACAACTCGTAGTTCTACCCCTCAAAGTAGTATTGCTAAGCCATCGTCTTCTAGGGCTAGAACACCCATAACTCATAGATCTTCTTCTAGAGGGAAGGATTATAATGAACCCATGCGAGAACCTACTGTTTCTGAGATTGTCCCACAAGAGCTTTCTTTTGTATCAGATCGTGAAAGTATGAAAAAACAGGTTTCTTCCTTAGCTTCTCTTAACCCTGCTGATCATTACCCTAGCTTGATTACCCCAAGCCTTCTTTCCTTGGTTTGACATGAATGCCATTGGAAAGCTGATATTCAGTGATGACTCCTGGTGCTAACCAAAGAATTACCTCTTACCATGAAGGTTATTCCTTTGTTTATACCTATCCTTTTACTTTAGGGTTTACTCCTCCCATTGATCTTGTGATTATTGAGTTTTGCCTCTACTTCAATGTTTGCCTCGGTCAAATAGGTCCCATCGTGTAGAGGGCAGTTGTTTGCCTTCACTACTCGGGTTTAGTTTCCGCCCCTTTTACCTTCCGTCACTTGCTCCACTTATATTCTCCGAAACTCTTTCGTGAAGGTGTCTTTTACCTTGTGGCTATAAGTAAAAGGGTTTTAGGTAGCCCCGAGGATGATCGTGACCGTGGCTGGTATACTCGATTTGTTGTCACCCCTATTCATGGGTTAGTGGGTGATGAAAACATGCCCTTCCCTGAAAAGTGAAACTTTGCACGTAAGTGTTCTTCCTCTTATTTCCTTACTTTTCTTGACGTTTTGATTTTCTTCACATGAATTTATGTTCATTCATCAACCATGGAAGTCTTTGAAGAAATTCCTGACTTCCGTGATTGGGTAAAAAAAATGCTGACCGCTGCTGATGGTAGGCTATAATCTTATGTTTTAGTCACTTATTGCACTCTAATTTACTGCACTTTAATTGAGTTGGAGCTTTAATCGCTAGTGTTTTGCACTAATAGTGTGTTTTATGCCTTGTAGGAGTGATTCCGATCTATGTAGATGTTGTGGAATGAATTCATGCTATTTTGGATCTTTGAAGTCTCAGTAAAAGCCCAAAGATTAAGTTGTGATCGTTTTCAGGGATCAACGGATGATAGTGCACTTTAAGAACGAAACGAAGAATCGAGCAGGTATCGTGTGCATTATCCAGTAAAATGCACATAACCTTTAGCTCAGAAATTCGTTTGGGCTCTACAGTATATCGTTGGAAAGTTATTTAAAAGGGATACAACTTTCATGTTTTACACATTCCCAAATTCTCAATTGATACCACCCAGGTGCGCGACCAAGTGCGCGATCGTGCATTGGGCGCGCACTTGGGGAAGAACGGTGTGCAAAATGCGCGACCAAGTGCGCGACCAAGTCTCCAGGTGTGCGACGTGCATGTCCTGTCCGGGAAGAGTCCTATTTTGCTAAGAAAAGGGTAATTTCGTGCGGGATTTGTTTTGGGGGCGGATCAAATACCCCAAAACACTATTTTTGAGGGACTTTTGGACATATTTCGACCTAGGAAGGCTAATGAGGAGTTTGAAGAACACAAGCACAAGGATTTCATCATTCCTTCCTCACTAAAGATTCTGGTTTAGATTGTATTTATGTTTTCCTCTACTTTTATTTCATTTGTGAAGAACTTCTCCATGTCTATGGAGTAGAACCTTTTGGGTTTTGATGGATTTGGTGTATTAATGGTTGTTTGTGCATTATAACTCTATTTTTATGTATTTGAATTGTTTTTTAAAAATTTAATTGTTGCATCTATATTCACTTGTTCTTGTAATCGAAAGAGGCATAACTTGTGATATCGTTGCATTATATTTTGGTTGAGTTCATAGATTCTTCTAAGTAATCGAAAGAGGCTAGTTGAATCCTTGATTAAACCTAGTTAGGAGGATAATCGGAAGAGGTTCTCCTAAAGACTAATCCATTACGAATTCTTGCATATCTTCATCGAGCTTCAATTGGTTCATATTGTGAGGTTGAGACTTAATCGAGAGAGGAGTTTCTACTAAACAATTGTATTGATAATTAAGTGAATTCGAGAGACTCACTTGAACATTGAAATTGAATTATCTAGAGTTAGATCCCGAACAATTATCTTGCACCTATCCTATCAACCCATATTTTCTCCCATTGATAACTTCCTTGCTTACCTTTGTTGTGATTATCATTAGTCAATAGTTTTAGATTCTTAGTTAATTTCAATTCTTAATTATGTAAACCTCAACTGTTGATCCTCCTGAATAGAAATCTAGCTACAAACTATGATAATACTATTTAACTCCAATCCATGTGGACACTATATTATAGTATACTATATTTGACTAGCGAACACAATTTAAGTGTGTGTTTTGCGCCCGTCAAATTTTGGTGCCGTTGCCGGGGATTGGCAATCAATAGTGTTTGAAGTAGTTTGTGGTGCTAATTCAGGAATTAGCTTAAAGAAATCTTGATGAGCATATTCTTGTTATTGAACTCTAAATGATGTGAAGTTGGAGTACAACCAACTTAAGAAAACGGTTGAAGAGTTAGCAGTTGAGTATTATTAGCGGTGTGCTACGTGTTTTAAATGCGGTGGAAATCATCTATGGGTTGATTGTCAAGCAGGTAGGTATTCTTCCTATGATTCATCTTTTGAACACTCTCACTTTGTCTCTAGTCCGTACAGGTATAAGGATTCATATGTGTATAATTCTAACTCTGGTTGGGATGAATACCCTTATTATGACTGGAATGAAAGCGAAGTGAGACAACCACCTCAAGCGGAGAATGTTAGTTTAGAAGAGTTTATGTATAAGTTCATAAATAATGTGGAAGAGAGATTTACACACGATGATGAAGCCACTAACAACCTAACAATGCAAGTGAATCAATTAGTGAATAGACTTAGCTCGTTGCATTGTGATGGTAAATATATAGAAGAGAAACCGTGTGAAAATGAGCCTACCCGAGATGATGAACATCTACAGAGAGAGTTTTCCACTCTACAAGAGGACTCTGTTTCAACTGAAATGATTGAAAATGAGGTTTTGATTGATTATGAAGCAATACAAGAAGAGTTCAAACCCCCATCCACCTATCCACAGTTGCAACTTTTAGTATAAGAGAATGAGGAACAAATGGTCTTGGACTTACCAGAGGAGTACTCACATGACCTTTGTTCTTCATTTTCTTATTCTAACCTTAATCATGTGAATTTTATTTTTGGGGATTTACAGGAATATGCAGGGATTGATCTTGTGGATGAATGAAAAAACAAGTTGAGGATAATCCTACAAGAACAATTCACCGCTCAAAATGAGGCCAAGAAAGAAATAAAGAGCAGGTCTTTCAAAAATCCCTAAAGGACTTTGGAATGAGCTCCATAAAGAATCCCAAGGAGCGAAATCGAAAAATGCATTCAGAATTAGGGGTGGAGTTCACAAGTTCTCGAAAACGGAAAAAGTCCAGGGGAGTCTTCTTTACCTCTTGCTTTTTATTTGTGTGTCATGAGGACATACCACAATTTAAAGTGTGGGGTGGGGATGTAAATATGTAATTAACAATTATTTTCATTTGTGTGTGTTTTCGTTTCTTTTGATTAAAATTTTTAAAGTCGAATTTTTTTTTATTTTCTTTAGGTAGTATAATAATTCCCCTTTGATTTTTCTTTGTGTCGCGGTTCTTTTTGAAGGGTTTTGTTTGAACCGGGTGTAATTAATTTTTATATTTTTTTTAGGAGTAGGAAAGCTTGTGCTGTGATTTGAAAAGAAAGCAATATCTCTTGACTATATATTATGCCTTGAGAATAGTAAGTGCTTTAGTGTGACGCTTAGGCTCAATTTTTGACTCTTGTATAAGCACCTTAAATTGTATGATCTTAACTTTGCTTAACTAATTTGATTAGAGTGTCTTGATGAGTCCGATCTTGAGCGAGTTTTGTACTATGTGTATGTGAGGCTTTGTATATTCTATGCATTGCATTTGATCTCTAGAACGTGCCCCGTGTGTTTGCAAAGTGAAATAGTAATTTAGTTCAGTCTTGGAAGTGATATAGGCATTTATTTGTTGAGCTAACTATATGCTTTTACCCACCAAATTTCTATGTATCTTAGTTAACCCAGTTGAGTCTATAATTCTGTTTCTTTGGTAACCACATTACATGCCTTACCCTTTTGTTTGAATTGACCATCTATTTGAACCATTTACCTCTCGTGAGCACTTGAATTTGGTGTGAACTTTGTAAAAATTGAAGTGTGGGGCGGTTGGTTTGGCTTTTGAATGGAACTATTGAAATAAGGAGAAAGGTGCACTGTTGTGAAAAAAGTATGAGCCACTTGAATAGAAAAAGAAAATGAATTATATTCATTGATAGTGGTAACTCTTGATGTATTTGTGCTTAAAGAAGTTGGGAGTTGACATATACGGATGTGAATGTGGAGTTATGGTTTGATATAAGTGTGGGGTTTAAAGGTTAAGTATATGTATTAAAAGTGCTAAGGGAGGTGTAGTTACTCTTATATCTAAATGTATCCTACCCGTCCCGCAGCCTACATTACAACCAATTAAAGTCCTACTTGATCCTTGACTGAATAAGCTCAATTAGTAGAGTAGTACACTACAAGCAAGCTTATGGTACATCATTTGTGGCACATGAATGTTGTTTATGAGAGTGAGCAAATTCTTCCTATCTTAAGTTCCTAATTGTTCTTAAACTTTATTGTGTGTGGAACTACTCTCTATTCTTGTGTGAGGGCACTTGATTCATGAAAGAATGGTTATGTCATTAACCTTTGTGTTAGAGTAAGTGAGCAGGTTGTGAAAAATGCGTGGTGCTGTTGAGTCAACTCTTGAGGCAAGGATGTTACGGTCTTGTGTTTAATCTATTCTATTATTCTTGATGTGATGCGTTAGAAGAGTTGTTTAAAAAGGTCATGTCCATATAAAGTGTGGTTTGATTGCTCGAGGACGAGCAATGGTTTAAGTGTGGGGTATTGAAGGTAGGCTATAATCTTGTGTTTTAGTCGCTTATTTCGCTCTAATTTACTGCACTTTAATTGAGTTGGGAGCTTTATTCGCTAGTGTTTTGCACTAATTCTGTGTTTTATGCCTTGTAGGAGTGATTCCGATCTATGCAGATGTTGTGGAATGAATTCATGCTATTTTGGAGCTTTGAAGTCTGAGTAAAAGCCCAAGGATTAAGTTGGGATCGTGTTCGGGGATCAATGGATGATAGTGCACTTTAAGAATGCAACGAAGAATCGAGCAGGTATCGTGTGCATTATCCAGTAAAATGCACATAACCTTTAGCTCAGAAATTCGTTTGGGCTCTACAGTATATCGTTGGAAAGTTATTTAAAAGGGATACAACTTTCATGTTTTACACATTCCCAAATTCTCAATTGATACCACCCAGGTGCGCGACCAAGTGCGCGATCGTGCATTGGGCGCGCACTTGGGGAAGAACGGTGTGCAAAATGCGCGACCAAGTGCGCGACCAAGTCTCCAGGTGTGCGACGTGCATGTCCTGTCCGGGAAGAGTCCTATTTTGCTAAGAAAAGGGTAATTTCGTGCGGGATTTGTTTTGGGGGCGGATCAAATACCCCAAAACACTATTTTTGAGGGACTTTTGGACATATTTCGACCTAGGAAGGCTAATGAGGAGTTTGAAGAACACAAGTACAAGGATTTCATCATTCCTTCCTCACTAAAGATTCTGGTTTAGATTGTATTTATGTTTTCCTCTACTTTTATTTCATTTGTGAAGAATTTCTCCATGTCTATGGAGTAGAACCTTTTGGGTTTTGATGGATTTGGTGTATTGATGGTTGTTTGTGCATTATAACTCTATTTTTATGTATTTGAATTGTTTTTTAAAAATTTAATTGTTGCATCTATATTCACTTGTTCTTGTAATCGAAAGAGGCATAACTTGTGATATCATTGCATTATATTTTGGTTGAGTTCATAGATTCTTCTAAGTAATCGAAAGAGGCTAGTTGAATCCTTGATTAAACCTAGTTAGGAGGATAATCGGAAGAGGTTCTCCTAAAGACCAATCCATTACGAATTCTTGCATATCTTCATCGAGCTTCAATTGGTTCATATTGTGAGGTTGAGACTTAATCGAGAGAGGAGTTTCTACTAAACAATTGTATTGATAATTAAGTGAATTCGAGAGACTCACTTGAGCATTAGAATTGAATTATCTAGAGTTAGATCCGGAACAATTATCTTGCACCTATCCTATCAACCCATATTTCTTCCCATTGATAACTTCCTTGATTACCTTTGTTGTGATTATCATTAGTCAATAGTTTTAGATTCTTAGTTAATTTCAATTCTTAATTATATAAACCCCAACTGTTGATCCTCTTGAATAGCAATCTAGCTACAAATTACGATAATATTATTTAACTCCAATCCATGTGGACACGATATTATACTATACTATATTTGACTAGCGAGCACAATTTAAGTGTGTGTTTTGCGCCCGTTAGCTGCTCCCATGGATAAGAGATCCTGAAAATTTCTTTCACAGAAATTTGGATGGAAAGTGAAAACTCACGGTAAATTTTTATTCCCATGGTTTCCCTTCTCTTTGTTTGTTCCTTTCTTTTAATACATATACTTTTTCCCTTTTTAGGGTTTGCTATTTGTGGCATCAGCTCCGCTTTTGTTCCATCTGTGAGGCTTTCTGTAAGCTCTGCACAAGAACATATTTTAAGTATGTCTTCCTCCAAGAAGAAGAATGCTGAAGCCCGTGGGTCTGAAGATGAAGGGGATACCGAAGAAGATTCCTTAGTGAGGAAACCACGAGTCAGAAGGCGTGTGGTTTCAGATGATGAAGCCCATGTCTCTCAGGATCCCACTATAAGTTCAATTCCTTTTCCATTTGGATAATCTTTGATGAAGATGCTGGTAATTTTGATAACCCCCCCTCAAGTCCCACTGATAGGTTCTTTGCCCAAGGTTTTGAGGGTGAAGAAGTATTTGGTCATGTCTTAGAAGAGCCGCCACTTGCCTCTCTTCCGATGACGTCAGTTGCTCCCGCTGTTAATCCCCATGTTTCTCCACCTATAGTCACCCTAATAGTTGCCCCCGCTACTATTTCTCGTGAAGAAGCTGAGTCTTCTAGCGATAGACGGGGTATAAAGATAGTTCTAACTGAAGTCCCCGATGGTGGAAATCTATTAAAGAAGTCTGGACAAGCTGCTATGTAGTTAAAACCATTGCTTGGTCCCATGTAATGGAAAAAGCTCGAGTCTCACAGTTCCTTGACCCTGATGAATGACATCTTCCATTCTTCCCTCAAGGTATATCTTTACTCGTTTTACTTTTCTCTCATTCTTTTCATGTTCGTAACTCCCCTTCTTTTGTCTTTGTATAGATCAATTCGACAGGTACAAAGCTTAGAAGAAGGATTTCTTAGACAGATCAGTAGATTATTGAGTTGCACACCGAGGCTGATAATTAGAAAGAGCAATTCGAAGGCCTTCAACTTGAGAAAGACGTTCTTGCTGAGGAGAAGGGAGCTTTAGAACAACAACTTATGATAATCACCGCCAAACTAGCAGTTTTAAAAGCTTCCTCCAATCAAGTTGAAAAAGATAATGATAAATTGAAATCTTCTTTTACTGAACAACACTCCAAGGCAACTGAAGAAATAAGAAGCTTGAAAAAGCTCCTTAACCAAAAAGAGGTATACGCGGGTGATCTGGTACAAATGCTCACCCAGACTCAAGAAGACCTTTGTGCCTCATCAGACAAGACTCAATTCCTTGAGAGTTCTCTTTCTCCTTTAAAGGAATCTCATGAAGACTCAGAAGCAGAAAAAGAAGAGTTGAAAGCTAAAATTGAGCAGTGGGAGAAGGATTATGAGGCCCTTGAAGACAGGTTAACACTTTGAGACAGCTGGGCTTTCCTGAACACCCGCTTTGAGACCCTAACCGAAGCTACCCAGGAGGGTTTGACCTTAATGCTGAAATCGCAAAGGCTAAGGAAGCGATTGATCAAACTCAACAACGTCAAAACTTCTCAACACCTGAAGATTAAGGTTCTTAAGGTGATGGAGATGGACTTACTCCTGATGAAGATGACATTCAACCTTCTTCTTCTCAAGCTGGCCCTTATTCCCCTGTAGATGATGCTCCTTAATTTCTCCTTTGGCTTTTGTGAAAGTGATTTGCCTTTGTTTTGATTTTTGTTGAAACTCTTTTTCTTTTTTTGTTTTTGGAAGATTTTCTCCCCCCCCTCCATTTTTTGGGTAATGATATAAATATTTCTTTGCTGCATATTATGCTTTCTGCTCTTTAAGTTTTTGAGCTTATAGTTGCATTAAGAATGCTTTAGTAGACCGCATATTTTAATATGCACGGATTTTTATAAAAGATGGCCCTTTTATATTAACAACACTGATAAAGATGACGTCTCATCTTCATATTGGTGGAAAGATATGAAACATGCAGTAATTTGAGGAAGTCTTATTTTTTTGAACTTTCAAAATAATCCTATACATCATTCTCATAACTGCTTTCTTTATAGCAGGTTTATAAATACGGGTATATTTTCCCGTTATTAAATCTATGGCCTTAACCTAGAAGCTCGTGGGAGTAATTTGTAGGTTCTTTAACTCTTTACTGGCCATTTTTTCCGCGAGTTTGAACGCCTTTGAAATCTTGATATTTTCGTCAAGGGTTTAACTCTGGCTAAACTATGCCTTTGTGGTGTACATATTCTTTCCTTGTATTTTCCGTATGCATAGTCCCCTTAATATTGGAGTATTGAAGTATGAAATCTCGAACACTGGATCAGCTCATTACTTTTGGTCCTTTTCCTGAAAAAAGGAAATACATACGAGACTCGGAGGTAAATTTTTAGATGATGACTGCATAACCCTTCTTCCATCAGAAATGTTGTAACCTAGATCGGGAATAATTAAGTATTCCGCGTGTCTTTCATGTCTAATATCATCATTTGGTATGGGCCAACCTTTTGCCTATCATCTAAAATGGTTAGTAAAACTTAAATGAATAAAATAAAATCGAACTTGCATGATACCTGACCGTGGGTATTAACCTCTTTTAGAAGTTATACTTCTTCAAATGGACTGCACTCCATGGTAATACCTTGCCATCCATGGTTTCTAATTTGTACGCTTATTTTCTAGCAATGCCTTTAACTCTATATGGGCCTTCCCAATTTGGACTCAACTTTCCTACGTTTGCCGCTTTTGTTGATCGGAATACCTTTTTGAGGACGAAGTCCCCAATCTTGAAATACCTCAGGTTTTTCTTCTTGTTATAATATCGTTCAATCATTTGCTTTTGAGCCGCCATCCGAATTAATGTTGCTTATTTTCTTTCTTCCGTCAAATTCAAATTTACTCGCAACTCTTCTTCATTTGTTGCCTCAGTTGTATGTGTATACCTCATGCTTGGTTCATCTATCTCAACTGAAATTGGAGCCTCCGTTCCATATACAAGTGAAAATAGGGTTTCTCCCGTGCTAGTTTTTGCCGTTGTTCGGTAAGCCCATAACACACCCGGTAGTACTTCGGACATTTGTCTTTTGTCACGTCCCAAACCTAGGGAGGCGTGGCTGGCGCCCGGTGCCGTACTAGCCTGAGCGAACCACTCTGTAACTCATTTTTTTTTTCCTGTAACTATCAAGGGCTAACATGGCCACAACTCATAATGTATAACTATAAGTGGGCAAATTGTATCACTGAACAATTTTTCTTAAAACATGAATACATATGGGCCGTCAAGGCCTCTGACGTACTATACAAAATGAACCTCTGTCTACAAAGCCTCTAAGATTATTTGACGTCAAATGGGACAGGATACCGGCCTACTCATAAGTTTGTAGAAAAATTCTGACACGATGACTCATAGACTCGGCTGCACTCCGAATGAGGTGGAGTCTTACCGATCCTTTGCTGAATGCCAATCTCGTCTACTATGAGGGCTCGTCAAACTAATTATCTATACCTGTAGGCATGAATACAGCGTTTCCAACAAAAGGACGTCAGTACGAATAATGTACTGAGTATGTAAGGCAGAACTGAAACATACCAGTAAGTCAACATTAATTAAAGACATATAAGAATCAACCTGAATCTCTGAAGTGCCACCGTATATGCATACTTATTATACTTATATATATAATGCTTCTCTTTGAGACTATTATCCATATCGTATGATGCATGTCTTTGAGACTATTATCCATATCGTATGATGCATGACTGCCCAATTGATCAGTGGTAACTGCCCGACTGGTCGTATCTCGGTGGTAAATGTATAACTGCCAAACCGGCTGTAGCTCGGTGGTAAATGTATAACTGCCCAACCGGCTGTAGCTCGGTGGTAAATGCATGACTGCCCGACCGACCGTAGCTCGGCGGTAAATATGTAACTGCCCAACCGACTGTAGCTCGGTGGTAAATGCATGGCTGCCCGACCGGCCGTAGCGCGGTGGTAAATGCATGACTGCCCGAACGACCGTAAATAATAATACATAACTACCCAACCGGTGGTAACTGAATATGCATGAAGATGCATGTATTACTGTATTATAAACATTAACATCTTTATCAAATACCTCAATAGGGAATTAAATACATACTTAGACATGCTTAAATATCATTTTACAAGAATGAATAACATAGACATCCTTAACTGCTAAGAGTAGAACCACTTATGGAATAACATTACGTTTACGTATCGTTACTTGGATCATGCCAAAAGAAAGAAGGATTAGCCTCAACATACCTTTAATGTGAACAATCTCTTCAATTTTGAGAAAAAACCGTATGGAAATACACATCTACGTTCACGGCTTGTTCTAATGCAAGGAGCGTTTCTAATCTCAAATCTATCTTTGTAGCTCAAATCCCTCCAAGACCATTTCTAATCTCCAGCAACAAGCATTTTCTTTGCTAAATGTATACATATATGTACATAAAATCACTTTGTGCTGTCTTGATATGTCTTTAGACTCTTGTTTTTACTCCATCAGTAAAAATGAATCATATTAATATACTTAATTTCACAAGAGCAAGATAAGCATCTTGAAAATGGTCCAATTATTTATTTGTTTTTACATGGAGCAGATTATGTGCCTGCACATATGCATATATTTGTGTTGGTAAAATCCATTCAAAAATATGAATAAGTAGAAAGTGGGGTCCATCTCACTTTAATTACCCCAATTATTCACATAATTAAGAATTATCTCAAATTACTTAAAATTCTACTTATTTTTTATATACTTTATATATCATACTATCATGGTCATATGGTATCATATAAAATAAATACATACACTATTATTTTTATTAAAACATCCATGTAAAAATAATACATACATATATATATTATTTAAAATATCCATGTAAAAATATATATATTTTCTCAACTTCTAATTTTTCTAATCTCATATAAAGAGTAAAAATTTTCGTACGCTTAATTCTTAAAATGGTAAAAAGATAACCTTCTTTTCTCCTGAGAAAATAATTTCTATCTTTACAATAAAGAAAATCTCATAAACTTCCTCATATTATGTGTATAATTTACAATATTCGAAAATAGTAATAATGGTATTATCCAAAATTATACTTATAAAACTTTTATTAAAATACTCCACTTAAAAGAAAACACCACATTAACATAATATCTAACGGTATCAATGTTGTTAAAACTTACGGAGTCTTACGGTCACAAATCCTCTGTAAAAACGTACGGGATGTAACACTTTTGACTCTTCCAATCGCTCTTTTAAGTTGTTGATGATAACCTTATTCGTCGACTCAGTTTTCCCGTTAGCCACTGGGTGGTAAGGTGCCGAAGTGATCCGTTTAATCTGCCAGCTTTGGAAAAAATCAGTAACTTTCGCACCTATGAATTGCGTCCCATTATCACAAATGATCTCCTTTGAGACTCCAAATCAACATATTATATTTCTCCAAATGAAACCCATAACTTTCTTTTCTCGTACCTGTTTAAAGGCACCTGCTTCTACCCATTATGAGAAATAATTCGTTAGAATTAAAAAAATTCGTACCTTTACCTTAGCTTGAGGCAATGGTCCTACGATATTCATCCTCCATTTCATGAAGGGCCATGGTGATATAACTGAATGCAACAATTTCGCCGGTCGATGCATATTATTATCGTATCGTTGGCATTTTTTGCACTTCACTACAAAGTTTTCTGTTTCCTCGTCCATTTTTGGCCAATAGTATCCCGCTCTTATCAATGTGTTTACCAACAATCTCCCCCGACATGATTGCCACAATGCCCCTCGTGTACTTCTCTCATGACATATTTCGTTTGTTATGGTTCAAGACATTGTGCTAAAGGTCCATCAAATATTTTGCTATATAAGTTTCCACGAATTAAGCAATACTGAGCAGCCTTCAACTGTAACAATCAGGATTTCCTTTTCTTCTCAGGCAAAATACCATACTGCAAAAAAGTCCACAAATTCGTTTCTCCAATCCTAAGTTAAATTATTGAAATTTACCTCACTCTTGGTTTGGTCGAGGGATGAATGGAATAAATGTACCCCAACAACATTTTCTGCATTTGTTGCCTCAGCGACAGACACGAGATTCGCCAATGCATCTGCTTCTGCATTTTCCTCCCTAGGTATTTGTACAGCTTTCCATGTCTAGAACTGCCTAAGTAATTCTCGTACCTTTCGAGGTACTATTGCATTCGTGTCTCTCTTACCACATAAGTCCCCTGTATTTGATTGACTACTAGCTGTGAGTCACTTTTGATCACGATTTGTTCAATATCAAGCTCCTGTGCGAGTTCCAAGCCTGCAATCACAACTTCATACTCTACCTCATTGTTAGTAATTGGGTAATATTTTATCGTATGTCTTATTATTTCCCCCGGGGGTGGAATTAAAACAATCCTCAAACCTGCTCCTTTAACATTTGAGGAATCATCAGTAAACAAGGTCCAAGTCCCCGGATTAGCTCCGGTAAATATTCATAGCTCTTTTTCTGCTTCAGGAACAAGCTTGAGTTAAAATCTGCTAACACATGAGATTTTATAGCAGTTATAGACTGATATATAATATCATATTCACTGAGTTCTATAGCGCATTTAGATAACCTTCCTAATAATTCTTATTTATGCAATATATTCCTTAGTGGAAAAGCAGTTATAACATAAATATGATGACATTGAAAGTAAGGTCGTAACTTCCTTGATGCCTTAATTAAAGCTAAAGCAAGTTTTTCTAGGTGAGGATACCGTGTCTCAGCATCTAGTAAAGACTTACTAACATAATAAAATGGAGATTGTTTACCTTTATCTTCACGTACCAATACCCCTCTTACCGCTACTTCTGACACAGCAAGGTAGATGAGCAATCTCTCTCCGTCTTTTGGTTTTGCTAACAGAGGTGGATTTGATAGATATTTCCTTAAGTCCTTCAGAGGTTATTGGCACTCGTTAGTCCATTCAAACTAATTTTGCTTTTTCAATACTGAAAAGAACTTAAAGCATTTTTTTCGATGACTTGGATATAAACCTTCCTAGAGCAGCTATTCTACCTGTTAATCTATGCACTTATTTCTTGCTCGTGAGTACATATGGTATTTCTTCAATAGCTTTGATATATGTAGGATTTACTTCAATACCCCTGCTAGAAACAAGAAAATCTAAAACTTTACATGAAGCTGCGCCAAAAACGCACTTTTTCCGGATTCAACTTCATGTTGTACTTGCGGAGAATTTCAAAGGTCTCAGCCAAATGTTGAAAATGATTCCCTGCCTGTGTTGACTTGACCAACATATTGTCTATGTAGACCTCTATAGCTTTTCACAGGTGTTCTTGAAACATTTTGGTCACCAATCTTTGATATGTGGCTCCAACATTTTTCAAACCAAATGGCATGACTTATAGTAATAAGTCCCCATGTCTATGATTAATGACGTTTTTTCCTCATCTAAATGGTCCATTTTTATTTGATTATAACCAGAATAAGCATCTAAGAAACTTAAAAGCTTATTAACTACGGTAGAATCAATTAATTGGTCTATGTGTGGTAAAAGAAATGAATCTTTAAGACAAGCCTTATTTAAATCAGTATAATCTACATAGACTCGCCATTTTCCATTCTTTTTTTGAACCACAACAGTATTAGCTAACCAGTCAGGGTACTTTACCTCTCATATAGAACCGATTTTTAGAAGTTTTTGTAACTCATCCTGGATTACTTGATTTTTGAAGGCCCCTTGCTTCCTTTTCTTTTGTTAGATAGATGGATGTAACGGATCCTCATTTAGCTTATGAATCATCACCTCTGGTGGTATACCTGTCAAATCTGAATGCGACCAAGCAAAGCAATCTGCGTTAGCACGTAAAAATTCAATGAACTTACCCTTCATTTCTGGGCTCAAATTTGCTCTGATGTAAACTTTTTTTATCTGGCTAGTGGACAACTAATATCACAACTTCGAGCTCCTTCATGGTAGTTTTGATGTTCTTGTTTTCTTCTGGATATTGGATCATATCAGGTCATGAATCCATATCAATCTGACCTTGTGTGTTTTCAGTTGAGGTATGGATAAAAGTGTCCCCAACTGAATTCTTTAATTGCTATTTTGCGTCTACATCGTTGGCTATTGTATTTGCAATCACCATTGAATTAATGCTCCGTAAAGCCTGTTGATCTCCCTGGATTTGTCGGATCCCCCACTATGAAGGGAATTTGATAACTTGGTGCAACGTGGATGGGACAACATCCATATCATGAATCCATGGCCTTCCCAAGATTATATTATAGGCCATGTACGCATCTATTACCTAGAACTTTGTATCTTTGATGACTCCTTCCGCAAACGTAACCAGTACAACTTCTCCTTTCGTAACGACGCTTGAATTATCAAATCCAGATAAAGACCATGTATTTGGTATGACCTTATCATTAGCTTGCATTTCATTTACCACTCTCAGCAAAATGATATTTATTGAGCTACATGGGTCAATCAAAACTCATTTTACATTAATATCATGTACAAGTAAAGATATTATCAGTGCATCGTTGTAAGGAATCATCAAGCCATCTGCATCTTCATCATCAAACATTCTACTATCACCTTCCAAGACTTGGGGAACTCGTATCCCGTGAGTGACAATGACCATTGATGTAGTTTTTGCAGCCGTGTATGGACTTAATCTCCTCTAGTTATGACGTTTATCATTATCTTTAGTGATGGAGGCTTTGGGGGTTCTTGCATGTTTTATGTATGATTGTCTCCCTTTCTCACTGAACATATCAGTAAGATAACCTTGCTTCAGTAGATATTCAACATCCTCTTGCAAAAGCCTGCAGTCTGTTGTTCTATGGCATGGTCATTATGAAACTCGCACCAAAAATCTGGGTTCCTTTTGTTTGTATATGATGTCATCTCTTTTGGCCATCGTACCTTACCTCTCATTCCTATTAGAACAATTACCAATTCAGAGGTGCTGACATTAAAGCTATAATCTCTTATTCTTGCTTGAGTGTTAGAATCGTTGCTTCGGGCATCTCACTCTTTTTTGGATCTGGAAGAAGAACTCACCTATTTTACCTTGATCTTGAATCAAATCACGCATTCTCTTGTTTAGGTCAGGAATCTCTCCCCGCATGTCCCATGTAAGGTTCGTACCTGTTTTTACCAGATCTTTTATGTGATTTCGAACGTCTTGAACCTGGTCTTTCATCTACCCTTGGTGTGTAATCGTATCTGCTTCTATCCGCAGCTTCGTGCTGTATAGATTGTACACATCATTCCAAGTCATTGCTGGAAACTCCTGCAAACTTTCTTTCAGCTTTCTCGTGGCTTCTGAACTTTTCTCGTTCAAGTTGCTTGCAAATACCATAGCCTCCCAGTTATCAGGTACTCGTGGCAACATCTTTCTCTCACGTTGGAATCTATCAACGAATTCTTTGAGCAATTATGTACTCCCTTGTTTAACTTTGAATATATCCTCCATTCTTTTCTCAACTTTCTGAGCCCCTGAATGCGCCTTTATAAATGAATATGCAAGCTCAGCAACAGAATCAATAGAGTTTTCATGTAAGAGTGAGTACCATGTTAACGCCCCTTTTGTGAGAGTTTTGCCATATTTCTTAACCAAAATTGATTTAATCTCCAGCTTGGTTAAATCATTGCCTTTCATGCCTATAGTGAATGTAGTAACGTGATCCCGCGGGTCAGATGTCCTATCATATATCAAGCATTTTAAACTTTTTTGAAATTGGCAAAGGTGTTGCACTTGGATTCCAGGGTTGTTGTGAATACTTGTCAATATCCACACCTTTGATCAAAGGAGGCACGCCTGGTATTTGTTCTATACGCTCATTTTGCTCCTTCAACTGTTTCTGCGAAGTTAGTACTAAACTTTGTAAACTAGAATTATTTGGTGTACCTGACCCTCAATTGCGAGATTCATTGGACATATCTCCACTTCCAGAGCTATCGAGTCCTGAACGTGGATTTTCCAAGGTAGTATTAACTGGTGGTAGAGTTTGTGTTGCGTTGGGTAATGCTCTAGCAAAAGCCTGTAGTGCTTCGTTCACGTGTTGTGTAATCAACTGCTTCAAAGCATTCTGCTCAATGGTCTGGTCACCTCCATGTTATCCATCAGTGCGCGAAGCAGACCTTTCAGGTGAACTTTCTCATGAGTGTTGTGGAGTAGCGGTGGGTGTGTTATATAGTGGAGTTCCACCTTGTTGATTCAGCTGGTTGTTGTCGTTGGTAGTAGACATATTGTTTTGCTAAAAATAAAGTTTGGAAAGTGAACAGATTATCAGTTCCGGCAACGGAACTAATTTGTTTAACACAAAAATAGATTTCTCGGTCAAAGTTAGTATCAAGAAGAAATCGGGTTACTGATAACCAAAATTACTTCACTTTTGATGAATGAGGAAGAAGTGCCTCCAGCACTTGTTGTTGATATGGAAAGTAAAAAGTTGAATGAGGAATGATAAGCGGGGATTTTGACTACTTATTAGCACTTTTTAGCTCTCGTTTTAGTCCAAAAGTATTTAATTGTATTCTTGAAAACTGATAAAATATGCTTAATTGCAGGAGTATTAAAAAATGAGCCACTAAGATAAAATCCAACTCAAAAAGGAGTGATCTGAACTCAAGGACAAAAATCAGGCACATAAGCTCAAGTGCAGACCGCAGATTTTTGTCTGCAGCCACAAAATATAAAGGAAATTTAACAGAGTCCAAGTTCAAAGTGCATACTGCACAATTATTGTCCGGTCGCAGAAGATATGCAAGATCAAAAGTTCAGAGAGTCTCATTTCAAGCTCAAAAAGAAATGCGGACCGCACAATAATTGTGCGGTAGCAGAAATCAGCTACGCGTCCACACTCAGAAATGTGCGGTCCGTAGAAGAGCCATGTACAGCTGCACCAAGAATTGTGCGGACCGCAAAATACGAGAGATGCGGCCGCAATCCAGAATTGTGCGGCCGTAGAGTCAATTCCTGTCAAGACTGAAGACAAGTGTGGACCGCACATGGAATTGTGCGGCCGCAGAACTTCTGAAAGGGAATTTTTGTCCGAAAATTCTAGCTTTGTATAAATAGACTAGTTTCACGAAATTAGGTCAAGTTTTGAAATATTGAAAGTACTGTAGCCGTTTTTACTTGCCTCTTTAGGCAACTTTAGCTTACTTTGGTGATTTAACATTAGATTTTTATTTTTTAATCTTGCAATATAAGTTTTATCATCTTTTTTTCTTTATTTTCTTCTATACCCATTATGAGTAGCTAGATTTCTAACTAGGGTTGTGACCCAACCTTAGTGTGTAAACCTAATGGACGTTTGATTTATGGCTTATTTATGGTTGGGAGTTTATTATTTAGCCTTGTTCTTGCTTTTGATTTGTAATGATCCGGCTGGTCATTTTGAGTGTATTAGCCCCGATCCCCTATTTACTGTTTTCCCCCGTACCTTTTTTCTGCTTATGTGACTTGCCAGGAGGTTTTGTTTTTGGGTTTCGGAGTGTTTTGGGACACTTAGTCACTAAAATGGGAGCTTAAGTCTTATGATTTTGACTGTAGTCGAAACTATGTGAAGACGACTCCAGAATGGAGTTTCATTGGTTCCATTAGCTCTGTTGGGTGATTTTGGACTTAGGGGCATGTCCGGATTGTGTTTTGGAGGTCTGTAGCTGATTTAGGCTTGAAATGGCGAAATTCGAATTTTTGGAGATTTTGACTTGTAGTGGACTTTTTGATATCGGGGTCGGATTCTAATTCCGAAAGTTGGAGTAGGTCCGTAATGTTGAATATGACTTGTGTGCAAAATGTGAGGTCAATCGGACTTGATTTGATAGGTTTCGGCATCAGTTATAGAAGTTTAAAGTTTCAAGCTCATTAAATTTGAATCGGAGGGTGATTCGTGTTTTTAGCATTGTTTGATGTGATTTGAGGGCTCGACTAAGATTGTATAGTGTTTTAGGACTTGTTGGTATGTTTGGTTGAGGTCTCGGGGGCCTCGGGTGTGTTTCGGATGCTTAACGGATTGAATTTGGACTTAGGCTAGTTGCTAAAGATTTTCTGATTTCTGGTGTTTTCGCACCTGCGGAAAGGAGATCGCAGGTGCGGGATCGCATGGGCGAAGGAGGAGCCGCAGATGCAGCCAAAAAGGAGCTGGCCAGGAACCGCAAGTGCGAAGGTTTTCCCGCACCTGTGAGAGTCGCAGATGCGGGCAGCTGGGCGCAGGTGCGAGGGGAAGCCGCAGGTGCGATGCATTTCTGCACCTGTGATAGTCGCAGATGCGGTCGCATAGCCGCAGGAGCGGAACCTGGGATGCTAAGTGGAATCCGCACCTGCGATGGCATCTCCACAAGTGCGGCATCGTAGGTGCGGCATCGCAGATGCGAGATTTCTGGACAAAATACTTAAATGCAAAGGTTTCTGATTTTTGCTCATTTTCAACATTTTAAACTCGGGTTTGGCGATATCTTGGGAGCATTTTGAGGGGTTTCTTGAGGTAAGTTCCTTGTGCTTATTTTTGATCAATAATCTTGCTTCCCCATTTATTTTCCCACCTAGTTAGTGTGTATTTAAGGTAAAAATTGGGAGTTGGAGGCTAGGGATTTGAAGAGTTTGATTTGGGGTTTTGAGTGGTCATTTGAGGTCGGATTTTGTGATTTTTGCCCGATTCCGAGACGTGGGCCCGGGTCGACTTTTTAGGGCAAATTTTGGAATTTTGTTAAATTATTGATTTCATTAATTAGATGATCCTATTATAGTTGTATTTATGATATGCAATTATTTTAGCTAGTTTTGGGCCATTCAGAGTCGGATATTTATGAAAAAGGCATTGTTACCGATTGATTGAGCTTGGTTCGAGGTAACTGACTTGCCTAACCTTGTGTGGGGGAACTCCCCTTAGGATTTGCTACTATTTTTGATATTTGAGCGCCGTGTACGTGAGGTGACGAGTGCATACATGAGCTATTGTTGCAAAACTCCGTTTTCATTAAGTAAAATACTTGTCTTCCTTTAACTTAGCTACACTAACATATGAATTTATCCTGTTTAGTCTAGAATAGCATGTCTACGTGTCTTAATTGATTATGTGAACTCTGTGCAACATGCTTAGTGAATTTTCTGCTTCTTCCTTTGACTGGTACTTAGTCTAAATCGTAAGATTTTGTGATGTAGTTGTATTTCTATAGTTTGCGCTTCTTATTTACTTTAGGACTACGGAACGATATTCCGGTATATCCCCCTGCTCTGCATATTTACTTTGGGACTACGGAATAATATTCCGGTAGATCCCCTTGCTCTGCATATTTACTTTGGGACTACGGAATGGTATTCCGGTAGATCCCCCTGCTCTGCATATTTACTTTAGGACTACGGAACAATATTATGGTAGATCCCCCTTGTTTTGCATATTTACTTTGGGACTACGGAACGGTATTCCGGTAGATCTCCCCTGTTTTACATATTTACTTTGGAACTACGGAACGGTATTCCGGTAGATCCTCCCCTGTTTTGCACATTTACGTTTGGCACTACGGGACGGTATCCTGGGAGATCCCCTCTTGTTATTTTCTGTGTACTGAGCTGTTGACTTGCTATGATTTCACTCTTGTTAAATTTCAGTACTTATTTTTAGTGCAATATTTCATTCTATCTTAGTTATTATATATATACCAGTAGGGCCCTGACCTGATCTCGTCACTACTCGACCGAGGTTAGGCTTGGTACTTACTGGGTACCGTTGTGATGTACTCATGCTACTCTTCTGTACATATTTTGTGTGCAGATCCAGGTACTTCTTATCAGCCCCACTACTAGCTGAGAGTGCTTGCTTCTGTACGAAGACTTCAAGGTATATCTGTCGTGTCTGCAGACCTCGGAGTCCCCCTCTATTCCCTCCTATGTCATTTACCTTCCTTACTTCTGTTATTAGACTCTGGTGTATAGAGATACTAGTTTCCCTTTGTAGCTTGTGACATATGATGTTACGGGTTTTATGAATATTATGTATTACTGGAGTGATGGCTATTGTACATGCCAAACGGCATTGTTGCCAGTCATTTAGTTACCTGTTGCAGATAGTTGTTAAGTTTTACTTCCATTTTTGTTATTTTCGAATTTTGTTAGGTTTACCTAGTCATAGAGACTAGGTGCTGTCACGACATCTGACGGAGGGAGAATTGGGTCGTGACAAGTTGGTATCAGAGCTCTAGGTTCATAGGTGTTGTGAGTCACAAACAAGTTTAGTAGAGTCTCGTGGATCGGTACAGAGATGTCTGTATTTATCTTCGGGAGGCTATGGAACTGTTAGGAAAAATTTCACTTCTTGATTCCTTGTCGTGCGAAATTGTTGACTTTGAAATTCTAAACTTCTGTATTCTATTCTCTCACAGATGGTGAGGACATGTACATGCGGATCTGATGACCAGGCACCCGCGCCCCCTGCTAGAGCCGCGAGAGGCCGGGGCCGGGGTAGAGGCCGAGGACGTCCACGTGGTGCAGCTAGAGCACCTGCACGAGCTACTACAGAGGAGCCCCTAGTAGCTCCAGCTGGAGGGCATACACCTGAGATACCTGTTGCTGCACTAGCCCTCCAGGAGACTCTAGCCCAGTTTCGGAGCATGTTCAGCACCTTAGCTCAGGCTGGATTGATTCCACTTGCTCTTGCCACATCTCAGGCAGGGGGAGGAGCATAGACTCCCGTCGCCGGTACTCCAGAGCAGTGGGTTCAGGTCAACTAGGTTCCATAGATTGTACCAATTCAGTCGGTAGCTCCAGCTCAGCCCGAGGTTAGGGCAACAACTTCTGAGGTGGAGCAACTCAGACTTGAGAGGTACAAGAAGTACCACCCACCTACCTTTAGCGGATTGGCTACAAATGATGCTCAGGGTTTTCCGGAGGAATGCCATCGTATTCTCCGTACTATGGGCATAGCGGAGACGAGTGGGGTTTCTTTTACTACATTCCAACTTAGAGGAGCAGCCTATCAGTGCTGGCGTGCTTATGAGTTGAGTAGTCCGGCTGAGGCAGCTTCACTTACATGAACTCAATTCTCGGATATGCTTTTGGGAGAGTATGTCCCTCAGAGCCTCAGGGACTCATGGCGCGTGGAGTTTGAGCAGCTGCGCTAGGGTGCTATGACTCTGTCAGAGTATGCAGTTCGCTTCAGTGATTTAGCCCGACATGCACCGTCCTTGGTTGCCACAGTTCGAGAGAGGGTTCGACGGTTTATTGAGGGACTCCACCTCAGCATCCGAATTAGTATGGCCAGAGAGTTGGAGATGGATATTTCTTATCAGCAGATTATGAGTATTGCCAGGATATTGGAGGGCATGCTTGCCCGGGATAGAGAGGAGAGGGAGGCCAAGAGGTCTCGAGAGACTGGTTCTTATTCTGGTGCTCGTGCCCCAGCAGCTCGCCATGGTAGGTGTTATGTGAGTCTCCCCGTCCATTCAGCTCTTCCAGCCGCCAGTGGTATTCCGATCCCTTCTAGGCCCCAGGAGCCTTATTATGTACTGGTAGTATCTAGTGTGCCTCCTGCACGGGGTGTTCCTAGCGGCCAGTCCAGCAGACCTGGCCCGAGCCAGTTACAATAGCCACACCCTCCCAGATCTTGTTTCTAGTGTGGAGACACTCACCATATGGTGAGGGATTGCCCCATACTTAGTAGGGGTGCACCTCCACAGACTTCTCAACCACAACGTGCTCCACCGGGTCCTCAGGCTATAATTATAGCACCAACTACCACCCCACCTGCTCAGCCAGCTCGAGGTGGAGGTCGGGGAGGTAGGGGTCGCCATAGAAGGGGAGGCCAGGCCAGATATTATGCCATTCCTGCTCGTACAGAGGCAGTCGCTTCTGATTCTGTCATTACAGGTATTGTCCCGGTCTGTTATAGAGATGCGTCGGTATTATTTGACCCACGCTCTACATATTCTTATGTGTCCTCTTATTGTGGACCGCGTGTATCGGTCATGTTTGATTGCTCTTAGTGGTTTTGAGACCAGAGCCGATTTATTATTGCTCAACATGATAGGCTTTGATATTATTTTGGGCATGGACTCGTTGTCGCCCCATTATGCTATTCTTGATTGTCACGCTAAGACTGTGACGCTGGCTATGCTAGGTTTACCGTGATTTCAGTGGAGAGGTACCTTAGAGTATACTCCTAGCAGAGTTATTTCATTTCTTAAAGCTCAACGAATGGTTGAGAAGGGGTGTGACGCGTATCTAGCTTATGTGAGATATGTCAGTATTGATACCCCTACAGTTGAGTCAGTTCTAGTAGTGAGGGACTTTCAAGATGTGTTTCCAGCTGATCTTCCGGGCATGCCGCCCGATAGAGATATTGATTTTGGCATTGATCTGTTGCCGGGCACTCAGCCCATCTCTATTCCTCCATACCGTATGGCTCCTCCTGAGTTGAAGGAATTGAAGGAGCAGTGAGTTGCTTGATAAGGGCTTTATTCGGCCCAGTGTGTCATCTTGAGTTGCTCTTGTCTTATTTGTGAAGAAGAAGGATGGTTCTATACGGATGTGTATTGATTACCGTCAGTTGAACAAAGTTACAGTGAAGAACAGGTATCCATTGCCTCGTATTGATGACTTATTTGATCAGTTACAGGGTGCCAGAGTGTTTTCCAAGATTGATTTATGTTCCGGTTATCATTAGTTGAAGATTCATGAGCCAAATATCCCGAAGACTGCCTTCAGGACTCGGTATGGTCACTACGAGTTCTTTGTGATATCTTTTGGGCTGACCAATTCCCCATAAGCTTTTATGCACTTGATGCACATTGTGTTCCGGCATTATCTTGACCCATTCATCATTATGTTTAGTGACGACATTCTGGTATACTCCCGGACTCGGGAGGATCCTGAGCAGCACCTAAGGACTGCGCTTCAGACCTTGAGAGAAAATAAGTTATATGCAAAATTTTCAAAGTGTGAATTTTGGCTAGACTCAGTGGCATTCTTGGGTCATATAGTATCTAGTGATGGGATCCAGGTGAATCCGAAAAAGATTGAAGCAGTGCAGAGTTGGACTAGACTGTCCTCAACTACAGAGATCTATAGTTTTCTTGGTTTGGCGGGGTATTACTGTCGATTTGTAGAGGGTTTCTCATCTATTGCAGCTCCTATGATCAGGCTGACCCAGAAGGGTGCTCCGTTTAGGTGGACAAAGGAATGTGAGGAGAGCTTTCAGAAGCTCAAGATAGCTTTGACTACAAACCGAGTATTAGTATTGCCTACAGGTTCAGGGTCTTATACTGTATATTGTGATGCATCGTGGATTGGTCACGGTGCGGTGTTGATGCAGGACGGTAGGGTGATTGCCTACGCATCTAGACAGCTGAAGGTGCATGAAAAGAACTATCCTGTCCACGACCTTGAGTTAGAAGCTATCGTTTATGCCTTGAAGATATGATGTCATTATTGGTACGGTGTTCCTTGTGAGATTTACACCGATCATCGGAGTTTGCAACATCTATTCAAGCAAAACAATCTTAACTTGCATCAGCGGAGGTGGTTGGAGCTACTTAAGGACTATGATATTACTATTTTGTACCATTCGGGGAAGGCCAATGTGGTGGTCGATGCTTTGAGTTGCCCGGCAGAGAGTTTGGGGAGTTTAGCATATCTACCAGCAGCAAAGAGGCCATTGGCGTTGGATGTTTAGGCCTTAGCCAGCCAGTTTGTGAGATTGGATATTTCTGAGCCAAGTCGAGTATTGGCTTGTGTGGTATCTCGGTTTTATCTTTATGATCGTATCAGGGAGCGTCAGTATGATGACCCCTATCTGCTTGTCCTTAAGGACACGGTCCGGCATGGTGATGCTAAGGAAGTCACTATTAGGGATGATGGTGCATTGAGGATGCAGGGCATGCTATGTGTGCCTAATATGGACAATTTGCGTGAGTTCATTCTCCAGGAGGCTCACAGTTCACGGTACTCTATTCATCCGGGTGCCACAATGATGTATCAGGACTTGAGATAGCATTATCGATGGAGAAGAATGAAGAAGGACATAGTAGAATATGTAGCTTAGTGTCTGAATTGCCAGCAGGTAAAGTATGAGCATCAGCTGCCAGGTGGATTGCTTCAGAAGTTAGAGATTCCATAGTGGAAATGGGAGCAGATTACTATGGATTTCGTTGTTGGACTCCAACGGACTCAGCGAAAGTTTGATGCAGTTTGGGTGATTGTAGATAGGATGACTAAGCCAGCTCATTTCATTCCTGTTATGACTACCTATTCTTTCAAGCAGCTAGCTCGAATCTACATCCGTGAGATCGTTAGGCTTCATGGCGTATCAGTATCTATTATCTGTGACCAGGGTACGCAGTTTACATTACGGTTCTGGAGAGTTGTACAACATGAGTTGGGTACTCGGGTTGAGTTAAGCACAACATTTCACCCTCAGACGGATGAATAATCCGAGCGCACTATTCAGATACTGGAGGATAAGCTCCGCGCTTGTGTGATAGATTTTGGGGGTGTCTGGGACCAATTTTTTCCACTTGCGGAGTTTGCCTACAACAACAGTTATCAGTCCACCATTCAGATGGCACCGTATGAGGCTCTGTATGGTAGGCGGGGTCAGTACCTAGTGGGATGGTTTGAGCCGGGCGAGGATAGATTATTGGGTACGGACTTGGTTCAGGATGCCTTGGAGAAGGCTAAGGTTATTCAGGATAGACTTCGCACAGCCCAGTCCAGACAGAAGAGTTATGCAGATCAGAAGGTTCTCGATGTTGTATTCATGATTGGAGAGCGGGTCTTGCTCCGGGTTTTGCCTATGAAGGGCGTTATGAGGTTCGGAAAGAGGGGCAAGCTGAGCCCAAGGTTTATTGGTCCTTTTGAGGTGTTGCGGTGAGTTTGGGAAGTTACTTAAGAGCTTGCCTTACCTCCCAGCATAGCAGGAGTTCATCCGATATTACACGTTTCTATGCTCCGGAAGTATCACGGTGACCCGGCTCATGTATTGGATTTCAGCCTAGTCCAATTGGATAAGGATCTATCTTATGTTGAGGATCCAGTGGCTATTTTAGACTGGCAGGTCAGAAAGCTAAGGTCAAAGAACATTGCTTCTGTGAAGGTTCAATGGAGGGGACAGCTGGTCGAGGAGGCGACTTGGGAGACCGAGCAGGATATGCGCAGCCGTTATCCTCATATTTTCACCACTTCAGGTATATCTCTATGCTCATTCGAGGATGAACAATTATTTTAAGAGGAGGAGGATGTAATGATCCGACTGGTCATTTTGAGTGTATTAGCCCCGATCCCCTATTTACTATTTCCCCCGTACCTTTTTTCTTCATATGTGACATGCCGGGAGGTTTTGTTTTTGGGTTTCGGAGTGTTTTGGGACACTTATTCCCTAAAACTGGAGCTTAAGTCTTAGGATTTTGACCGTAGTTAGAACTATGTGAAGACGACTCCGGAATGGAGTTTCGTTAGTTCCGTTAGCTCCGTTGGGTGATTTTGGACTTAGGGCGTGTCCGGATTGTGTTTTGGAGGTTTGTAGCTCATTTAGGCTTGAAATGGTGAAAGTCAAATTTTTGGAGATTTTGACCGGTAGTGGACTTTTTGATATCGGGGTCGGATTCCAATTTTGAAAGTTGGAGTAGGTCCGTAATGTCAAATATGACTTATGTGTAAAATTTGAGGTCAATCAGACGTGATTTGATAGGTTTCGGCATCGGTTGTAGAAGTTTAAAGTTTTAAGTTCATTAAGTTTGAATCAGAGGGTGATTCGTGTTTTTAGCGTTGATTTATGTGATTTGAGGGCTCGACTAAGTTTGTATGGTGTTTTAGGACTTGTTGGTATGTTTGGTTGAGGTCCTGGGGGCCTTGGGTGTGTTTCGGATGCTTAACGGATTGAATTTGGACTTAGGCTAGTTGCTGAAGATTTTCTAGTTTCTGGTGCTTTCGCACCTGCGAAGGGGAGACCGCACGTGCGAGATCGCATGTGTGAAGAAGGAGCTGCAGATGCGGACAAGAAGGAGCTGGGCAGGAACCGCAGGTGCGAAGAATTTCCCACACCTGCGAGAGTCGCAGATGCAGGCAGCTGGGCGCAGGTGTGAGGGGAAGCCGCAGGTGCGATGCATTTCCGCACCTGCGATAGTCGCATATGCGGTCTCATAGCTACAAGAGCCGAACCTGGGATTCTAAGTGGAATCCACAGCTGTGATGGAATCTCCGCAGGTGCGGCGTTGCAGATGCGACAGAGAGTGTGCAGGTGCGAGATTTCTGGACAAAACACTTAAATGCAAAGGTTCGCGATTTTTGCTCATTTTCAACATTTTGAACTCGGGTTTGGCGATATCTTGGGAGCATTTTGAGGGGTTTCTTGAGGTAAGTCCCTTGTGCTTATTTTTGATTAATAATCTTGCTTCCCCATTTATTTTCCCACCTAGTTAGTGTGTATTTAAGGTGAAAATTGGGAGTTGGAGGCTAGGGATTTGAAAAGTTTGATTTGGGGTTTTGAGAGGTCATTTGAGGTTGGAGTTTGATAAATTTGGTATGGTTGGACTCGTGAGTTAATGGGCTTTCAGATTTTGTGATTTTTTCCCGATTCCGAGACGTGGGCCAGGGTCGACTTTTTAGGGCGAATTTTGGAATTTTTGTTAAAGTATTGATTTCATTAATTAGATGAGCCTATTCTAGTTGTATTTATTATATACAATTATTTTTGGCTAGATTTGGGCCATTCGGAGTTAAATATTCATGGAAAAGGCATTGTTAGCGATTGATTGAGCTTGGTTCGAGGTAAGTGGCTTGCCTAACCTTGTGTGGGGGAACTCCCCTTAGGATTTGGTACTGTTTTTGATATATGAGCGTCGTGTACGTGAGGTGACGAGTGCGTACACGGGCTATTGTTGCAAAACTCCATTTTCATTAAGTAAAATACCTGTCTTCCTTTAACTGAGCTACACTAGCATATGAATTTATCCCGTTTAGTCTAGAACAACATGTCTACGTGTCTTAATTGCTTATGTGAACTCTGTGCAACATGCTTAGTGAATTTCCTCCTTCTTCCTTTGACTGGTACTTAGTCTAAATCGTAAGATTTCGTGATGTAGTTGTATTTCTATGGTTTGCGCTGCATATTTACTTTGGGACTACGGAACTGTATGGTAGATCCCCCTGCTCTGCATATTTACTTTGGGACTACAGAACAGTATTCCAATAGACCCCCTACTCTGCATATTTACTTTGGGACTACAGAACGGTATTCCGGTTGATCCCCTGCTCTGCATATTTACTTTAGGACTACAGAACGGTATTCTGGTTGATCCTCCCTATTTCGCATAATTACTTTGGGACTACGGAACGGTATTCCGATAGATCCCCCATGTTTTGCGTATTTACTTTGGGACTACGAAATGATATTTCGGTAGATCCCCCCTGTTTTGCACATTTATATTTGGGACTACGGGACGGTATCCTGGGAGATCCCCTGTTGTTATTTTCTGTGTACTAAGCTGTTGACTTGCTATGATTTCACTTTTGTTAAATTTCAGTACTTATTTTTACTGCAATATTTCATTCTGTCTTAGTTATTTTATATATATATATATATATATATATATATATATATATATATATATATATATATATATATATATATACACACACACACACACACACACACACACCTCGTCACTACTCGACCGAGGTTAGGCTTGGCACTTACTGGGTACCATTGTGGTGTACTTATGCTACTCTTCTGCACATGTTTTGTGTGTAGATCCAGGTACTTCTTATCAGCCCCACTACTAGCTGAGAGTACTTGCTATTGTACGGAGACTTCAAGGTATATCTGCCGCATCTGCAGACCTCAGAGTCCCCCTCTATTCCCTCCTATGTCATTTACCTTCCTTACTTCTGTTATTAGACTCTGGTGTATAGAGATTCTAGTTTCCTTCTGTAGCTTGTGACTTATGATGTTCCGGGTTTTGGGAATATTGTGTATTACTGGAGTGATGGCTATTGTACATGCCAAGCGACATTGTTGCCAATCATTTAGTTACCTGTTGCAGATAGCTGTAAAGTTTTACTTCCATTTTTGTTATTTTTGAATTTCGTTAGGTTTACCTAGTCGTAGAGACTAGGTGCCATCACGACGTCTGACGGGAAGAGAATTGGGTCGTGACATGATTGTAGAATTAATAGTTGCAAACATTAGTTCATGCCTATTTGACTTGGTCTCTTCTTGAGAAAGAGAGACTTAGTCTAGGAAAACTTGTCTAACAAGAATTTGGGATAAAATCAAGAGATTGATAATCCCAATTAAAGGGTTGAACCTAGAGATAGTAAAACCCGACTTGAGCATTTTATCAACTATTTTTGTTCAATACCCATTTGGACTTGAGAAAGCCAAATTGGGCAAAATCACTCTCTTACCGAGAGGTATTGAGTGGGTACTTGAGTGTTGATAGCTATAATACACCCCGACCAACGAAACAAGCTTTACAGTTTACAACCCATTAGGCAAACACCTAGGTGAAGGTCATAGCCCCAGGCCTTTTACACTATTTGAAAGCAACAACAAATTTTTTTTCTTAGTTAATTATTTATCTTGCAATCTTAGTTTAAACTAGACCTAGAATCAACCAAATCTTATGGAAGTGTAATTTAAGATAGTTCAAGCTCATTCACTATAATATATACTTCTAAATCCCAATCATTTAGCTCCCTGTGGAATTCGACCCTGACTCTCTGTTGGGTATTACTATTGCATCGACCATTTCATAACCTTAAATAGAGGTGTGACTTGGACGAGATCAATTTTTGGCGTCGTTGCCGGGGAGCATAAAAATCGATTTAGCTATATATTGGGTTTTGTGTGGGAATTGTCTTCTTTTCCTTCTGAGTTACTAATATTTTTGGTGAAACAATTGTAGGTGAAATAATGGCTCTCAACAACAATGATCATCTGGAAACATGCCTTTGGGGGATGTGGACATGGAAGATGACCAAGTTGAATAGGTTCCTCTTGAACCTCAAGCAAATAGATGTGGCCGACCGCCTCAAGACAACGTTCCCGTTCCACCCCCACCTCCACCAAAAGCGGCTCCACACCGGGTGTTGCCGAATGAAGGGTATGCAAGTGCCATAGTCCCGCCTTGCATTAGGGAGGACAACTTTCAAATCACAAATGTTATGCTCACATTGCTAGAGCAACGGGGATTCTTCACCGGGGCTCCGAATCAAAATGCGTACAAACACTTGAAAGGGTTTGTGGACACTTGGGGGAGTAAACAGACAAACGTCTCCGAGGATGCTTTAAGGTTGAGGCTATTTCCTTTCTCTGGGGAAAGCCTTGGATTGTTTAAAAAGGTTCCCAAACCATTCCATCCATACATTGGATAAATTGGCGTAGAAATTTATTTTCAAGTTCTTTTTTCCCGGGCATATGGCTACTCTTAGAGACGAGATTCTAGCATTCAAACAAGAATCCAATGGGCCGTTGCATGAAATATGGGGGAGGTACCAAACTATGGTGAAAGAGTGCCCAAACAATGACATGACGGAGGCTATGATTCAACAAACCTTCTACAGGGGGATCAATGCTACCAATCAATGCGTGGTCAACCAACTTGCCGGTGGAAATTTCATGACAACGCCATATGCGGAAGCTTGTGAGATCTTAGATGAAATGGCGAATACTTCATCGGCATGGAAAAGTAGAGCAAATGTTCCTCAAGGTGATCCAAACGTGATTCACATACATAAAGAATTGCATGATCATGGGAAAGCAATTGCCGAGTTGACCACCACAATGAATCAATTAGCCAAGGATCAACTTTAACAAGTGAAAGGTCTTAAGCAAGTTAATGCAATTGAGGGAGTTAATATGATGGTAAACAAGAGGAGGCAAAAGGGCCCTCAAGTGCAAAACCGTGCGGAACATTATGTTCAAGAAGATAGTGGGTTTAATCACGATGAATCTTACAATGAACAAGAGGAGGAAGTACAATATATGAACAACTTCCAATGGAAAAGAAACAACTCTCAAGGCCCGAATCAACAACAATGGCGACCTCATGGTAATCAAGGGAATTGGAATTCTAGCAACCAAGGTAATTGGAATGATGGTAACAACCAAGGGAATTGGAACAATCAAAACAATCAAGGAAGTTGGAATGGTCAAAATAACCATGGCAATTGGAGTGGCAATAGTCAAGGATATTGGGGAGGCAACAATCAAGGGAGATGGAACAATAACCAAGGAAATCGGGGGTCGGGCTTTCAAAGTCCCCCGATGTATCAACAACCGAACAACCCGCCTCCTTATCCTTCCCATGGTCCAAGCTCTTCCAAAAATGAGATGGGACGAATTAAGAACATGTTCAAATAAATGATGGAGAAGAATGCCGACTACGATGCCCAACTAGCCTCTCACAACACTTCAATTCACAATTTGGAAGTTCAATTGGGGCAAATATCGCAAGGTTTAAACACTCGTCCTAAGGGGGCACTACCAATTGACACGGTGGTGAACCCAAAGGGTGGCAATAACACAGGACATGCCATGGTTGTTACTACAAGGAGTGGAAAAGGCGGGGATACACCCACCTCAAGTCAAAGGAAAATTGTGGATGATGCGCAAGTAGTACAAGAAGATGAGATCCCGAACAATGTGGTGCAAGCAAATGATGAAGTAAGAATTGATATTGATGACAATGTGGAGGAGACTCAAGAGGAAGTGAACCCGTCTAGGGAGCACATTGTTGACATACCGGAACCGGAAGTACCAAAGACTAAGGCACCAATGCCAAGGCCTCCTCCTCCATATCTTCAAAGGTTTGCCAAGCAAAATGGCGAGAATCAATTCAAAAGGTTTATTGACATGATAAAGAATCTATCTATTAATGTGCCATTAGTTGAGGCTTTGGAGAAAATGCACGATTATGCAAAGTTCATGAAGGACTTGGTGACAAAGAAGCGGTCGATGAATTGTGAAACTACAAAGATGACTCATCAAGTGAGTGCAATTATGCATTCAAAAGCTCCTAAATTGGAGGATCCCGGCGCTTTCACAATCCCTTGTACCATTGGAAGTGCCGACTTTGCTAAAGCTCTTTGTGATCTTGGGGCAAGTATCAATTTGATGCCCTATTCAGTTTTCAAGACTTTGGGAATTGGGCAGCTAAGACCGACATCTATGAGATTACAAATGGCGGATCGTACCATGAAGAGACCGTTGAGTATAATTGATGATGTGTTGGTTCATGTTAATAAATTCATTCTCCCGGCAGATTTTGTTATTCTTGATTGTGAAGTGGACTATGAGGTGCCGATTATTCTTGGTAGACCTTTCCTTGCTATGGGAAAGGCTCTTGTCGATGTGGAAGCCGGTGAATTCACTTTCCGTGTCGGTGAAGAAAAGGCGGTGTTCCACGTGTGCAAATCTATGAGGCAACCGAAAACAGTAATGAAGTATGTTCGTTCATGGACTTTGTGACCGATATTATTATTTATGATACAAGTGCCACGATTAATGTGGGTGACATATTGGAGGCCGTTTTGCTAAATTTTGATAACGAGGAAATGGTCATACAATTATGCACCTCGAAAACTTTCCTTGGATCTCGAAAATAGGAAAACTCCTCCTACAAAGCCTTCAATTGAAGAGCCTCCTATCTTGGAGTTGAAGCCATTGCCTCCACATCTCAGGTATGAATTTCTTGGCCCTTGTTCTACTTTACCGGTTATTCTTTCCTCTTGTTTGACTAACGTGCAGGTTGACTCCACATTGGCGGTGCTCAACAAGAGGAAGAAAGCTATTGGGTGGACTTTGGTAGATATTCGGGGAATAAGCCCCGCATTTTGCATGCACAAGATTAATTTGGAGGAAGATGCCAAACCCTCAATTGAACATCAAAGGAGACTCAATGAAGCAATGCAAGAGGTAGTCAAAAAGAAGATCATAAAGTGGTTGGATTCCCGGGTTGTCTACCCCATTTCTGATAGTTCATGGACTTCTCCAATGCAATGCGTTCTGAAGAAGGGGGGCATAACTGTGGTTACCAATGATAAGAACGAGTTGATTCCCACAAAAATGGTGACCAGGTGGAGAGTGTGTATGGACTATCGGAAGCCAAATAAAGTCACAAGGAAATACCATTTCCCATTACCCTTTCTTGACCAAATGCTTGATAGGTTGGCCAGACGGGCATTCTATTGCATTCTAGATGGATATTCCAGCTACAATCAAATCCTTATTGCCCCTGAAGATCAAGAGAAAACAACCTTCACTTGTCCCTATGGCACCTTCGCTTTCAAGCGGATGCTATTTGGCTTATGCAATGCACCGGTAACTTTTTAACGGTGTATGATGGCGATCTTTCGGATATGGTAGAGGACTACCTTAAAATCTTCATGAATGACTTTTTGGTAATCGGGGATTCCTTTGATGATTGCTTGGCAAATTTGGATAAGGTCTTGGCAAGATGTGAAGAGACGATCTTGGTGTTGAATTGGAAGAAATGCCATTTCATGGTCGAGGAGGGTATTGTCCTTGGCAACAAGATTTCAAAGAAGAGGATTGAGGTCGACAAGGCAAAAATAGAGGTGATTTCTAAACTTCTACCTCCAACATCCGTGAAGGGCGTGAGAAGTTTCTTGGGTCACGCGGGGTTCTGCCGGCGTTTCATAAAGTATTTTTCCAAGGTGGTGAACCCTTTGTGCAAGCTTTTGGAGAAAGATGCTAAATTTCACTTCAATGATGATTGCATGAGAGCATTCGAATTGCTCAAGTTCAAGTTGACAACTACTCCCATTATCACCGCCCCGAATTGGAGCATTCATTTTGAGCTCATGTGTGATGCTAGTGATGTGGCGGTTGGAGCAGTTTTGGGGCAACGTATCAATAAGATCTTTCATCTGGTCTACTATGCTAGTAATACAATGAATTATGCCCAAGTCAATTACACTGTGATCGAAAAAAAGTTCATTGTCATTGTGTTTGCTATTGAGAAGTTCCGCCCATAATTAATGGGTGCAAAAGTGATTGTCCACACGGATCATGCGGCACTTCGTTACCTTATGATCAAGAAAGATTCCAAAGCCTGGTTGATGAGATGAGTGCTTTTGTTGCAAGAGTTTGACATAGACATCCAAGACCAAAAAGGAAGTGAAAACCAAGTGGCGGACCACTTGTCTCGTTTGGAGGAGGAGGGGAGGCAACATGATAGCCTTGAAATCAATGACTTCTTCCCCGATGAGCAACTCTTAGACATTTCAATGAAATAGGTGCCATGGTTTGCGGATCTAGCAAATTTTCTTGTGAGAGGTATCATCCCGGAGGAGTTCTCTTCAAACCAAAGGAAGAAGCTCAAACGGGATTGTCAAGACTATTATTGGGATGAATCGTAACTCTTCCGGATTTATATGGATGGAGTGATTAGAAGATGTGTACCGGAGGAGGAACAATGTAAAATTCTTGGGGCTTGTTATTCTTTGCCATATGGTGGTCACCATGGTGGAGCAAGAACGGCTGCCAAAGTGTTAAGTTATAGTTTCTATTAGCCCACTCTTTACAAGGATGCAAGTGATCTGGTTAAGCATTGTGATGAATGTCAAAGGGCCGGTGGAATCTCAAAGAAAAATGAAATGCCCCTCACCACCATTTTGGAGATTGATATTTTCGATGTGTGGGGTATTGACTTCATGGGTCCATTTGTGAGTTCTTTTGGAAACACCTACATCTTGGTAGTTGTTGATTATGTGTCAAAATGGGTTGAGGTCGTTGCTCTACCCAACAATGAAGCAAGAAGTGTGGTGACATTTTTGAAGAAGAACATTTTCACAAGGTTTGGTACTCCGTGGGTTATCATAAGCGATTCGGGGGGGGTCACATTTTTGTAACAAAGCTTTTGACACCTTGCTTAGCAAGTATGGTGTTACTCATAAAGTTACGACTCCCTATCACCCTCAAGCAAGTGGTTAACTGGAAGTCTCCAACCGGGAGATAAAGAGTATTTTGTCCAAAACAGTAAATGCTAATTGGACGGATTGGTCAAAGAAGCTTTTGATGCACTATGGGCTTATCGGATTGCTTTCAAAACTCCTATTGAGATGTCTCCATACCAGTTGGTGTTTGGCAAAGCTTGTCATCTTCCGGTGGAACTTGAGCACAAGGCCATGTGGGCTTTAAAGAAATTAAATCTTGATTGGGATGCAGCTACCACCTTGCGGGTTACACATTTGAATGAATTAGATGAATTCTGGTACCATTCATATGCAAGTTCGTCCTTGTACAAAGAAAGAATGAAGTACCTTTATGACAAATACATCCAAAACAGGGAATTCAAGGTGGGAGACCTTATTTTGTTGTTCAACTCACGATTGAAGATGTTTCGCGGAAAGTTGAGATCCAAATAGAGTGGTCCCTTTGAAATTGTGGGTGTGACACCTTTTGGTGCATTGGACTTGAAGAACAAAAATGATGAGGTATTCCTAGTCAATGGTCACCGAGTGAAGAATTATTTGGGACAAGATGATGATGACCACGTGGTGGTATTGATTCATTTGAAGTGATAGTAATCTGCGTCGGGCCTCGACGTTAAATCAGGCGCTTCTTGGGAGGCAACTCATGTTTCTTTTTCTTTTTCTTCTTCATCTTTAGATAGGTCTTGTTTTGTGCTAACTGGTTTTGAATTGTGTTGCAGGCATGAGTGTGCTTTGCAGGAACTAGTCTTAGAAAAAAATGGCTAAGTGTGAAAAAAAAAGTGCGGACCGCACACTTTTGAATGCCACAGCAGAAAGGGATCTGCGGTCGCACAACTGGAGATCGAAAAAATTGCAAACTCTCTGAAGTTTACCCGTCAGAGAAATGGCCAAAGTGCGGCCGCACAGGAAAATTTATGGTCTGCACCAAAATCTGCGACCGCACTAAAAAATGTGCGGACCGCAGATCAACAAAGAGTAAATGTGTAACAGGTAAAGGAGTGCGAACCGCACATGAAATTGTGCGGCGGCACTCATCTCTTAAATTTTTGCCCTAACCAGTCAAGTATAAATAGTAGCCTTCTTACTACAGTTGACACTTTACGAACTCTGAACAATTAACACAAAGGCAAACACAGTGCACTCAACTGATTCACGCATCTAACACTCATTTCATCATCTTTGATTCTTCCTTAGCATCACTACATTACTGATATGTTCAATTCATCTTTAAATATTTCAATTTTCTTAATTTTGTTCATAATTAGTTTAGTTATATTTTAGGCCTAATGTCAAAATTCATCATCATGTGAGCTTAAATTTGTGTGGGTAACTTTATATTTGCTATTTTGGGTATGTGTAAACTATGTATCATGTCTAAATTACTACTTCCATGTCTAAATTGTGCGTGAATTAGAAACCCTAAGTTTACTGTCGATTGCTTTTGGACTGTGCGGCCGCACAAGGAATTTGATACACTGTGCCCGCATATCACACTTGAAATTGTGCGGTCTGCATATATTCAACTGCGGCCGCAGAAAATTGTGTGCGGCCGCAGATCAAGCAATTCTCTGTCTTTAGACAGTTGTCATTTTTTAAGTTTCAATGTGCGACCGCACCCAAAATTGTGCGGACCGCACTTCAGATGTGCGTCGGCGCTTAAAATTATGCGGACCGCAAAATCATCACTGCAGCCGCACTTCCAAATTGTGTGGTCCACACAACCCCATCTGCGGCCGCACTCAAAAATGTGCGGTCCGCATTTCCCCAACCTGCAACATATTTTGTTCTGAAAATTTTCTGCTTACCTGCACTTAACTAGAACTGACTCTTACTGCTATTTTGTGCAGAATATGGTTAGATCAAGTGGTCATGGTGATACATCAAAGGGGAGGGGTGAACCTTCTAGAGGCAGAGGCAGAGGTAGAGGCAGAGGCAAAATCACCTTACCCATCGCCCTCCAAAAAGTGATCAGTAAGAAGGCAGTAGCAGGCCGAGGTAGACAGCCAGAGCCCTCCGAATCAAGTTCATATGCCCCGTCTAAGGAAGCATCGGAGGGCGACTCAGTGCAAAGACAGTCTATTGTGCAATCACAGCCACAGCTGCCCCAGGACAGATACCGACTGAGAAATTAGCCTACCTCTTCTAAGAGTACTTCTGAGGGGTCGGAAGGGAATAATCAGGCTTCAGAGCCTTCATCTACATATGCTCCCGATACACAGGCTACTACAATAGAGGTAGATGAGATCCCAGATGATGGCCGGGGGGTGGGGGGTGGGTGATACCAGAGTTGCAGGCCAGGAGAGGTCAAAGAAGAAGGAAGTTTGGGAAGATATGTTTGTGAGCCTGACTGCATTCAACAGGTTCCGAGAGTGGTGGCCGCAGAGATCGCTCACTCTTGAGCGGCAGTTTGTGTTGAAAGATCTGGATAGATACAACCCAAATGTGTTAAGACAATTTCGGGATAGAAAATGGTGGAAATGGTTCCCTCAAAATGTAGTGGATGCCAAAAAACACTTGGTCCGAGAATTTTATGCCAATGTGGCACACATCAAGAAGGGGACCAAAGTGACGAAAGTGAGGAACTTGAAAGTGAGGTTTGACCAAACCACCCTGTACACATACCTAAGGTTGGAGGATGTGGAGCCAGTGCAATACTTGTAAAAACTAGCTATGGGCGATGCAGACTGCCCATGGCTAGCTGAGCTTCTGGCAGCTCCGGGACCACCACCACCATGGATCATAACAAGGATTCCAATTCAACAAAACACCCTGAATTTTGAGGCAAAGGGATGGCAGACGTTTGTGTGTAGCAGAATAGACCCATGTCAGAATGAAACAAATCTACCAATCCCGCGAGCAGTACTAGTCGCCTCGATCATGGCCGGGTACCTAATCAATGTGGGTGCCGTGATGTCGGTCAACATGTCTTTGGTTCCCAGGCAAGGTGACAACTCCTACCCGTATCCCAACACTATCACTGAGTACCTCACAGATGCGAGGATGGAACCAAGGGATTTTGACACCAAGGTGAAGGCGAAGAAGCCTTTCTCGTGGTATTCGTTGATGGATAGTGACAACCCAAAGAAGAAGGGTCAGCCCTCTACTACTACATGCCAGTTTGATGAGCCTGCCAGGGTAGCTTCTAGGACTGTTGACATGCCATCTACTTCAGCAGATCCTTCTGATAGTGCAACAGCTTGCCTCCACCTCTTTCTTCAGGTCCTTCAACGTCAGTGCCTTCCACATCGGTTTTGAAGCTGGTGCCCATGCCCGCTCATCCACTATCTATGCTGCGAGTCTCCCAAACACGGGCAAGCCTCAATAACTGGATGCAGATAGCCACTACAAAGCTGACTGACATATCCAGTACTGTTGCAGCACAGTTATCCATCTCGGCACCCCAGAATCCTTCGACAATAGAGGACACATTGAAGAAGATCTTGGAGAACCATACCACCATCATGAACACCCTGGTATCACATGGCACAGTGATTGAGGAGCTCGGGAAGTAGGCAAAGAAAATAAAGAAATCCCAGGCGTCCAAGAAATCAGTTGACAGACTGATAAGAGAGGTGACTAAGATAACATCAACTGGTGATCTTCCATTTGACATGCTGATGGGGACAAACCCAGCATCACCCGTAGACCCAGCAACACCAGTAGATCCAGCCGCACCATCAGCACCAGCTGGCCAGTCTGAGGAGCCAGACATGGTTGCCGACACTGCTGAGGCGGTGCGCCAGATGTTCACCAACCCAGTTACTCCCAGAGCCGGGGATGATGAGATCCAGTTAGAGGAGATTGAGGGCAGTGACGCTGCTATGGACACAGAGATGTCCAAGGCCACATAGGGAGTCCTCTTTACTCTTACCTTTCCTTATTCTTATTTTGTTAAGCATTGGGGATAATGCTTATTTTTATTCAGGGGGTGGAGTTTATTTGATATTTGATATTTTGATATTTGACATTTGGTTTGTAATAACTGATAAAATTTTCCTCTTTCCTTTTATTTATGTATATATTCTTCCCTCTTTCTCTATTGATGTATATATTCTATCTTTCCCTCTCTCATTATGTACATTTATTTATGTCTTTAGTAGCTTTCTTTGTAGCTTCTTAATTTTATTTTCTTATTAGCCTATGTTTAATTGTGTAGCTTCTTTTTATGTTTTTAGTAGTCAATAAGCATTTGGTTTTCTTAATGCCACGGTTCTTTCCAAATGTAGTTTTTGTGTGAACCAGGTGATTCTTCCCAACGATAGATAGCGTGACAACCTTCTTAAGGGATTGGGTCCGTTTTTGATGTTTAAGTAAGAATAGTAGTAGTAATGAATAAAAGAGTCAAACATGCTTCACTTGGTACTAGCACACTTAACTATATGCTTATGGTTAAAAACAAATTTTTAGGGAAAGAAATAGCTCTAATTAGCGACCTTGTGACTCTTACGTTGACTTAGGCAATCATCGAATGGTTTAGTCGAGCCATAATGATTTTCAATCTTCAATATGGTCGTTATGGGACCTCGACTCTATCCTTTTTAACATTCCAGCTGCGTGAGAGGTGAGATGATTTTGTTGCAAGTCAAAGTACCCGTGCAAATGGTCTAGAACTTGCCCCGAATGTGTTTCTAGGCGAAATTTTAAGTTTTGCTTGGCTTGAGAAGTTATTGTAGGCTTTACTTGACCCACTTGAAATTTTCCATGACCCACCAAAGTTTTTATCCCTAGTCAACCCATTTGAGCCTAAAACCTTTCTCATTTGATAACCATGTTATAAGCCTTTACTCGTTTTGTAGTGACCCTCTCTTGGCACCCGAGCTTTCCTTAACACTCTTGAGAAATAATTAGCTAAAACATAAGTTTGGGGGAGAGACGAGGAGTTTGAAAAAGGTATCGAGGCACAAAAAGATAAAAGAAATGAAGAAAAGGGAAGGCATGAAAAAGAACAAAAAAAAGTGAATAAGTTGAAAAATTGAATGGATTTTAAAGAATGGTAATGATACAAAGCATGGACAAAACAAAGAATGAGGAAATGAATATCATGACCAAGAAAGAGTGATGCTAAGTCTCTCTAACCCCCCTCCTCCTATGGGAAAGAAAATGCCTCCTAAAAGTGGCATAGCATGAGCCGATAAGGGAAAATGGAGTGCTTAAGGAAAGATGAACCCATTCTATCCTAGTATATCCAACCTTAGTCCAAAAAACTTCATTACATTCCCAAAAAGCCCTACGTGATTTCAAGCCGAGTGAGCTTACATTAGTGGTGATTTACATGAGGGGCAAGCCTATGGTACTTAAAGCCGTACTTGCGACATTGTTTTGAGAGAGATGAGTGAACCTTTCACAAATCTTTGAATTAAGTGCTACATTCTTAAGTGAGGTGCAAACGGAGAGTAGAAGAGGAGAAGTTTGGGATCCACAATGACCTACATGAAAGAGCGAGCTTCCTTGATGAATAAAGTCAACTTTTGGTGCTCAAGTGTCACATTAGAACTATTTGTGCTTAAAACTTCAAATCATTGCCTTGTTGATAATTCATAAGTGTTGTGGGTAATTGTTTATCCAAATTGATGTGTGTTTGATACACTTTAGATTAGCTGAAATAGCTCTTATCTTATGGAGGTGAGAATTACCTTATTTGCTTGAGGACAAGCAAAAGCTTAAATTTGGGGGAGTTGATAAGTGGGGATTTTGACTACTTATTGACACTTTTTATCTCTTGTTTTAGTCCAAAAGTATTTAATTGTATTCCCGAAAACTGATGAAATATGCTTAATTGCAGAAGTATTGGAAAGTGAGCCACTAAGATAAAATCCAACTCAAAGAGGAGTGATCTGAACTCAAGGATAAAAATCAGGCACATAAGCTCAAGTGCGGACCGCAGATTTTCATCTGCGACCGCAGAATGTGAAGGAAATTTAATAGAGTCCAAGTGCAAAGTGCGGACCGCACAATTATTGTGCGGCCGCAGAAGCTATACAAGAGCTAAAGTTTAGAGAGTCTCATTTCAAGCTCAAAAAGAAATGCAGAACTCACAATAATTGTGCGGCCGCAGAAATCAGCTACGCGGCTGCACTCAGAAATGTGCGTTCCGCAGAAGAGCCTTGTATGGCCGCACCAAGAATTGTGTGGACTGCAGAATATGAGAGATGCGGTCGCAATCCAGAATTGTGCGGCCGCAGAGTCAACTCCTGTCAAGACTGAAAAGAAGTGCGGCCGCAGAGCCTCCGAAAGGGCATTTTTGTCTGAAAATTCTAGCTTTGTATAAATAGACTAGTTTCACGAAATTAGGTCAAGTTTTAAAGTATTGAAAGTCTTGTAGCCGTTTTTACTTGCCTCTTTAGGCAAATTTAGCTTACTTTGGTGATTTAACATTGGATTTTTATCTTTTAATCTTGCAATATGAGTCTTATCATCTTTTCTTCTTTATTTTCTTCTATACCCATTATGAGTAGCTAGATTTTTAACTAGGGTTGTGACCCAACCCTAGTGTGTAAACCTAATGGGTTTTTGATTTAAGGCTTGTTTATGGTTGAGAGTTTATTATTTAGCCTTGTTCTTACTTTTGATTGTAGAATTAATGGTTGCAAACATTAGGTCATGCTTATTTGACTAGGTCTCTTCTTGAGAAAAAAAGACTTAGTCTAGGAAAACTTGTCTAACAAGAATTTGGGATAAAATCAAGAGATTGATAGTCCTAATTAAAGGGTTGAACCTAGAGATAGTAAAACCTGACTTGAGAATTTTATCAACTGTTTTGTTCAATACCCATTTGGAATTGAGAAAGCCAAATTGGGCAAAATCACTCTCTTACCGAGAGGTATTGAGTGGGTACTTGAGTGTTGATAGCTATAATACACCCCAACCAACGAAACAAGCTTTACAGCTTACAACCCATTAGGCAAACACCTAGGTGAAGGTCATAGCCCTAGGCCTTTTACACTATTTGAAAGCAACAACAAAAAAAATTCTTAGTTTTAATTATTTATCTTGCAATCTTAGTTTAAACTAGACCTAGAATCAACCAAATCTTGTGGAAGTGTAATTTAAGATAGTTCAAGCTCATTCACTATAATATATACTTCTAAATCCCAATCATTTAGCTCCCTGTGGAATTCGACCCTGACTCTCTGTTGGGTATTACTATTGCATCGACAGTTTCATAACCTCAAATAGAGGTGTGACTTGGACGAGATCAAGGAACCTACTTCCTTAATTCGTAAGTCCTCTAAGAAACATGTGGTTCCAAAACCCAAGAGAGAGTCATATGTGAAAGCTATGGAAATTGAGAATGTTGAGGCAGACAAGTCGGGTGAGAAGGTGTTTGAGAAGTCTGAAAAGAAAGAGAAAAGTGTGAGAAAGTTTGTGAAAAGGAAGGTGGTGACAACAAGGAACCTTGTTCTTCCAAGAAGGCCAAAGTAAGTGTGGCCGAGGATAAGCAGAGAAAACCTGAGAAAACAGAAGGTTCTGTGGGGGCGGAACATTTCCCCCTGACATTTTGGACATGACATGGATGCATCAACTTGTTGATATCTGTGAGTTTCAAAAGTAGACACACTTGTTCACCAATGAGAACCCGAAGGTGTATGAGGAAGAAGTGAGAAGCTTCTATCCCGACATGTTCACAGTGGAAGATGATAATATCTATTTGAAGGTGAATGGAATAGACTTTGTGATAGACGAGGCTGTGTTGGGGAACATTCTAGGGGTGCCTAGTGAAGGGATTTCATCCATTGAGGGGACTTGTTCTTCCAATTTTAGAAGTACAATTTTGAAGGATGACATTGAATAGTAAGGGGAACGGGTGCACAAGAAGGCCTTCCTACCACTATATCAATTGTTGTTCGAGATGGTGAACAAGTTCTTGCTCCCACGTGCAGAAAGATGTTCCATTAAGTCTAGAGCAGACCTGTTCCGCATAGAAGAACTGGATGCCTACACTACTATCAATATGCCTGGACTCATGATAGAGCACATGAAGAAAGTGGCAGATTTTAAGGATGTTAATCATAGGTTACCTTATGGGTTCTTACTCACCAAGGTGTTTAGTTTCTTCAACGTCCCTTTGGGAAAAGCAACAGTGGGAACTTGCAAGCAAACCTTCTCCAAAACCACCTTAGAGGAGTGTGAGTGCATTGATAAGAAATAAGGGGTTGGCAGCAATTCCACTATCTCGCAATTGATTGATGCTCAGAATGCTGCAACTGAGGAGATAAGGAGGTTGAAGGCACAAAATGCCATTCTTGAAGGGCAGCTTAGTTAGGCTCATGAGGCACCTGGTTCCAGCAGTGCACAAGGCACAGAGGTTATCCGTTTGTCTAAGGAAAATGCAGATCTTAGGAAACAGGTCGAGTACCTGAAGGAGCGGCTACTAAACGAGCAAGTGTCTGCAAATGCCAGAATGGATATTCTCCTTCGAATTTTTGCCTCTTCATCCCTGCCTCCCCTTCTAGTGCTCCTTAAACAGATTCCCTTTCCAGTGTCCCGTTCAAAGCTGTATGTCCTATATCTTGGTCTCTTTGTTTGTTATTCTTTTTGTGGCTGGTATTTTTAAGCTGTTTTATTTTGTGAATGGTTGTGTAACAAATGGTACTGCTAATCCTGCTCCCTTTTTATTTTAAAATTACTGAGTTTTCCATCCTCTTACTATGCATGTTTTACTCTTCTGCTCTGTTCTTAGCCATGTTTGTTTGCACACATGTGGCATGAGTTAACTATGCTAGACTTTTGTTTACTTATTATTTGTGACTACTCTTTTTATAATTTCAAAAGGGGGAAACTGATTGAGAGGGGGAACAGGTTCAGGGGGAATGTTGTGACTATTATATGAAACATTGGTTATCATGGGGAATTTCAATTACAAGTTTGTCATTATTAAAAATGATAAATTGATAGGTTATCTGCCTTGTTATGTTTTGATGATCTAACAAACTTAACCAGATGGGGAACCTGTTACACATCCTCAGGGCTCAAGAATAACAAGTCTCAAGTCGGCCACAAGTTCCAACAATCAGAGTCAAAGAGACGTCAGAGGTAATAGATGGACATCAGTTCCCTTGCTGACTGTACCAGTCAACTGCTCACAGCTGTAAAGTTACTGCAACTGTTCCTCTACACACACGTAACAATGTGAACAGTGTAGCGGCCACTTTCTGGGACATGCCTTGTACCGGATATTGCTTGCATCATCCAAGTGACATCTTATTAATATGAAGTAATGAAGAAAATATACACTTGCACATTCCAGAATTAATCTAATATTCTCTCAAGTGTGTTGCCATCTTGCAAGTGATTTCCAGGCTTCGAGAACAAAGAACAACATAACGAAGGACCAGTTTCCATCATTGTGTTATTATATGTCCCTAGTTGTGTTGCACCTTTGTTAGAATGATTTACTTGTAATTCCTAGTTAGTTTAGCTAGAAGCATTGTGTAGGAAACCAATTGTAAAACCATAAATCTTGTGTTTGTGTCTTGGCTAAAGTTAGTCGAGTTGTAAACTTTGTAATAGAGTTATTACAAAGAGACTTGTAATAGAGTTATTACAAGTGAGTGATGGATTAAGAGTTTAATTCCTAGGTTACAATAGGTTGTAATCTAAAAGTTGCTCGGTTAGTGAAGTTGAAATCCTACAAGTGTAAGTCGTGGTTTTTAATCCCGTGAGTTGGGAGTTTTCCACGTAAAACTCTGCTGTGTCATTTTTCTATCTCTTATTGTGCGTATTCAGTGGGAACTGATAGAGAATCAGGTTCTCTATACAGTTTGGTGGACCCTAAGATTCTATCAATAACAGTTTCATGAATCTTCCCTCTTTATGGTCTTCATCCATTCCGTACCTATTTCTTCTTTTCCAGCTGTCAGGTCTGGTATCTTTTCTGGCGGAACATCGGGGGTATTCCGCTCATGCCTTTTCAACTCTTTTAATTTACTTAACTGGATCTGCCACTTATCACCTTGCTGATGATCCATATATCATACCTTTTTTCCACCGATACACTCTCACTATTCGATCGTAATCTTATCCTTCTGAAAAATTGGCATTGAAAATTTGAAAGTAACAAAAAGGCAGGAAATATGGAGAGAGATCCCATCCAAATTTGATAATGGTGATCTCCAAGATTTCATTGTAGACAACTTGCTTTGATACATTCATGGGCTATATTTTTATTATAAAGATTACGGGTTCAAAAGTTTAAATCGATAAATGCAAAATATATTTCCCTGCTGAAGTTCACCCTAACCAATTCAAATGACTCTTCTTTCTTTATTTTCACTTCGAATTACTCATCACAAAGTACTCCAAGTTTCTGATAATCAAATTCAGTTAGGTGAGGTTTTACTTTCCAAGGGATTTAGGGGCATCTTTATTGTCTGCGTTAATGCATGTGATTTACCGTCCAACGACTTGTTTAATTTATTGAAAAACTTATTCTTTTTTCCCCTTAGGTATTTGTTTCTTGAGGAAGACTGACTTTTTGATATGTTAAATTAATTTTTTTCTCTCATAGCATTCCCCATAGTTTAAATAATTAAACTAGTATTACTAAAAAATAGTCATCTAGTGAAATACCTCCCTGTTATTCCAAGAACTTTGTCTTAAAATATTTAACTTCCTTGGACCAAACTTTCTGGCGAACTAACAAAGTCCCAGTCGACCCAATTACTTCCACCTTCCCAGTCAAATTAACTGTATCGGGTTTGGGTTGACTTTTGAGTTTTGACTAAACTAATCAAGGGATTTCCCAAGGCCAATTTGATTTTAGTTCCCTTAGCTTGCTTTTGTTTATTCCAGCTTTTCAAATGGGCGATTGTGTTACATTTTGGATTAAGATTTTGTTGAACCAAATAAATTGAGTCATAATTCAGCCGATCTATATTTGTTGGGTTAGGATGTAGTGACCCAACAAATATTAAGATAGTGTACGCAAAATATTTTATAAGCGGTATCACACTTTGAAAAAGTGAACTAATAAATAAATTATTATAACGATAATAAGTGGTGTCATTTTATGCTTATCCTCAATATTTTTATTTTTTATACATGTCTAGTAAAATAATTCGACAAAGCGGCCTCGCACGACAACGCATGCAACAAAGTGCATGCCCGTTAATATGGGCAGGTCAGTTTGAACTAAACAATGAGTCGACTCAATACGTCCAACTCAAAATTATTTCTCATTTATCTAAATATATGTTTTGTTGTAATCTGTTTAACTACGAAATCTAACTAGTAAAATCAACAACAATAACAATAACATATCCAGTGTGATCTTACAAGTGATGTCTGAAAAAGATAGGATGTACGCAAACCTTATTCTTATTTGTATGATATAGAAAAACTGTTTTGATAGACCTCCATCGTACCCGAAAAAAAAAAAGAAAAAAAAAAAGTAGAATGTGAAAAGGAGTACGCAACAATAATGTCAGGGGCTAGCTAGTTGCACTTAAACGTTGTCGAAAAATGGAAGGATTGCAAGTAAAAATGTTGTACTCCAATATAACCTTAACTAGATAAAAATGCAGAGTACTGAGTATGCGGTTTCACATCAGTCTTGAATTTCACTATTCATTTTTGCCCTTATGATTCCCATAACTGCAGAAATCTGACTTCCCATTATCTGTTCACCAAATTTGTTTGTGCATTTGTATGGACGATAGCTCCAAGTGCTGCCTGACTGTTTATCTATTCATCAGGACCACCACATGGTTATCTCCACACACACACATAAAATCATAGCATAGACGGAGCAATAATTTGAACATTATGAGTTCTGAATTTTAATACTGCCTCAATTGTTAGGTTTTAAATTTATTTTCTGTACATATTTAGTGATTTTCTAATGCAGGTATAATGTTTGGACTAAAGTTATTGGATTCTGCCGAATTGCCATGTTATATACTAGCTACACCCCTAAATCATATATTTCTCCTTCTATCTTTTCGATTTCTTAATTATTTCTTGCTTTTTTTTCCCTCCTTCTATCTTTTCTATTTACATGACCAAGTTGTAATAGAAAGAATTGGTGTTTGACTCACCAATCGTTCATCCTATCTTATTTTCGCGGAACCTACTACTTAAAATACATCTCTTGCGATTTTTATTTCTCAAATGTATCCTTCTTAAAACACATGATCAGAAACTAAGATATTCACAATTCTTTATCAATTTTTTGGAAATGATCCCGTTTCCATGCTCGTACGAGAGCATGAGAAGTGGATCACAAAGAGGTTGGCACGAAATGATTCGTCATGCTCAAAATAATATTGGCAGATTGTTCGTTCGAATATATTATGTACTCCCTCCGGTCAAAATAAAGTGTATAATTTACCATGTTACCTATATTAATTGATGCATATTTTATTGGATTTGAGAAAATGATTTGAAATGGTAATAAATACTATGGGTAAAACAGGAAAAAATTTATTGTCTTCTTTTGATATGCATAAAGTACCAAGTAAAAGTGAACATCTATTTTTAGTATACATGTCAAGTAAAAGTGACCGGAGGGAGTATAAGGTATGCCATCATAAATTAAAATATCTTTATTGTTATAAAGTATAAAGAACTCGAAGATTGTTTTTAGATAATCTTATTCAAGTGTGTCTTTCGAACTAAGATTACCCGATTTACAGAGTGTTAAATTCACTCTGAAAGTCACATGACTTAAATAAACATTTAATAAGTACATGTATCATCTACCTAGTTTATTGTATTCGAATAAGAATGTATAAGAATACTTTATGGACATCCATTATTTTAGTTCAATGTATTCATATTTAACATTTGATTACATTATTGTGCGAAAAAAATGTGGAAATTAAATATGCGAGGCTTTGGTTCGAGATAGAAGATACATCCTTTACCAATCAAAAAGAGAACATACAGTTGAGAAGAGGGAGAGAGCTAGAAAACAGTACCATATGTTAGCTTAATTACTTAAAAACAAGGATGAGTTTACATATATATAGTTTAGCTCCAAAATATGAAGCATTAATACTAAAACAATTAATATTTCTTTCCCCACCCAACCCCACAATTTTCTTTTCTCATTTTCTTAATTTTTTTTTTTTTTGGGGGGAGCGGGGGGCGGGGAGTTTTAGATTTCCATTAATTTTCCCCCAAGAATTAATCATTGACAAGAAACAGTCATCGGCCGGCATTATGCAAGCTCTTGATTTTTGTCCACAACCCTCACTTCTTTTGCAGATCTAAGAACGTCGGCCTGCAATCATGAAATGCAATTAATGTTAACAATAAAAAAGAAGTACTCAAAACTTATGTTGCTACGACTCTCTAAAAATGTTGTCGCATCCGTATCGGATAAAAAATATACTAATTCTTGAAAGATCCGACGACACGCACCCGACGATATTTATTTTTAAGTGTTGAAGAGTGCAAGTAACATAACTCAAAATATATAAATATATATATTTTAAGAAAGAAGAAGAAGAAGAAAGCTGTTATTAAACAAACCTGATCATCAGTGATTTCAACTGCAAAGCCATCAACAATAACCAAAGACAATCTCTTTTTATAGCTCCCTGGCTCAAAGGTATTTGCTAACAGCTCATCATGTTTCTTGCTTATGTACAGATCCAGCTCATAGCTTCCCTTCTTTTTTCTATCATTATATAAAACCAAGAATACAACTTCTAATATATTTTAAATTTAGAGGCGAATACAAGATTAAAACCTAATAGTTCAAGGTTTTGACTTCATGGAAAATACGAGTTATTAATTTTCAAGATTGAACACATTCCCAACACTTTATCTCCGCCTCTCTTTTTATCACAAAAATCATATTTTTAAAAGGAAAAGAAAAAAGAAGAAGAAGAAGAATACTGACCTTTTGGATAGAAGGCGTTCGTATTCAGGATCATAGTTCATGAAAACAAAGTAAAGCTCAGTCTCTCCTCTTGCCATTTTCTTCTGCCTTTAGTTTTTCTTTTTCTTCTTATATTTCCGATTAAAATGTGCACGAGGAAATGAAGCTCAACAGGGTGCTATTTATGCATAGAGAGTCAACAGACTTTTACAACTTAAATATATATAGTAATTGTTGCAAGTAATAAAAGGGTTAAGTGGATTTACAGAGAGAAAATAATTTGACTTAATTACCGAGAAGTACAGTACTTAATTAACCTCACAATTTTGGTATTTACTATTTACTTGTTTTAGAGTTTAGAGAGCCCGAAAATTTTTAATACCCAAAATACTAGAAAAAAGGATTCAAAATTTTAAGTCAGTCAGTGTGAAGTTGCTGCCCATAGGATGCATGAAATTCGAACGATGGGACAAGCTTGATATATTGTCTTCCCTTTTATCAGCAGCGATATAGTCGTTTTGTAATTATTTCGCCAATACGGACAGTATATTCGAATGCAATAGAAATTTTTCTAACGGTATTCAAATTTAAAAGAAGTGAAAAAAATTCCGACAAGGAGTGTTCAATATGTGTTATATACCTCTATGACGTAATATTTTACCTATGTATACAGTACAATTTTTCGACGACAGTTCCTTATGACCATGTGGCTTCGCTACTGAATAGAATAGTAACATTAATGGCTCGATATGATATTTTGATATTCTTGATTAACGGTCCTCCTTTTGTCACTATTTTTAAAAAACAAAATATGCAGTCCCTACTATTAGTCGTCTACGGAGATGTGGAATTCAGTATGGTATAATTAGCAATGACAGTACAAGCTTTGTATAAATGTATGATTTTTTTTAGAATAATTTTTAAATTTTATACATACATACATACAAATATATAAAGCACGGAATACGTACTCACCGACTTATACACATTTCACATTTGCCACTCTCAAATAGTGAAGTTTTTCACGAAAAAAAAATATTGAAGTTTTTGTATCTCTTAATCCTTCGCGTAAGCGCTAAAGATAATGTGAGATTAATGTGAATTATTGCAGAAGCATGCTTTAATTAAGGAGACACAATGAATCTAACCCGAAGCTTCTTGATTCCTTGGGTTCTGCTAAAAGAATCTTAAAATACTGCTAACCAAACGCTTTGGAAGACAAAGTCAACACATTATAAAAAAAAAAAATTAATTTAAAGTAAACTACTGGCTACTGGGATCAGTCAAAATGTACGATTAGGCTAAACAAATTACATGATTTAATCAAATAAATAATGATAGCTTGTTATTGTTAGTAATATAATATTCTAACTGCAGGCCTATTCACTTATATTTTCAGTTATTAAAAGGAAAAAAATGGTATAATGTGTAGTAGTTGGTCCAAGTGTCATAGATACCGTGACTAAATGAGATTGATTGAACTATATCTTAATCGCTACACTTGAGAGCTTGAAATGTGAACTGTATATTACTTGGAATATAGAGTTTAATTTAATGATGATGCAAATTCAGTTCTTAAAGAATAAGTAAATGTTACTATTAATGAATAACCACATCCGAACGAAGTCATTTTCGTGTAGAGGCGGAACTAGGATTTCAATCTTATGCATTCGGGATGCTAATCGTTTTAAGTTAGTGAGTTCTAAACTAATAATTCATACATATTTAATGAAATTTTAAAAATATGTACAGGGTTCGAATCAAAGCTACTGGATTCGTCCAAACCCGCTCCCGACACTCTAGCTCCACCCCTGTTTTTGTGAGTTATGCTCGGTAAAAGCTATTGCTAATTATTACAATATTCTTGCATGTGCCTAAGTAATTTGGTAAAATTTTTATGACAAAGTAGCTCTTGAAAATAAGAAAAATTAAAACAACCTCAGAAGTCAGAACAACACGAAAGCTAATATGGTATAAGATTTAAAATTTTATCCAATTTCTTTGAAGCGGTATTGCATTACAACATGTTCAAAACTCGCTGTCAATGTTCTAACATCAAAAATAAGTCCGAGATCTTTCACACAATTTTAATTTTTTAGACCCATTTGGCAGTAGATTTTGTCAAAATAAACTTTGATTTTATTTGGCAAACACATATTTAGCCATAGATTTTGCCTACATTATGGCCAAATCTCAAATCCCAATAGCTGGTTTTGGGCCAAAATATCACTATTATATTTTTTTTTAAATTGCACCAAACTTTTGTATTTTATAAAAGAGCCCACCATTTATTATTTTGTAATAATGTTGCTTCGTCTTCTCGGTCATCTGATAGTGTATCATGTAGTTCATTCTAAAAATGATAATTTTGTATCAAATTTATTTATGTTCGGGACTATGGTTTGTGATACTATAATGAATGTTATTGATAATGGTACTGTTGGGTATTTGTGATAGTTTTTAGAACTTGTAGGTATAAGTCATATTTTATGTTTTTCCAAACCAAACTTCACCCAAAACAGATGTCCAAACATATTTTCATCTTCAAACCAAACTTCACCCAAATCAGATTTTTTAGAATAAATTTGAGAATTTATGGCCAAACGCTAGCTTAATCTTTTTTTTTTTTTAATTGTACGAAGAGGACCCTCGTGGAAACGGTCACTAATAATTGCGTTAGAGTAAGTTTTATAAATTATATTTTCTTGAGATGCGGTCTTTCCTTGGACAATATGTGAATGCAAGAGGCGGAGTCAGGATATCAATTTTATGGATTCTAGATCTTAGAACGACGACTTCAATTGATAATAACTGGATTCTAATTTTAATATTTGTACATATTTAACTAATTTTTTGACATAAATATATTATTTGAGCAAAACTTTTTGTATTCGGCTTCACTCCTGATAAATACTTAATATTTTGTGCACAGAAATATTTTTAGAAGGACCTGTCTGGCATGAGAGTGAAGGGTAGTAATAAAAGCACACGTGTAAGATCTGACATGATTCAGTGACATTATAGAAGTAAAGTGGTCCTCTTGACTCTGTTTAGTGATAGAAAATTAGGAAGGAACCAACGAATCAAAGTGCAGAACCACACGTGAGGCTACTCCATATTTCATCAGTGTCTGTCCCTATTAGGAGTCCGTTTGGATATAAGAATTTTTTTATTTTTTTAAAAAAATAAATTTTATTTTTTTTCGAAATTAGTGTTTGACCATAAAATTTTTAATTTCACTTGAAAATAAATTTTGGAATTTTTTAAAATTTTAAAAAATTTCAAAAAGCCGTTTTTTAAAATTTTCACTCACAAAACTTCAAAAATAACCCAAAATTATATTTATGTCCAAACACAACTCTAATTTTCAGATAATATTTTCACTTAAATTTTTTTTTTTTTTTTTGTAATTTTATAATTTTTATGTCCAAACGCCCACTAAGATCCCTTTATTATGGGGGAAAATAAGACCCTCTTTACCGCAACTTCTTTCGCACACTCAAATAGATCACAATAAGAAATTAGAGCTATTGAATAACATTCTTGTATATGTGGTATAACGATTACTCTCATGGGCGAAAACCATTTAAAATTATGTTCAATCTATTAAGATAGGCATAATACATAAATATGCCCTCAAACTTGGCCTCAGCTGGCAACTATGCCCTCCAGCTTTGGGTGCACAAGTAGGCGCCTCAACTTGTATAAAGTTGAACACGTAAACACAGATGCTTATGTGGCACTGATATGGCACCTACATTTTAGAGGTGTCTAGGTGATCATTTTGTAAGTTGGAGTGTTCAACTGACAAAATAGAGACAAATTGAGGTACCTACTTGTGCACACCCAAAGTTGGAGGGCATACTTGCCAGCAGAGGCCAAGTTTGAGAGCATGTTTATGTATTATGTCATTGAGATATGCGTAAACTGAATCGAACGGGGCATCATTAACAATAACAACAACATACCCAGTGTAATTTCATAAATGAGGCCTAGAGATGATAGTGTGTATGCAGTCTTATCTTGTGCGGGTAAATATGTTGTTTTCACTAGACTCTCAGTTCAAAGCAAACATGCATAATCACAACAAAATAGAGAGAAAAATACAATAGTGAAAAAGTCAAAGTAGTTATTAAATGATTATCGGTTACGAAGCTCCTTGATGCATTAGGCACATAAAAAGCTCATATTAAGCCCGCCAAACTTTTAGTAAAATGCTTAATTATATAAAAATCACACGTCAAAGATACAAATTCGAATCGATACTTTTTTAGTCAAAGACCATTATGTTTATGCCAAGTATCTAATAATATAGTCTGGAAAAGATCAAACATATCAACAAATATGGTTAAAGACCGGTAGTAAAACATCATTTCAGTAACCCAAAAGTTTCAAACATGTTTCAAGACGTACATTATTTTTCATCATGTATGTTTTTCTTATCCATATACTATGTGGACCAATCATATATTTTACGCTGGGGCGGTCCATAATATAATATGTGGGTTAATGTGAATATGGTAGTTTTTGCTTATATTCAGTATAAATATATTCACTAAATATCTATAAATAATTGAATGTGAATCCCATTATTATTGTATATTAACTTGAGACTTCAGATCAATAAAAACATAAAGTTCAAATATTGGATCGTCCTTTAATTTTACGCGCACATTTAAAAGAAACCAAACTAATTTCTTACCCTCAAAACATCTCCGAGGTATATCACTATTTCTTTCATTGTAGGCCTAGCCTCTTGATCGCTATTTGTGCAGCTCAAAGCTATATTCAATACATTGAAAGCTTGTTTTCTTTCTTTGCCTTGCACTATAAATTCAAACTCCCCATTTTCCACCTCTTCTTTCTTCATCCCTTGCCTTCCTAATATGTCCAACAAAATAATACCAAAATTATACACATCACTTTTCTGGCTTAGCAATTCATGAGAATATGCATATTCATAAGGGAGTGGCTTCTTTTGCCAGGTATCGGAAAACTCTGTCCTCTCTGCTAATTGCGCGAAGCCATAGTCGGAAAGACAAGCAGTGAAATCAATGTTGATCATGATATTTGATGCCTTGACATTGCCATGAACATTTAAGTATATGTCCTTGTGATCCTTAATTTGATTTTTTGGTTGATTTTGAGAGTGGATAAATGCAAGGCCATTAACAATACATAGAATTATTTTTAAACGTTGTTTCCATTCTAGTGCAGTTTGTCCTAGATCCCTTGCCCCTGCAACCAAGAATTCTATAAGGATAAGAAATTGGAGTAAAAGAATTTCATTTATATGCATTGATAATGTAACTTTTTTTACGCGATTAAAATTTAACTTGTTGTAACTGATTATCTGTTTCACCTTCTAGCTAGTCTTGTAGTCAAAGGAGCACTTAGCCTTTTATTTGGCGTTGTATCAAACATGACAGATTTAACTTATTTTAATATCAAGGAAGCTCTTATTTTATTCATTTGATACTACCAATAACCATTTCTAGGAGGATTTGGATTAGTGGCGAAGCTAGCATTGACGGTATGAGTTCGGTCAAACCCAGTCATTTTTATCCAAACTCTATATTTATTTTAAAAAATCTATTTAATATGTACAAATTATTAATTTAGATATCAGTAACTTTAGCATAATATGCTATTTTAAAAACCTTCTCCCTATTTAATTAAAAATTATCTTGTGGTGCTTGTAGAAATAGTAAAATAAAATAGTATTTAAGTTATATACATTGATAATGTAAAATTAATCTGCGATTAGATTATTTTCAATGATCTGATTGTGTGTGTGTGTGTATATATATGGTTGATTATATGAAAAAGAAAGCTCACCTGAAAGTAAATCAGCAAGACTACCCATGGGATAATAATCACAAACAACAAACTTGATCCTTTTTGAGTATAAATAAGCTGTGATTGGAACAAGTTGCTTGCACTGTCTACTAACCCTAGCAAATTTCTCAATTCTTTTCCCAAATTCACTATTTTTCACAACCACTTTCCTAAACCTTTTTAGAGCACATATTTTCCCTTTTAAAAGCACAACTTTCTCAGTCATACCAAAATGACTCTCTCCCATAACCCCAGCTGAAGCCCTTAACACTTCTTTTAGTGTCAACCTTGGCTCGCAAGAATGAGCGACTGCTTTACCTGTTGAGACATAATATATTATTAAATGAATAAAAACATGTAATTTCTGATAGTTTAAACTTTTATATGAGATGGTTATGCAATTCAACACTACCATGGTTATGATTAGGATCACTATTTTCGTCGAAAAATATGAGGGGTACATCTTGTTTGAATCCGATGATGAATTCTTCGTGCTCATGTATAGACATTGATCTGCAGCTGTTTTCTTCATGATCGTTGAAGTTCCTTCTAACTTGGTGTTTAGTGACAAAAGCTCTTGATAACATCTTTTTAACTTAGTTAAATGGGTGTTTAAGGAAACTTTCAGAAAGAGGTTCCTTGGAGAGAATTTATTGTGTTTGGTGTGTTGTATCATTGGTTATAGCATCTTAGAATACATCGAATCCCTGGTGGGTAAAAAAAAAAAAATTATATGGTATTAGGATTAATTTATGGGATTTTAATTAAGGAGATAGTGAGTTGGAGTCCTTGTTTTTCACACAAATTTTTTATTTGTTTGGAATATACCTTGATTTATCCTTGCTTACGTAGGAGTTATTAAATTCATGATAGTATATTTGCTAGATCAAAAGAAGTTTGTCCCTGAATTATATTGTCCTGTGTCCCCTGATAACGACCTGCTAATTATTTTGTGATAAAAATACTCGCATTAGTTGTTTACATCAAATCAACGGATACAAGATATTTGTCTATATGTATATATCACTTCACCATGACTAAATGATACGTATGCTTACTTTAATTTTATGTAAACATCGAATACAAATAAGTATTTTGTTTCCTTTTTGACTTACCTCGATCCTTTTCTAATGCCACAAAAAGAAAATTAAAAAAAGATAGTAACGATCAAATAATTCTTAGGACTGAATATTTGAGTTCTATAAGGCGGACAATGAAAAGGACATGAATACGTCACCTACTTCATAAAGAAAATACAAAAATATACTACTTCAATTTCAAGACAACATTGATCCCTTTTTTGTTCTTGTTTTGTATTAAACTGCGTCATTAAAACTTTATGGTATAGAAATTTCATCTCTCTCGATAATATCGGTCCAGTGAGCTTTACTTGAATCTCTCAAACGTTCATAAATTAGTGCAGGAATTTTATACGAAGGTTTTCTTTTGTTTTTAATTCAACCTACCTAGGCCAATGACAAATAGCAAGATTTAAGAATTGACAAACGCATATATAAGGGAACTTTCAAATGACCAGAATCTCCTCCTTTAAATTATGAAATGAACTTATATTTAATAAACCTCAATCTGTATTAGTTTTATATGGTAACATTGTTATTTGTGTTTTCAAACTCTATAAAAATAAATATCAATTAAATTGGAGTACACGAAATATTATGCTCAAACATTATTTGAGGCTGTGCTCACTCTTTTCTTGTGATAAAATAATGTCTGGGTCCACTTGCACGCGCCTTGACTATTCTATCGAATACGTGCTACGCACCCACCTACACAAGTGTCATATCAATTTGTCCACCAAAACTTAGACAGATAAAAATAGATCAGCGAATTGAAATTTGTACCCTATTCCCAAATAATTTTTACCCACTTCATTGCTCGTTAGATCATAACGTGAGTTAGAGATCCGTTCAAAGCTTTGGGAGTTCAACTCCAACAACGTGGGACAATGATATTGAAAATACAGCCAAATGGTTACTATTTCCCTCTACGCACAAATAATGTGGGATTCAAATGTCACTATCAGTTTCCCCTCTTCTTACCTCTTCTTTCTCCATATTTACTGCCCACCTTTCCAAATGAGGAAATAATAATACATTCACATTGATGGTCAACCGAGTTTCCCGTTGCTTTATCCTATATATAACCATGTCTTCCCTTTTCTCCTTTAGACAGAAATAAACTTAGTTATTTTAAACCAATTCACATAATGGACAAACTCTCAATTGCCATTTTCTTCCTCTTTTTCACCCTCTCATTTGCTCGCACACCCTTGACTCAACAAGAAAATGGTATCAAACTTCCCCATACTCTTCCCGAACGCGACGCCACCCCCACAAACCAGCTTGACAAAGAGACTCACCATGTTCAAGAGAATCAAGACCTTCCTGGACTTAAGGCCAAAAAGATTAAGGCATTACCTTTGACGTTTGTTCGGCTTCGTCCGATCAACCGCCATTTTCGGGCTAGATCATCTAGGCTCCCTAACAGACTATGCCACCACCATTTCCGCCATGCACATAACCTGAAGCCAAAAACACACCTTGATGATCATGATCAGATCCCTTGTGGTAAAGATATGATACTTTCTTCTGGTGAGAACAGTGATTTTGATGACCATGTAATGTTCGATGGAGGCATGCATCAGGTTCCGGAGGAATGGATAAGTTTCCTCCACGACAACAACGAAGATGATGATGATGAACAGAAGATGTCAAAGTTCATAATCAAGCGGGAAAATCACAATAAGTTTGCTAAACTGAAACTAAAGAATCAGTTCTATGACCCCTTTGATGATGAGGAGGGGGATGAAGATGAGGAGGACAAGATTTCGGCAACACAGTATGATGATCATAACAACATTGCTAGGAAGAAACTGAAGAAGCATTTGCACCATCACCATGAGGAAGAGGAGCAAGGAGCTGAAGAAGAGAATGAGGCTCATAAGGAGGAAAAGAAGACAGGTGGTTTCGTGAGGCAAATTCGCAAGTTCTTGGATCATTACTTTGAATGAAGCACCTTTGCTAATGATCTATGTTTTGGTTTAGTATTTTGTATTAACGTATGTATCTGTAGGATTACTCGTTGAGAGCGAGTATTAGCACAAAGGTAGAATTGCTCCTTTTGGTTGAGGCCCAGAGACAACCTCTTCGTAGAAAAAGAAGGTTGTGTACCACCCTCTCCCTACCCTGCACTAGCAGGGGAGCACTATGTCCATAGGATAAGCCTTTAGCTTGTTGATGTGTGTTTTTTAGTTGTCGTAAACAAACTTTGCATACGAGATGTAGTAGCAAGGATTCTAACATGTATACAATATGATTGAAATACCAAGTTGAAATTACAATTTTACTTAGAACAAGAATAAAATTCATCATTTCTTCTTTGTGATTTACTGACTTGAATTGGAAGCAAAGAATTACAAGATATTCAGAAGTAGGTAGAGCATGCACCAGTTTGTTGGCTGCTGGTGAGTTCTGAGCAAGGCCAAGGGCTGACTTGAATTGCAGCTCCGCTAACATCTGAGCATTTCCAAGGGGAATTTCGTGGTCCGGGGTTGTTGCCATGAAGGTTGATATTGGAGAGACAAATCCCTGAGAAAGGGGAATTCTTCAAACCACGGATCAAACCAGCCTGCAAAACCTTTTCACCCCAAACATCCTTAATCTTGATACCCTTAACCACTGGAAGAGCATTCGGATTGAAGTTTTCATCTGGATGGTCCCCAACATCCCCTGCAATCTTAATCCCTGTTCGTGTATTTTCCATGTAGACATTTGAGACCGTAATGTTCCTGATAACCCCTCCTCGACCAATGTTTGTCTTAATGTGGATGCCAACTCCCATGTTGAAAAGGTTTATATGCTCAGCTAAAACATCCACTACGCCACCAGAAGTTTCACTTCCAACAGCAATTCCAGCAAATGGAGATGATCCAGTTATCCTTCGGATGGTTATGCCATGACTAGGGCGACCATAAGCAATGCCATATTGATCCCACCCACTCTTCACGGCTACTAGGTCATCCCCTACGGAAATATAAGAGTCTTCTATGCAGACATGGGAGCTTGAATCTGCAATAGTAAATAAATATATTAATGAATTAATCGTAAAGAAAGAAGAAGCAACCACTAATTGCTGTATGTCTTCAGTTTTCTGATAATGTCTAGAGAAGTGAGAACGCTCCGCACTTGGCAATCGATTAGTTCACCCTCCAAGAACAGAAATCGGGGTAGTGGAAATGACGTTTCTTACAAGAAGCAACTAGCTTCTTTATGGAAGATAATGGATAAATGCATGCCCAGATAAATTTCTTTTAGCAATACTCTTTGTTGCTAGACAAAAGTGATGCTAAAAGGAAGCTTATTATATACACTCCAATGATGCATCAAATAGAAGGTTGAAAAGATCATTGGTTCTTGCACAGAGTAATGATAACCTCTATATGATGTCTCTTTTGCATAATGTCACATCTCAAAAAGAAAGAAAACTAGATACCTCAACTTCAAACAGTTCACGGAATTCTGCCGAACATTTTGCACTAGGTCATTTACCCAAAAGCTATTATTCTATAACGAATTGCGTCAATGAAAGGGGACTCAGAAGACAAGAGGAGAAACCTGGATCAATTCCATCAGTGTTTGGAGAATCAGCTGGAGCCAATATGGTGACATATCGAATAACAACATTGCTGGCAAAGGAAGAAATAACCAAATCAGATCATACTTGATGGACTAGCTTGTTGTTAATGATATATTACACATAGGTTAACCAGCATGGTTACATCAATTTGTCAGCAATTCCTATTACAACTGCATGTTAAATCATACATATTGACCAAAATTGGAAATTCAGCTCCTAATGGAGTAAATAACTTCTAAGGTTTTAAACTTTCAGTGCAACATGTATGATTATTGTCAGTCGATCACTCACCCCTACACATCTATGATATGGATAAAATCCATGGTGCACCTCTTTAACTGATGTTAACTGACCCAGAGAACATGCGACTGCAATGAATTATATAAATAAGTAGATAAAAAGAAGAAGATTACTTCAACAACACAATAGGATTGCAGCTTCTTTTCATATTTGTTTTACATGCTTTTCAATTTCACAGGGGAAAATGCAAAATTATGCAAAACTTATACCTGCAATAAACAGGGTGGATATTCCAAAAGGGAGAGTTCTTGAAAATGACATTAGAAATGATTATGCCTCTGGAGTTCATTAGTTCAATGAGATGAGGTCTTGTAAATTGAAGAGTTCTTTGCCTCCACATATTCCACCAAACATCACCCTGGCCATCAATAGTACCATTCTCACCTGAGAAATATGTTTAATAATTCAGTCGAATCACATTTTATCAGGCCTTGAAGTTCATTATAAGTTGGTTAGAATGTTCTTGCTTGCCACAAGTTGTACCCAAAAAGGTATTGAGGAAAATGTAAAAGAATAGGGAATTGATAATTACCAGTGATAATCACATCATGGAGCCCGTCTCCATGGAGTAAGCTCATATACCTTCCACCAGGTCGCTCTCTTCCTCTCCCATATGAAGGCAATGGATCGACCAATGGCCATTGACTGGCATCCTAAATTGTAATTGATTGCAAGGATCAGAACAAATTGGTCTTCACTTCAAACTAAAATGTGCGATCTCATACAAAAATACGTGATGAATCAATATCCACAGTAATGTCATCCCATCAAAACCTTCTACACTTGTAATACATCAATTGCTGAAAGGATGCGTTAAAGTGGAAACAGCATATCTTTGAGCTGGCACATATTTCTACAATCCGAGAAACTACCTCTCCTACAAGGAGGGGTAATCTAGTGATTGGTATAAAACATACTGAGGTCGAAGAATAAGCTGCTGCAGCCTGCAGCATTTCAAAAGAATGTGTCTAGCTAAAGATAGCAGATCTCACTCAAGGCTCTGATCATTTGAAATTGAAGGTTTGAATTAAGGTCCAAGAATACAACTGGAATCTAACCAGCGTAAGAACCTATGGTTTCTTTTTTTTTTTCCCATTGCCATGGCATGTAATACTACTTTGGCTTTATTATCAAAGATCATGAGATGACCTTGTGGGAGCCAGACGAACAAGAAATGGATATCTGTTTACTTTTTGTTTCCTTTTTTTTATAACCGAGAAATCCCCGAGGTTCAGTTGCGTATACTTTGAAACTCAATGGATAATAGGCCACCCCTCTACCCTTCTACATGTGAATACCAGACTTTTACCCACACATTACGAGTTGCGCTCTTACTGCTAGACCAAAGGCTGGTGGCAAATGATAGGTTTAAGTTTTAAGTTTCAATGATGACAATATTATCTTATGTTTGCAAGACTAACAAAAAGGAAAGAATGGAGATGCTCAACAAGATGTTGTTGCTACATCAATGGTCAATCAAGAGAAGCAAATTTATTCGTCCTCAATCAAAGGAACTCAGATTGCCAATCTCGCCAGTAATTATTCTGTGTCCAGAATTAAGCTCACTCCAGGCGTAAATGGCTCCTTAATTCAAGCGGTGACAAGGAAAGTCACAATCGAATCTGGACTCTTCAAAGAGCAGGATTCGAAGAGTTACCCCTTGGGTCAAAACCCTTTTGCAAAGATCTCGTGCCTCTGATTTCGCTGAAGACTCAACGGCTCTTTTCTCTCCTATAAGAAGACTGATACTTTCAAGAAGAAGACTTGTGCAACTACATACATTGTATTCTAAGTCCGTCTACTTCTTAGTTCAAACACTGTAAGTTATCAGTGTCTCAAAAGATAGAAAGATCAAGAACACAAAATAGAGTTGTGTCAATTACTCAGAACTCAAGGTGTGATACTGTTCGTTGGTGGTGAACACGTTAAAACCATCCGTGTTGTAACATTTTCAAAGATCTTAAGGGAACCCTTGTGACCCAAGGGAAACTGGATGTAAGTACCACAACGGTACCGAACCAGTATAAATCGTTGTGTGTTATTTACTCTTCTTTACTGCTTACTTTCATTCTGTAAGTACCCCTCTTGTACGTTCAATTGGTATCAGAGCAAGGCTCACAATCTTGCTTAATCGCTAGTGAGGAAAATATCATGGGATCCAATACTGTTGTTGGTGCTCTCTTTCAAGAAGGAACCTCTCAGGTTCGACCTCCTTACTTTAACGGTCAGCATTTCTCTCACAGAAAAGTTGGCATGGAAACGTATACTATGTCATATGACATCAAAGTATGGCGTGTGATCAAAAAGGCAAATTTTCCAATTCCTCCCAAGAAGGATGCAAACGGTCAAGTCATCGTATCTACTAATCCTCTTGACTTGGATGATTACACTGATGAACAAGCTGCTGTCATCATTGTTAATGCAAAAGCAAAAAATCTACTGTACAATGCTATCAGTGGAGAAGAATATGAAAAGATATCAAGTTGCGAAACTGCAAAAGAAATGTGGGAAAAACTGGAAGTCACTTACGAAGGAACCAATAAAGTGAAAGAGACTAGGATAAACCTCTTGGTTCGGGACTATGAGTTATTTCAAATGAAGGATGGTGAATCTGTAGAAGAAATGTTTTCCAGGTTCAGCAAAATACTTGGAGACCTCAAATCATTTGGAAGACCTATTAAAAGTGGCGAACGGGTTAGAAAGATTCTCAGAAGCTTACCTACAATTTGGCAGCCAAAGGTCATTGCGTTGGAATGTCAAGATCTGAACAAAATTTCCTATGACGAGCTCAGAGGTGATCTAATTGCTTTTGAGAAAACTCATCTTGACAGACAAATTCAAGAGAAGAAGAAAACTGTTGCTTTCAAGGCAACTGTGGCTGAACCAGAAAATGAAGAACAAGAAGAAGAAGAAGAAGAAGAAGAAGGAGAACAAGATGAAAACATTGCAATGCTCTCTCAAGTCGTAACCAGCATGATGAGAAGAAACAGAAATAACAGCAGAGGGAAATTCAACTTCAGGAAAGGAAGGATGAGCAATGAAACTGATAAAAATGATGGAAGGTATTACGAATGTGGAAAGTTTGGTCATATTCAAGCTGACTGTCCGGAATTAAAGAAGAAGCTTAGCAGAAATATGCAAAAGAAGAAAGCTTTCGGAGCATGGAGTGATGAGGAAGAATCTGATCACGAGGAAATTGCTAACATATGTTTCATGGCTCTAAGTGACAATGAAGATTCAGGAGAACTTGGACTAATAGCAGACAACAATGATGAGGAAGACGACTCAAGAGAACCTCGTTCAATGTCAGATGAAGGAACTAGTGAGGTACGTACTCCTTTATGCCCTAATTATTATGAACTTCAAGAATTTGTTGATATTGCTCTTGCAGACATAGAAAAAGTAGTAAATGAGCTCAGAAGAACCAAGAGAGAAAAAAAGAGAGAAGAAAGATTGGGCCTTGAAACTAGAAGTGTGCGAAATTGAGCGTGATATGCTTCAAGATGAAGTAAATGAACTCAAGCTTCAATTGAATGGCTTGCAAAAGACCAAGAGTCTCAGTCCAGTCAAGTCAAATCAGACTGCTCATCACAAGAAGAAAATCGCTTGTTCTTTTTGTGGTAAAAACGACCATAGTACTAACCATTGCAAGAACAGAATTAGAGCTGAAAGTAGTACTGGTAACTCTAACAACTCATCCTGCTCCTATTGTGGTAAAAGAGGTCACACCTCAAATCATTGCAGGTTAAAAAAAAACAGGAGATGGGTCTGGAGACCAAAATCTTCAAATCAAACTAACACTCAGCGGTCTAACCATTCAGGACCCAAGCAGGCTTGGGTACCTAAAAATGAGTAATATTGTTTTGCAGGAACACCGCAAGAAGAATCGAAAAGAAAAATGGTATCTCGACAGCGCGTGTTCCAGACATATGACGGGTGACAAACAACTGTTCAAATCAGTCACCAAGCTAGATGGAGGAACAGTTACTTTTAGTGACAAATCCAAAGGAAATGTTATTGGTGTTGAAAAAGTTCTTTTAAGCTCGACATGTGATGTAGATGAAGTCTACCTAGTTGATGAACTTGTCTATAATCTTCTCAGCATCAGTCAACTATGTGACAACGATTATGAGGTTCGTTTTAAGAAACATGGCTGGTTTATAGAAGACGAATCAGGTAATATCATTCTCTCAGGTAATAGAGACAGAAATGTCTACACTATCAAGAACTTAGAAAACTTTGGGGATCAAATCTGTCTTACATCTATGATTGAAGATCCTTGGGTTTGGCATAGAAAACTTGGCCATGCAAGCATGCATACTATTCAAAAACTATCTAAACATGATCTTGTTATTGGACTCCCAAAACTAGATTTTTCGAAAGATCATATCTGTGATGCATGTCAACTAGGAAAACAAACTCGCTCATCTTTCAAAGTCAAAAACATTGTTTCTACCTCTAAACCTCTTCAATTGCTGCATATGGATTTATTTGGTCCTACTAGAACTGCTAGTATAGGAGGTAAGAAATATGCTTTTGTTATTGTAGATGATTTCTCTAGATTTACCTAGGTTATGTTTCTTAGTCATAAAGATGATGCTCTAAAGAATTTTGAAGTTTTTTGTAAGCAGGTTCAACGAGAAAAGGGATACTACATCTCTACTATCAGAAGTGATCGTGGAGGAGAGTTTGAAAGCAGAGCTTTTGAAAATTTCTGCAACGATCAAGGAATCTATCACAACTTCTCTTCACCAAGATCACCACAGTAAAATGGAGTAGTAGAGCGTAAAAACAGAATCTTGCAGGATATGGCAAGAACCATGATCGTGGAAAACTCTCTACCTCATCATTTTTGGGCAGAGGCTGTGAGTACATCATGTCACATCATCAACAGATGTCTGATTCGACCAATTCTCAAAAAGACTCCTTATGAACTGTGGAATGGTAAGAAACCAAATATCAGCTATTTCCACCCCTTTGGATACAAATGCTTCATCCATAACAATGGGAAGGATAATCTTGGTAAGTTTGATCCAAAAAGGATCCAAAAAGTGATGAAGGTATATTTCTTGGTTACTCTCCTTCAAGTAGAGCTTACAGAGTTTATAATAAGAGAACCTTATGTATTGAAGAATCTATTCATGTTGTTTTTGTTGATACTAACCCTCGTCCAAGGAATGAACATATTCCTGAAGATGAGGAAATTTTCTGTGCTCCTAAGTCAGTTATTGTAGGTAAGGATCATCAAAATGAGTCAGCTAATCAACAGACTCAATCAGCTGAAGTACCACCAGAAGATCTTGACCTTCACCAGCCAGATCAGTCGACTACCGAAGAAAGGGGGACTCCAGTAAATACTCCAAATGAATGGAAGAGTGAACCGGGATATCCTCACAAATTCATTATAGGAGATCCACATGAGGGAATAACTACAAGGAAATCTCAAAAGAACAAATCTCATGCAGCTCTCATTTCTCAAATTGAGCCCAAGAAAGTGGATGAAGCTCTAAAGAATTCTCATTGGATTAGTGTTATGAAAGAAGAATTAGATCAGTTTGAAAGAAATAAAGTATGAGAATTAATTCCAAAGCCTCAAAACTCTTCTGTTGTTGGAACTAAGTGGGTCTTCAGAAACAAATTGAATGAATCAGGTCAAGTTGTTCGAAATAAAGCAAGACTAGTTGCTCAAGGCTATTCTCAATAGGAAGGAATCGACTATGATGAAACCTTTGCGCCTGTAGCAAGACTTGAATCCATTCGAATACTACTCGCCTTCGCTGCTCACAAAGGATTCAAACTATTTCAAATGTATGTTAAAAGTGTGTTCCTAAATGGTTATATCTCTGAAGAAGTATATGTGAAGCAACCATCTGGCTTTGCAAATGCCACATTTCCAAATCATGTATACAAGCTGACTAAAGCTCTGTACGGTCTCAAACAAGCTCCTCGAGCATGGTATGAAAGGTTAAGCTCTTTCCTTTTAAATCAAGGTTTCAAACGAGGTAATATCGATACAACCCTTTTCATTAAGCAATTCAATTCAGGTAATCTTATTACTCAAATTTATGTAGATGATATTATTTTTGGTAGCCCTAACTCTGTTCTTTGTGAAGAATTTTCTCTTTCCATGAAATTCCATGAAAGGAGAGTTTGAAATGAGCATGATTAGAGAACTAACCTTCTTCCTTGGGCTTCAAATCAAGCAATCCCCTAAAGGGATTTTCATCTGCCAAACCAAGTATACCAAGGAGTTTATCAAAAAGTTTGGGATGGAAGATGCTAAGGCTATTGATACTCCAATGAGTCCAACTAACGTGCTAGATGAAGATAGCAATGGAAAACTGGTTGATGAAACTATGTATAGAAGGATGATTGGATCTCTACTATATTTAACTGCCAGTCGACCAGATATCATGTTCAGTGTATGCAAATGTGCTAGATTCCAGTCGGCTCCTAAAGAATCCCATCTCTGTGCTGTTAAACGAATTATTAGATATTTAATTGGTACATCTGAACTAGGACTATGGTATGATCACTCTAACAATTTCTCTCTAAGAGGCTTTTCAGATGCTGATTTTGCAGGAGACAAGATTGATAGGAAGAGTACCAGTGGGACATGTCAATTGTTAGGAAATGCATTAGTATCCTGGCACAGCAAGAAACAAAATTGTGTTGCACTATCAACGACTGAGGCAGAATACCTAGCTGTTGGAAATTGTTGTACACAAGTTCTATGGATATGCACCAACTTCTTGATTTTTAATTTATCTCTTACATCCACTCCTATCTTTTGTGACAATACTAGTGTTATCTGTTTATCAAAGAATTCAGTGCATCATTCTAGAGCAAAGCATATAGAAATTAAACATCATTTTATTCGAGGTCATGTAGCAAAATGTGACATTGTTTTAGAGTTTATTAGTACTGATTCTCAACTTGCTGATATTTTTACAAAACCTCTTTTGGAAGAAAGATTCTGCCTTCTCCGAAAAAAGATTGGCATTGTGCCAAATTTGTAAATCAAATATTTCCTCGAGTGTTTAAAATATTTTATCCTATACTAGAATATTTTATTTCCTTACTTATATGTGATCTAATTACTTTTCTGCGTAAGCGTAATTATTGCAAGTACCGCCGATCAGTCACTTCTGTACCATCTCTTCCGTCTGAACTTGGCCTTTCGATTAACCTGCGTCTCTTCGCTCTTCCTAAAATCTTCAATAAAAACCCTTCGTCTCCAATACTCCTCTCATTCTCTACCAAACAACCCTCCACACCATGGCCAAAAGAAATCCCTCCTCTGCAACCAGACGCAGTCGAAGATTCCAAAAACCTCTTAACACTGAAGAGCCTGTGGATGTGAAGTCGTCCATTGACTCAGATTTTCTCAGAACAGACAATGAAAGCAGCAATTCATCTGAAAATCCTCCCATTAGACAGAAAAAGGCCGGCAAGAGACCCATGGAGCAAACCCCCAAAAAGGCTGCATGCAAGAATGGTAAAGTGGAACGCTTGGAATTTGGTCCTGAGGACAACTAATCTTCTACGGCCCCAGTGAAAAGGCAAGGTTTGAGTCCTACAAGTCAAAATCCATGGCTTATAGACGCTCTGTATGTCTCTCTCTTATGAAAAGTCTTCATTGTGATGTGACTGCAATTATTGATTCTCGGCACCTTTCCCCTCTCTTTGACACTATTGGAAACTCTGTGTATGAAGAACCTGTTAGAATGTTTTATGTAAATCTTTTCGTGAATGATAAAGATGATTTGGAATCTATGGTTTTAGGGACTAGAATTGTTTTGGACTCGTACCAATTTGAAAAGATCTTTTCTGCCAAGTTTAGTGGGTATGATGTGTTTGTCCAAAATTCTTGGCCCAAAAACTTTGAAATGTCTTTTGATGAAGCAAAAATTTTTCTGTCTGATAACCCCCCTGACATTGGCCCGAAAAATCTTAAGTTTGAACACCGTGTTTTGGCCCACATGATTGCAACTACTCTCCTTCCCAGATCTGGGTCCCTTAGCTCTTTGTCCACTAGAGATGTCTTTGTCCTCTACTGTCTGGTTAATAATAAACGTCTTGATTGGTTTGTGTGGATTCGTCATTATATGCTTGAGAGTATCAGGGATATATCCTCCTATGCTGCATGTCTGCCCTATGGTCTTCTTATCTCTCATATTCTAGAAGTCATGAAAGTAGACTTGGCACCCTTTACACCCAAGTACATCACCGGTACTTATGATAAGACAGCTTTTTCAATGATGGGGTACACTCTGGGTGATGGTGGATGGGTTAGGCGAGCCAAGGTTAAAAGTGCTCCAGCACCAGTTGAAGTCCAAAATGATCAACCAGCTTCTCAGTCAACGGCCTCTCAGAATCTTCAACAAATTCAACATTACCATGATGGAGTCAAGCTGCTTCTTGTTGAGATGAAAGAACAGGTAGATAAAATCAGGGATGTCACCAATAAGACAAGTACAGATGTGGCCAAGATCATGATGGACATAGGAGCTACACGGAGACAAGGAACTAGGACTTTCAACTCTATGAGTGAAAAGATGGACAAACTCGTCAAGGACGTTGATAACTCCCATGACTCCTTCTGCACCAAAGTGATCAACACCCTCAAATACTTCCTGGGAAGAAATTAATGCAACCAATTTTTTTGCTTATGCTTATTTTTGTTGGTTGTTTCTCTTAGACAATATTTTTTGGGTATGTACTAACTAAGCCTCTGCTGAATGCACTATTTCTGCTGCTCTAACCACTTTATTAGTATGTACATTTTATCCTATATTATTCTGTGTGCTATTCTTTCCTTTTTGATTGATGTCAAAGGGAGAGAAAAAAATATGAGTAAACACCAGCAGGAGGATTGCAATTACAGTTATTCAGGAGGAGATGGAAACAGCATAATCTCAGGGGGAGCAACACAACTCAGGGGGAGCAACATCTTCAAAGGGAAGTATCTTAAATTACTGTTTACTCCTTCTTGATTGTCATCATCAAAAAGGGGGAGATTGATAGGTTTAAGTTTAAGCTTCAATGATGACAATATTATCTTATGTTTGCAGGACTAACAAAAAGGAAAGAATGGAGATGCTCAGCAAGATGCTGTTGCTACATCAATGGTCAATCAAGAGAAGCAAATTTATTCGTCCTCAATCAAAGGAACTCAGATTGTCAATCTCGCCAACAATTATTCTGTGTCCAGAATTAAGCTCACTCCAGGCGTAAATGGCTCCTTAATTCAAGCGGTGACAAGGAAAGTCACAATCGAATCTGGACTCTTCAAAGAGCAGGATTCGAAGAGTCACCCCTTGGGTCAAAACCCTTTTGCAAAGATCTCGTGCCTCTGATTTCACTGAAGACTCAATGGCTCTTTTCTCTCCTATAAGAAGGTTGATACTTTCAAGAAGAAGACTTGCGCAACTACATACATTGTATTCTAAGTCTGTCTACTTCTTAGTTCAAACACTGTAATCTTTAAGTGTCTCAAAAGATAGAAAGATCTAGAACACAAAAGAGAGTTGTGTCAATTACTCAGAACTCAAGGTGTGATACTGTTCGTTGGTGGTGAACGCGTTAAAACCATCTGTGTTGTAACATTTTCAAAGATCTTAAGGGAACCCTTGTGACCCAAGGGAAACTGGATGTAAGTACTACAACGGTATCAAACCAGTATAAATCGCTATGTGTTATTTACTCTTCTTTACTGCTTACTTTCATTCTGCATTGTGATCAATCAACTAATACTTGTGTTAGTCGACTAATTTTTAAATAGTCAACAATTCACCCCCCCCCCCCCACCCTTGTACGTTCAGCAAATGTCTGTTTATATGGATATATCTATGAAATCTTGCTTAAAGTAGCTGAGTGTTTTGCATTCTTGTTTTTTTCTTTTCCCTGTGAAATGTATATTCTTATTCGATAGTTCTGCTCAGAGATCTCTGTTGGGAAACGTGTCAGGCTAATAGAAGGAAAACATATTTGAAAGAGAAAAACAATAATTAAACAAGACAAGACAAGATTTACGTGGTTCGGCAATTTTGCCTACTCCACGGTCACATAAAGAATAACTCTTTATTAATTGAAGAGAGAAAGAAAAGGTTGAGGGATGATTTGCAAATGAAAATGCATACCCTTTTATAGGCATTTGAATGCCCTGCCGAGGTAAGCGCTTACATTATAGGAATGCCGATGTAAGCGCTTACATCATAAGTTCATCTCTTTTTTATTTTTCTTTCTTTTGTTTTTGTCCACTTTTCTTTCTTTCACATACAACAATGGGTTTGCTACTATCAATCTCTCCCTCAAACCTATGTTACATCAAGAAAGAAATTAAAATAAAGATTTGCTGTTCTCTGGTGGCGCCTTCACCCTATCAGTCTTGAAGGCTAACTGAGGCAGTACACAACCTCAGTTTGTCAACACCGACAACTTTGGTCAACATGTCTGACGGATTCTTTGATCCTGGTATCTTCTGCAGAGAAAGAGTTTCTTCACTTATCAACTCTCAGATATGATGATACCTCAACTGGATATGCTTCGATCTTGCATGAAACACTAGATTCTTGGCAAGATGAATTGCACTCTGGCTATCGCTAAAAATCTCACAATTGTCCTGCTCTTTACCTAGCTCTTTAAAAAAATTCTTGAGCCAAATCATCTCTTTTCCAGCTTCTGAGATTGCCATGTACTCTGCTTCGGTGGTAGATAGAGCAACACTTTTCTGAAGTCTAGACATCCAGCTAACAGCAGCACCACCCAAGGTGAACACGCAGCCTGTGGTACCTTTTCGACTATCCAGATCACCGCCTAAATTTGCATCAGCAAAACCTTGTAAGATAATATTGCTCCTTTTAAAACAAAGTGTCATACCTGAGGTGCCTTTGAGATATCGCAATATCCATTTTACACCTTCCCAATGCTCCTTTCCTGGATTTGACATGTATCTACTGACAACTCCAACTGCATGGGCTATGTCAGGTCTAGTGCAAACCATAGCATACATCAAACTTCCTACTGCTGAAGCATATGGAACTTTGGACATGTACTTCCTTTCTTCATCTGTCTTAGGTGATTGGTCCTTCGACAGATTAAGATGGTTTCCGAGTGGAGTGCTTCTGGTCTTTGCATCATGAAAACTGAACCTACTTAGTACCTTCTGTATGTACTTTTCTTTTGACAATTTTAAGGTTCCTTCAGACCTGTTTCTGCTAATCCTCATCCCAAGCATTTGCTTAGCTGGTCCCAAGTCTTTCATTTCAAACTCCTTTGCCAGTTGTTGCTTAACCCTGTTGATCTCATTTATGCTAGATCCTGCAATTAGCATATCATCAACGTACAACAGTAAAATGATATAGGATTTATCAAGATTTTTGATATAACAGCAATGGTCCATCTCACATCGTGTGAAACCATTATTATGCATGAATCCATCAAATTTCTTGTACCATTGTCGGGGTGCTTGTTTCAAACCATACAAACTCTTTTGCAACTTACACACAAGGTTTTCTTTACCAGAAACTTGAAAATCTTCAGGTTGCTTCATGTAGATGTCTTCTTCAAGGTCACCATGCAAGAAAGCAATTTTAAAATTTAGCTGCTCCAAATGCAAATTTTCTGCAGCTACGATACTTAGCACCAATTTGATAGTAGTTAATTTGACTACATGAGAGAAGATCTCGGTGTAGTCAATCCCTTCCTTCTGCTGAAAGCCTTTTACGGATCGTGCTTTGTATCTCTTCTTACCATCATGCTCACCATCATGCTCTTCCTTGACCCTGTACACTCACTTATTTTGCAATGCCTTCTTTCCTTTTGGTAACTCTACAAGTATCCATGTTTTATTCTTTTGAAGAGAATTCATCTCTTCTTTCATGGCTAGCTTCCACTTATCAGAGCTTATCACTTGCATTGCTTCAATAAAATGCTCTGGTTCTCTAGCATCAGTCAGAAGTAAATAGTGGAGAGAGAGTTAACCTATCTGGAGCATTCGTGGCTCGTTTAGATCTCCTTAATGTAGGTTCAGGATTAACTGATCCCGAATTTGATTCAAGTCCTGATTCCAGATCTGGTTCTCCATCTGATTCTATCTCTGGTTCTGGTTCTGATTCTGATCCTGATTCGGCTTCTGGTTCGGCATCTTCAATTTCAGATCCAGTTGTAGTCTCTCTAGTCACTTCATTTTCTGAGATTTCTTCTAAGTCAACTGTTTCAGATGTTTGTCTACTGGTGCTGGTTGGTTCTACTTCAAGCTTGTCTTTGTACATCACATTTTCATTAAATGTGACATTCATGTGTCTTGGATCTTTCTATTCTGATCATCCCAAAATCGACAACCAAAATTATCATCACCATAGCTAATAAAGAAACATTTCTTGGCCTTAGGATCAAGCTTATCTCTATCATTAGAGTTTACATGCACATAAGCAACACAACCAAAAAATTTCAGATGTGAGAGAGTTACCTCCTTTCCTGTTCATACCTCCTCAGGAATTTCAAAATTCAGCGGTACAGAGGGTCCCCTATTTATGAGGTAAGCTGCCGTGTTAACAGCCTCAACCCAAAAATACTTTGAAAATCCAGAATGTATTCTCATACTTCTAGCTCGTTCATTCAGGGTTATGTTCATCCTCTCAGTAACGCCATTTTGTTCCGGTGTTACAGGAACTGTCTTAATCATTCTGATACCATTCTCAGAGCAGAATACTTTAAACTCTTGACTATCATACTCTCCAGACATTTTAACTTTAGACTTGTCTGATTTTCAACTTCAGCTTTCCATCTTTTAAAGGTAACAAGCACATCACATTTATTTTTCAGAAAATAAACCCATACCTTTCTTGTGAAATCATCAATGAAGGTGACATAATAGCGTGAGCCTCCCAGAGAAGTTACAGGTGTTGGTCCCCACACATCTGTATGCACTAGTTCCAGCTTCTCTTTCTTTGGCGTCCTTCCCACCTTTGAGAAACTAACTCTCTTTTGTTTCCCGTAAATGCAATTTTCGCACAAACCTAATTCAACGTTTGTTTGGATGCCAACTTCATTCCCTTCTCACTCATATGCTCGAGCCTCTGGTGCCACAATGTTGTATCACGACCATGATCAATTGTTACTATAGTATCTAGCTGTATTGCAGTTGCATACAGAGTTCCCTTCTTGAAGCCTCGTGCCACAACTAAATTTCCTTTGGTTATCTTCCACGATCTGTTGCCGAATATTGTTGTATATCCTTCACTGTCAATCTGACCCATAGATATCAGATTTTTCTTGAGGCCAGAAACATGTCGGACATTTTGCAATTTTCATAGCGTGCCTTGTGAAGTCTTTATATGAACTTCACCTTTCCCGACAATGTCCAGAGGTTCGCCGTCTGCAAGATAAACTTTCCTAAATTTTCCAGCAATATAATTATGCAATAATTCTTTGCATGATGTAGAGTGAAAAGATGCACCTGAGTCGAGAATCCAAGATTCGACTGGACTGTCTGCACAACAAATTAGTGCATCACCGACTTGTTCAGCAATTGCATTTGCTGAATTATCATCCTTGTATTGATCGTTCTTTTTCTTCTTTGGCTCTCTACACTGACTACTGTAGTGGCCCTTTTTATCGCAATTCCAACACATAATGTCTTTGCGATTTTTGAATTGCCCTCTCCTCCTTGACTTTGATGTGACACGACCATGACTTTGTCCTCTTTGGCTGTTTCTCCCCCTGCTTTCGGCATTCAAAGCAGATCCTGGGGAATCACTTGATTCTCTCCGGCGAATATCTTCACTTAGAACCAAGTCTCTAATATCATCCAATTTGAGTTTGGTACTTCCCGATGAACTGCTAACTGCAGTTACTGTTGCAGACCAACTCTCCGGTAGAGATGATAGTAAAATCAATGCCCTGACTTCGTCATCGAATGTTATATTGACAGAACTCAACTGAGTTAATATTACATTAAACTCATTGATATGTTCCGTGACAGATCCACCTTCTGTCATCTTTAAGTTGAACAATCGACGCATCAAATAGACTTTATTTGAAGCAGATGGCTTCTCGTACATATTTGATAACGATTTCATCAGGCTTGCAGTGGTCTTCTCGTTAATGATGATAAACGCCACATTTCGTGTTAGCATCAAACGAATCACACCAAGAGTTTGGCGATCTAATAGATCCCAATCCGCTTTGGCCATAGTCTCTGGTTTTACCTCGGTCAGAGGTAAGTGTAATTTTTTCTGGTACAAATAATCATCTATTTGCATTTTTCAGAATCCAAAATCTTTACCATTGAACTTGTCAATCTTACCTCCTCTTCTTCCGATGCCATTTTTCACAAAAACATTTATGCGAATAGTGCCTGTGAATAGTAAAGATGATCAATAGTGTCGCACTATTCTTGTGAATAGTACCTGCACCAGTACCGTACTTTTCTATCAGAATTACATTGGAGGCTCTGATACCAGTTGTTAGGAAACGTGTCAGGCTAATAGAAGGGAAAAATATTTGAAAGAGAAAAGCAATAAATTGCACAAGACAAGACAAGATTTATGTGGTTCGGCAATTTTGCCTACTCCACGGCCACACAAAGAATAACTCTTTATTAATTGAAGAGAGAAAGAAGAAGTTGAGTGATGATTTGCAAATGAAAATGCATACCCCTTTTATAGGTATTTGAATGCCCTGTCGAGGTAAGCGTTTACATCATAGGAATGCCGATGTAAGCGCTTACATCATACGAATGCCGATGTAAGCGCTTACATCATACGAATGTCGATGTAAGCGCTTACATCATAAGTTCATCTATTTTTGATTTATTTCTTTTCTTTTCTTTTGTCCACTTTTCTTTCTTTCACATACAACAACAGGTTTGCAACTATCAATCTCTTCGCATTTACAAGCATGTAATGTAAAATAATAGAATGAGACATAGATCAAGTTGGCTTTCATCGTATTCCTCTTTTATCTGTTTGTGGCTGATGAAGACAAATGATAGTTTAATAGACTATTGAATTCAATTAACACCATAGTTGTCCACCACAATCCTTAGTATTTAAATACCATCACGTGTGAGGTCCCTTCATTATCCAAAGGCCCACCAATTACTTAATGCACATATCTATGTTACTGCTTGTCTTACTGTAGCCTACTCCAAATATAGTACCGCTGAATGAACACCAGAAACTTAAGCTGGCCCTCCTCCTATGCTGTATGCCCCACATTCAAAATTAACAACAATGCATAAACACGTGAACCAAAATCTAGGTCAAGAAAATATGTCACTCACCATTCAGCTGTCTATGCCACAGGAAACTCAGCTCATAATTAGCAGTCATGAATAAATTCATCAAATTTCACCTTTGAAATGAATCAAATGATAGTCAAAAGGAAAAAGAATAAAAATGGGTCTAATTGTTCTGTCCAAATGCAGTTATTTTAATTCTATATAGTACACATACAAAAAATAAAGAATAAGTTTGCTGAGAAAAGCAGAAACAGAGGCAATGTCAGAGTATACCTGAGTGGCTTTGATAACAGCACCACGGGCCAAATAAAGAGTCATTCGACTAGTAAGATTAAATGGACCAGTCAAATATACGCCAGCAGGTACGTAAAGCAACGATCCACCCCTCCTTTTCAAGTGCTGAATTCGAAAAATTGCTTCTTTAAACGCTTTTGTATTCAATGTCCGTCCATCGCCTACACCTCCATAGTCCAATATTGATATCTTATCATATCGATATTGCATTGGCACTATCCCCGAGCACGTCTCCAACTCCGCCGCCACCGGCCAGTTCATCAGAAACAATATGCTCACAATGCATAGGAAAACCGAACCAACCCACTTATTCATTTTCTAGAAAACTGGAAAAACAAAACCGTGAACAAGCTGTATGTGTGAAGTATAAACAACATCAATCAAAACTGGAAAAAGAAAAAGATGTTCTTTTACAAACAATCACGATAACAACTGCAACTCAATCCTAAACTAGCTCAAGCTGGCTATAAGAATACTCAATTAAGTGCAAGATTAATCAAATGTGAGAAAAAAAGAATCACAAGAACAACTTTTCTGAACAAGAACAAGCAATCACAATAACAAGTACATCTCAATTCTAAATTAGTTCAGATTTGCTATGAGAATACTCAATATCCATTTGTTTCATTAGGACCCGTTTCATTCCGATATTTAATAATTTGACTACATGAGCTAACTGTGAAGATTATGCAACATTATTTTAAAAAGCAAATTTTTTTTTTTTTTGGTGTTGTGAAGAGGGGGGGAAAAGCTCCAAGAAAACGTGCTCAACAATGCAAAACCAGGAAAGAAAGAAAAGCTTGAGCAATCTCAACTAAATTAAGGTAAAATGCAGTGAAAATTAAAAAGAAAAAACTCCAAATATACAGATCTTATTCAATATACATGAAAACCGAGTTGAAAGTTCAGAACTTTATATTGTTAAGAAGAAAGAAAGCAAATTTCTACTGAAAATGTAAATGAAACAAGCAGAAACTAACAAAAAATGCAGTAGAAATTCCAAAAAGATAACTCCAAATAAAGGATCTTGTTAAATGCAGGAAAACCCAATCTAAAGTCGAGAAATAGTTAGTATATAATATAAATTAACAGTAGAAAAATAGGAATTGGAAAGTAAACAAGCAGAAACTAACAAAATGAGAGAGAAAAAAACAAAAGAAGTTGAAATTGGGAATTATACCTGGAGAATGGAGAATGGGAAAGCAGAGGTTTGTCTACAAGTAAGTGTCTGGTATTGTATTGAAGAAGAAGAAAAAAGGAAGAGAGAAGAGTTCACACAATTTATGAGTGTATGTTTTATTAAGACTACTGAGAAAGGCAGATAAGCGAAGCAACGGTAAACGACAGGGAAGTAGGGAAAAAAAGACTAGAGAAAGGCACCGTCATGAGCTACATATGCTACTCCATTTCAATTTATTTTAACTCATTTGACGAAAAAAAAAGATGTAAATCATTTAACTGGTCACAAAATTCAAGAAAAGAGAGTATTTTTAAATTTATAGTGTAAAATAAGATATATATATATATATATATATATATTTTGTATTGATATAAATTATTGTATAAAAGAAAATTATTTTTAAATAAAAATGATTATTTTTTTTGGCACCAAAAAAGAAATAACTTCACGCAAAATTGAACGGATGGAGCATAGTGTTTCTACAATTTATTACTAACGGATAGTATTCAGGGTCAGTTACTGCATGGTTCACAAATCAATGATTTGTAACAATGGCGGATGTATAGTACTTTTTTTAAAATAATAATGGTGTCTAGATAATTTTGCTATATTTTAATTATTTCACTAGATACTTAAGTATATTTTATTAGAGCAGAAGTATGGAGTAACTCACTTACCAAGATGGGTCAATGGGCGATTAATAAGGTCATAGCCTAATTGGTGACCTCCATTGTACTTTGGAGGGTCCCCGTCTAAGGTCGGTTCAAATTGTCGAACTTATGTCATAATTTATGATAGCGGAGATTTGATTTGCGAGACTCCTACCATTTAAAAAGAAAAGTATAGAGTATTTCTTCCCACAAAATCTTACACATATATAAAAAGAAATTACTTAGTATTTTTTGTATTCCACCTAAATGACCATTAGAAAGTCTGGTGCACGAATCATCTCGCATTCACGTAGGGTCCGAAAAAAGACCGCATCTCAAGGAATGTAATGTAGGCAGTCTACTCTGATGCAAGAATCAGTAGTTCGAACTCGTAATTTATATGACCAAAACACCAAAATGACCCAAATAATTCACGCTGAGACAACTTTACCGTTGCTTCCGACGTTCCCTTTTTTCCACCAAAATGACCAAAAAGAAGTCAAAGAGTTAGCAGGGTCACACACTTCAGGGTAGGAAGATTGGCCGACTTTTTAGCAAATATAAGCCACTACATACACCAGAACAGATTTTGGCAGGATCCAGCTCCAGAGATTGTACAAATTTTACAAAGAATATTTACAAAGAGATGCTATAGTCGTATTTGGCCGGTTTGTGCTGTCCGTAGCCAATGGCTGTAGCCTTTGATAACAGGTATGTGCAGCAACTCAGCAACATATTCAAGCTTTTACTTGAGTAATGTCGGCCTATTGTTACAATCCGTCTTATAAGAAAGTTTTGATATGAAATTTTGATAATTTTAAGATTGTACTTACTCTCTCACACTAATATTTTAAGTTGCATTATTATTATTATTTTAAATGTAAGAACTTTTGTTTTATTGGGTGAAACTGTGTCGGATGACATTTCTTAGTAAAAATGTCTCTAACACTGCCCCCACCGCATTCATGGCTTTTCTAAATATATACATACAATTAATTTTTTTTAAAGAAAAATAAATACTGTACTTCACACACATTGTCACGAAACAGTGATAGATGTTAAATCTTGAGCCCATCTCTGTCCATAGCATCAATAAAACAAAAGTTCTTACATTTAAAATAATAATAATAATGCAACTTAAAATATTAGTGTGAGAGAGTAAGTACAATCTTAAAATTATCGCATTGAACACTAGCCAGCTCACTTTATGCAAAACGGACTCCACCATCTTCTAGTTTTTCTCAAGTATAGTGTTCAGAAAACTTACGCACAACTCGATTAATTCTATAGGGTATTTGTTATTTTTTATAAGCACTTGTATCGAGTAACTCTGTTTATCAAAATTTAAACATGTTAAACGATCACCTAATATTTTTCAGGTTCAGGTTCAAAACAAGAAAGAAGCGTCATATCATTATAGTAACGGAGTCTAATAGTAGTAGTAGTAGTTTTTGGTCCCTTGTTACATATCTATGTGTAATTCCTACATACAAACTCTCTAAGTTTCCTAAGCTTAGGGAAGAGGCCCTCAATCTTTTGTCTATTAACCTCTCTCTGAGTCTCAGTTTTTACAAAAAGTTGGTTTCAATCAACCTTCATCATGTAATAGAGGTTAAGGTGTATGTACTCCTCCATGTAATTATGATCTTTTGGAATGAACAGGTTGGAGTCTAGAGTTTACGTGCACCTCAATTATTCCTATAAAGCATCGATTATCGTCTACCAGCATAAGTATAGAATAAATCTATCCACCAAATTTAAACAGATTAAATAAAATTACCTAGTAAGAGTATTTCTTTTTGTTCCTTTTTCTTATTTCTGGCTTTTTATATATACTCAAGTCTCAACCTGTATATGACTACTTCCAAAAGTTCAATATAGTATTATTATCTTACCCATTAAAGCATAGATTCACAGTTTTACGTAAAAGCTTTTGCAACTAGAAGATATTGCTGACATGAAGAATAAAGCTCTTAAGCCAAACCATTCCCCCAACGCCAGTGGCCACACCCATCAACTAAAGCTAGTTCCCACTAAATCACTAATTCTCCACTTCAAAAGTTCAATGACTCTACTATAGTTGATACCATATTCTGTCCATTTGAAATCGTCTAATATTGGCCAATATATCTCAGCCAAATAAAGGGGGAATGGGTTGCTTTTTGTATCTTTTTCAGAAAATGGTATAGGTTATTAGTATATCTTTTAGTTTTTTTTGTCTCCTTTGGGAGGAATTGGGAAAAGAGAATTGTAGTCAATTAGAGCCTTTGAACTATTGAATAGCAGTATTTTCTTATTATTGGTTCTTTATTATTACATGTTGTGTCATTTGCTCCTATTACATTGTTATTGTTACTGTGCGCTACTTTATTTTCATTGTTCCTTGAGCGGAGGCCTATCGAAAATAACCTTTTTACCTTACACATTAGCCTCCCCTGACCTCACCTGTGGGATTACACTGGGTTTGTTGTTGAACTGTTGAATAGCAATATGCATCTCTTTTTATATATTTTTTCATAATGATAATATTCGGACCAATTTGCAGTCTGACGCGAATGCCTGCTACCTCGCACCATCACATGTATCGGGTATCTTTGCCCGCCAAATATTAGGGTCCATTCTTCAGAACTTAGGCTCAAGGGAAGATAGATACAGCATTACAGTGTGATGTGGAGGAGATAATATAACATTCAGAAAGGATAAAGGAGAGTGTAGTATACAACAAAAGGCAAAAGCAGACTATTTTTAGTTTACTAAATACTGTTTCTAGTACTTAGTAACACATAAAATCTCAAAGATACACAAGCATAGAGCTTGTCATAACCACAGTTTTGATCCTATAACAAGAAGAAGCATTACAGTGTGATGTGGAGGAGATAATATAACATTCAGAAAGGATAAAGGAGAGTGTAGTATACAACAAAAGGCAAAAGCAGACTATTTTTAGTTTACTAAATACTGTTTCTAGTACTTAGTAACACATCAAATCTCAAAGATACACAAGCATAGAGCTTGTCATAACCACAGTTTTGATCCTATAACAAGAAGAAGCATTTTTATGAGCATAGATATTTACAATCCAAGCTCAATACATTCACACTGCCCACAAACACTATAGCTGGTTCTTTACATTATGAAATAGCCAGTTGCAAGATTAAACCGGTTGCATGTTACAAACTGCGGTGACCTTATAGACGATTAAAAGGAAGCATGTATATGTATATATACTTCTGAGATCGAGAAGGGACTAGCATAAAACCAGTCACTCTACTCGTCTACTAATCAAATCCCTGTACGCTCTAGCAAAAGATCGATGTCCAGACTGCCGCATATGCAGAAAGTGTAAACTACGTTCTGTCAATAGGCTCCATATGGCCCTGCACGGCTAAGCGCTCTGACACATCAGCTAGTGATTTGAGGTTACACCGGATGAGGGCCTCGACAAAGTAGCATGTTTCATCCTTAGTATTCCCATCTGGAACATCCACCACAAATGACTCGATTACCATTGTTCCAGGCCTTCCATCAATGACCTCCGGATGAACAGTTATAATTGATGAGTAGTTCTGCAAGTTTTGTGAAGAAACATCAAGACACTCGACAGATCAATAAAATACCACATATTTAGCAGTTCCATTCCCAAGCACAGTACCAGTGAGAATGATACATATAGAAACTATATAGCATAATTTACACAGCCAGGGGTGGAAAGACAGCAGCAGAAACATCCACTACCCCCACCCCCACCCCCCAAAAAAAAAAAAACTCACACAAACAGAAACACGATGAGACTAATATAAAGGGATTTTCTAGATTCTCATCTTTGGCTCAGATTTGTAATCCATATGAAAGGAGTTATAAATTTAAAGAAGTATTCAGCTGCCAGTCTACATGGAATACCATTTACTGCAAGGCCTGTGACAACTTCCTACCTTTCTTGTTTTTAATTCCAAGTTGTTCACAGAACATCTGAATAATGAGCTTAAGAATCCAACGTGGAACAGCTAAGAAACACATACAAAAAAAATTAAAAGATCAAAAGAAAAGGTCCAGAATAAATAGAGAACTTAAGAAATTGACTTTATAGAAGGTCAGTTGTTGGGGTTTCATGATAGACTCCTAGAGGGGAAGTTACTGAAACATTCTTATGAATTTATTCTTAGTATATTATTATAAAGGTAGTAGTGCACTCTTGTTTAAGGTATATGATCTTAAATCCAGTGCCATATCTCATTGCATATCTGCAACTACACTTCTTTCATACACAGCATAGGAAACAACCGTTCTTACCACGCATGGAAATACTACACAAAACACAGTTAGTGAGATCAAACTACAAGGTACTTTGAAACCACTACCATAGAGACCCTACTCCTCTCAACTAGAGAATGGTAACAACCAGCTTCTATATGATATTCGAACACAAAAGGCCTGAGAATATACTCAAGTCTTAATTAAGAGGAACACCAAGAATTCACCCGAAAAGTTCTCAGCTTTCTTCCGAATTGAACTTTGACATAAAACCCACCATCAGACACATTGTGACAGCTTTTGTTCAAGTTCGAGAAATGATCATGGTTTTTTTATCTCAAGTACTTGAAAGAAATTTTACTGTCGATGTGGTTTTGAACCTTTTTAACAGAGGCAACTTAACAAAAGATCAGACTCTTTACTCGAGACAAGTTCAAAAAAGCTCTCAACTCTCAAGCTTGAGAAAGTACTTGGGATGGTTAGATAAAAGTAGCAAGAATCCAAGAGCATTGAAATCTTTCACAGAAACGCAAAGCATGAACCACTCACCTCAGCAAACAAGAAAAAGCAATGAAGGACAAATAGTTAAACTTATGGCAGTAAGACGATGATGCAAGATGGCTGGGGTAACATAGTTTACTAACAGTGCAAATACATCAGATTCTGTATTCCTTCTTTCAGGAAAATGGAACTTCAATTAGAAGCTCAAAATATGTTATCTCAATAAAGTTTCCAGCACATATAATTTTTATTCGCTTTTTAAAAAGGTTGTCCACACATATAGATAAGCATCTAACAAGTCGATTAACATATCAAATGAGAAGATAAAAGATTCATACCCTAAGCCTGTGATCCCCACCGACAATCTTTACCCCAAAGATGTGCTCCTCGTCATTTAGAAGCTCTAACCTTTCCTTGCTTGTGGTAGCTGGGAGTCCGGACTTAACATTCACTTCTCTGACACTCCCAATTTCAAGGTCCCCTTGCACGATGCACCTGCTAACAAACGGTTTGTACCTTTGTGGCTGATCAAACCTTCTCACTAATGACCAAACCTATCAAATATACCAAATTCCAGTAAAAAACATATGCAGTACATCCAGTATCCATGTTCAAATAGGACACATGTAAACCACAGAAACCAAAACAGTAAAACATTCTTCAGTCTTATGATCTATGCAATGGAAAAACTATAAAATTTTCAGTATATCAATTCCATCAATAAAGTTCCTTATCTTGTTTGTCTACAATGTAAAGCCAAATCCTAACTAGAAATACCTTTTTTGCAAACAACACCAATTTAAACTAAGCTTCAAAAGTATGGCATACTACAACTATGTCTCAATTCTAAACATAAGTATGAATCAATTATAAAGCACAAAATTAAACCATCAAAGCCTGAATAACAGGTCAATCACATATAGATCTGAGCAAGAAAAGCTGAAATAAACATAAAAATCAAATCTTTTTTCAATAAACTAAATTGGGCTAACAAGAAAAGCTCAAATAAGCATAAAAATCAAAACTTTTTTCCATAAACTAAATTGAGCTATCAAAAAAAGCTAAACTAAACATAAAAATCAAATCTTTTTTTTTTCAAGAAACTGAGTTGGGATCACTTACAAGATGAACAGGAGCTCTAATATGCTTTACAAGTGAAGAGCTACACTGATTTTCCCTAATATCATGTCTATGATGTCTTCTAATGTAATCATCTTCACTACTACTCCTAACGTTCATTATGCTGACCATCGCCGGCAAAAACTAACGGCACCGACAACCTTAGTCTAAAAGCAGAAGGTGAAAACCTGGGAAAGTGTGAAATGGGAAAATTTTCAGAAGGGTCCAAAAGACAATGCCATTGGTACGTCAAAATGTGTGTGAATGGCCCAAATTTAATACTAGTGTTTTGTATTTTAATTCTTATTATTATCCGCATCTGTAAGCTCCATTTTTTCTTGATTAATAAGAATAAGATAATTTTGCAAGTGGGCTTGGTTGGGTAGGTATTCTTTTCTAATTTAATTTAATATTGGTCTACATTTGGAAACCTACTTTTTGACAAAAGTAGAAGAATGCAAAAAGATAAATTAATACTACTAGATAAATTGATAATCTAAAAAATATAGATATATTTAGAGTAGTAAAAATCACGAAATCTTTTTATAACATATTGTTCATGGCAATTTGAAGAATATCTTAATTATTTCTCCAAGCTAATCGCGACAGTTTTAATACATGAAAAAACAATTACCTAACGTTTTTGTTCTTCTAGCTCGTGATTTCGCTAGCATTTAGACATAAATTTAATTGAAACTTGATAAAAGAGTTTTTAAAGTTGTGTTGAAAAATAATTTTTGAGTTGAAGTTGTGTTTGGATATAAATTTTATTTGTAAAAAAAAAAACTTGAAGTTTTGTGAGTGAAAGAAAAAATTTCACTCAAAAACTGCCCTAAATCAGTTTTTGGGAACTTGAAAAAAAAAAATTTCAAAAATTGATCATGTTCTATGAACAAACAATGTTTTCATTTTTTTTCCTTGAAAAAAAGTACCCAAAATCTATAGTCAAACGGGTGCTTCATTTATGTTTGGTTCTATCTTTGGTGAAATAAATTGCTAATTTTTTTTTCTTTGGTAATTAGCATTTTGCTAAATTTATAAGTAATAACTTTAAATAACATATTTGTAACGACCCGCCCGGTCGTTTTGAGAGTTAGAGCCATGAACCCCTATTAACTGCTTTCTCCATATCTATTTCTGCTATTGTAACTTGCTAGGATAATTGGTTTTGAGTTTCGGAGTGTTTTGGGACACATAATCCCTAAAATGAGAGCTTAAGTCTTAGAATTTGGACCGTAGTCGGAACTATGTGAAGACGGTCCCGGAATGGAATTTCGTCGGTTCCGTTAGCTCCGTTAGGTGATTTTGGACTTAGGGGCGTGTCCGGATTGTGTTTTGGAGGTCTATAGCTTATTTAGGCTTGAATTGGTGAAAAACGAATTTTGGGAGTTTTGGACCGGTAATGAAAATTTTGATATCGGGGTCGGATTCCGATTCCGGAAGTTGGAGTAGGTCCGTAATGGTGAATATGACTTGTGTGCAAAATTTGGGAGTCATTCGGACGTGGTTTGATAGGTTTCGGCATCGGTTGTAGAAATTTGAAGTTTCAAGTTCTTTAAGTTTGAATTGGAGGATGATTCGTGATTTTAGCGTTAGTTGATGTGATATGTGGGCTCTAAGTTCGTATGGTGTTTTAGGATTGGTTGGTATATTTGGTTGAGGTCCCGGGGGCCTCGGGTGAGTTTCGAGTGTTTAACGGATTAAAAGTTGGATTTGAGTTGCTGCTGAAGTCTTCAGGCATCTGTCATTTCTGCACCTGCGGTGAAGAGACCGCAGGTGCGTGATCGCACGTGCGGAGAAGCAAGCGCAGAAGCAGAAAAATGGAGGAGTGCCAGGGGTCGCAGGTGCGAGGTGAATTCCGCATCTGTGATGCCCGCAAATGCGTCAGGGTCATCGCAGGTGCGCAATGTCCGCAGAAGCTGAAGGGATTTCCGCAGGCGCGCACGCGCAGGTGCGACCCTTTCATCGCAGGTGCGAAGGCAGAGGTGGTAAGTGATTTGCGCAGATGCACACATTTTGCCGCACAAGCACACCCCGCAGGTGCAAGCCCAGACTCCGCAGGTGCAGAAATACCTGGGCAGTGGTTAACACCGAAGGGCTTCGCAATATTTGTCATTTTTGGACTTTGCAACTCGGTTTAGGGCAATATTTGAGAGTATTTTCGAGAGATTTCTTGAGGTAAGTACATTGTACTTATTTTTGATCAATAATCTTGTTTCCCTATGTATTTTCCTACCTAGTTAGTGTGTATTTAAGGTGAAAATTTAGAATTGGAGGCTAGGGATTTGGAAGTTTGATTTGTGGATTTGGAGGACCATTTGGTGTCGGATTTTAGTAAATTTGATATAGTTAGACTCGTGAGTGAACGGGCTTTTATATTTTATGACTTTTATCCGATTCCGAGATGTGGGCCCCACGGACGAATTTTGAGTTAATTTCGGAATTTTCGTTAAAATATTGATTTCGTTAATTAGATGAGTCTATTATTGTTGTATTTATGATATATAATTGTTTTTTGCTATATTTGGGCCATTCGGAGCCGGATATTCGTGGGAAGGGCATTGTGACCAATTGATTGAGCTTGGTTCGAGGTAAGTGGCTTGCCTAACTTCGTGTGGGGGAAATCCCCTTAAGATTTGGAACTATTGTGCTATGTGAGCATCGTATACGTGAGGTGACGAGTACGTACACGGGCTAGTTGTGGTAAAACTCGATTTTCTTACCGAGCAGCAACATGTTTTCCTGTTATTTTGAGTTATACCATTTTAATGAGTACTAATCTGTTTTCATTCTTAATTGATTTATTTCAATATGTGTAGCTATCTTGTTTAGTCTAATACAACATGTCTACGTGTCTTAATTGTTTGTGTGAATTATGTGCAACATGCTTAATGAATTTTCTGCTTCTTCCCTGATTGGTACTTAGTCTAAATTGTAAGAATTTTGTGATGTAGTTGTATTTCTATCATTCGCGCTGCATATTTACTTTGAGACTACAGAACGGTATTCCGGGAGATCCCCCCTTACTGCATATTTACTTTGGAACTACGAAACGGTATTCCGGGAGATCCCCCTATATTGCATATTTACTTTGGGACTACCAAACGGTATTCCGGGAGATCCCCCTGCACATTTACTATAGGACTACGGAACGGTATTCCGGGAGATCCCCCTGCACATTTACATTTGGGACTACGAGACGGTATCTCGGGAGATCCCCTATTGTGTTTTTGTGTACTGAGTTGTTACCTTCTATGATTTTATTGTTGTTAAATTTTAGCCTTTATTTTATTGCGGTATTGCACTCTATATTGTTTTATTATATATTTACCAGTAGGGCCCTGACCTGACCTCGTCACTACTCGACCGAGGTTAGGCTTGGCACTTACTCGATACCGATTGTGGTGTACTCATGCTAATCTCTGCACATTTTTCGTGTGCAGATCCAGGTGCACCTTATCGGCCGCACTATTAGTGAGCCGGGACAGCTTTGGAGACTTCAAGGTATATCTGCCGCATCCGCAGACCTCGGAGTCCCCTTCTACTCTTTCTCATGTCCATTGTCTTCTGTATTTTTCCTTGTTAGACTCTAATATATAGAGACACTAGATTTTTCCTTCTGTAGTTTGTGATTCACGATGTTCTGGGTTTTGGAATTTGTTGTGTATTTTTGAATAGTTGGTTAAATTTATATTTTTATTTCATTATTCCGTAAGATGTTAGGCTTACCTAGTTGTAGAGACTAGGTGTCATCACAACATCACACGGAGGGAAAATTGGGCCGTGACAAGTTGGTATTAAAGCTCTAGGTTCGTAGGTGTCGTGAGTCACAAACCGGTTTAATAGAGTCTCGAGGATCGGTACGGAGACATCTGCACTTATCTTCGGGAGGCTATGGAACTGTTAGAAAAACATTTCACTACTTTGATTCCTTGTCGTGCGAAAATTATTGACTTCAGAGATTCTAAATTTTTGTATTTTATTCTCTCACAGATGGTGAGGACACATACAAGCGGATCTGATGAACAGGCACCCGTGCCCCCTGCTACCGCGAGAGGTCGGGGCCAGGGTAGAGGCCGAGGACGTCCACGTGGTGCAGCTAGAGCACCCGCACGAGCTGCTACAGAGGAGCCCCCAGTAGCTCAAGCTGGATGGCAAACACCTGAGATACTTGTTGCTGCACCAGCCCTCCAGGAGACTCTAGTCCAGTTTCTGAGCATGTTCAGCACCTTAGCTCAGGCTAGATTGATTCCACTTGATCCTGCCATATCTCAGGCCGGGGGAGGAGAACAGACTCCCGTCGCCGGTACTCCAGAGCAGCGGGTTCAGGTCGATCAGGTTCCAGAGATTGTACTAATGCAGCCGGTAGCTCCAGCTCAGCCCGAGGTTAGGGCAGCAGCTTCTGAGGCGGAGCAGCTCAGACTTGAGAGGTATAAGAAGTACCACCCACCTACTTTCAGCGGATTGGCTACAAATGATGCTCAGGGTTTTCTGGAGGAGTGTCATCGTATTCTCCATACTATGGGCATAGCGGAGACGAACGGGGTTTCTTTTACCACATTCCAGCTTAGAGGAGCAGCCTATCAGTGGTGGCATGCTTATGAGTTGGGTAGTCCGGTTGAGGCAGCTTCACTGACATGGACTCAGTTCTCGGATATATTTTTGAGAGAGTATGTTCCTCAGAGCCTCAGGGACTCATGGCGCACGGATTTTGAGAAGCTGCGCTAAGGTGCTATGACTGTGTCAGAGTATGTAGTTCGCTTCGGTGATTTGGCCGACATGCACCGGCCTTAGTTACCACAGTTCAAGAGAAGGTTCGACGGTTTATTGAGGGTCTCCATCCCAACACCCGGAGTAGTATGGACAGGGAATTGGAGATGGATATTTCTTATCAGCACGTTGTAGGTATTGGCAAGAGATTCGAGGGAATGTTTGCCCGGGATACAGAGGAGAGGGAGGCCAAGAGGTCTCGAGAGGCTAGTTATTATTCTGGAGCTCGTGCCCCAATAGCTCGCCATGGTAGGGGTTATGTGAGCCACCCCATTCATTCAGCTCTTCCAGCCTCCAGCAGTGTTCCAGCTCCTTCTAGACCCCAGGAGCCTTATTATGCACCGCCAGTATCTAGTGTGCCTCCTGCACGGGGTGTTCCTAGCGGCCAGTCCAGCAGACTTGGACCGAGCAGTCACGCCCTCCCAGAGCTTGTTTTGAGTGTGGCGACACTCACCACATGGTGAGGGATTGCCCCAGGATTAGGAGGGGTGCACCTCCACAGACTTTTCAGCCATAGCATGCTCCACCGGGTCCTCAGGCTATGATTACAGTACCAGCTGCCACCCCACCTGCTCAACCAACTCGAGGTGAAGGTCGGGGAGGTAGAGGTCACCCTAGAGGGGGAGGCCAGGCTAGATATTATGCACTTCCTGCTCGTACAGAGGCAATTGCTTCTGATTCTGTCATTACAGGTATTGTTCCGGTCTGTCATAAAGATGCATCGGTATTATTTGACCCAGGCTCTACATATTCTTATGTGTCTTATTTTGCCCCGTATTTGGACGTATCTCGAGATTCTTTGAGTTCCCCTATTTATGTATCTACTCCTGTGGGAGATTCTCTTGTTGTGGACCGTGTGTATCGGTCGTGTTTGATTGCTCTTAGTGGTTTTGAGACCAGAGCCAATTTATTATTGCTCAGCATGGTGGACTTTGATATTATTTTGGGCATGGAATGATTGTCGCCCCATTATGCTATTCTTGATTGTCACGCTAAAACTGTGATGCTGGCTATGCCAGGTTTACCGTGATTAGAGTGGAGAGGTACCTTAGAGTATACTCCCAGCAGAGTTATTTCTTTTCTTAAAGCTCAACGAATGGTTGAGAAGGGGTGTGACGCGTATCTAGCTTATGTGAGAGATGTCAGTATTGATACCTCTACAGTTGAGTCAGTTCCAGTAGTGAGAGACTTTCCAGATATGTTTCCAGCTGATCTTCTGGGCATGCCGCCTGACAAAGATATTGAGTTTGACATTGATTTGTTGTCGGGCACTCAACCCATCTCTATTCCTCCATATCATATGGCTCCTCCTGAATTGAAGGAGTTGAAAGAGCAGTTACAAGAATTGCTTGATAAAGGCTTCATTCGGCCCAGTGTGTCACCTTGGGGTACTCCTGTCTTATTTGTGAAGAAGAATGATGGTTCTATGCGGATGTGTATTGATTACCGCCAGTTGAACAAAGTCACAGTGAAGAACAGGTACCCATTGCCTCGTATTAATGACTTATTTGATCAGTTACAGGGTGCCAGAGTGTTTTCCAAGATTGACTTACGTTCAGGTTATCATCAGTTGAAGATTCGAGAGCCAGATATCCCGAAGACTGCTTTCAGGACCAAATATGGTCACTATGCGTTTCGTGTTATGTCTTTTGGGCAGACCAATGCCCAGCAGCTTTTATGCATTTGATGCACAGTGTGTTCCGACCTTATCTTGACTCATTCATCATTGTGTTTATTGACGACATTCTGGTATACTCCCGGAGTTGGGAGGATCATGAGCAGCACCTGAGGACTGCACTTCAGACCTTGAGAGAAAAGAAGTTATATGCAAAATTTTCAAAGTGTGAGTTTTGGCTAGACTCAGTGGCATTCTTGGGTCATATAGTATCGAGTGAGGGGATCCAGGTGGATCCGAAGAAGATTGAAGCAGTGCAGAGTTGGCCCAGGCCGTCCTCAGCTACAGAGATCCGAAGTTTTCTTGGTTTGGCGGGGTATTACCATCGCTTTGTAGAGGGATTCTCATCTATTGCATCACCTATGACCAGGCTGACCCAGAAGGGTGCTCCGTTCAGGTGGACAGAGGAATGTGAGGAGAGCTTTTAGAAGCTCAAGACAGTTTTGACTACAACCCCAATATTGGTACTACCTACAGGTTCGGGGTCTTATACTATATATTGTGATGCATCGTGGATTGGTCTCGGTGAGGTGTTGATGCAGGACGGTAGGGTGATTGCCTACACGTCCAGACAACTGAAGGTGCACGAAAAGAACTATCATATCCACGACCTTGAGTTAGCAGCTATTGTTCATGCCTTGAAGATATGACGACATTATTTGTACGGTATTCCTTGTGAGATTTACACTGATCATCAGAGTTTGCAGCATCTGTTTAAGCAGAAAGATCTTAACTTACGTCAGCGGAGGTGGTTGGAGCTACTTAAGGATTATGATATCACTATTTTTTACCACCCTGGGAAGGCTAATGTGGTGGCCGATGCTTTGAGTCGCCGGGCAGAGAGTTTGGGGAGTTTAGCATATCTACTAGCAACAGAGAGGCCATTGGCGTTGGATGTTCAGGCATTAGCCAACCAGTTTGTGAGATTGGATATTTCTGAGCCGAGTCGAGTGTTGGCTTGTGTGGTCGCTCGGTCTTCTCTTTATGATCGTATTGGGGAGCGTCAGTATGATGACCCCCATATGCTTGTCCTTAAGGACATGGTCCATCACGGTGATGCTAAGGAGGTCACTATTGGAGATGATGGTGCATTGAGGATGCAGGGCAGGCTATGTGTGCCCAATATAGATGGTTTGCGTGAGTTGATTCTCCAGGAGGCTCACAGTTCGCGGTACTCTATTCATCCGGGTGCCGTAAAGATGTATCGGGACTTGAAACAACATTACTGGTGGAGGAGAATGAAAAAGAACATAGTAGAGTATGTGGCTCGATGTATGAATTGCCAATAGGTAAAATATGAGCATCAGCGACCAGATGGATTTTCAGAAGTTAGAGATTTCGGAGTGGAAATGGGAGCGGATCACTATGGATTTCGTTGTTGGACTCCCATGGACTCAGCGGAGATTTGATGCAGTTTGGGTGATTGTGGATAGGCTGACCAAGTCGGCTCATCTCATTCCTGTGATGACTACCTATTCTTCCGAGCATCTAGCTCGAATCTACATCCGTGAGATCGTCAGGCTTCATGGCGTACCAATATCTATTATCTCTGACCGAGGTACGCAGTTTACATCATGGTTCTGGAGAGTTGTACAGCATGAGTTGGGTACTAGGGTTAAGTTGAGCACAATATTTCACTCTTAGACGGACGGGCAGTTCGAGCGCACTATTCAGATATTAGAGGATATGCTCCATGTGTGTGTGTTAGATTTTGGGGGTGCTTGGGACCAGTTCTTTCCACTTGTGGGGTTTGCTTACAATAACAATTATCAGTCCAGCATTCAGATGGCACCGTATGAGGCTCTGTACGGTAGGCGGTGTCGGTCCTTAGTGGGTTGGTGCGAACCCAATGAGGCCAGATTATTGGATACGGACTTGGTTCAGGATGCCTTGGAAAAAGTGAAGGTGATTCAGGATAGAATTCGCACAGAGCAGTCCATACATAAGAGTTATGCGGACCGGAAGGTTCGCGATGTGGCATTCATGGTTGGAGAGAGAGCCTTGCTCCGAGTTTTTCCTATGAAGGGCGTTATGAGGTTTGGAAAGAAGGGCAAGCTGAGCCTAAGGTTCATTGGTCCATTTGAGGTGTTGCGTTGAGTTGGGGAGGTTGATTATGAGCTTGCCTTGCCTCCCATTCTAGCAGAAGTTTATCCGGTATTCCATATTTCTATACTCCGAAAGTATCATGCCGATCCGTCCCATGTGTTGGATTTCAGCTCAGTTCAATTGGACAAGGATCTATCCTATGTTGAGGAGCCAGTGGCTATTTTAGACAGGCAGGTCAGAAAGCTAAGATCAAAGAACATTGCTTCCATGAATGTTCATTGGAGGGGACAGTCGGTCGAGGAGGTGACTTGGGAGACCGAGCAGGATATGCGTAGCCGTTATCCTCATCTTTTCACCACTTCAGGTATGTCTCTATGCTCGTTCTAGGACGAATGATTGTTTTAAGAGGGGAGGATGTAACGACCCGGCCGGTCATTTTGAGAGTTAGAGCCCCGAACCCCTATTAACTGCTTTCCCCATATCTATTTCTGCTATTGTGACTTGCCGGGATGATTGGTTTTGAGTTTCGGAGTGTTTTGGGACATTTATTCACTAAATGAGAGCTTAAGTCTTAGAATTTGGACCTTAGTTAGAACTGTATGAAGATGGTTCCGGAATGGAATTCCGTCGATTCCGTTAGCTCCGTTAGGTGATTTTGGACTTAGAGGCGTATCCGGATTGTGTTTTGAAGATCCGTAGCTTATTTAGGCTTAAATTGGCAAAAAATTAAATTTTTGGAGTTTTGGACCGGTAGTGAAAATTTTGATATCAGGGTCGGATTATGATTTCGGAAGTTTGAGTAGGTCCGTAATATTTAATATGACCTATGTGCAAAATTTGGGGTCATTCGGACGTGGTTTGATAGGTTTCGACATCGGTTGTAGAAATTTGAAGTTTCAAGTTCTTTAAGTTTGAATTGGAGGGTGATTCGTAATTTTAGCATTAGTTGATGTGATATGTGGGCTCGACTAAGTTTGTATGGTGTTTTAGGATTAGTTGGTATGTTTGGTTGAGGTCCCGGGGGCCTCAGATGAGTTTCGAGTGCTTACCGGATCAAAAGTTGGATTTGAGTTGCTGCTGAAGTCTTCAGGCATCTGTCATTTTCGCACCTGCGGTGGAGAGACCGCAGGTGCGTGATCGCACGTGCGGAGAAGCAAGCGCAGTAGCGGAAAAATGGAGGAGTGCCAGGGGTCGCAGGTGCGAGGTAAATTCCGCATCTGCGATGTCCGCAAATACGTCATGGTCATTGCAAGTGTGCAATGTCTGCAGAAGCGGAAGGGATTTCCGCAGGCGCGCACGCGCAAGTGCAACCCTTTCATCTCAGGTGCGAAGGCAGATGGGGTATGTGATTTGCGCAGATGCGCACATTTTGCCGCACAAGCGCACCCGCAAGTGCGAGCCCAGGCTTCGCAGGTGCGGAAATACCTGGGCAGTGGTTAAAACCAAAGGGCTTCGCGATTTTTGTCATTTTTGGACTTTGCAACTCGGTTTAGGGCGATATTTGAGAGCATTTTCGAGAGATTTCTTGAGGTAAGTCCATTGTGCTTATTTTTGATCAATAATCTTGTTTCCCCATGTATTTTTCCACCTAGTTAGTGTGTATTTAATGTAAAAATTGGGAATTAGAGGCTAGGGATTTGGAAGTTTGATTTGTGGATTTGGAGGACCATTAGGTGTCGGATTTTAGTAAATTTGATATGGTAAGACTCATGAGTGAACGAGATTTTATATTTTATGACTTTTATCCGATTTCGAGACGTGGGCCCACGGGCGAATTTTAAGTTAATTTCAAAATTTTTGTTAAAATATTGATTTCGTTAACTAGATGAATCTATTATTGTTATATTTATGATATGTAATTACTTTTGGCTAGATTTGGGCCATTCAGAACCGGATATTCGTGGAAAAGGCATTGTGACCGATTGATTGAGCTTGGTTCGAGGTAAGTGGCTTGCCTAACTTCGTATGGGGGAAATCCCCTTAAGATTTGGAACTAATGTGCTATGTGAGCGCCGTGTACGTAAGGTGACGAGTACGTACACGAGCTAGTTGTGGTAAAACCCGATCTTCTTACCGAGTAGCAACATATTTTTCTGTTATTTTGAGTTATACCATTTTAATGAGTACTAATCTATTTTCATTCTTAATTGATTTATTCCAATATGTGTAGCTATCATGTTTAGTCTAATACAACATGTCTACGTATCTTAATTGTTTATGTGAATTATGTGCAGTATGCTTAATGAATTTCCTGCTTCTTCCCTGACTGGTACTTAGTCTAAATTGTAAGAATTTCGTGATGTAGTTGTATTTCTATCATTCGCGCTGCATATTTACTTTGGGACTACGGAACGGTATTCCGGGACATCCCCATATACTGCATATTTACTTTGGGACTACGGAACGGTATTCCGGGAGATCCCCCTATATTGCATATTTATTTTGGGACTACGGAACGGTATTTTGGGAGATCCCCCTGCACATTTACGTTTGGGACTACGAGACGGTATCTTGGGAGATCCCTTGTTGTGTTTCTGTGTACTGAGCTGTTACCTTCTATGATTTCATTGTTGTTAAATTTTAGCCTTTATTTTATTGCGGTATTACACTCTATATTATTTTATTATATATTTGCCAGTAGGGCCCTGACCTGACCTTGTCACTACTCGACCGAGGTTAGGCTTGGCACTTACTGGGTACTAATTGTGGTGTACTCATGCTACTCTCTGCACATATTTTTTGTGTGCAGGTCCAGGTGCACCTTATTAGCCGCACTATCAGTGAGCCGGGACAGCTTTGGAGACTTCAAGATATATCTGTCGCGTCCGCAGATCTCAGAGTCCCTTTCTACTCTTTCTCATGTCCATTATCTTATGTATTTTTCCTTAATAGACTCGGATGTATAAAAATACTAGATTTTTACTTCTGTAGTTTGTGATTCACGATGTTCCGGGTTTTGAAATTTGTTGTGTATTTTTGAATAGTTGGTTAAATTTATATTTTTATTTCATTATTCCGTAAGATGTTAGGCTTACCTAGTTGTAGAGACTAGGTGCCGTCACGATGTCACACAGAGAAAAAATTGGGTCGTGACAATATTGATACTTGTATATAAATTAATCTCTTTATACATCAAAATTATATATACATACTTTTAGTGTATTCACAACATTAGAAATTCAAGGGCAAAAAATAGGATAAAATATAAAATTGATTTGTCGTCTGAAACTAATTATATACGCTAATTAAAAAGTATATATTATATGTTTATTTTATATATATATATATATATATATATATATATATATATATATATATATATATTATCGATTATTATTTTTTAAAACACGTTGAAATATATTTTTCAGAAAATACAAAATAATATTAATTCTAAAAAAAACCAACATGCAACAACAAAGCCTTCAAATTGGGGAAAGGATAGCAAAAATAAATACATATGCTAATCACTCAAAAGCAAAAGCAGATAAAAGATAGCAAACGTAAAAAAATAAAAAAAAAATATATGGCAAAAACTTGATAGCAATTGGTAAATTATATGGGTGACCTCGGAGGGCGCTCATCCATACGGATGACCTGGGATCGATTCCCCCATCAATGTTTTCTGGGTTGAGCTGTCGTACAGGGCTTGTCTAGTGCGGTTTACATACTCTGTGTGGTTTGCAGGTAATTACACAGGGAAAGTTTACCCAGTGCGCATAAAGTGCTCACCCAACGGCTGCGAAATTCCCCTCTTACCAAAAAAGAATTAGTAAATTATAAACCGCAATAGAAGAATAAATCAAACCTTCTAAAATTACACATAAGACTAGTGCTGTGCATTTGGATCGGATATTCGAAATCCGATCTGATCCACTCAATTTTAGATTTTCGGATTTCGGATATTTGGATTGGATATGGATTATATTTTATAAAATTTCGGATATCCGTATTGGATTCGAATTGATATAATTTTAATCTGATCCGACCCGAAATCCGAAATTATATAGACCTATATAAATAATAACTAAAATTTTAGGGTTAGGCTTCTTTCTTATTTCATTTTTCAGACAGCCCACTTAGGTTATATCGATATCTCTCTCACACATTTCTCTGTTCTGCCTTCTGCCTTCTGCCTCTCTTCTCCAAGAGTCCAAATCCCTATTAATCAGATTGTGTTTTCTCTTAACTTATGTTCTAACTAGCAATCTTACTGCTCGAATCATTAAGCAGCATTTGAAACGTGTTTGGAAATTCCTGGTCTTTGGAAATTCCTATGTTAGTTGGCGGCATATGCTATAGCAAGAGCAGGACTTAATTCATTCTTGTTTTAATTGATAAGCACCAATCTCAGTGGCAAGATACATAGAGCATTAAGAAAGGGTGAGTATGATTGGCAATAAGCCATAATAATGCGGACAATCCGATTCGATAATCCAAAATATTTATTCGATCCAAACTTTAAAATTCGATCCAATCCTAATGTTAATTCATATAGAATTTGAATTGTATTTTATAAAATTAGAAATTCGAAATGTGCTAAATCTGATCGATACGTACACAGCCCTACATAAGACCTTTCATAAGAAGAAAAAGTCGCAACGTCAAAGACAAATGTGTAATTCACCAAGCACATCTATTAAAGTATGGCCACGTGGGCTTTTGGTCAAATTGTTGAAAGCATGTGTTCGTAAATGACGAAATCAGCCTTGATTTACAGTACCTCGTACTTAATTTCTATTTTTTGTCTTTTTTGTTTGAATTTCAAATTTCAGCTATAGGTAAATGGGAAAAAAGAAAGTCGATTCACAACGGAAGAAGGTTGCAGATGATAAAACATTATTTGATAACAAAAATCTATATTTATATCTATCTATATCTATATCTATATTATTATAAAAGTACGAATATTTTGTGCTAAATGTTGAGTGACTAAAATATCCTTAAAATATTAATTGACTTTTATACCCTTAACTATTTATATTAATTTTGACAAGAACTTATAATGGAAGGACATAACTGAAAATAGACACGTTAGGATGAAGAGTTGTAGTAGAATCTATATCTATATATTATTAAAAATAGAGGAAAAAGCCCCCATATTAAGCCAAGTGACAACCTCACAATAGGTCACTTGGCAATTTATGACAAAGTTAATTAGGTTAGGTAATAATTAGTTTTCTTTTTGAATTTAAATTTTAAAAAATTTAAATTATGCATTATGTGTTGTTAATAATTAGTTACTCTCTTTGAATTAATAAATTTAGAGTTTTAAAATTATTCTAAAATAAAAAACAAAATAAGAAAAACAAAATTATAAATTCAAATTGGAGAGTAGTTTCTTTCTAATATGGTAGTCTATATATATAAAATACTTCAAATATTTTCTTATATAGAAAATAATTTGATTTCGAATTTAAAGATAAAATATTATTTCAACTTTATAGATAGAAATATTTGAGTTGGTATAAAATAAAAGTTTATTTGCTTATGGCAAATAATGCAAAAATAGCAATTATTAAGAATATCAGTAAATTTATGACAAAATAGTAAAATTACTTATCTGTTTATATGTCACGACCCCAAATTATCCCTCCGTAAGGTGTCGTGATGGCACCTAGTCTTTACGACTAGGTAAGCCTAATATTGCTAAAAATATAAAGAAACACAATATTTTAAAGATAAACAACATATTATAAATAGCCAAGAGTAGTACCACTCGGCATATACAAAATAATTTTCCAAGACCCGGAATATCACTAAGTCACAAGCTGCTATAATCTATATAGCTCTATACAAAAGTCTGAAGATAATAAGGAAAGTCTCTAGATGAGGGAGTAGAAGGGGACTCCGAATATCTGCGGACGCAAGCAGAAATATCTTGAAGTCTCCTAGAATCAGCAGCACGCGCTAATCCCAAGGCTTATAGCTCGTACCTGGATCTGCACACGAAATATATATGCAGGAAAGGGCATGAGTGCACCACAATGGTACCTAGTAAGTGCCAAGCCTAACCTCGATCAAGTGGTGACGAGGTCAGGTTAAGGCCCTACCGGAGTAAATATAGTAATTTAAACAGTAAAAGAAATAAGTAAAATTTACGATAACACAGTTAAAAAGAGAGCCCTCGGCTCAGAACAAGGTAAACACAGTGGAAAATCTCTCGAAATATCGTCCCGTAGTATCAAATGAATATGCAGTACATGGGGGATCTCCCGGAATACGTCCGTAGTTTCAAAGTAAATATGCAGTACTGGGGGATCTCCCGGAATACGTCCTAGTCCCAATTTAAATATGCAGTACAGGGGGATCTCCCGGAATACGTCTGTAGTCCCAATTTAAATATGCAGTACAGGGGAATCTCTCGAAATACGTCCGTAGTCCCAATTTAAATATGCAATGCAAGATGAAATGGCAGGTATGACACCGAGTTATACAGTTTATACTGGACACAGATAAGGCAAATAAGGACTTAACTAAACATGACGCACAGAATGTCAATTAGGCAGTTAAAACACGTAAGCATGCTTCTCTAGTCTAAGTTTCACAATTAAACGTATTAGTGTAATTTAATAAGGAAAAAAATAATTTATGATTTAGAAAGGAAAAACGAGATTTTTGCAATAATAGCCCGTGTACGTACTCGTCACCTCACGTACATGACGCCCACACACCAAATACTATCAAGATATCCTAAGGGGGAAGTCCCCAACACAGAGTTAGACAAGCCACTTACCTCGAACCGCTCAAATCAACTTGATATCACGTTTTTGCCACGAGTATCCGACTCCAAATAGCCCGAATCTATTCAAAATAGTATAATAACATCAATACGCGCTAATGGAATGTATCCCACAAGAAAACTACAAAAATTAGGCCAAAAATCCGAAATTGGCTCAAACTCGGTCCCCGGGACCCACGTCTCGAAACCCGACAAAATTCACGAAACTAGAAAGCTCATTGACTCACGAGTCTAACCATATCAAATTTACTAAAATCCGACACCAAATGGTCCTCCAATCCACAATTCAAACTCCCGAATTCCTAGTCTATAACTTCAAATTTTCACCTTACATACACATTAACTAGGTGGAAAAATATATGGCAAGGCAAGATTATTGACCAAAAATAAGCACAAGGAACTTACCTTAAGAAATGCCTCGAAAATGCTCTCAAAAATTGCCCTAACCCGAGTTTGCAAAGCCAAAAATGATAAAAATCGCGAAACCCTTCGATTTTAATAACTGCCCAGGTATTTCCGCACCTACGAGTGCGCTTATGAGGAAAAATGTGCACATCTGCGCAACTCACTTACCACCTCTGCCTCCGCACCTGCGACGGAAGGGCCGTACCTGCGCACTCGCGCCTGCGGACAACCTTTCCGCTTCTGCGCATCTTGCGCATTTGTGAACAACATTGCGCATTTGCGGGCATCGTAGATGCGGAACTTTCTCGCACCTGCAACCCCAGGCCAACTCTCGAATTTCTCGCATCTGTGCCTGCAAGCCACGCTTCTGCGAGGCCGCACCTGCGGACTCCCCACCGCAGGTGCGAAAACACCAGAACCAGCAAAAAAATCAGAAATTCCTCTAAGTCCAAGCTTTCACCCGTTAAGCATCCGAAACACACCCGAGGCCCCCGGGACCTCGACCAAACATACCAACCAATCTTAAAACACCATACGAACTTAGTCGAGCTCTCAAATCCCACCAAACAACGCTAAAATCACGAATCACCCTCCAATTCAAACTTAAAGAATTTGAAACTTCAAAATTCTACAACCGATGTCGAAACCTATCAAATCACGTCCGATTGACCTCAAATTTTTCGCACAAGTTGTAATCAATATTACGGACCAACTCCAACTTCCGGAATAGGAAAACGACCCCGATATCAAAAATTTCACTACGCCCAAAACTCCAAAAATTCGACTTTCGCCATTTCAAGCCTAAATGAGCTACGGACCTCCAAAACACAATCTGGACACGCTCCAAAATCCAAAATCACCTAACGGAGCTAACGGAACCAACAGAATTCCATTCCGGAGTCGTCTTCACATAGTTTCGACTACGGTCCAAATTCTAGGACTTAAGCTCTCATTTAGGGACTAAGTGTTCCAAAACACTCCGAAACTCAAAACCAATCATCCTGGCAAGTCACAATAGCAGAAATGCATTTGGGGAAAGCAGTTAATAGGGGATCGGGGCTATTACTCTCAAAACGACCGGACGGGTCGTTACATCATATTTTAAAAAAATTCAAAATTATAATTTTATTTAAATATAATAGTATTTTGATTATATGTCAAAATCAAAATTAAAAAGAAACTAATCTATAATATTAATAAAATGAGATTTTGTTAATAAAATGAGATTTAAAAAAATAAGAATATTTATAGATTAAAAAAATATATATCTATGTTATATTAAAATTTACAAGATAATAAAAGTCATATTAGTAAATGTATAGTACTATGTACTTGCTAATTTAATAAAGAATAAACAAGGAACAAACAATAATCAAAATTATAGTAGATGTCCTTTTCTTTTTTTATAGTATTTCTTGCGCATAAAAGAAAGAAACTCTTAAATTGTGTGGAATTAAATACTGTTGGCTCATTAGAGTTAGGGTCAAGGTGTGATGACCCAAAATGTCATCTTTAAATTTAATAATTAATTTTGTGTTATAAGACCTCGAAAAGCACTATTTATTATTTCTCGACTTGCGTGCGCAGTCCGTAAAATTTTTTGGAAAGTTTTTATGTGAAAAATAGATTAAAATGTGAATTAGAGCTTTAAAACTCAACGGAGTTGACTTTGGTCAATATTTTGAGCAAACGGACTCCGATCAGTATTTTGATAGTTTTGGTAGGTCCGTATCGTGATTTAGGACTTGGCCATATGCCCAAAATCAAATTCCGAGGTCCCTAGCCCGAGATATAAAATTTTGATAAAAAATTAAAAGTTTAAGTTCAAATAGTGTCCGGATGTCGAATTATGTGCAAACGACCCCGGAATAAAATTTTGATGATTCCAACAGCTCCGTATGGTGATTTTGGACTTAGGAGCGTGATCAGAATTTTATTTGGAAGTCCGTAGTAAAATTAGGCTTGAAATGGCTAAAATATAAATTTAAAGTTTGGAAGTTTGACCGGGGAGTTGACTTTTTGATATCGGGGTCAGAATCCAGTTCTGAAAATTTTTATAGTTCCGTTATGTCATTTATGACTTGTGTGCAAAATTTAATGTCAATCGGACTTGATTTGATAGGTTTCGACATCGAATGTAGAAGTTAAAATTTTTATGTTTCATTAAGCTTGAATTGGAGCATGATTCGTGATTTTAGCGTCTTTGTATGTGATTTGAGATTTCAAATAAGTTCGTATGATGTTTTAGGACTTGTTGGTATATTTGGTTGAGGTCCCGAGGGCCTCGGGTGAGTTTCATATGGTTAACGGATCAAAAATTGGACTTAAAATGTAGCTGCAATTTTTCCTCTTCTGTTGGACATTCTGGGCTGTGATCGAGCCCAGATATCGAGCCAGATATCAAGCCCAGGTATCGAGCCCAGGGTTGACGAGGCTCAGGCTCGAGCCTGTGATCGAAGGTCCAGGCTCGATGCCATGACCGAGGTCCAGGCTCGAGGGCTATGATCGATGCCTTGATCGAAGGCCCAGGCTCGAGGGCCATAATCGAGGCCATGACCTAGGCCCATGCTCGATGCTATAATCGAGAGCCTATGATCGAAGTCACGATCGAGGCCTAGGCTCGAGGGCCATGATCGAAGGCAGTTCGAGGTCCAGTTTCGAAGGCTGCCTGGGCAGAATTTATAAAAGAGGGCATTCGTCCCATTCGCCATTTTTTACAAATTGGAGCTTGAGCAGAGGCGATTTTGGATAGATTTTCAAGGAAAGACATTGGGGTAAGTGATTCTAACTTGGATTTGGTCTGTAAACACAAATATATCATTATTTTCACCATTTAATTAGTGTTTTGAGATTGAAATTTGGAAAATTTTTAAAAATCTCATAGAAACGAATTTTTGAGATTTCGGTATCGATTCAGAGTCGGATTTGAGTGAAACTAGTATGGTTGAACTCGTAATTGAATGGGTTGTCGGATTTCGTAACTTTTGCCGGATTCAGATATGTGAGCCCCACAGACGAAATTTTAATTAACTTCGGGATTTTTATTAAAAATATAGTATTTTCTTATAGAATTGATTCCTATAAATTTTAAATGATTGTATCGAATTATTTTGGCTAGATTCGAGCTAGACAGAGTTGGATAATCAAGGAAAGGGTCTACTAGTGGATTAAATTGGAGCAAGACGAGGTAAGTCTCTTGTCTAATCTTGTGAGAGGTAAATTACCTCATAGGTAATTAAAGTAATAATTGTTGCAAATTGTGGGGCCTACGTACGCACGAGGTGACGAGACTCCGTGCATAGCTACTATTAATGCTCAAGTTCGGGTAGTTTAGGACTCAAAGCATGAATTACTTGTGTAAATTATATTCTTTGTCTGCTCTAACTGCCCGTCGGGTCTGCGGATGAAAGGCTGTGCTGAGCTCTACACGGGTCCCCAACTCACTCTGTACTGCTCTCCAGAAATGTGAAGTAAACTGAGGACCTCTATCTGATATGGTAGAAATTGGCACACCGTGCAACCGAACTATCTCCTGAATATAAATCTGGGCCAACCTCTCTGAAGTATATGTAGTCACAACAGGAATAAAATGTGCCGACTTGGTCAACCTATCAACAATCACCCAAACTGCGTCAAACTTCCTCAAGGTCCGCGGCAACCCAACTACAAAGTCCATAGTAATTTGTTCCCATTTCCACTCTGGTATAGTCATCTGCTGAAGTAGGCTGCCTGGCCTCTGGTGCTCATATTTAACTTGCTGGCAATTTAGACACCTAGCTACATACTCAACTATGTCCTTTTTCATTCGTCGCCACCAATAATGTTGCCTCAAATCACGATACATCTTCGTAGCACCTGGATGAATAGAATATCGAGAACTGTGTGCCTCCTCTAGGATCTTTTTCCTCAGTCCATCCACAGTAGGAACACATAGACGATCCCGGAGTCGCAGAACGCCATCCGCTCCAATAGTAACCTCCTTGGCACCACCTCGTAGTACCGTTTCTCGAAGAACCATTAAGTGTGGATCGTCATACTGACGAGCCTTGATCTGCTCAAATAGTGAATACTGAGCTACAACACATGCAAGAACTCGGCTGGGCTCTGAAATGTCCAACCTCACAAGTCGATTAGCCAAGGATTGAACATCCAAAGCTAATGGCCTCTCCTCTGCTGAAATGAAAGCGAAACTACCCATACTCTCTGCCTTCCTACTCAAGGCGTCTGTGACCACATTTGCTTTGCCCGAATAATATAGGATAGTAATATCATAATCGTTTAGTAACTCAAGCCATATGCGCTATCTCAGATTTAGGTCTCTCTGCTTGAACAAATGCTGCAAACTGCGATGATCAGTGTAAACATCACAAGACACCCTATAAAGATAATGCCTCAAAATCTTAAGAGCGTGAACAATCACAGCTAACTCCAAATCATGTACCGGATAATTCTTTTTGTGGGGCTTCAACTGACGTGAAGCATATGCAATAACTCGCCCTTCCTGCATTAATACATAACCCAAACCAACGCGTGAAGCGTCGCAATACACTGTATACATTCCCAAACCGGAAGGTAACACTAACACTGGTGTTGTAGTCAATGCTGTCTTGAGCTTCTGAAAGCTTGCCTCATAATCTTCAGACCACCGGAACTGAACACCTTTCTGGGTTAATTTGGTCAAAGGTGCTGCAATAGATGAAAAACCTTCCACAAACCGACGATAATAACCTGCTAAACCCAGAAAACTCCTGATCTCAGTCGCCGAAGTGGGATGATGCCAATTCTGAACTGCCTCAATCTTTTTGGGATCAACCTTAATACCTTCGCCCGATACAATATGTCCCAAAAATGCTACAGACTCTAGCCAAACTCACATTTAGAGAACTTAGCATATAGCTTTTGTTCCCGTAATGTCTAAAGCACTACTCTCATATGTTGCTCATGTTCCTCCTTACTGCGCGAGTAGATCAAAATGTCATCAATGAAGACAATGACAAATGAATCGATATATGGCATGAATACCCTGTTCATCAGATCTATAAACGCTGCCGGGGCATTAGTTAAACCGAAAGACATTACCAGAAACTCATAATGACTATATCTAGTACGGAAATCAGTTTTCAGAACATCCGAATCTCGAATCTTCAACTGATGATACCCCGACCTCAAGTCGATCTTAGAGAACACCCTAGCACCCTGAAACTGGTCAAATAGATCATCAATATGCGGCAACGGGTACTTGTTCTTAATAGTAACTTTGTTCAATTGGCGATAATCAATACACATCCTCATTGTTCTATCTTTCTTTTTCACAAATAATACCGGTGCACCCCAAGGCGATAAACTCGGTTTGACGAACCCTTTGGCTAGTAACTATTCAAGTTGTTCTTTCAATTCTTTTGGAGCCATGCGATACGGTAGGATAGATATAGGCTGAGTATCTGGAGCCAAGTCAATACAGAAATCAATATCCCGATCAGGTGGCATACCTGGAAGATCTGAAGGAAATACATCGGAGAATTCCCAAACTACTGGCACTGAATCAATAGCCGGAGTCTCTGCAGTAGTATCCCGAACATAGGCTAGATAAGCCAAACAACCCTTCTCAATCATGTGTTGAGCCTTTATAAAAGAAATAACCTGATTAAATGAACTAACCGATGAACCCTTCCTCTCCAGCCTAGGCAAAGATGGAATAACCAAGGTAACAGTTTTGGCATGACAATCTAGAATAGCATGATATGAAGATAACCAGTCCATACCCAAAATAATTTCAAAATCGGTCATCTCAAGCAATAAGAGATCTGCTCTAGTTTCATAACCACTGAATGTAATAATACAAGATCGGTATATCCGGTTCACAATAACAAATTCGCCTACAGGAGTGGACACATAAACAGGAGTACTCAAGGACTCACGAGAAACACCCAGGAATGGAGCAAACAGAGATGACACATATGAATACGTGGATCCTGGATCAAATAATACTGAGGCATCTTTGCCAAAAACAGAAATAATACCTATAATCACAGCATCTGAGGCCTCTGTATCTGGTCTAGCTGGAAAAGCATAGAACCGAACTGGAGCGCCAACTGGCTGGCCTCCACCTGGCTGACCTCCACCTCTAGGACGGCCCCTATCCACCTGTCCTCCACTCCTTGGTGGTCGGACTACTGGTGGAGCAACTGGTCCGGTAAGCATAGGCTGCTGACCCTGCTGTGCTGGTCTACCCCGAAGCTGGGGAAAAATCTCTGCATGTGACTGGGATCCCCGCACTCGTAACAACTCTTCGGTGCGATGGGCTGCTGACTAAGTGACTGGCCCTGGGGAACTGAATACCCACTGGGAGGACCTTGAATAGCTGGTGGGAGATAGGAACTCTCTGGTATAGCACTGGGATAAGGTCGCACTGGAGCACCTCGAGGAGGTGGTGGTGCTGGAAATGGGGGTCTGCTGGACTGCCCCTTCACGAACTGACCTCTGCCCCCAAACTGAGCACCTCTGAACTCTCCAGAGTGCCTGAACCACTTATCTCTCATAAATTTCTCTCGGCTCCGCTGATGCACACCCTCAATCCTCCGGGCTATCTCCACAACTAGCTCATAAGAAGTGCCCATCTCAACCTCTCGAGCCATAGTGGCCTGAATGCTAGTATGTAAACCCGCAACAAACTTCCTCACTCTCTCCGCCTCAGTAGGGAGTATCATAAGTGCATGGCGAGATAACTCAGAGAACCTCGCCTCATAATCGGTCACTGACATCTGACCCTGCTGGAGCTGCTCAAACTGATACCGCAACTCTTCCCTCTGGGAGGGTAGAATATACCTGTCCAGGAAGATACGGGTGAACCTGTCACAAGTCATGGGAGGAGAATCTGCTGGTCTGCCAAGAACATAAGACTGCCATCATCTACGGGCCCTGCCCTTTAGCTGAGAAGTAGCGAAATCAACCCCATGGGATTCCAATATCCTCATGTTGTGCAGTCTATCCCTGCAATGATCAATGAAGTCACGTGGATCCTCATGTCGCTCACCCCCAAAGACAGGAGGATATAGTCTAGTCCATCGGTCCAATAGTTTCTGAGGATCGGCGGCTACAGCTGGCCTGGGCTCAGGTGTAGCTGCTGCCACTGGCTGGGCTCCACCCACGGGTAATGCACCCTAGGTCTGAGATACAGCAGCTGCCTGTCTATGAGTATGCGCGGTAGGGGTCTGTGCTCCCCCGCCCGCCTGAAATGGGGCTGGGTCTGCCGGAAATAAACCGGCCTGAGTCATATTGTCCATGAACCGCAGCATACGACCCATGACATCCTGAAATCCCGGTGCAGATGTGAAATCCACCGGAGCTGGCTCTACCACAGGCACCTCACCTTGCTCCTCAATAATAGGGGTTCTCTACTGGACCCACTGGCGGCATAATTGGAATAGTCCTGGGACGTCCTCGCCCTCTACCAAGGGCTGGAGCCCTCCCTCGGCCTCGACCTCTGCCTCGGCCTCTAGCAACTGGGGGAGTCGCTCTTCCCTGGTCTGGAACCTCATTCGAGCGCGTTCTTACCATCTGTGAGAGAATAAGAGAAGGATATTTAGTACTACATTAATTGCACGATGGAATATGAAGAAAGGTATTTTTTCTAACACCCTATAGCCTCTCGAAGATAAGTATAGACGTCTCCGTACCGATCTGCAAGACTCTATTAGGCCTGCTCATAACTTGTGAGACCTACATGAACCTAGTGCTCTGATACCATGTTGTCACGACCCAATTTCACCTGTAGGTCATGATGGCGCCCAACACTACAGCTAGGCAAGCCAACTAATAAATTAAACATATTTCGACAAAATTTAAAACCAAGAAAAATAATAAAACCCAAATTCTACCAATGTGTGTGCCAAGACCTGGTGTCACAAGTGTATGAGCATCTAGTAGATTATACAAAACCTCAAATACTGTCTGAAATAAAATAGACAGAATAAAAAAATACAAGGAGAGACACTAGTAGCTGTAGAACGGCTCAGAAAGGTAGCTCACTACTATTCCCCTGGATAGTGTGGGTGTAAGACGATTGGTCCCCCACTAGTACTTGCCTCAGGTCCTGCACAAAAATTACAGCAAGTGTAGTATGAGTACGTAAACAACGTGTACCCAGTAAGTATCAAGCCTAATCTCGAAGTGGTAGAAACGCGATGGCCGACTTTGACACTCACTATGGGTCAATAATAATGATTGCAATACGACTAGAATATCTAAATCAGCATGATTCCCAGAATTTACAATAATTTATTTAACGAGCGAAAATAATCAAATTCCTCCAAATGCAATAATTCTCAATATATTAATTAAATTCCTTCAATTCAAATAATTTCCAATTTATCAATTAATCTCATTTACAAGAATAATAATTCATTAAATTTCAAGGATTCTCCAATTTATCAATTAGCTTTGCAAGCTGAAATAAACTATTAAAGTATCGTGTAATTATTATTATTAAGCACGATTTCTGCAGAGGACGTATGGCCCGATCCATAGTGTCGTGTACACTGCCGAGGGACGTGCGACGCGATCCATAGATACATCTATCCTGCCGAGGCATTCGGCCCGCTCCACAAGAAAGGAGGACATTTTCTTATGTACCTCCGGAATGAGAGTATATTTGTTATAAGATAAATTCAGGAGGAAGAACAATTTCTCTTAACAATTAATTAATTTAAACAGAAAAAAATCAAGTATATGAGATTTTCATCCTTTAATATTTTTATCTAACAATTCACAATATATGTATATATCAAATAATATTAATTAAATAAAGAATATAATTTACACAAGTAATTCATTCTTTGAGTCCTAAACTACCCGGACTTTAGCATTAATAGTAGCTATGCACGGACTCTCGTCACCTCGTGCGTACGTAGCTCCCACAATTAGCAACAATTATTTAATTTTAATCACCTATGAGGTAATTTCCCCCTTACATGATTAGACAAGAGACTTACCTCGTCTTGCTCCAATTTAATCCACTAGAAGGCCTTTTTCACGATTATCCAACTCTGTCTGGCTCGAATCTAGCCAAAACTATTTCGATACAATCACTAAAAATTATAGGAATCAATTCTATAAGAAAATACTACATTTTCAATAAAAATTTTGAAATTAATTAAAAATTCGTCCGTGGGACCCACGTCTCAGAATTCGGCAAAAGTTATGAAATATGAACACCTACTCAACCACGAGTCTACCCATACCAAAATCACTAAATTCCGATAACAATTCGGCCCTCAAATCCTCAAATCTATCCAAGAGGGCTTCAAACTTTTCCAACTCAATTCACTAATTAAATGATAAAAATAGTGATGGATTCGGGTAATTTAACCAATATTGATTTAAGAACACTTACCCCGTTGTTTTCTCTGAAAATATCCCAAAAATCGCCTAAATCTGAGCTCCAAATCATTAAAAATGGAAAATGGGACAAAGTCCAATTTTCAGAACTTAAACTCTCTGCCCAGTGATTTCTTCTACGCGATCGCGAACTTCCTCATGCGATCGTGTAGCACAATGTTTTCTGCCCAAACATTAACCCTACGCGATCGCATCAAGTCCCACGCGATCGCGATTCACCAGGTTCCGACACTACGCGATCACATCCCTCTTCACACGATCGCATAGCACAACACATGGCCCAGCTTCCTCTTAAGTTTCCCCTACGTGATCGCAAACAATGACACACGATCGCGATACACACTGGCCAACCCTACGCGATCGTGGACGTATCCACGCGATCGCAGTGAACAAATTCCCAGCTGCCCAAATTAACCCTACGCGATCGCAACCCTATTCACGCGATCGCGTAGAACAAATCCACCTCTGCCTAAATTACTCTACGCGATCGCAGACCAAGTTACGCGATCGCGTATAAGGATGCCAGAAGAAAATACCAGTAGCTATCAGCAGTGTTCCAAAGGCCAAAAGTGATCCGTTAGTTGTCCAAAATTCACCCGAGCCCCTCAGAACCTCAACCAATTATATCAACAAGTCCCAAAACATCATACAAACTTAGTTGAACCCTCAAATCACACCAAACAACGCTAAAATCACGAATCATCCCTCAATTCAAGCTTAATGAAACTTAAGATTTCCAACTTCTACATTATATACCGAAACCTATCAATTCAAGTCCGATTGACCTCAAATTTTTGCATACAAGTCATAAATGACATAACGGAGCTATAAAAATTTTCAGAATTAGATTCCGACTCCGATATCAAAAAGTCAACTCCCCGGTCAAACTTCCAAACTTAAATTACTATTTTAGCCATTTCAAGCCTAATTTAACTACGAACTTCCAAATAAAATTTCAAACACGCTCCTAAGTCCAAAATCACCATACGGAGCTGTTGGAATCGTCAAAATTCTATTCCGAGGTCGTTTTCTCAAAAATATTGACTGAAGTCAAACTTAACATTTTAAGGCCAACTTAAGGAACCAAGTGTTCCGGTTTCAACTCAAACACTTCCAAATCCCGAACTAACCATCCCCGTAAGTCATAAATCATTAAAATCACATACGGAAAGTTTTATTTTAGGGAATGGGGTTCTAAAATTTAAAATAACTGGTTGGGTCATTACATATAATTTCTATCCAATTCCATAACTATTTTCGTGATTAAAATCTCATTTTTATAAAAATCTAGTTTTTTCACCTAAACCCTTGATTTCTAAGATTTACTAGTTATAATCTATCCATAATCTATATATTTAACTCAAAGGGTGTAGAATTAACTTACCTCAAAGTTGATAGTTGAAAAATCCTCACAAAGAGCTCTGAAATCGCCCGGAAATGGAGGAAAAATGGGCTTAAAAAGTCTGAACCCCGACTTTTAACCATTCTGCCCAACAGTGATTTTCGCACCTGCGGAAGAGGTACCGCACATATGGCTTTCGCACCTACAGAAATTCCTCGCAGGTGCGCATTTTCCCTCTTTTCCTGGTTCTGTACCTGCGGAAGAAGAGCTCACTTCTGCGTAAGCGCAGGTGCACCCATTCCTTCGCACCTGAGCATCCCTCCGCTTCTGTGCACAAGACCTTCACACCTGCGCGTTCGCAGGTGCGCCAAATTATTCCGCATCTGCTATGGCTGGGCAAACTCCTCTCTTTCGCACCTGTGAGCTCGCACCTGCGGCTGTCCAAGTGCAGGTGCGATTATGACAGTAGCTGGGAGCTTCAGTCCTTGCTCAATTTTCCAAAATTGGTCCGAGCCTCGTCCGGTTAATACTCGGGACCCCCGGGGCCAAGCTCGAACATATCAACAGGTTTGAAATCATAAAGTGGACTCGTTCGAACTTTCAAAACGCGTAAAATGACATCAAATCTAAGAATCATACCCTAAACCAAATTGATTCAAACTTATGAATTTCAGGTTTTCAATTTACTTCCGTTGCGCCGAAATATAGTTAAACTACTCGGAATGACACAAAATTTTGCGTGCAAGTCTTAAATCACTATACGGAACTATTCCCAAACTCAAAATTCCAAAGGGACTTCAATTACTCAAAAACTTACCTCAAATCAAATTTAAAGATTTTTAAACCTTCAAATAGTTAATTTTAACTATTAAGCATCAAAACGCTCTCGGGTTATCCAAAACCCGATTCAGACATACGTCCAAGTCCAAAATCATCATACGAACCTATTGGAACCGTCAAATCCCGATTCCGGAGTCGTTTTCTCAAAATATTGACCGAAATCAAACTTGACCTTTTAAGGCTACCTTAAGGAACCAAGTGTTCCGATTTCAACCTAAACGCTTCCAAATCCCGAACCAACCATCCCCGCAAGTCAATAATCATTAAAAACATATATGAAAAATTTTATTTTAGGGAACGGGGGTTCTAAAAGTTAAAATGACCGGTTGGGTCATTACATTATGTGTACATTCTGTTTATTTTATTTCAGACAATATTTGGAGTTTTGTATAATCTAATAGACGCTCATACACTTATGACACCAGGTTTTGGCACCCACATTGGTAGAATTTGGTGTCTTATTATTTTTTTTGGATTTAAATTTTATCGATATATGTTTAATTTATTAGTTGGCTTGCCTAGCTATAGTGTTGGGCGCCATCACGACCTATAGGTGAAATTGGGTCGTGACACAAGGTATGTGTTATTTCTAAATTAATGTGCGTTTGCAGACGCCATATTCATCATCACATATTTTATGTCACTCCAAATGCTTTTACCTCATATTAGCATCAATCATGATTTTATTAATCAACTATGTTTATATCGTTAACCTTCAAAATTCATCTTGTATAGCTAATAAGATATTCTTATAACCTGTCACTAATTCTATCACTGAATATGAATTTTATTATATAGCTACATAATTGGTCCATCACTATTTTTATTTTTATTTTTCGTAGTTGAAATGTCTATAATAAGTACCTAGATGATCATTTTGATACAAAATTAAAATAAAAAAGAGATACATAATAGAACATTGATCTTTCAAGATTATCTTGGTTGTTTTCATGCTTAGCTAGGTCATTCTCTATTTTTGACTAAATAGGATCAATATTCGTCATTTTCAAGAGCTTATATTTTTAAAAATTTTATTTTCAAGATTTTATATGTTTTTTAATTTTATATACATCGATATAGGGTACACGCGTATCGCGTGTATCCTAAAACTAGTCTTAGGGTACGTATTTCACGCGTATACCCCATACTAATAAATATATAATTTAAAATATATAAATAATAATTAAATATATTTGAGTTATAAAAGAAAAAGTAAAAAAGTGTAAGTTCTTGAAAGTAGTGAATGTTAATCTCACTTAGCTGACTTAATAAAGTCCTTCTCCACATAAATTCTAAGATGCCTTATTGTAATTTTTAATGACTTCCGTGTGAATATTTTATAAAATTTTATTGCTATTTTTTTTGTGACCTAATACTAAAAATAAATATTTATGCATAAATACTTTTATCAAAATTCTTTAAATATTTATTTAATAATACCTATTTAAAAGTTAAATTGTTATATCTTTAGAGATTTGGGAATGAAGAGATTGCACTATAGTTTAAAAACGTTTTTAGCGATAGTATATAGTATAATGATGACTAATATTGTGTTGATATTTTACAACAAATAACTTAGTAATGTATAAAAAGATATAGATTTGTTGGAATGAATGAAAAAGAAAGAAAATAATTAATAAACTCTCATTTAGAATACCGCAAAACATTATACGTAGGTTATAATATTGTGATTAAATAATATCAAAATTATTTATTGGATATAAATTATTTTGGTAGATGTTTGAATCATTGGATTAAAATAGAATATACGAGAGTATAATAAAAATATTTGTTTGATTTATCATATTTAAACTTGAATAAAATTTTATTTTTAATTTTAACCTTAGACTTTTAAAATAATTTAGGCGAAAAGCTTTGAAGGAGAAGGTCATTTGTTTATATTTTTTCTTGTGATACATAGCTAATCTCTATATTATTATCTCACATTGAATATAAAATTAAAATAGTACCAAATTATGGTATAACTATTATCGTAATTTCTTATGTCGAAAATGTAAATTCAACCAAATATGAAATTGAATAATCTCACATTCTTTCTCAAGATTATTATCCTTCAATATTGTTTGCGTAAAATTGTTTTTACATTCTTTAATTTTCTTATTTATTTTTTAAATTGTTGAGAGTAGTTTCAAGTAGTACACATATAATCGATGAAGAATTACTTAGTGATTTGTTCATTTAGTATAGTTCCAAATATTATGAAAGAAACGATGAAGAGAAAATATATTATGAAAGGAGGTCAAATATTAACTATATGAAAGTGTCGACAATGTCTTCAAAGTTATTTATTGTCGAAAACTAAAAAGTTTTTTTTCCAATACAATTTTAAAGATGTTATGTAATAGGATTGGTTTACTTTGTTGGAGAAATTTTTATACGTTTATTATTTATTTGCATAATATATTTTTTAATCCTAAATAATAGGGCTTCCTACCTGTATAGTTCAAATATGGAAAAATTTAATAAGTAAAATTTTAATAGATTTCAATGTCCTAAATGTTAGGAATGTAAGATTTCAAACTCCAAAATATTAGGAATATAAATTAAATTACAATTTTATCCAGTATAATATCGATTTTAACAGGGTAGAAAAGGCGAACGACATTTCGTTAAGGGTTTTCGTGCTTTAATTTTAATATATTACTAGTCTTTATGTTTCGTGCTTTGCACGAGTATCTTAGGTCAAGTATCACATAATTTGTACAAAAGATAGTAAAATATGTGTGAGATTCTAGAGATTGCCTTTCCACGTGAGCTTGGTGCTGGAAGTTGCCCAAAGTCTTTAAACCCAATGTAATATCTAAGGATCTACACCAATTAAACCTATCACATGCACTGTATATAGTAGATGTTATTATTTTGATCCAAAATTTTTGTGAGTAATAAAACTTTCCTTTCACCCATAGCAGCCTTCAAAGTAAATGTCCATCATAAAGTAGTCAAAAGACAAGTCTAAGAGTCATGATAGACTTGGGATATAAACACACCCAAACTCAAATCTTTCCAGCTGAAATGTTTTCAACCCTTTTTTTTTTCCAAAAGTTGATCATCTAACTCGTAAAATTATTCTAAAATAAAAAACAAAATAAGAAAAACAAAACTGTAAATTCAAATTGGGGAGTAGTTTTGTTCCTAATATGGTAGTCTATATATATATATATATATATAAAATACTTCAAATATTTTCTTATATAGAAAATAATTTGATTTCGAATTTAAAGATAAAATATTATTTCAACTTTATAGATAGAAATATTTGAGTTGGTATAAAATAAAAGTTCATTTGCTTATGGCAAATAATACAAAAATAGCAATTATTAAGAATATCAGTAAATTTATGACAAAATAGTAAAATTACTTATATGTTTATATTTTTAAAAAATTCAAAATTATAATTTTATTTAAATATAATAGTATTTTGATTATATGTCAAAATCAAAATTAAAAAGAAACTAATCTATAATATTAATAAAATGAGATTTTGTTAATAAAATGAGATTTAAAAAAATAAGAATATTTATAGATTAAAAAAATATATATCTATGTTATATTAAAATAGAATTATCATCAAAATATTAATCCAATTTACAAGATAATAAAAGTCATATTAGTAAATGTATAGTACTAAGTACTTGCTAATTTAATAAAGAATAAATAAGGAATAAACTGTCATGACCCAAAATCCATTAAAGGTCGTGATGGCGCCGGACACCGCTGTCAGGCAAGCCAACAATACACACTTAGCTTAATTACCCATTTTAATGGATTTAAAATCAAAATTTCTTCAATGAAATAATAAAAATAAAACTCATAGAGTCAATGATAAATATTTTTAGCAACTATATTTCTAAACAACTCACAACCATTCTCAAAACCCGGTGTCACAAGTGCATGAGCATTTACTAGGGAATTAAAATTTAAAATACAGCATCTGTCCAGAATATAAGTTAGACAGGAAAATATAATATCTCTGAAGGAGACTGTTGGTTGCGGATCGTAATACAGAATGCAACTCACCTATGTCCCCACAATTATTAACCACACCTCTGCGCCCACAAGGCCGCTAGACATATATGTACCTGCACAATAAAATGTACAGCAAGTGCAGCATGAGTACGAAAAACAACGTGTACCCAGTAAGTATCAAGCCTAATCTCGAAGTGGTAGAGACGAGATGACCGACTTTGACACTCTCTATGGGTCAATAATAATAATTAAAATAAAACTAATAATTTTTATTCATTTAGCAGAAATAATAAAAATCCTTCCAATGCAACAATTTTCAATCTATTAATTAAATCCTTCAATTTCAATAAAACTTCCAATTTTATCAATTAGTCTCATTTACAGGAATAACAATAATTCCTTAACAAGCAGGAATAATAATTCATTAAATTTCAAAGATTTTCAATTTATCAATTAGCTTCACAAGCTGCAATAAACTATCAAAGTATCGTGTAATTATTATTATTAAGCACGATTTCTGTCGAGGTCATATGGCCCGATCCAGAGTTTCGTGTACATTGCCGAGGGACGTGCGACACGATCCATAGATGCATCTATCCTGCCGAGGCGTTCGGCCCGCTCCACAAGAAAGGAGGACATTTTCTTATGTACCTCCGGAATGAGAGTATATTTATTATAAGATAAAATTCATGAGAAAGAAAAATTTCTCTTAACAATTAATTAATTTAAACAGAAAATCAAGCATATGAGATTTTCATCCTTTAATATTTTTAGCTAACAATTCATAATATATATATATATACATATATATCAAATAATATTAATTAAACAAGGAATACAATTTACACAAGTAATTCATGCTTTGAGTCCTAAACTACCCGGACTTTAGCATTAATAGTAGCTACCCACGGACTCTCGTCACCTCGTGCGTACATAACCCCCACAATTAGCAATAATTATTTAATTTTAATCACCTATGAGGTAATTTCCGCCTCACAAGATTAGGCAAGAGAATTACCTCGTCTTGCTCGAATTTAATCCACTAGAAGGCCTTTTCCACGATTATTCAACTCTGTCTGGCTCGAATCTAGCCAAAATAATTCGATACAATCACTAAAAATTATAGGAATCAATTCTATAAGAAAATACTACATTTTTTATAAAAATTCCGAAATTAATTAAAAATTTATCCGTGGGGCCCACGTCTCGAAATCCGGCAAAAGTTACGAAATCCAATAACCCATTCAATTATGAGTCCAACCATACCAGTTTCACTCAAATTCGACTCCGAATCGATACCGAAATCTCAAAAATTCGTTTCTATGAGATTTCTAAAAATTTTCCAAATTTCAATCTCAAAACACTAATTAAATGATGAGAACAATGATATATTTGTGTTTATAGACAAAATCCAAGTTAGAATCACTTATCCCAATGTCTTTCCTTGAAAATCTATCCAAAATCGTCTCTGCTCAAGCTCCAATTTGTTAAAAATGGCGAATGGGACGAATGCCCTCTTTTTATAAAACTACCCAGACAGCCTTCGGAATTGGGCCTCGAACGAGGCCTCGATCGTGGCTTTGATCATGGCCCTCGAGCCTAGGCCTCGATCGTGGCTTCGATCACAGGCTCGAGCCTGGACCTCGGTCATGGCCTCGATTAAAGCCTGGTCCTTCGATCATATCCTCAATCATAGCATCGAGCTTGAGCCTTCGATTGTGACCCTCGATCTTGGGTCTCGATCCTGGCCCTCGAGCCTTGACTTTGATCATGGCCCTCGAGCTGGACCTTCGATCATGGCTTCGATACACAAGCTCGAGCCTGAGCCTCGTCAACCCTGGGCTCGATACCTGGGCTCGATATCTGGGCTCGTTACCTGGGCTCGATATTTGGGATCGATACCTGGGCTCGATATCTAGTCGATATCTAGGCTCGATCACAACCCAGAATGTCCAACAGAAGAGGAAAAATTGCAGCAGCTTATTAAGTCCAACTTTTGATCCTTTAACCATCCGAAACTCACCCGAAGCCCTCGGGACCTCAACCAAATATACCAACAAGTCTTAAAATATCATACGAACTTATTTGAAACCTCAAATCACATAAAATGACGCTAAAATCACGAATTGTCACGACCCAAAATCCCACCACATGAGTCGTGATGGCACCTAGTCTCTAAAACTAGGTAAGCCGATTTCTATTGCATTTTTGAAGCCATTTTTTTTTGAATTAAATAAATAATCAAAACTAACAGCGGAAATAATTACAATATAGAACCTCCCAAGACTGGTAGTACTGAGTCATGAACTCTAATTGAATACATAGAATGATCACGAGGACCGAATATACAATACTGTTTGATTACAAATTAACAGTACAATAAATGAAACGACTCCAAGGGACTGCGACAACCAAGCAGCTCCACCTTGAATCCTTAGGACCCCGCCTTAACTCTGCTCAAGTCCGTTATCTTCAATACCTGGCTCTGCACAAAAATGTGCAGAAGTGTAGAGTGAGCACACCACAGCGGTGCCCAGTAAGTATCAAGACTAACCTCAATGGAGTAGAAACGAGGTACAGTCAAGACACTCACTAGTCTAATAACCAGTACAATATAATATACAAAATAATAGGAAACAAATAATAATAAGGGCAGGATAAAACAACCAGTGATATGTACAACAGACAACAAGAATACCATTAATATCACTCAACAATTAATAAACACAATTACACCCAATTAAATCAAGTCCTTCAAATAAATGTCTTTCACATATAATTCTTCCAGATAACTCTCTTTCAAATATAATTTTCTCAAAATAATAATAATTATTTTTTTTCAAATATAATTCTTTCAATAATCTTTTCAAATATAATTTCCTCAAATAAATATCTTTCAAATACAATTCTTTATTTTTTTTTTCAAATATAATTCTTTCAATAAATCTTTTCAAATATAATTTCCTCAAATAAATATCTTTCAAATACAATTCTTTCATGATAAAAACCTTTCAAATATAAACTTTTCAAATAATTAGCCTTCGAACATAGTTCTTTCAAGATAAATACTTTTCAAGTATAACCCCTTTCAAATAAATATCCTTCAAACATAGTTCCTTCAAGATAAATACTTTTCAAATATAAACTTTTCAAGTAATATCCTTCGAGTATAAGTCACCCTGTGACACTTAAGCATGGAAGATTAGCAGCTCCGAACACCGATATAACCACATAGGAATCTATCGGGATACCGTCCCGTAGTCCTGAATTAATTATGCAGTACGATGGGGATCTCCCGGAATACGTCCGTAGTCCCAAAATAAATATGCAGTGCTGGGGGATCTCCCGAAATAAGTCCGTAGTCCCAAAATAAATATGCAGTGCTGGGGGATCTCCCGGAATAAGTCCGTAGTCCCAAAATAAATATGCAAGACAGGGGGATCTCCCGAAATACGTCCGTAGTCCCAATTTAAATATGCAGTACTGGGGGATCTCCCGGAATACGTACGTAGTCCCAATTTAAATATGCAGTGCTGGGGGATCTCCCGGAATACGTCCGTAGTCCCAATTTAAATATGCAGCGCAAATAACAGAGATAACAACTATAACACAACAGAAACCTCGTACATCACCACAGCAAGTACAAAAGCAACAATGACAGAGATGCAAAGTACGTCAAACAAATCAACTCAAGAACTTAAATCACAAGAACGGTGGAACTCATTCACAAGGAATAACCACAGTAAAGAATGCTAGGCACAAGGAGAACAGCTTAACAAGGAAAAACAAAACAAAATGTAGCAACGATTCCACAATATTCAAGTCAACAATAAGAAGCCAACACGAGTCAAATAATATCAAATAATAGCAAGTCAACTAGGATACAGGTTATCTAAACTCCTTTTGAGGTTGAGCAATTACGAGGAATATTCAACAATTCAAGTAAGTATTTCGACACGACAATTAGATGATTAAATATATACCAACAATTACCCAATTTACCACACAATATGCTCAGGACTTTAACTCAATAAACTTTACACATATAAGCCAAGTACGTACTCGTCACCTCGCGTAAATGGTTTTCAATTACACAAATTTCACATAAGACTCAATGCCTAAGGGGTAATTCCCCCACTCGAGGTTAAGCAAGACACCTACCTTTTTGAAGTTAGGCCGATATTCCAAAATAGCCTTCTTGCTTGAATTGACCTCCGAACAGCTCAAATCTATCCAAATTAAATGTATAACTTCATTAAAATTCATCGGAAATAATTCCGGATAATAATGCATCGACATAAAATTTTATTCCAAAAAAGTCAATAAAAGTCAACGCGGGGCCCGCTCCTCGGAACCCGACAAAATTTTCATGAAATCCGAACACCCATTCCGATATGAGTTCAACTATACCAATTTTATCGAATTCCAATAACAACTCGACCTCCAAATCTTAATGTTTCATTTTCAAATCCCTAAGTTCAAACCCCCGATTTACACCTCAAAAACATGTAATCTAATCGGATTATTCGATGATAATTCAATATTATGGAGTAGAAATGATCACAAGGGACTTACCTCAAGTTTTTTCGTGAAAACCTTGCTAAAAAATCGTCCAACCCGCGCTTGAAATGCCCAAAAATGGCAAAAGCTCGGAACCCCTCTGTTTTTGTATTGCCCAGGGGTTTTCGCATCCGCGGTGATTTCTTCGCACCTGCGGTAAATATTTCGCACCCGCGGCCTTCGCATCCGCGGTGCCTGGCCAGCCCATGAATTTTCCGCTTCCGCGACTCATTTCTCGCATCCGCGAGCTCGCACCTGCGGCCCTTTTTTGCGCATGTGCGATCACACCAGCAGCCCAGCTGCTTCAGCTCTTCCTCCAAATCCAAATTCGATCTGTTAAGCATCCGAAACTCACCCGAGGCCCTCGGGACCCGTCCAAATATACCAACAAGTTTCATAACATAACACGGACCTACTCGAGGCCTCAAATCATATCAAACAACATTAAAACGACGAATCGCACCTCAAATCAAAATCTATGAACTTTGAACTTTCAAATTCTATATCTTGTACCGAAACATATCAAATCAATCCGGAATGACTTCAAATTTTGCACACAAGTCATAAATGACATAACGAAGCTATTCAAATTTTCAGAATAATATTTCGACCCCGATATCAAAAAGAAAACCCCACCGGTCAAACTTTCCAAAAATTTAACTTTCGGCATTTCAAGCTTAATTCCACTACAGACCTCCAAATAATTTTCCCGACACGCTCCTAAATACAAAATCACCATACGGAGCTATTGACATCATCAAAATTTCATTCCAGAGTCATTTTCTCAAAAGTCAACTCTCCGGTCAACTCTTTCCATTTAAGCTTCAAATTAAGGATTGTTCGTTTAATTTAATTTCGAATCTTTAGTAAATCAAACTCAACCACACCTGCAGGTCATAATACATATTGCGAAGCTGCTCGAGACCTTAAGTCATTGAACGGGGCATAAATTCTTAAAACGACAAGACGGGTCGTTACTCGAATCATGCTCCAATTCAAGCTTAATGAAACTTAGAATTTCCAACTTCTACATTCGATGTCAAAACCTATCAAATCAAGTCCGATTGATCTCAAATTTTGCACACAAGTCATAAATGACATAACGGAGCTATAAAAATTTTCAGAACTGGATTCCAATTTCGGTATCAAAAAGTCAACTCCCCGGTCAAACTTCCAAACTTTAAATCCCTATTTTAGCTATTTCAAGCCTAATTTCACTACGGATTTCCAAATAAAATTTCGATCACGCTCCTAAATCCAAAATCACCATATAGAGCTGTTGGAATCATCAAAATTCTATTCCGGGGTCATTTGCACATAATGTTGACCGAAGTCAAACTTGGACTTTTAAGGCTAACTTAAGGAACCAAGTGTTCCGACATCCGGCTTGATATAGAGCCCGTATTCATATGGCCAGGTAACAAGTCTGCACACCCATGCTACCGGTTACACTAATGCTGTAAAGCATATCAAGAATCCACAAATCAATACACAAGGTCTCTTATACCTGACATCGACCTTAGATGATGCCAAAAATAATACCATCTTACTTTAAACATCTAAATCCCTTTCCTGCTCATCCGAGCTCATGACATCCTTGTCAACATCGAACCGAAATCTTAAATCCTCAACTTTCGAATCCCATGCTACTTAGTGAACTTAACCACGCCAATGTGCACGAGTACAAGAATTCCATTATAACTCCCGAACCACTAATAGGGTAAACACTTCATCATATAGAAACCTTTTTCTTAATTCATTTCAAGAGAATCATTGCAACACATGACTGAATTTCCATATCCGTAGAAAATACTAGCCTCAAGTAGTGGTCTAAACCACCATAACTCTTTTGGGATCCCTCTACACATAACATGTCATAATACTTGAATTCCTCCAAATAAAATTAATTACGGCGGCTGTCAAGCCTCGCACGTACCGCCACAAATCACATGCATAATTCAATGCGCTAAAGGAACTGATCATTGCCACTATCGTGCCGATTCAATCATTGTTAGCGGATCCGTCTTTTCTCAATTTACTCTTAACTTGCCTTAGAAATAATAATAGCTCCATTCATTACATCACGAACTAAAATCCTCACTTTCCCAAGTGACCTTATTTCACGAGACCACACTATTTCTATCACGACCCGAAATTTCCCACCGACGAGACCGTGATGGTGCCTAACATTTCATTTGCTAGGCAAGCCAACGTTAGAGAATCATTTACCAATCTCTTATTTCCATTCAGTAATTAACATTAATTAACTAAAACAAAATATAACAAGTGCGAAATATCATAAATCTGTATTAACTAGTACCACCCAGATCTAGAGTCGCAATTCATGAGCATTCTAAAATTTACAACAATTAATGGTCTGAATGAAGGAAAACAGTAAGACATAAAGGATAGACGGGGACTTCAAGGTCTGTGAACGCCGACATATCTACCTTGAGTCTCCGGACAGCGGACCAGTAACAAATCTCGATCAACCTGAGCCGGTATCAAAATCTACACAGAAAGTGCAGAGTGCAGCATTAGTACAACCGACCCCATGTACTGGTAAGTATTAAGCCTAACCTCGGTGAAGTAGTGATGAGGCTAGGACAAAACACCAACATATAACCCGAACAGTACAGTCATGCTAGTGGCAACAACAGTAAATAAGAAATAACGCAGAAATAATGAGAGGGGAACCTACAGTGGGGAAATACAACATAAGGAGTGAGAATAATGAAAAGACATAATTAAACCGGAAATTCTTAAACGAATTGAGCAATAAAGACAACAAGGAAAACTGTACGGCATCACCCTTCGTGCTTTTACTCTCAACCTCACCAAATAACAAATAAGACTACACGGCATCACCCTTCGTGCTTTTACTCTCTTCCTCACAATATAAATAAATTATGCACGGCATCACCCTTCGTACTTTACACTCTTTCTCGCAATATAATTAAATTATGCATGGCATCACCCTTTGTGCGTGCTTTACACTCTTCCTCACAATATAATTAATTTATGCACGGCATCACCCTTCGTGCTTTACACTCTTCCTCACAATTCACAAAATCAATAACAACGGATAGAAATGAGTTTCTCAAGAAAATCAATATTTCATAAATGATTACTTTCACAATTTAACACCTCAACCTCGAATCAATATTCACAATTTTATCGACCTTGGTGGAACCGGATACAAGTTTCCCAACATTTCAACAACAACAATAAGCATGGATAATAAGATTTAAGACTACAAGTTTGCAAGAATGGAATTTCACTCGCGTACTATGACTCGACCACAACGTATAGATGCTCGTCACCTCAACTATACGTCGTATTCAACAAAAAAACATGTAGCAAATACTCACACAATACCTATTCCCTTAAGCCAAAGTTAAGACACAACACTTACCTCACTCCGAAGGCCACTTAATTCTCAATCACAACTTTTCCTTTGGAATTCACCTCCAAACCACTCGTATCTATTCAAAAATGACTCAATAATATCAAATATTGCTAAAGGAATCAATTGTTTTTCATAAATTAAAATTTCCAAATTTTTCCTTTAAAAAGTCAAAAAATCGACCCCGGGCCCGCTTGGTCAAAATCCAAGGTTCGGACCAAAATCCTTTTACCCATTCACCCCCAAGACCGAATATGTAATTAGTTTTGGAATCCGACCTCAAATCGAGGTCTAAATTCCCAAATTCCTGAAATCCCTAGTTTCTACCCTAACCCCTAATTCTACCATGAAAACTCTAGATTTTTGGTTAAAAGTTCAAGAAATGTGATGGGTAATTGAAAGAAAATGGCCTAGAATCACTTACCAACACTTTGGGGAAGAAAGTGACTTTTGGAAATCGCCTTTACCCGTTTGGTTCTTGAAAATGTTGAAGAAATGGCTCAAACCCATGTTTGGAGCCTGTTTTAAGCCACTGAACAGGCCTTCATCGCGTTCGCGAGAGGCCTGTCGCGATCGCGATGCACAACGGCCTAAGGCCTTCGCGTTCGCGAGTCTTCCTATGCTTTCGCGTAAGGCAACTCCCCCTTAGCCTTCGAGTTCGCGACCCAGTGGACGCGTTCGCGTAGAAGAACATGACCAACCCTCCCCCAGGTCCCCAAGTGCTTCGCGTTCGCGATGGTCAGGTCGCGTTCGCGAAGGGTAAATCCCCCATCACTTCGTGTTCACGACCAGGCCTTCGCGTTCGCGAAGAAGAAGTCTCAGCCTCACCAGTTTACTCTTCGCATTTGCGAGAGGACCTTTGCGAACGCGAAGAAGGATATGCCAGACACCAGAATCTGCAGTAAACCAGATGTTTCCCAAGTTTAAAACATCCCGTGGCCTATCCGAAACTCACCCGAGCCCTCGGGGCTCCAAACCAAACATGCACACCACTCTAAAAATATCATACAAACTTGCTCGCACGATCAAATCGCCAAAATAGCACCTAGAACTACGAATTTAGCACCAAATCAAATGAAATTCTCAAGAACACTTTAAAATACATATCCTCTCTACTGGACGTCCGAATCACGTCAAATCAACTCCGTTTCTCACCGAATTTCACAGACAAGTCTTAAATATCATAATAAAACTGTACCGGGCTCCGGAACCAAAATACGGACCCGATACTAACAATGCCAAACATCGATCAATTCTTAAAAATAATTAATTTTCAGATTTTTAATTTTTATCAAAAATTCATAACTTGAGCTAGGGACCTCCGAATTTGATTCCGGGCATACGCCCAGGTCCCATAATTCGATATTGACCTACCAGGACCGTCAAAACATGGATCCGGGCCCGTTTACCAAAAATGTTGAACGAAGTCAACTAAAATCAACTTTTAAGGTAAAAATTCTTATTTTTATTAGTTTTCAACATAAAAGCTTTCCGAAAACGTGCTCGGACTGCGTACGCAAATCGAGGAGGGTAAAAATGAGATTTTTAAGGCTTAAGAGCGCAGATTCGAGTTCTAAAACATAAGATGACCTTTTGGGTCATCACAATCTCCACCTCTAAAACAACCGTTCGTCCTCGAACGTACAAAGAAAAGTACCTAGGCTGGTGAAAAGGTGGGGGTATCTACTCCGCATATCGGACTGGGACTCCGAAGTAGCTGTCTCAATAGGCTGACCTCTCCACTGCACTCGAACTGAAGGGTAACTCTTTGACCTCAATTGACGAACCTGCCGGTCTAGAATGGCCACCGACTCCTTCTCGTAAGTCAAATCCTTGTCCAACTGGACATAGATGAAATCTAACACGTGGGACGGGTCACCATGATATTTCCAAAGAATAGAACATGGAATACCGGATGAACTGAGGATAACCCTGGAGGCATCACAAGTCTATAAGCTACCTCCCCCACTCTCTCGAGGATCTCAAATGGCCCGATATACCTAGGGCTCAACTTGCCCTTCTTCCCGAACCTCATTACACCCTTCATGGATGATACCCGAAGTAACACTCTCTCTCTAACCATGAATTCAACATCATGAACTCTACGGTTGACATAACTCTTCTGCCTGGACTGAGCTGTGCGAAGTCGATCCTGAATAATCTTGACCTTATTCAAGGCCTCCTGAACTAAATCTGTACCCAATAACTGAGCCTCTCCCGGCTCGAACCACCCAACTGGCGACCGATACCGCCTACCATATAATGCCTCATAGGGAGCCATCTGAATGCTCGACTGGTAGCTGTTGTTGTAGGCAAACTCTGCAAGGGGCAAGAACTGATCCCACGATCCTCCGAAGTCTATAACACAAGCGCGGAGCATATCCTCCAAGATCTGAATAGTACGCTCGGACTGCCCGTCCGTCTGAGGATGAAATGCTGTGCTCAACTCAACCCGCGTACCCAACTCACGCTGAACTGCCTTCCAAAAGTGCGAGGTAAACTGCGTACCTCGATCAGAAATGATAGACACGGGCACACCGTGAAGACGGACGATCTCCTGAATATAAATCTCTGCTAACCGCTCCGAGGAATAGGTAATTTCCACAGGAATGAAATGCGCTGACTTGGTCAGTCTGTCCACAATAACCCAAACTGCATCGAACTTCCTCTAAGTCCGTGGGAGTCCAACAACAAAATCCATAGTGATACGCTCCCACTTGCACTCAGGAATATCTAACCTCTGGAGTAAACCACCAGGTCTCTGATGCTCACACTTCACCTACTGGCAATTTAGGCACCGAGCTACATAGGCAACTATATCCTTCTTCATTCGCCTCTACCAATAATACTGCCTCAAGTCCTGATACATCTTGGCGATGCCCGGATGAATAGAATACCAGGAACTGTGGGACTCCTCAAGGATCAACTCACGAAGTCCACCCACATTAGGCACACAAATACGACCCTGCATCCTCAAAACTCCGTCATCTCCAATAGTAACCTGCTTGGAACCCCCGTGCCGCACTGTGTCTCTAAGAACAAGTAAATGAGGATCGCCATCCTACCGATCTCTGATGCACTCAAACAAAGAAGACCGAGCAACTGTACAAGCTAGAACACGGCTGGGCTCAAAAACATCTAACCTCACGAACTGGTTGGCCAAGGCCTAAACATCCAATGCAAGCGGTCTCTCACCAACTGGAATAAATGCAAGGCTGCCCATACTGATTGAATTTCTACTCAAAGCATCGGCCACCACATTGGCCTTCCCGAGATAATACAATTGTTACACCCTATATTTTCGTATGTAAAAATGCGTCGTAAGCAAACTAATGTAGGACAAAAAAATGAGATAATATTTAAAAGTATATAAAGTAAGTTAATCATGTTACCTCTGAGGTTACAAATATTGAAGATCATGAACAACAAGTACAAAGAGGGTTGGACAGTTCAGAAGCTAAAGCAATTAAATAAAATAATGTTTCATCGAAAGTCGACAAGTTGGGAATGTTATAACATGTACCTTTGGGGTGAGACTAGGGTGATTAACATGATAAAGAGATTATGTTATGATTTATATTAGTCGTATTACATCCGTGTGTTATGTTTTTAAGTCAAGCGAGTTGTGGAACAAAAGTCGATGAAAGTCATCACAAGTTACATTCATAAGTTTTACTGAAACTTTGGGTCAAATGTAACTGCAATTTTCTCCCAATATACTTAAAGTTATGGTGTGTTCCACACATAAAATTAAAGATCTATGAGTCTATTTTCCAAAACATTAAACCATTTATCAATACGACATCGGAGTAGAGAGATATGTGCATTTTTGCGATACTGCGCAAGCTGCTAGGTGACAAGTAGGTGTGTCACCTACTTGCTTAAATGAAAGCCCAAAAATGGGCCATTTCGGGTCGTCCAAAGAGGCCTTTTAAGGGCCTATTTTATTCATATATTAGACTCAAAATAGAGCATAATAACCAGACATAAGCTCAGCAAAGAATCCTCCCAAAAATTTCCCACAAACCCTAATTGATTTTCTCTCCCTTTCAAGTTCCAATTGGAGGTAAAACTTAGAGTTTGAAGAACCAAGATAGGAGCTGAGTTATCCAACAAATAAGGTGAGTTTACTGCTCTCTTTCATCCATTTTTTCTTCTGTAAATTCATGGTAAGTCGTTCTATACTTGTAAGAACTCACGGGATGGTGATCGGAAGCCGTGAGTTCGAGTTATTCACTTGTAGCGGACTGTTTTGTGGACTGTTTTGTGTTGCTGTTGGGCTGCGTGTTTTATTACTATTTTGTGGAGTTTTGGAGGAGGAAGGGGGTTTATAAACACCATATAAATGTAGGGTGGTTGGCTGGTCGTTCGTCATAACATTTTCGGGTCGTTTGACACTACTACGGTGGTCGTTTTGTGTACGAAGAGATTGGGGTGTGTTGGGCTGTTTTTTAGTATTTGATGGTGTATATAGGGCTGGAAAATGATGTATATATGTTGTTATTGTTCTGTCCTTGTATTGTTGGTGTTATCTTGAAGTTGGAGGAAGGGCATATTATAGGGGAGATGCTGCCCGTTTTAATACAAAATAGGTTTGTCGTTCGTTGTGCGATAGTTGTACCTTTCGTAACTTAACGATAGTATTATTATCATTCTTGTAGATTAAGGTGCGAAGAGGTAAGTTCAACTTGGTGATTGAAAAGATTGTGATAAGGTATGTTAAGGCTAAGCCTTCCTTCATTTTGGCATGATCTCGTAGCTACATGTGTTAGTAATGAGACAAAAGAGAAGTTCATATTCATGAATTTATTCACACTATTCTAGTCTCATAAGTTACAATATTATTCCTTATCGAGACTCTATATTCAATTTTAGTATTGTCTTCTTTCAGTCAAGAGAGCAGCAAGCCTATATATACAGTATTACAGTATTTTCATTACCATCGAGCTATAATCGATGGGCAGGCCCCTATTGGGCAACTTCTGATCAGATGGAAAGTTATATACCGAGCCTACTGTGGCCGAGCGCCTATGAGCGAGCCCAGCATGGTCGAGATACATAGCCTAGTATGGCCGAGCGCCTATAAGCGAGCCTACTATGGCAGAGCAGTTATATATACCGAGCCTTATAAGGCCGTACAATTATTTTACTTACTATATTGAAGGAGTTGAGTCAGTATCAGCAGGTAAGTATATCTCCAGATCATCTTTGACTCCCAGTTAATTTCAGTTATCATATTATCAGTTCAGTTTCAGATTTCAGTTATTTTATTGCCTTACATGCTCGGTACATTATTTCGTACTGACGTCCCTTTTTGGGGGCGCTGCATTTCATGCGTGCAGGTTCAGACAGACAGACGGGTAGACCTCCTCAGTAGGTGTTTTCCGAGTTCCACCTGATCGGTAAGCTCCACGTCTTTCGGAGTTGCCAGGACTAGAGTTTTGTGTACATCTTATGTATATCTGTATATATGTTATGGGTAGGTCGGGGCCCTGTTCCGATCACAGTACATCTATCAGTAGAGGCTTGTAGGCATATCCTGTTGGTTAGTGCAGTATGTTGGGTTTGTATAAATTGGTGGTTTGTCAGCTGTAGTAGCTATGACGGCCTTGTCGGCCTAGCTTTATATTGATATTTAGTTAGTGCTAGTTTCCATTCAGTTTTATATTTTGCTTCGCAAATTGTCTTGCAAGGTGGCCCCATGGCCAAAGTATGACATTATGTGTTCAGAGTCCCTTAGTCGCAATTTGGTACGCCAGGTTAGGTGAGGCACGGGGTGCTTGTCTCGCTCCTAGGTTTGGGGCGTGACAAACTTGGTATCAGAGCAGTTCTGTCCTAGGGAGTCTACAAGCCGTGTCTAGTAGGGTCTTGTTTATAGATGTGTTGTGCACCACATTATATAAGCAAGGAACTACAGGGCATTTAGGAGTTGGTTACACTTCTTTGAAATCTAAATCGTGCTATAGAACTGAGTTATAGGAAATTTGAATTAAACTTATGTGTTGGTGTTTGCATGCACAGATGACGGTGACTAGGAAGACTACGGCTAGCCAGAGGAGAGATACAGTAGTAGGTGAGGGGACCAACAGGGTACCCCCAGTAGATGGGGCCCAGTCTGAGGCTCAAGGGGAGACCCCTACTCAGCCATTACCGGCTCCTCCACCAACTACGGAGATTCCTAGGGAAACCGCACATCCAGTTCCCCTTCCACTTCCATCAGATCAGGACTTAAGGAGTGCGGTGCATTTGTTGACACAGTTGGTAGCTACCCAGCAACATGCTAGGGCATCAGCTAGTGTAGGAACTTCTGAGGGGTCTGGGAGTTCAAGGGTCCGAGAGTTTATTGCTTTGAGTCCCCCAGAGTTCACGGGGACAGATCAGAGGGAGGACCCGCAGGATTTCATAGATCAGCTTCACAGGATCTTTCGTGTTATGCATGCCACGGAGAAAGAGGCAGTTGAGCTAGCAGCTTTTCGACTCCGAGATATAGCCATCCTTTGGTATGAGGGATGGGAGAGGTCCAGGGGACGTGATACACCTCCAGCTATTTGGGAGAATTTTTCAGATGCTTTCCTTGACCAGTACTTACCGCGGGAGATCCGACAGGCTCGAGTCGATCAGTTTCTAGCCCTCAAGCAGGGTAATATGAGTGTTCGAGAGTATAGTCTCCGTTTTGACTCATTGGCCAGATATGCACCATCCATAGTTTCTACTATGCGGGACAGGATTCACAGGTTTATAGCAGGGTTAGCCCCAGAGTTAACTGAGGCATGTGCCACCGCTGCATTGCAGGATAGTATGGATATCTCCCGGATTCAGGCATTCGCCCAGAATATAGAAAGGGGTAGGCGTCGGCAGCAGGGTACAGAGAGGGCTGAGCAAGGGCAACGTAAGAGGATGAGATTTCCCAGGTCTCAGGAGCAATCTCAGGGTAGTTATAGGACCCAGTACTTCGGACGGCCACCTAGGCCTCCGCCACCTCAGTTACAGGGTTACGGGTATGACCGCTATACTCAGTCAGGACCAGGTGAGAGCTCACGGGCGTCGGGTTTGCAGCGACAATGAGGTTCTGCGCAGACATGGTCATTTCCTCCGCGGTGTGACATCTGTGGTAGAGGACACTTGGGTCAATGCCGAGCAGGTTCTGATGCTTGTTATACATGTGGGCGTCCGGGGCATATGATGCGAGATTGCCCAAATAGAGATTCTGGGGGAATGGCACAACCAGCGAGTTCAGCAACAGGATCGTCTATGTCCGTGCATCCTTCAAGGCGTGAGTCTCAGTCTTCGGCTGGTAGAGGTCGAGGCAGAGGTAGAGGTTCCAGTTCAAGTGGTAATCAGAACCGTATCTATGCTTTAGCGGGTCGACATGACCAGGAGTCTTCACCAGACGTTGTGACAGGTATATTAACCATTTTCTCTCACGATGCTTATGCTTTGATAGACCCAGGATCTACTTTATCGTATATTACCCCATTTGTCGCGAGGAAGTTTGGTATAGTGCCTGAAATACTAAGTGATCCTTTTGCGGTATCTACACCGGTCGGAGAATCGATTATTGCTAGACGGGTTTACCGAGGTTGTATGGTGACAATTTGTAGTCGTCAAACCTCAGCTGACCTAGTTGAGCTAGAGATGATGGACTTTGATGCTATCATGGGCATGGACTGGTTGGCAGCTTGCTATGCCACAGTTGATTGCCGAGCAAAGGTAGCCAAATTTCATTTTCCGGGTGAGCCAGTCCTTGAATGGGTAGGTAATACACCAACACCCAGAGGTAGGTTTATTTCCTATCTGAAGGCGAGGAAAATGATCGCAAAAGGGTGCATTTATCATATTGTGCGAGTTAGAGATGCAGATGCTGAGATACCTACACTTCAGTCTATTCCCATAGTCAAAGAGTATGCAGATGTGTTTCCAGATGAGCTTCCAGGTATTCCTCCAGAGCGAGAGATTGATTTTAGCATCGATTTGCTTCCAGGAACTCAACCAATATCCGTCCCTCCGTATAGATTGGCACCTGCCGAATTGAAGGAGTTGAAGGAGCAGTTAAAAGATTTGCTGGAGAAAGGTTACATTAGGCCCAGTACCTCACCTTGGGGTGCACCGGTACTATTTGTGCGGAAGAAAGACGGCTCGCTGAGGATGTGTATCGATTATAGGCAGTTGAACAAGGTAACTATTAAGAATAAGTATCCACTTCCAAGGATCGATGACTTGTTTGATCAGTTGCAGGGAGCTAGATGCTTTTCCAAGATAGATTTGAGGTCGGGGTACCACCAGGTCAGAGTTCGGGAAAAAGATATTCCGAAGACAGCCTTCAGGACCCGATATGGCCACTTCGAGTTCCTTGTCATGTCCTTCGGGTTGACTAATGCACCCGCTGTATTTATGGACTTGATGAATAGCCTATTCCGGCCATTTTTAGATCTGTTCGTGATAGTATTTATTGATGATATTCTGGTTTATTCCCGTTCAGAGGATGAGCATGCGGACCACCTGCGAGCGGTACTCCAAACCCTCCGTGATCGTAAGTTGTATGCTAAGTTTTCTAAATGTGAGTTCTGGTTGAAGTCTGTAGCATTCTTGGGGCATATTGTATCAGATGAAGGGATAAAGGTAGACACTCAGAAGATTGAGGCCGTGAAATCTTGGCCTAGACCTACCACTCCGACAGAGGTTCGTAGCTTTCTAGGCTTAGCAGGATACTATCGGAGGTTCGTAGAGGGTTTTTCTTCCCTTTCGGCACCATTGACGAAGTTGACACAGAAAGAAACTAAGTTTCAATGGACAGAGGCTTGTGAGCGGAGTTTCCAAGAGCTTAAGAACAAGTTGACCTCAGCTCCAGTTCTAACACTTCCAGAGGGTCTAGAGGGTTATGCCGTGTATTGTGATGCATCAGGTGTCGGGTTAGGATGTGTCCTGATGCAACATGGGAAGGTAATTGCATATGCTTCAAGGCAGTTGAGGAAGCACGAGAGGAATTATCCGACCCACGACCTCGAGTTAGCTGCGGTTGTCCATGCACTTAAGATATGGCGGCATTATTTATATGGTGTTCATGTTGATATATTTACTGATCATAAAAGCCTACAATATATTTTCAAGCAGAAAGAGTTGAATTTGCGACAGAGGCGATGGCTTGAGTTATTGAAAGATTACGATGTTAACATTCTCTACCATCCAGGGAAAGCTAATGTTGTAGCAGATGCCTTAAGTCGCCGATCTATGGGTAGCTTAGCACATGTAGAGCCCGAGAAAAGACAATTAGCTAGAGATATTCATCAATTGGCTTCGTTGGGGGTTCGGTTAGTAGATTCTGAGGATGGTGGAGTTGTAATCCAAAACACTGCAAAATCATCCCTCATAGCTGAAGTCAAGGAAAGGCAGTACGAGGACCCAGAGTTGGTCAAGTTGAGAGAGCGAGTTCCGCAGCAGAAGAAGCCATTGTTAGAGCTCAAGGGAGATGGGGTTCTCAGATACAAGGGTCGTTTGTGTGTTCCAGATGTAGCAGGGCTACGAGACAGGATTATGTCAGAGGCACATTATTCATGGTATTCCATCCACCCTGGATCGACGAAGATGTATCATGACATTAAGGATATGTACTGGTGGAATGATATGAAGAAGAACATTGCTGAGTTTGTCGCCCAATGTACTAGTTGCCAGCAAGTGAAGGTAGAACACCAGAAGCCCGGAGGGCTAATGCAGACTATAGAGATCCCGACATGGAAATGGGAGGCGATAAACATGGACTTTATCATGGGTTTACCTCGTTCTAATCGTAAGTTCGATTCCATATGGGTGATAGTCGATAGGCTCACGAAATCAGCTCACTTCCTACCGGTCAGATCTACATATACAGCAGAAGATTATGCAAAGTTATATATTAAGGAGATAGTGCGGCTACACGGAGTACCAGTTTCTATTATATCTGACCGTGGGGCTCAGTTTACAGCACATTTTTGGAGGTCATTTCAGAGAGGTCTAGGGACTCAGGTGAATCTCAGCACAGCTTTTCATCCACAGACTGATGGACAAGCCGAGCGCACAATTCAGACGCTCGAGGATATGTTACGAGTATGTGTGTTGGATTTTAAAAGAAGTTGGGATGAACATCTACCTCTTATCGAGTTTGCATATAATAACAGTTACCACTCCAGTATCCAGATGGCTCCGTACGAGGCTTTGTATGGGCGTAAGTGCAGATCTCCTATAGGGTGGTTTGATGTTGGAGAATCTGGGTTACATGGGCCAGACCTGGTTCAGCAGGCCATAGAGAAAGTAAAGGTTATCCGGGAGCGACTGTTGACAGCTCAGAGTCGTCAGAAGTCATATTTTGACGTGCGGCGACGAGACTTAGAGTTCAGGATTAATGACTGGGTATTCTTAAAGGTATCACCTATGAAGGGCGTGATGAGGTTTGGCAAGAAAGGAAAGCTTAGCCCACGGTATATTGGGCCTTATAGGATCATTCGGAGAGTGGGCCAACTAGCTTATGAGTTAGAGTTGCCCTCAGAATTGGAGTCTGTCCATCCGGTTTTTCACGTATCTATGCTACGGAAGTGCATTGGCGATCCTACCCGAGTGGTGCCCACGGATGATGTACAGATTACAGAGGACTTGTCATACGAGGAAATTCCAGTTGCCATCCTAGACCGACAAATCCGCAATCTACGAAATAAGGAGGTAGCTTCCGTAAAGGTTTTATGGAGGAGCAAGAATGTAGAAGAGATGACGTGGGAATCGGAGGAAGAAATGAAGTCTAAATACCCCCACCTATTTCAAAATGAAGATATGGTTCGAGATGGGACGCTACAACATAGCTCTATGTAGGCTAGCAGGTCATCAGGTAAGCTTTTATTTTTCACTTTCAATATTTATGATTTACGGTCGGTGAGGCAAATTGCTGCTATTTATAAAGATTGGCCATGTGTGGCATGCATAGTATGTTTCTGGCTACGTGCAGGTTGGTTTTAACCTAGTGTACGAAGGATACTCTGGAAAAAGTTTCCAAAGTCTCCAAGAGTAAACATTCGAGGACGAATGTTCCCAAGGGGGGAGTGATGTTACACCCTATATTTTCGTATGTAAAAATGCGTCGTAAGCAAACTAATGTAGGACAAAAAAATGAGATAATATTTAAAAGTATATAAAGTAAGTTAATCATGTTACCTCTGAGGTTACAAATATTGAAGATCATGAACAACAAGTACAAAGAGGGTTGGACAGTTCAGAAGCTAAAGCAATTAAATAAAACAATATTTCATCGAAAGTCGACAAGTTGGGAATGTTATAACATGTACCTTTGGGGTGAGACTAGGGTGATTAACATGATAAAGAGATTATGTTATGATTTATATTAGTCGTATTACATCCGTGTGTTATGTTTTTAAGTCAAGCGAGTTGTGGAACAAAAGTCGATGAAAGTCATCACAAGTTACATTCATAAGTTTTACTGAAACTTTGGGTCAAATGTAACTGCAATTTTCTCCCAATATACTTAGAGTTATGGTGTGTTCCACACATCAAATTAAAGATCTATGAGTCTATTTTCCAACGCATTAAACCATTTGTCAATACGACATCGGAGTAGAGAGATATGTGCATTTTTGCGATACTGCGCAAGCTGCTAGGTGACAAGTAGGTGTGTCACCTACTTGCTTAAATGAAAGCCCAAAAATGGGCCATTTCGGGTCGTCCAAAGAGGCCTTTTAAGGGCCTATTTTCTTCATATATTAGACTCAAAATAGAGCATAATAACCAGACATAAGCTCTGCAAAGAATCCTCCCAAAAATTTTCCACAAACCCTAATTGATTTTCTCTCCCTTTCAAGTTCCAATTGGAGGTAAAACTTAGAGTTTGAAGAACCAAGATAGGAGCTGAGTTATCCAACAAATAAGGTGAGTTTACTGCTCTCTTTCATCCATTTTTTCTTCTGTAAATTCATGGTAAGTCGTTCTATACTTGTAAGAACTCACGGGATGGTGATCGGAAGCCGTGAGTTCGAGTTATTCACTTGTAGCGGACTGTTTTGTGGACTGTTTTGTGTTGCTGTTGGGCTGCGTGTTTTATTACTATTTTGTGGAGTTTTGGAGGAGGAAGGGGGTTTATAAACACCATATAAATGTAGGGTGGTTGGCTGGTCGTTCGTCATAACATTTTCGGGTCGTTTGACACTACTACGGTGGTCGTTTTGTGTACGAAGAGATTGGGGTGTGTTGGGCTGTTTTTTAGTATTTGATGGTGTATATAGGGCTGGAAAATGATGTATATATGTTGTTATTGTTCTGTCCTTGTATTGTTGGTGTTATCTTGAAGTTGGAGGAAGGGCATATTATAGGGGAGATGCTGCCCGTTTTAATACAAAATAGGTTTGTCGTTCGTTGTGCGATAGTTGTACCTTTCGTAACTTAACGATAGTATTATTATCATTCTTGTAGATTAAGGTGCGAAGAGGTAAGTTCAACTTGGTGATTGAAAAGATTGTGATAAGGTATGTTAAGGCTAAGCCTTCCTTCATTTTGGCATGATCTCGTAGCTACATGTGTTAGTAATGAGACAAAAAGAGAAGTTCATATTCATGAATTTATTCACACTATTCTAGTCTCATAAGTTACAATATTATTCCTTATCGAGACTCTATATTCAATTTTAGTATTGTCTTCTTTCAGTCAAGAGAGCAGCAAGCCTATATATACAGTATTACAGTATTTTCATTACCATCGAGCTATAATCGATGGGCAGGCCCCTATTGGGCAACTTCTGATCAGATGGAAAGTTATATACCGAGCCTACTGTGGCCGAGCGCCTATGAGCGAGCCCAGCATGGTCGAGATACATAGCCTAGTATGGCCGAGCGCCTATAAGCGAGCCTACTATGGCAGAGCAGTTATATATACCGAGCCTTATAAGGCCGTACAATTATTTTACTTACTATATTGAAGGAGTTGAGTCAGTATCAGCAGGTAAGTATATCTCCAGATCATCTTTGACTCCCAGTTAATTTCAGTTATCATATTATCAGTTCAGTTTCAGATTTCAGTTATTTTATTGCCTTACATACTCGGTACATTATTTCGTACTGACGTCCCTTTTTGGGGGCGCTGCATTTCATGCGTGCAGGTTCAGACAGACAGACGGGTAGACCTCCTCAGTAGGTGTTTTCCGAGTTCCGCCTGATCGGTAAGCTCCACGTCTTTCGGAGTTGCCAGGACTAGAGTTTTGTGTACATCTTATGTATATCTGTATATATGTTATGGGTAGGTCGGGGCCCTGTTCCGATCACAGTACATCTATCAGTAGAGGCTTGTAGGCATATCCTGTTGGTTAGTGCAGTATGTTGGGTTTGTATAAATTGGTGGTTTGTCAGCTGTAGTAGCTATGATGGCCTTGTCGGCCTAGCTTTATATTGATATTTAGTTAGTGCTAGTTTCTATTCAGTTTTATATTTTGCTTCGCAAATTGTCTTGCAAGGTGGCCCCATGGCCAAAGTATGACATTATGTGTTCAGAGTCCCTTAGTCGCAATTTGGTACGCCAGGTTAGGTGAGGCACGGGGTGCTTGTCTCGCTCCTAGGTTTGGGGCGTGACAACAATATAGTGATATCATAGTCTTTCAATAGCTCTAGCCACCTCATCTGCCTCAAATTGAGTTCCTTCCGCTTGAACAAATACTGTAAGCTCTGATGATCAGTGAATACCTCACATGGCACGCCGTAAAGATAGTGCCTCCAAATCTTCAGCGCGTGAACAATGGCTGCCAGCTCTAGATCATGAACATGGTAATTCTTCTCGTGAACCTTCAGCTGCCGTGAAGCATATGCAATAACCTTGCCACCCTGCATCAATACCGCACCCAGACCAATACGAGATGCATCACAATATACTGTATAAGATCCTGAACCTGTGGGTAACACCAATACTGGTGCCGTAGTCAAAGCTGTCTTGAGCTTCTGAAAGCTCGCTTCACACTCATCTGACCACCTGAACGGGGCACCCTTCTGGGTTAATCTGGTCAACGGGGCTGCTATGGATGAAAATCCCTCCACAAATCGACTGTAATAGCCCGCCAAACCCAAGAAACTACGGATCTCTGTAGCTGATGTGGGTCTAGGCCAATTCTGGACTGCCTCAATCTTCTTAGGATCCACCTGAATACCCTCTGCTGATACAACGTGACCCAAGAAAGCAACTAAACTCAACCAAAACTCGCATTTTGAGAACTTAGCATATAACTGGCTGTCTTTCAGAGTCTGAAGAACGATCCAAAGGTGCTGCTCATGCTCCTATCGACTGTGGGAGTAGATAAAGATATCATCAATAAACACAACCACAAAGGAATCCAAGTAGGGTTTGAACACCCGGTTCATCAAATCCATGAATGCTGATGGGGCATTTGTCAACCCAAATAACATCACTAGAAACTTATAATGTCCATACCGAGTCCGAAAAGCTGTCTTAGGAACATCGGATGCCCTAATCCTCAACTTATGGTAGCCAGATCTCAAATCAATCTTTGAAAACACCTTGGCACCCTGAGGTTGATCAAATAAATCATCAATCCTCAGCAATGGATATTTGTTCTTGATGGTGACTCTGTTCAACCGATAATCTATACACATCCTCGTCGATCCATCTTTCTTCTTCACAAACAACACAGGTGCACCCCAGGCGAGACACTAGGTCGAATGAAGCCCTTATCAAGCAAATCTTGCAACTGCTCTTTCAATTCTTTCAACTCTGGCGGGGCCATGCGATATGGCGAAATGGAAATAGGCTGAGTGCCCGGAGGCAAATCAATGCAGAAATCAATATCCCTCTCGGGTGGCATCCCAGCAGGTCTGCAGGAAACACCTCTGGAAACTCACGAACAACCGGCATCGAATCTGTGGAAGGAACCTCCACACTAGAATCGCTGACATAAGCCAAATAAGCTAGGCACCCCTTCTCGACCATATGCCGAGCTAAGAGATAACCCTGTTGGCAGAATGGCCAAGATTTCCTCTCCACTCTAATCGAGGTAACCCCTGCAAGGCTAAGGTCACTGTCTTGGCGTGACAATCTAATATGTCATGATAAGGTGACAGCTAATCCATACCTAGTTATACATCAAAATCAACCATGTCGAGAAGTAGGAGATCTACACGAGTCTCAAGACTCCCAATGGTGACCACACACGAACGATAAACACGATCTACAATAATAGCATCTCCTACTGGTGTGGACACATACATAGGAGCACTTAAAGAATCACGGGGCACAACCAAATAGGAAGCAAAATAGGATGACACATAGGAGTACGTAGATCCCGGATCAAATAGAACTGAAGCATCTCTACTGCAAACTGAAACAGTACCTATGATAACAGCGTCAGATGACTCAGCCTCAAGCCTAGATGGGAAAGCATAACACTGGGAATGGGTCCCACCACCCTGAACTATGTCCCTAGGATGACCTCTAGCTGGCTGGTCTCCACCTCTAACGGCCTGACCTCCACCTCTAACAGTCTGGCCTCTACCTCTGGCTGTCTGACCCCTTCCTCTGGCTGGCTGAGCAGGTGGTGCAGCAACTAGTGCCAGAACCATGGCACGAGAACTCTGATGTTGTGAGCTGCCCGTTGCCCGAGGGCAAAATCTAGCAATGTGCCTCGAATCACCACAAGTATAACATAACTTCGGCTGCTGTGACTGCTGGCCCTGAAACTGACCCTGTCGACCTGAATATCCACCCTGATAACTCTGGAGTGGAGGTGCACTAATAGGAACTGGTGGTGCACTGTAGGCTAGCTAGTCGGAATAATACATCTGAGGGCCACGACCACCTGAGGCACCGTGAGATGCCTGAAGCGCTGAATGAAACGGCCTGGGAGGATGGCCTCTACCAAAAGTACTCCTGCCTCTAGGTAAGGCACCGCTGAACTCACTAGAATGACGAGGTCTCTTGTCAGACCCTTGACCTCCCTGAGTAAGAAATAGTTCAACTCGTTTGGCAACATTAGCAGCCGCCTGAAAAGAAATCTCACTCCCCGTCTCCTTAGCCATCTGCAATCTGATAGGCTGAGCAAGTCCATCAATAAACCTCCTCACCCTCTCTCTCGGTGGGAAGAAGAAGAATAGCATGACGGGCCAAATCCACAAAACGGGTCTCATACTGAGTAACATTCATACTGCCCTGCTGCAGACGCTCAAACTGACGGCGACGCTCCTCTCTCAATGTGATAGGCAGAAACTTCTCTATGAAGAGCTGAGAGAACTGGTCCCAAGTAAGAGCAGGCGACCCAGCTGGTCTGGTCAACAAATAATCTCTCCACAATTTCATGGCAGAACCAGTCATCTGAAATGCAGCAAAATCGACCCCATTGGTCTCCACTATACCCATGTTCCGTAGAACCTCGTGACAGCTGTCAAGATTCTCCTGGGGATCCTATGAAGGAGCACCACTGAAGTGAATAGGAAAGAGCTTGATAAACCTATCCAACCTCCATAAAGCCTCAGAAGATATAGCTGGCCTATCTCCGACCTGTGCCGTAATAACTGGCTGAACTAATCCGATTGGCTGAGCTGTTGGAGCCTGATACTGGGGAGCTATCTGCTCCGGAGCGGGAGTGGTGGGAGTCTGAGCTTCGCCAGCCTAAGATACTACTGGTGCTATGGGAAATGCGCCAGTATGGGCCACACTCTCCATAAGGCCCACCAAATGGACCAAAGTGTCCTGAAGTACTGGGGTAGCAATGAACCCCTCCGGAACCTGAGCTGGTCCAGTAGGAACAATCTGAGCTGGAACCTCCTCGTCAAGATCTATCTAAGGCTCCACTGTTGGGGATGCTGCTCGGGCCCTAGGCTGAGCCCTGGAACCTGCTTGCTCGTGAATCGCGAGACCTAAGCAACCTAGTGCTCTGATGCCAACTGTTACGACCCGAAATTTCCCACCGACGGGACCGTAATGGCGCCTAACATTTCACTTGCTAGGCAAGCCAACGTTAGAGAATCATTTACCAATCTCTTATTTCCATTTAGTAATTAACATTAATTAATTACAATAAAATATAACATGTGCGGAATATCATAAATCTGTATTAACTACTATCACCCGGATCTGGAGTCGCAATTCACGAGCATTCTATAATTTACAACAAGTATAGTCATGCTAGTGGCAACAACAGTAAATAAGAAATAACGCAGAAATAATGGGAGGGGAACATACAGTGGGGAAATACAACATAAGGAGTGAGAATAATGAAAAGACATAATTAAACCGGAAATCCTTAAATGAATTGAGCAATAAAGACAACAAGGAAAACTGCACGGCATCACCCTTCGTGCTTTTACTCTAAACCTCACCAAATAACAAATAAGACTGCACGACATCACCCTTCGTGCTTTTACTCTCTTTCTCACAATATAAATAAATTATGCACGGCATCACCCTTCGTACTTTACACTCTTCCTTACGCAATATAATTAAATTATGCACGGCATCACCCTTCGTGCTTTACACTCTTCCTCACAATATAATTAAATTATGCACGGCATTACCCTTTGTGCGTGCTTTACACTCTTCCTCACAATATAATTAATTTATGCACGGCATCACCCTTCGTGCTTTATACTCTTCCTCACAATTCACAAAATTAATAACAATGGATAGAAAGGAGTTTCACAAGAAAATCAATATTTCATAAATAATTACTTTCACAATCTAACATCTCAACCTCGAATCAATATTCACAATTTTATCGACCTTGGTGGAACCGAATACAAGTTTCCCAACATTTCAACAATAATAATAAGCATGGATAACAAGATTTAAGACTACAACACTTACCTCGCTCCGAAGGCTACTTAATTCTCAATCACAGCTTTTCCTTTGGAATTCACCTCCAAACCACTTGTATCTATTCAAAAATGACTCAATAATATCAAATATTGCTAAAGGAATCAATTATATTTCATAAATTAAATTTTCCAATTTTTTCCTCCAAAAAGTCAAAAAATCGACCCTGGGCCCGCTTGGTCAAAATCCGAGTTTTGGACCAAAATCCTTTTACCCATTCACCCCCGAGCCCGAATATGTAATTAGTTTTAGAATCCGACCTCAAATCGAGGTCTAAATTCCCAAATTCCTGAAATCCCTAGTTTCTACCCTGACCCCTAATTCTACCATGAAAACTCTAGATTTTTGGTTAAATATTCAAGAAATGTAATGGGTAATTGAAAGTAAATGGCTTAGAATCACTTACCAACATTTTGGGGAAGAAAATGACTCTTGGAATTCGCCTCTACCCATTTGGTTCTTGAAAATGTAGAAGAAATGGCTCAAACCCGTGTTTGGAGTCTGTTTTAAGCCACTGGACATGCCTTCATCGCGTCCGCGAGAGGTCTGTCGCGATCGCGATGCACAGCTGCCTAAGGCCTTCGTGTTTGCAAGTCTTCCTACGTGTTCGCGTAAGGCAACTTCCCCTTAGCCTTCACGTTCGCGACCCCGTGGACGCGTTCGCGTAGAAGAACATGACCAAGACTCCCCCAGGTCCCCAAGTGCTTCGCGTTCGCGATGGTCAGGTCGCGTTCGCGAAGGGTAAAGCCCCCATCACTTCGCGTTCACGACAGGCCTTTGCGTTCGCGAAGAAGAGGTCTCAGCCTCACCAGTTAACTCTTCGCATTCGCGAGAGGACCTTCGCAAACGCGAAGAAGGATATGCCAGACACCAGAATCTGCAGAAAACCAGATTTTTCCCAAGTCCAAAACATCCCGTGGCTTATCCGAAACTCACCCGAGCCCTCGGGGCTCCAAACCAAACATGCACACAAGTCTAAAAACATCATACGAACTTGTTCACGTGATCAAATCACTAAATAACACCTAGAACTACGAATTTAGCACCAAATCAAATGAAATTCTCAAGAACACTTTAAAATCCATATCCTCTCAACTGGACGTCCGAATCACGTCAAATCAACTCCGTTTCTTACCAAATTTCACAGACAAGTCTTAAATATCAAAATGAAACTATACCGGGCTACGGAACCAAAATACGAACCCGATACTAACAATGCCAAACATCGATCAATTCTTAAAAATAATTAATTTTCAGACTTTTAATTTTCATCTAAAATTCATAACTTGAGCTAGGGACCTCCGAATTCGATTCCGGGCATACGCCTATGTCCCATAATTTGATACGGACCTACCGGGACCATCAAAACACGGATCCGGTCCCGTTACCAAAAATATTGACCGAAGTCAACTAAAATCAACTTTTAAGGCAAAAATCTTTATTTTCATTAGTTTTCAACATAAAAGATTTTCGAAAACCTTCCCGGACTGCGCACGCAAATCGAGGAGGGTAAAAATGAGATTTTTAAGGTTTAAGAGCGCAGATTCGATTTCTAAAACATAAGATGACCTTTTGGGTCATCACAATTTCAAAACCCACTAATTATCTCATATCCCTTCTTATGCGCACTTTTTACATCTTCAACTGGTGCACCCATTCTGATACTTCTTTTATGAATACGAAGTTATTTTCTTCCATTTCTCTAATGCTACATCACAACCTGAAGACAACGCAGAGTACTCCAAGCTCCATTTCATAATCTGCTGCAAAAGCTTGATACTCAACCATACTATAGACTCGAGATCCTTAGACACCACACTTTAAATTTTTGAATCCACTAGGACCATTATTGAGAGTCACTTGCTCTGACTTGTTCCCATACATGATCAATTCCAAGGCCCTGCTAGCACATGGACACTTTCTCAAGGAAACACCCGACTGTCTCACTTTCCCTGTGCATTACTTCTACACGAAGCATAAACTCTGAGTCTTCCCATAAACCTGAATATGAATTGATAAGGCCAAATATGGCACACATTCCCCAAATCCTTTGCTCAAATTACCACCGATGTTTTCTTTCCTTAGTCGTAATGACCCACCAATACACCGATAACCAGAAACCGCACAAGTTGACACTACGCAATCCAATCATAGACAGTGGGTCTCTCCCACTTAGCTTGAAGCTACAAATTACAAAATTCTGGAATCCACCGAGATTCTTTCTTCATCGTCGACATGATCCTGTACATGCAACTTGCCAAATTTCTCAAAATTCTTCTATTAACCTTTAATAAACACTCCAAACCACTAGCCACATTTACATATTAAATCTCTTACCGGGTAGCCAGTAAAATTCTTCGCAGAAGCTTTGACAACACCACGCGACCGCTAACCTGCTCACATGAGATAACCCACCTGTGGAAATTACATGCCGACATATTCCAACACCGCTGCACTATTTGCAATTACTATGAAAGCAGTAGATCATCGTGAGTCCGAGCTCATTCACCTGCTGCACCAGTCCGTTCACTCCTCATGGACGTCAACTAGAGGTGTGAAAATACATTCCAATCCAAAGTCATGTTGTATCCTTCTTCATATCAAGCAACTCCCTCCCGTTGTATCCAATCTTCCTCAATATAGCAGCTAATATTACAACTTAAGTCCGTAGACCTAGTCACTGTCCATTCTACATCCCAAATCACTCCAAACGTTCCTCAAGACGTGTAATTATCCTACCACGTAACCCATGTGCTACCTTGCCACTCTCCCACTTTGGTCAACCATCTCCTTTAAGCAACTACTCTGCTTCAGTTTTCTTACACTTGTCCTTTTCGGAACCTAACCACTGCAAGGCACCTTCCATATGTCCTTCCTCATCCTTCGCTGCCCAGTTGTTGCCTTAAATCAAAATCTGTCTCTGTAGTACTTGAACCAATAGCTCGTTACCAGCTTTAAACCTTCCTGACGATCATCCTTCTCGAGACATCAATACTAGAAATGCTGCTTCGATCCTGAATCACTGCACACCGCGATCTCTAACGACTGATTCCCCTATACCAATTCCTAACACTCCGTCGTGAAGGCTAGTTGAAGAAGACTATAACACCGACAAACCTTAACACATTTAACAAGGCGATGACACCACATCAAAATTGAGAACTCTACCACGCTTGAAAATATCAGGCTTTGTTACTCTATCAACCCCAAACCTGAACATTCATAGCCCAATTGCCTTTTTCTCTGATGGAAATAAAACATGGAACCTCTGAATTATGTACTGAGAAAAACCTTCTTTCAAGTCGTTTACTGCCCTGACACATAGACGGGCATTTTACCATTTCATAAACACTGTGCGATAACAACGCACGAATCATCATAACAATCAATGCCAAATCTCAAAACCTTAGGTAGTACTGATACTTAATTTGAAATGACAGAGCGGCCTTTCGCAAGGCGACGACAATAGCCCAATTAATTACACAGGGAGAAGCATCATGTACTACATCTGTAGTACCATTAAAAATTTCCTTGATCCCCAATATATAACAAGCGCTTCACGTCGCATAAGATTGAGTAGGAAGGAAATGAAGGCATAAGCCTCAAAGGAATCAAATTGCATGATGAGGAATCAAAAAGGGAAGTATTCCTAACAGTCCTGTAGCCTCTCGAAGATAAGCACAGACATCTCTGTACCGATCCACAAGACTCTACTAGACTTGCTCATGACTTGTGAGACCTAAGTGAACCTAGTGCTCTGATACCATATTGTCACGACCCAAAATCCATTAAAGGTCGTGATGGCGCCGGACACCATTGTCAGGCAAGCCAACAACACACACTTAGCTTAATTACATATTTTAATGGATTTAAAATTAAAATATCTTCAATGAAATAATAAAAATAAAACTCATAGAGTCAATGATAAATATTTTTAGCAACTAAATTTCTAAACAACTCACAAAACCCGGTGTCACAAGTGCATGAGCATTTACTAGAGAATTAAAATTTAAAATACAGCATCTGTCCAGAATATAAATTAGACAGGAAAATATAATATCTCTGAAGGAGACTCTGTTGGTTGCAAATCGTAATACAGAATGCAACTCACCTATGTCCCCACAATTATTAACCACACCTCTGCGCCCACAAGGCCGCTAGATATATATGTACCTGCACAATAAAATGTGCAGCAAGTGCAGCATGTTTACGAAAAATAATGTGTACCCAGTAAGTGTCAAGCCTAATCTCGAAGTGGTAGAGACGAGATGACCGACTTTGACACTCACTATGGGTCAATAATAATAATTGAAATAAAACTAATAATTTTTATTCATTTAGTAGAAATAATAAAAATCCTTCCAATGCAACAATTTCCAATCTATTAATTAAATCCTTCAATTTCAATAAAACTTCCAATTTTATCAATTAGTCTTATTTATAGGAATAACAATAATTCCTTAACAAGCAGGAATAATAATTCATTAAATTCCAAAGATTTCTAATTTATCAATTAGCTTCACAAGCTGCAATAAACTATCAAAGTATCGTGTGATTATTATTATTAAGCACGATTTCTGCCGAGGTCGTACGGCCCGATCCAGAATTTCGTGTACACTACCGAGGAACGTGCGGCACGATCCATAGATGCATCTATCCTGCCGAGGCGTTCGGCCCGCTCCACAAGAAAGGAGAAAATTTTCTTATGTACCTCCGGAATGGGAGTATATTTATTATAAGATAAAATTCACGAGAAAGAACAATTTCTCTTAACAAATAATTAATTTAAACAGAAAAATCAGTATATGAGATTTTCATCCTTTAATATTTTTAGCTAACAATTATATATATATATATATATATATATATATATATATATATATATCGAGTAATATTAATTAAACAAGGAATATAATTTACACAAGTAATTCATGCTTTGAGTCCTAAACTACCCGGACTTTAGTATTAATAGTAGCTACGCACGGACTCTCGTCACCTCGTGCGTACGCAGCCCCCACAATTAGCAATAATTATTTAATTTTAATCACCTATGAGGTAATTTCCCCCTCACAAGATTAGACAAGAGACTTACCTCGTCTTGCTCCAATTTAATCCACTAGAAGGCCTTTTCCACAATTATCCAACTCTGTCTAGCTCGAATCTAGCCAAAATAATTTGATACAATCACTAAAAATTATAGGAATCAATTCTATAAGAAAATACTACATTTTAAATAAAAATTTTGAAATTAATTAAAAATTTGTCCATGGGGCCCACATCTCGGAATCCGGCGAAAGTTACGAAATCCGATAACCTATTCAATTACGAGTCCAATCATACCAGTTTCACTCAAATTCGACTCCGAATCGATACCGAAATCTCAAACATTTGTTTCTATGAGATTTCTAAATTTTTTCTAAATTTCAATCTCAAAACACTAATTAAATGATGAGAACAATGATATATTTGTGTTTATAGACCAAATCCGAGTTAGAATCACTTACCCCAATGTCTTTCCTTGAAAATCTATCCAAAATCGTCTCTGCTCAAGCTCCAATTTGTTAAAAATGGCGAATGGGACGAATGCCCTCTTTTTATAAAAATGCCGAGACAGCCTTCGGAACTGGGCCTCGAACGGGGCCTCGATTGTGGCTTCGATCATGGCCCTCGAGCCTAGGCCTCGATCGTGGCCTCGATCACAAGCTCGAGCCTGGACCTCGGTCATGGCCTCGATTATGGCATCGATCCTGGTCCTTAGATCATAGCCTCAATCATGGCAAGCTTGAGCCTTCGATTGTGACCCTCGATCTTGGGTCTCGATCCTGGCCCTCGAGCCTTGCTTTCGATCATGGCCCTCGAGCTGGACCTTCGATCATGGCTTCGATACACAAGCTCGAGCCTGAGCCTTGTCAACCCTGGGCTTGATACCTGGGCTCGATACCTGGGCTCGATCACAACCCAGAATGTCCAACAGAAGAGAAAAAATTGCAGCAGCTTATTAAGTCCAACTTTTGATCCGTTAACCATCCGAAACTCACCCGAGGCCCTCGGGACCTCAACCAAATATACCAACAAGTCTTAAAACATCATACGAACTTATTTTAAACCTCAAATCACATAAAATGACGCTAAAATCACGAATCATGCTCCAATTCAAGCTTATTGAAACTTAGAATTTTCAACTTCTACATTCGATGTCGAAACCTATCAAATCAAGTCTGATTGATCTCAAATTTTGCACACAAGTCATAAATGATATAACAGAGCTATGAAAATTTTCAGAACTGGATTCCGACTCCGGTATCAAAAAGTCAACTCCCCGGTCAAACTTTCAAACTTTAAATTCTTATTTTAGCCATTTCAAGCCTAATTTCACTACGGATTTTCAAATAAAATTCCGATTACGCTCCTAAGTCCAAAATCACCATACGGAGCTGTTGGAATCATCAAATTTCTATTCCAGGGTCATTTGCACATAATGTTGACCGAAGTCAAACTTGGCTTTTTAAGGCTAACTTAAGGAACCAACTGTTTTGATTTCAACCCAAACACTTTCAAATCCCGAACCAACCATCCCCGCAAGTCATAATTTATTATAAGCACATTTAGGGAGTTTTATTTAGGGAAACGGGGTTCTAAAAGTCAAAACGACCAGTTGGGTCGTTACACAAATAATTTATTTAATTACTATATGATATGTATCCTTTGATTTTTATTATATTTCTGTACACTATAACAAATAATAAAATAATAACTAATAGTTATTAAAATAAAATGATATATTATATAATAACTTCATAACACACACACACACACACACACACACACACACACACACACACACACACACACACACACACACACACACACACACACACACACACACACACACACACACACATATATATATATATATATATATATATATATATATATATATATATATATATATATATATATATATAATTAAAGGGAGAGGAAAAGCCTCCACATTAAGCCAAGTGACAACCTTACAATAGGCCACTTGGCAATTTAAGACAAAGTTAGTTAGGTTAGGTAATATTTAGTTTTTTTTTGAATTTAAATTTAAAAAATAAATAAATTATGCATTATGTGTTGTTAATAATTAGTTATTCTCTTTGAGTTAACAAACTTGGAATTTTAAAGAAAAATAGTTATTTAATGACTATATAAGTCCCTTTAATTTAATAATAATTTTATTATTAGGTATATCGTATTGACAAGCAAGACGGCAATTAAAATTTTTAAAGCAAAACGATCTAATATGTTCAAACAAGCCCGATCATAATTTAATTTAATTAATATTTTTTAATATTGACCGCGTATCGCACGGGTGCGACTACTGGTAGGGCCTTAATAGTGGAAGAAGTAGAATTGTGAATGAATAAGAAAAGTAAATCCTAAAACTAAATATTCTAAATTTTCCTCTAGCTCAACGTGGAACAAATATGTTAGAATTGAAGGAAGTTAGTTCAATTGTATATAGTCAGATATTTTCAACGTAATAAAATTAAAATAATTAGTTTACAAAATTGAAGAATTTCTTTTAGTTTTCGTTTTGAATTCCAAGACGTGAAAAATAAGGGTTGGACTAATTTTGTTTTCTTAAAATAATTTGAGTTTGTTACCCAAAACTAACAACGCATTGTTATTCAAAAGAATTTTTGTGCATTTTACATTGTATTTTGTTACAAATCCAACATACTTAAACGGTTTTGTGTTTGATTTTATAGTTTATAAATTTGACTTTGACCCTCTTTTCCAAGTTTCGGACATTAATACTTTTTTTTATTTTTTTATTAATAATATAAATATATTAATAATTATAAGCTAACATAACTGTAGATTAAAGGAAGGACTATATGTAACGACCCGGCCGGTCGTTTTGAGAACTTAAGTCTCGTTCGGTAGCATAAGGCCCTGCGTAGCTTCATATTATGTGTATTGACTTGCGTGCGTGGTTGAATTCAGTTATCGGATAATTCAGAGTGATTTGGGACACTCGGTCCCTGAAACGGAAGCTTAAGTCTTAGGATTTTGACCGTAGTCGGAACTATGTGAAGACGACTCCGGAATGGAGTTTCGTCGGTTTCATTAGCTCCGTTGGGTAATTTTGGACTTAGGAGCGTGTTCGGACTGTACATTCGAGGTCTGTAGCTGATTTAGGCTTGAAATGGCGAAAGTTGAATTTTTGGAGATTTGGACGGAAGTGGACTTTTTGATATCGGGGTCGGAATGCGATTCCAAGAGTTGAAACAGCTCCGTTATGTTATTTGGGACTTGACTGCAAAATTTGACGTCATTCCGGGTTAATTTGATAGGTTTCGGCACGGGTTTTAGAAGTTGAAAGATTTAAAATTTATAAGTTTGATTCATGGTGCGATTCGTAGTTTCGACGTTGTTTGATGAGATTTGAGACCTCGAACGAGTCCGTGTTAGGTTATGGGGCTTGTTGGTATGTTTAGACGGGGTCCCGAGGGCCTCGGGTGAGTTTCGGATGGGCTACGTGTCTTTTCCCCCTATTTTTGAACTGCTGTTATCTGTCATCTGGTTTCCTTCATCGCGTTCGTGTCCTTGCCTTCGCGTTCGCGTAGTGTTATTTTGGAGGGTGAAATAATTCCTCTTCGCGTTCGCAGTCACCCTCTCGCGTTCGCGAAGTTCTGCCACCCCCTTCTTCGCGTTCGCATTCCCTATCTCGCGTTCGCGAAGTGCAAACCAGGCCCTGGGCACTAGTGATCATTTTCCTCTTCGCGTTCGCGTGTTACTTACGCGTTCGCGTGTCACTTACGCGTTCGCGTGTCACTTACGCGTTCGCGTGTCACTTACGCATTCGCGTGTCACTTACGCGTTCGGGTAGCTATTCCATTACACTCTTTGTGTTCGCGTACTACTTCATGCATTCTCGAAGAGCAGTCATTGGGCCATCATATTTTTCCTCTTCGCGTTCGCGAATGTGTTGTCGCGTTCGCGAAGAACAATTGGACAGCTTTGATTCTCTTCTTCGCGAACGCGTCCCTTTCTCCGCGTTCGCGATGCACACAACCCCTGGGCAGAATATAAAGTCCTCTATTCCGAGTGTTTGCCATTTTCACCACTTTTGGAGTTCTAGAGCTCGGTTTTGAGCGTTTCCTTGTGGGTTTATCATGCAAATCGATTGGGTAAGTGTTCTTCACCTAGAATTTATTTATTTATTTCCATGATTCTATCTTTATTTTTATCATTTAATTTGTGTTTTGAGTTGAGGAAAATGGTGGTTTTTGAAAGAAAAATTCAAAATGAAAAATCACGATTTGAGGGACGAAATGGTATCAGAATTTGATAATTTTTGTATGGTTAGATTCGTGAGTGAATGCGTGTTCGTATTTTGTGACTTTTACCCGATTCCAAGACGTTGGCCCGGGTCAACCTTTAGGGCGAATTTCGGGATTTTTATTAAAGTATTGATTTTATTAATTAGATGAGTCTATTATGGTTGTATCCATATTATGCAATTGTGTTTGGCTAGATTTGGGCCATTCTGAGTCGGATAATTGAAAAAAGGGCATTCTTACAGACTGGTTGAGCTTGGTTTGAAGTAAGTATCTTGCCTAACCTTGTGTGGGGGATTTTCCCCTTAGTATTGAGTCTTCTATGTTGATTGTAGTCCATGCACGCGAGGTGACGAGTGCGTGCTCGGACTTATTTGTAAAAATTTGGCCTTTTAGGATTCTTAGGTCCTTATATTCACTGAGTATGAAGTTGTTCTTGATATGATTAAGTTCCTATTTACTAGTTTCACCTCTACATGCTTTAATTAGAATTAATTGCTTTCAAGATTCACTCTTATTGCCTATTTGACTCTTATTTGACTTAACTGAAGATTTTAACTCCTCTATTGTCATGCTATCTTTTCATAACTGCTTATCTTTATTTGAAATTATTATTATATCGTCTTATAATTTGTTCAGTCTTAATTGAGGTTATGATTATCTTTCCGCTGCTTATCCTTAATTAAATTGTTGAAAATCCTTAGTAATTCCTCAACCTTAAAAGAAGTTTTAGATATCCTATATCTTAGTCGACTTGTTTTATTTGGAATTATTTGACTCGTAGTAGTTTCCCTGTTATTGAAATGTATATTGTGGGATCGTTGATACACATTACTTTCCCTTTGTTGAGTTGTTCTCTTTACGCCTAGCATTCTTTACTTTGGTTATTCCTTGTGATTTGGTCCCACAATTTTTCCTGTGATTTAAAAGTTCTTGAGTTGATTTACTTGTCGTACTTTGTATCATTGCCATTGTTGTTGTTGTATTTGTTATGGTGATGCACGAGGTTTCTGCCGTGCGATTGTTGTTATTGTGATGCACGAGGTTTCTGCTGTGCGGTTGTTATTATGGGGTTGCATGAGGTTTCTGCCGTGCTTTTGTTACTATTGATATTTGCACATGGGGCTGCACGAGGTTTCGGCCGTACTATTGTTATTATTGATATTTGCACATGTGGCGTGACAAGGCGGGATACATATATGTGGGTTGTGCATGTGGCGAGACAAGGTGGGAACATTATTATGCACGTGTGGCGAGACAAGGCGGGCATTTATGTTACTATTGCACACGTGGCGAGACAAGGTGGGCTGTGTCAGGGATTGATTTGTGATGATTTATGGCCTGGGGGCATTCTTATTGTTGATATTTGTGTAGTGGTATACGTACCTGTGTGAGCTTTATCTTGTGAAAGCTGTGAGAAAATATTCTACGTGTTGTCCGTTCTTCTTCTTCCTTATGCTTATTTGCTGGTATGGACTATGTTAGGACACTTGCATAAGCATACACGTATTTAAGCACTCTTATCGGATAAGAGGTGTTCTTGATATTGTTGAGCATAGATGCTCACCCTTGTTTACTTGTCTTCTATGTGAGAATGGCTCTATTGGCACGTGAGTCGTCAGTGTGGTTATAAGGTGTTATGAGGGTACATGATGCCCAGGTATTGAGACCCGTGAGTTGTGAATTGTCCGAGGTTTGGTACCTCGTGGAGTTGTTGACTAAAACCTGAGGTAAAGGCGGTTGTAATTATTGAGTTATTACTTGTCCTTGCTGTATTCGTGATTCCGGATTTAGGTTGTGTTCCATTCACTTTGTCTGCGTCATTTTCATGATATTCCGCTGATACTTGTTGTTTCTTGCTTTAATGCCATTACTGTATTGTGAGCCATATTGCATAGTCTTTATGTAGACATCATACTTTTGTTATTCATGTACTTATATCTGTTCGGTTTATTAGACCAGTGGGTGTCTTGACTGTTCCTTGTCACGACTCCACCGAGGTTAGTCTTGATACTTACTGGGCACCGCTGTGGTGTGCTCATGCTACTCTTCTGCATATTTTTGTGCAGATCCAGGTACTTGTTTGTTAGCTATATGTGTGGACTGTTGTTGTGGAGACTCAAGGTAAACCTGCTGTTGCGTTTGCAGGCTTCGGAGTTACAGTTTTCGTTTTGCACTGTTTATTCTTATTTCTGGACAGTTGTACTTAGAAGTTTTCTAGCAAACACTCTGTAGAGCTTATGACTTGTACTACCGATTTTGGAAATTTTAAGAGATTCTATTTAAATAATGTTGTTGCTTTAATTATTGTTAGGCTTACCTAGTCCCTAAGACTAGGTGCCATCACGATACCCAACGGAGGAAAAATTGGGTCGTGACACTATAGGATCATATTTACAACGCACGATCAAGACTAAATCACACTTGACTGAAAGAAATTAAAATTTATTGGAATTAAGCTTAAATTATTTTTCACAAAGATTATTTTACTTTGGATATAATCGTTATATATTAAGAATGTCTAATATTTAATAGCCAAACATTAAATTCTTTAAACTGGTTCTCGAATTCATACTAAATTCACACAATATTATTGAACAATGGTGAATTATCCACTCACCGACTCAAATTAATTTTCACAAAAACTTATAAAATTGATGGAACTTTCTCTCATAAAGTTTGAACAAGATGTCTACTATCTTAATTAATTTATAAAAAAAATTCAATTTTATTTTGATAGTTGACAGTAAACGGATGTGTGCTAGATGATCAGCCGTTAAAGATGCTGGTGTTACGACTCTGCCATTGACCCGCAAGATTATTCAGGTTACATATAAATTACAAAGCAATGGCCAATTATGTCACGACCGAAAATCCGTTTGAGGTCGTGATGCGCCGGACACCACTATCAGGCAAGCCAACACTAAATAGTTAATTAAATTCTTATTTTAATATTTTTGAAATCATAAATTTACTTCAATTTATCTAGTAAAAGATGAATTTACAGCATTGTATACGGTCGAAATAGATTTCGGCCTCAGTACGTTTGATTGAGTTCGAATGGTAAGCGATCGAAGTGAGAGCTCGAGACGAGTTCCGAGGATAGTACAAACAAGCCTCGAGCTCAAAGACCGATCGAGGAATCGGCTCGGTATCATTATCAAGCCCATGACCAAATCGAACCGCAAGGCAAAGAGAAGGTTGCCGGAGATGCACAGACCGATTGACACTCACCCCGAATGTCGAACTCGAATTCAAGGCCGAGGGCTCGACCCAATACCGAGCTCGAGCCAGTATCGAGCTCGTAGATAGGAGCCGTTGCAACCGCACTAGGGGAGAGAATCTTGGCAGGAATCGAGCAAGAGACAATTCATCATGGGTTCTCCACTATATATTTTTTATTATAAATAAAGTAAGATCCATCTACTATAAATGGGGGAATCCTTGTAAGCACAAGCAGGTTCACACATTGTAAGAAAAGACTACTTCTATTTATTAAAGAATAAAGCTCTTAAGCCTGTTTTACTTAGCATACTCACTCTTCTAGTTCAACAATTTATATCCCATTTCTATAGCCAAGAATCAAAATATTTCCAATTTTACGTACGATTTATGTCAAGCTATATCACATATTCTTAGAACTACTTATAAATTCAACTATATCCGATTTTTCGGGTAAACAGTTTGGCGAGTGATTGTTTGATACAAATTTGCAATACGCACCACTTTACAACTCTAGATCAGCAATGGCAAACCCTCGATTCATGGCTTTACCTATCGACCACGAAGCCGGCCTTCAGGATGAAACCAACAACTTGATACCCAGGGCTGGAAGGCCACTTAACGATGTCACTGAAGCTCGAATCGAAGTACCTAAAATCCGAGTCGAAGTACCACTAGATGTCAATTCATAAGTGGCTCTAGAGGCGAACCAACGTTCCGAACTGGAAAAAAACAATCAGGGCGGTTTTTGATCCGTGGCTCGAGACGCCCATAATGTGGAGGAGATCGGAGTCGGCTTACGGATGATCTTTGAGATGCTACAAGCCCAACAAATAGCGATAGCTCAGTTGCAAAGCCAAACTCAGGTGCAAAGCAGGCCGGAGCCCGACCCGCTTCGGGAAATCCCCCACAGAACGGAGCCAGCCATAGTGAAGTCAAACGAGCAAGAATCAGGGACTACTCCCGAAATTACTAAATTGCTCGAGGAACTCACAAAACGAGTCGAAGCCAAAGATAAAAAAGTAGAAACATATAATTCCAGGGTCGATCAGATCTCGGGAGCTCCACCAATGATGAAAGGACTGGATTCGAAGAAATTCATCCTAAAGCCTTTTCCCTCGAGTGCAGCCCCGAAACCAATCCCCAAAAAATTTTGTATGCCCGAAATTCCCAAATATAACGGTACGACCGATCCTAACGAACACGTCACCTCTTACACATGTGCCATCAAGGGTAATGATTTGGAAGATGACGAGATCGAATCTGTGTTATTGAAAAAATTCGGAGAGACCCTCTCGAAGGGAGCGATGATTTGGTATCATAATTTGCCCCCAAATTCCATCGATTCTTTTGCCATTTTAGCGGATTCGTTTGTAAAGGCACATGCTGGTGTCATAAAGGTTGCAACAAGGAAATCGGACCTCTTCAAAGTAAATCAAAGCGGTAATGAAATGCTGAGGGAGTTCGTGTCTCGATTTCAAATGGAACGCATGGAATTGCCACCGGTCACAGACAACTAGGCCGTCCAAGCTTTCACCCAAGGGTTGAACGAGCAAAGTTCATTAGCATCACGTCGGCTGAAGCAAAATTTGATCGAGTATCTAGCAATAACTTGGGCAGATGTACACAACCGATATCAGTCAAAAATTAGGGTCAAAGACGACCATTTGGGAGCTCCTTCCAGATCCATGCACCAGAACTGGGCAAATAGCAGAGGGATATCGACAGAGAATGAAGGTCAAATAGAGACCGATATCAATTGTACGTCGCAGATCGAATGAACAATGGCTCAGCGCGCAATTCCGCTCAGAACAATCGAAGGAGTGATCGAGGAAAATATTCTCGGGGACTTATGACCAAGAGTGGCTTCGATAAATATGGTGATCCTATAGAGGCACCTCGGCTATCGGAGTACAATTTCAGCGTCGACGCATCAGACATTGTATCGGCAATAGATAGAATCAAAGATACTAGGTGGCCCAGACCCATGAAAACCGACCCTTCCCAAAGAAACCCGAATTCTATGTGCAAGTATCATGGCACGCATGGCCACAGGGACGAGGATTGCAGACAATTAAGAGAAGAGGTAGCCCGCCTATTCGATGAGGGCCACCTTCGAGAGTTCCTCAGTGACCGAGCCAAGAATCACTTCAGAGAAAGGGACGCCAGCAAAAATGATAAACAAGAGGAACCTCTGCATATCATTCATATGATCATCGGTGGGGTCGATACTCCATAGGGACCCGTGCTCAAGTACGGCAAGGTACCGTCCATAGGGGAAAAACGAACTTGAGGTTATGTACCCGAGGACACTTTATCATTCGGAGTTGAAGAAGCCGAGGGAATATCTCAACCTCACAACGACGCTATGGTAATTTCTATCCTATTAAATAAAGCTCAATTTAAGCGTGTTTTAGTGGATCCAGGTAGCTTTGCGAATATCATCCGATCTTGGGTAGTGGAGCAGCTTGGTTTGCAGAATCAAGTCGTGCCCGCAGCTCGGGTCTTGAACGGTTTCAATATGTCCAGTGAAACAACTAAAGGGGAGATTACTCTACCAGTGAATGTAGATGGAACCATCCAAAATACCAAATTCCATGTAATCGAAGGGGATATGAGGTACAATTCCCTACTCGGAAGGCCTTGAATCCACAATATGAAGGCAATGCCTTCGACCCTCCACCAAGTAATGAAATTTCCTACATCAAACGGCATGAAAACAGTATACTAGGAGCAACATGCTGCGAAGGAAATGTTTGCGGTCGATGAGGTAACACCGATACCAACACTATTGGTCTCGAAAAGATTGAGCACTAAAGATAGACGAGAAACCAAATAGCAATCACAGCCACCAGTATTGACCGAACAAGTGGATCAGGAAATAGAGGATGACGAGGAAGAGTTTCTGACACCTCGAGCTTTCATCATCCCCGACGACGACGACGCCACCAAATCTACGGTCAAAGAACTGGAGCAGGTTATATTAATTGAATATTTGCCCAATAGAAAGGTATACCTGGGAACGGGATAGACCCCCGAACTCAGGGAAAAACTCATTCATTTTCTTATCGATAACATAGACTGTTTTGCTTGGTCCCATTTAGACATGGCAGGGATCCCACCGTCGATAACAACGCACCATCTGAGCTTAGAACCCAGGTTCAAACCGGTGAAGCAAAAAAAAAGACCTCAGTCAGAGGTAAAACACGCATTTGTAAAGGATGAGGTAACTAAACTTCTCAAAATAGGGTCAATTCGTGAAGTAAAATATCCCGAGTGGTTAGACAACATAGTTGTAGTCCCTAAAAAGGGGAACAAACTTAGAATTGCGTAGATTATAAAGATATAAACAAAGCATGCCCCAAAGATTCTTTTCCACTGCCTAGCATCGATCGCATGATCGATGCCACAGCCGACCACGAGATCCTTACTTTTCTCGACGCCTACTCCCGGTACAATCAAATTTGAATGAACCCGGAAGACCAGGAAAAGACTTCATTTATCACCAAGTACGGAACCTATTGCTATAATGTAATGCCATTCGGGCTAAAAAACGCTGGAGCTACTTACCAACGCCTAGTGAATAAAATGTTCGAAGAACAAATAGGTGAGTCGATGGAAGTTTACATTGATGACATGCTAGTTAAGTCCCTGCGCGCAGAGGACCATTTGACTTATTTGCAGGAAACGTTCAAGATCTTAAGGAAATACAACATGAAGTTCAACCCCGAGAAATGTGCTTTCGGGGTTGGATCAGGCAAGTTTCTTGGTTTCATGGTATCGAATCAGGAAATCGAGATCAACCCCGACGAAATTAAGGCCATCGAAGACATCACCATCGTGGATAGCGTGAAAGCAGTGCAAAGGCTGACCGGGCGGATAGTTGCCTTTGGCCGATTCATTTAGAGGTCATCAGATCGAAGCCACAAATTCTTCTCTCTACTCAAAAGGAAGAACGATTTCGCCTAGACCCCGGAATGCCAACATGCACTAGAGCAATTGAAGCGGTACCTATCGAGCCCACCACTACTTCACACTCCGAGGACAGATGAGAAGCTATACTTATACTTGGCAGTATCGAAAATCACGCTAAGTGGCATCCTAATTCGAGAAGAGAAAGGTACACAGTTTCCTGTTTATTATATAAGTCGGACCTTAGGGGAAGCAGAGGCTAGATACCCTCACCTAGAGAAATTAGCACTTGCACTAATAAGCGCCTCTAGAAAGTTAAGACCATACTTTCAATGTCACCCCATATGCGTTTTGACCACTTACCCACTTCGTAATATTTTGCACTAGCCCGAACTATCGGGTCGATTGGCCAAATGCGCCGTCGAACTCAGTGGGTACGATATCAAATATCAACACCGTACGACCATCAAGTCCCAAATTTTAGCGGACTTTGTAGCCGATTTCACGCCAAACCTCATACCCGAAGTTGAAAAGGAACTCTTGTTAAAATCGGGTACGTTGTCGGGGGTTTGGACCCTCTACACAGATGGTGCTTCAAATGTGAAGGGGTCCAGGCTTGGCATCATACTGAAACCTCCCACAGGTGGAATTATTAGACAATCCATCAAAACCACTAGATTAACTAACAATGAGGCGGAGTACGAGGCCATGATTGCAGGTCTCGAGCTAGCTAAAAGCCTGGGAGCAGAAGTCATTGAAGCCAAATGTGACTCTTTACTAGTGGTGAACCAAGTAAACAAAACTTTCGAGGTTCGAGAAGATAGGATGCAAAGGTATTTGGAAAAATTACCGGTAACTCTACACCGTTTCAAAGAATGGACCCTAGAACATGTGCCTCGAGAACAAAACTATGAGGCCGATGCACTCGCAAATTTGGGGTCGTCGGTCGAGGTGGATAAGATCAACTCGGGGACTGTCGTTCAACTCTCGAGATCTGTAATCGAGGATGGACATGCCGAAATAAATTCCACGAGCTTAACCTGGGATTGGAGGAATAAGTATATTAAATATTTAAAGAACGGAAAACTCCCATCGAACCCTAAAGAATCGAGGGTTCTACAAACCAATGCTGCTTGATTCACACTGGTTGAAGATGGAACATTATACAGAAGGACGTTCGACGGACCACTGGCGGTATGTTTGGGACCAGGAGACACCGATTATGTTTTATGAGAGGTCCATGTAGGCACTTGTGGAAACCACTCCGGCGCCGAACCATTAATTCGCAAAATCATCAGAGCAGGGTACTACTAGGATAGCATGGAGAAGGACACTAAGGAGTTCGTTCGAAAATATGATAAATGTCAAAGGTTTGCACCGATAATCCATCAACCCGGAGAGCAGCTTCATTCGGTCATTTCTCTATGGCCATTCATGAAATGGGGAATGGATATCGTCGGCCCTCTACCATCGGCCCTAGGTAAAGCTAAATTCATTTTATTTATGACTGACTATTTATCTAAATGGGTTGAAGCACAGGCGTTCAAAAAAGTGAGAGAAAAAGAGGTTATAGATTTAATTTGGGACCACATCGTGTGTCGATTTGGGATACCAGCAGAAATAACATGTGACAATGGTAGACAGTTTATCGGCGGTAAAGTGACAAAATTCCTCGAAGACCATAAAATAAAAAGAATACTGTCTACACCATATCATCCTAGCGCGAACAGACAGACCGAATCAACGAACAAGGTTATCATCCAAAACATAAAGAAAAGATTGAACGAAGCTAAAGGAAAGTGGAGAGAAATTTTGCCCGAAGTCCTTTGGGAATATCGGACAACATCTAAATCCAGTGCGGGAGCAACCCCATTTTCCCTAGTGTATGGATCCGAGGCTCTAATTCCGGTCGAAGTCGGGGAACCAAGCACAAGGTTCCGACATACATCGGAAGAATCGAACTACGAGGCAATGAATACTAGCCTCGAATTATTAGATGAAAAACGAGAGGCAGCACTGGTTCGAATGGCTGTACAAAAATAATGAATCGAAAGGTACTGCAACAAAAGAACCAACCTCTGCCATTTCAAGGCCGAGGACTTGGTCCTAAGGAAGGTCACCGTTAACACTCGAGATCCTAATGAAGGAAAGCTCGGCCCAAATTGGGAAGGACCCTATCAGGTCCTCGATATAGTCGGGAAAAGGTCTTATAAACTTGGAGCAATTGATGGAAAACATTACCAAACAATTGGAACATATCGCTTCTCAAACGATATTACTGTTAAGGTCTGATTTTCTCCTCTATCGTCTATATACGTATATTCGACACTAACTCATTGCAGGAATTCAACGAAAAACATCAAGACCTCTGGTTTCAAAGAATGCGTTGTACTCTTTTCTCTTAAGTTCGGCTTTTATCCCACATGGGTTTTTCCGGCAAGGTTTTTAACGAGACAATAACTATGTGCTACCCGGGGACAAATCAATAGTATCTGAGGCTCCTTCATAATCAACCTCGAATACTGGGGGGCTACCAAGAGAATAAATCAAGTTTGCACAAGAAAGTCGCTCCATATCAAATTCATAACAAATAGGGTCTCGATAGAGATAAATGTAAGGGACAAATGGTCAAAACGAACCATGCCCACGTAGTTTTGCTCAAACTCTGGCACAACATACAAACACATGTGTAATGACTTGTAAAGGAGAACTTCTTTTTCATATATCTCACACTTTGAAAAGATTTTCCTACTTCATGATTCAAACAGGCTTAAAGGCCAACCACCATCAAAGGGATTTTTGATACAAGCGGTCATAAAAAGCCTACGGGCTAATATATCATGAGTTTGAGTTCGAAACAATCACTCACTCAATTATTAAAGCCTAAGGGCTGTCTTACTTCGAGTTCGAGCAATCACTCACTCGGTCATAAAAAGCCTACGGGCTAAGATATTCTGAGTTCGAGTCCGAAATAATCACTCACTCAATTATTAAAGCCTAAGGGCTATCTTACTTCGAGTTCGAGCAATCACTCACTCGGTCATAAAAAGCCTAGGGGCTAAGATATCCTGAGTTTGAGTTCGAAACAATCACTCACTCAATTATTAAAGCCTAAGGTCTATCTTACTTCGAGTTCGAGCAATCACTCACTCGGTCATAAAAAGCCTACGGGCTAAGATATTCTGAGTTCGAGTTCGAAACAATCACTCACTCAATTATTAAATCCTAAGGGCTATCTTACTTTAAGTTCGAGCAATCACTCACTCAATTATTAAAGCCTAAGAGAGTTCTTACTTCGAGTTCGAGCAATCACTCACTCGGTCATAAAAAGCCTACGGGCTAAGATATCATGAGTTCGAGTTCGAAACAATCACTCACTCAATTATTAAATCCTAAGGGCTATCTTACTTTGAGTTCGAGCAATCACTCACTCGGTCATAAAAAGCCTACGGTCTAAGATATCCTGAGTTCGAGTTCGAAACAATCACTCACTCATTTATTAAAGCCTAAGGGCTATCTTACTTTGAGTTTGAGCAATCACTCACTCGGTCTTAAAAAGCCTACGGGCTAAGATATCTTGAGTTCGAGTTCGAAACAATCACTTACTCAATTATTAAAGCCTAAGGGCTATCTTACTTCGAGTTCAAGCAATCCCTCACTCGGTCATAAAAAGCCTACAGGCTAAGATATCCTGAGTTCGAGTTCGAAACAATCACTCACTCAATTATCAAAACCTAAGGGCTATCTTACTTCGAGTTTGAACGTTCACTCGACTACTAAGCCTGTGGGCTACTTTTATTTTTCGAGTTCGGGCAAGCGCCCACTCGACTACTAAGCCTGTGGGCTAATTTTATTTCGAGCTCGAGCGAACACTCACTCGGCCGTAAAGACTACGAAGGCCGAATTAGATGAAATCACCTAAATCCTCATGAAAACATCCGTAAGGATGAATGAAATCTTCACGAAGCAAGTCAATAAAAGAAAAAGATATTTGTATAAGATATACAATGATGGTTTACATAAATAAATGCAACATAGAAGAAGCTAAGGGCTAAGCTTCTGGGTTATCATCGAGAGCGGTCCCTTCTCCACCGGGCTCCCCCCATCTTTGGACCCGCTCTTGCTACCATCATCATCATCGCCATCAGAAGCCAAGGCCTCAGCTTTAGCTTCGAGTTCTTTAGCCCTTTTTATCTCTTCAACAATGTCGAAACCTCGAGCATGTATCTCCTCGAGGGTCTCCCTTCGAGACCAACACTTAGCAAGTTCGGCAACCCAATGTGCTCGAGTGTCGGCAGTATCCGCTGCCTCTCTTGCCTCCATTTGAGCAGCCTCGGCATAGGCCCGATACACAGCAATGGACTTGTTCGCCATGACTTTTAACGACTCAACCTCCACCTTGGCCTCAGCAAGCCGTATTTCGAGCTCCTCGATCCTTTTGGACTGAGCCGAACCCTTTTTCTTGGCACTTCGAAGATGAACATCGGTCGATAATAATTTGGCCAAGATGGTTTCTTTTTCTGCAGCCAGGCGGTCGATAGTCTCTTTCCATCGGTCACATTCGGCCTTGATTTGATCGACTTCTTCCCGAAGCAACCCGATTTTTTCAACCTTTTGCTGCAGCTGAGATAACGAAGGGTTAGCTTCCACAGTTGGGTCAAACCTATACTCTAACAGAATGAGGCTCACCTGCTTATCTAGTTCGGCCTCTTCTTCATGAGCCTTAGCCAAATATGCTTGGAGGTCCTTTATAGACTCGCCCTTTTGGCTGCAAGGAAGCCACAAAGCATCTCTCTCCCCCGATACCCTCCGAAGCTCTATCTCACACTGGCTGAGGTCGACTCAAAACCTGCTAATGCCTGCACAGTAGGGAAAAAACACAAATCAAGTTTAGAAAAGAACGAAGAAACCAAGCACAGTAAAATCATTACCCAAGAAATGAAACATTGGGCCTCTTCTAGGAGAAGAAAAGAGTCACTAATGTCAGAGGTATCATCGACTCCAGTAAAGCAATCCTGAAAAGGGTCCCCTACACTAGAGCCTCCGCCCATATCGGGGGTCTTCAATTCCCGAGCTTTTTTTTAACATCTCCTCAGAAAAGATCGGAAGAGAAGGCAAATGACCCACTATCATAGTCCCAAGCGAATCGCTCGGGATGCTCTGATCGAGACTCGGTGTATCGGAACTGACCCGACCGGTATAGCCATCATCGGCTCAAAAGTTCTGGCGACCTCGACAGCTTTCGCAGATCGGATCACCAAAGCCGAGGCATCATCTTCTTCTTCTTCTTCTCTTAGTCGTTGGACCGAGTCCATCGAAAGAGTAATTTCCTTCCTCCCCACCCTTCAAGTTTTGGGCTTGGGGTCCTCTGATCGAGAGACAGCTTTTCTCTTCTTATCTTTCCCCGGTTCCGGGACCGGGGACTTGGTTCCTTCCTCACCACTCGAAGACCTCAAAACGGCATCCTTAGTTACTCCTGCATGAAAAGAAGCCGGTAACGAATGGAGCGTAAACACATTTCGAAGAACATGAGAAGTGACCTTTACCGTGATTCTTGGCCTCCCATCTACCTTTTGCCAAATCACGCCAAGCGCGTTCGGTATAAGAGGAAGTCCAGGCTAACTTCCGAACCCAATCCTCGAGGTCGGGTACTATTTGTGGCATCTAAGGGGCAGCTGTATATCGGCGAAAGATATCAGATAGTATCAGAGAAAGATAAAAAAAACCTACGCCTTATGTAAACCACTTACGGTCGAAATTCCATTCCCCGGGGAACGACATCTTCTCTTCCGGAATGAGGTCACGGGTCCTCACCCGAATATAACGGCCCATCCAATCCCGATCCTTATCTTCGTTGATGCTCGACATTAAAGCTTTAGATTCCCGACGATGAAGCCTGATTCGTCCTCAAAAGATTTGAGGCTGATACAATCGTATGAGGTGATTTAGGGTGAAATCCAGCCCCCCGGTCTTGTTGGAGAGGAAGCGAAGTAAGGTCACTATGCGCCATGGAGAAGGATGAATTTGGCCGGGAGTGACCTGATATCTTTTGCAAAAATCAATTATCACTGGGTCGACGGGACCCAACGTGAAGGGGTAAGTATATACACTTAAAACCCCCTCCACATGAGTGATGACGCTCTCTTCGGGAGAGGGAATTTGCAACACAACCTCGGGACCCCAGTTGCAGTCTTTCCTCATAACCTCGAGATGGCCCTTTGTTATCGAGCACATGTACATCGACACATGCTCACATCGACCCAGAACCGATGAAGGATTTTCAACCTTAAAATCGATCTTCAGAGTACACGGGCCAGGAACATACTCATATGGAGGCGGCTCCACCGACGCCTTTTCACCGGACGACCGTGAAGAGGAAGCTTTCTCCTTCTGAGGTATAGTTTTTGAAGTTTTTGCCATTGATGTAAGAGAAATAAAATCAAAGAAAGATCAAAGGTTGATGAAGGTGGCTCTACAAGCGGTAAAATAGAGGTAGAAAGAGTAAGAAAATTTGGGAGGTTGGAGATGTAAAAGTGGTAAATGATAAATGGAAGGGCTATTTATAGGTTTATACCGTGGCGGTTCAGTATCAGCGGTGGTCGACCACCGTCTGACGTGCATTAAATACCTTGAAAAACTAAATCGACGGGACAACTATCACATACATCATGATCGAGCCCAGTGAAAACGTCAGCTTACAATCCGATCGGGTCGTTGAAAATCATATCGCTTCTCACCACATTCTTCCTGAGAAACGAGGGGACTATCTGTATACAGTCGAAATAGATTTCGACCTCCGTATATTTGATCGAGTTCGAATGGTAAGCAATTGAAGTGAGAGATCTAGACGAGTTCCGAGGATAGTACAAACAAGCCTCGAGCTCGAAGACCGATCAAGGAATCGACTCGGTATCATTATTAAGCCCATGAACAAATCGAATCACATGGCAAAGAGAAGGTTGTCGGAGATGCACAGACTGATTGACACTCACCCCAAATGTCAAACTCGAACTCAAGGCCGAGGGCTTGACCCAATACCGAGCTCGAGCCAGTATCGAGCTCGCAGACAGGAGCCGTTGCAGCCGCACTAGGGGAGAGAATCTTGGCAGGAATCGAGGAAGAGACAATTCATCATGGGTTCTCCACTATATATTTTTTATTATAAATAAAGTAAGATCCCTCTACTATAAAGGGGGAATCCTTGTAAGCACAAGCAGAAGCAGGTTCATACATTGTAAGAAAAGACTACTTCTATTTATTGAAGAAAAAGCTCTTAAGCCTGTTTTACTCAGCAAACTCACTCTTCTAGTTCAACAGTTTATATCCCATTTCTATAGCCAAGAATCAAAATATTTCCACTTCTACATACGATTTATGTCAAGCTATATCACATATCCTTAGAACTACTTATAAATTCAATTATATCCGATTTTTTGGGTAAACAAGCATAAATAAAAATGTTTTCCAATTCCAATAGTGAACATCCCATAACCGTCCCAGAAACCGGTGTTACAAGTGCATGAGCCTTTTCTAGAAATTTAAAATAAAATACAATAACTGTCCGAAATAAAACTTGAATAGAAAAGAAAATACAATACTCTGAAGGAGACTCTGCTGGCTGCGGTGCGTCGTATAGAATGCAACTCATCTAAGTGTTACACCCTATATTTTCGTACGTAAAAATGCATCGTAAGCAAACTAATGTAGGACCAAAAATGAGATAATTTTTAAAAGTATATAAATTAATTTAATCATGTTACCTCTGAGGTTACAAATATTGAAGATCATGAACAACAAGTACAAAGAGGGTTGGACGGTTCAGAAGCTAAAGCAATTGAAGAAAATAATGTTTCGTCGAAAGTCGACAAGTTGGGAATGTTATAACATATACCTTTGGGGTGAGACTAGGGTGCTTAACATGATAAGGAGATTATGTTATGATTTATATTAGTCGTATGAAATCCGTGTGTTATGTTTTGAAGTCAAGCGAGTTGTGGAACAAAAGTCGATGAAAGTCATCACAAGTTACATTCATAAGTTTTATTGAAACTTTGGGTCAAATGTAACTGTGATTTTCTCCCAATATACTTAGAGTTATGAGGTGTTCCAACCATCAAATTAAAGATCTATGAGTCTATTTTCCAACTCATTAAACCGTTTGTCAATACGACATTGGAGTAGAAAGATATGGGCATTTGTGCGATACTGCGCAAGCTGCTAGGTGACAAGTAGGTGTGTCACCTACTTGCTTAAATGAGAGCCCAAAAAATGGGCCATTTCGGGTCGTCCAAAGAGGCCTTTTAAGGGCCTATTTTCTTCATATATTAGACTTAAAATAGAGCATAATAACCAGACATAAGCTCTGCAAAGAATCCTCCCAAAAATTTCCCACAAACCCTAATTGATTTTCTCTCCCTTTCAAGTTCCAATTGGAGGTAAAACCTAGAGTTTGAAGAACCAAGATAAGAGCTGAGTTATCCAACAAATAAGGTGAGTTTACTGCTCTCTTTCATCCAATTTTTCTTCTGTAAATTCATGGTAAGTCGTTCTATACTTGTAAGAACTCACGGGACGGTGATCGGAAGCCGTGAGTTCGAGTTATTCACTTGTAGCGGACTGTTTTGTGGACTGTTTTGTGTTGCTGTTGGGCTGCGTGTTTTACTACTATTTTTTGGAGTTTTGGAGGAGGAAGGGGGTTTATAAACACCATATAAATGTAGGGTGGTTGGCTGGTCGTTCGTCATAACATTTTCGGGTCGTTTGACACTACTACGGTGGTCGTTTTGTGTACGAAGAGATTGGGGTGTGTTGGGCTGTTTTGTAGTATTTGATGGTGTATATAGGGCTAGAAAATGATGTATATATGTTTTTATTGTTCTGTTCTTGTATTGTTGGTGTTATCTTGAATTTGGAGGAAGTAAGGATTATAGGGGAGATGCTGCCCGTTTTAATACAAAATAAGTTTGTCGTTCGTTGTGCGATAGTTGTACCTTTCGTAACTTAACGATAGTATTATTATCATTCTTGTAGATTAAGGTGCGAAGAGGTGAGTTCAACTTGGTGATTGGAAAGATTGTGATAAGGTATGTTAAGGCTAAGCCTTCCTTCATTTTGGCATGATCTCGTAGCTACATGTGTTAGTAATGAGACAAAAAGAGAAGTTCATATTCATGAATTTATTCACACTATTCTAGTCTCATAAGTTACAATATTATTCCTTATCGAGACTCTATATTCAATTTTAGTATTGTCTTCTTCCAGTCAAGAGAGAAGCAAAGCCTATATATACAGTATTACAGTATTTTCATTACCATCGAGCTATAATCGATGGGCAGGCCCCTATTGGGCAACCTCTTTGCCTACTGTGGCCGAGCGCCTATAAGCGAGCCCAGCATGGTCGAGATACATAGCCTAGTATGGCCGAGCGCCTATGAGCGAGCCTACTATGGCAGAGCAGTTATATATATACCGAGCCTTATAAGGCCGTACAATTATTTTACTTACTATATTGAAGGAGTTGAGTCAGTATCAGCAGGTAAGTATATCTCCAGATCATCTTTGACTCCCAGTTACTTCCAGTTATTATATTATCAGTTCAGTTTCGATTTTTAGTTATGTTATTGCCTTACATACTCGGTACATTATTTCGTACTGACGTCCCTTTTCCGGGGACGCTGCATTTCATGCATGCAGGTTCAGATAGACAGACGAGTAGACCTCCTCAGTAGGTGTTTCCAGAGTTTAGCCTGATCAGTAAGCTCCACAACCTTCGGAGTTATCGGGTCTAGGTTTTTGTGTGCATCTTATGTATGTATTTATATATATAATATGGGTAGGTCGGGGCCCTGTTCCGATCACAATATATCTATCAGTAGAGGCTTGTAGACATATCCTGTTGGTTAGTGCAGTATGTTGGGTTTGTAGGCCTGGTATGTATAATTTGGTGGTTTGTCAGCTGTAGTAGCTATGACGGCCTTTTCAGCCTAGCTTTATATTGATGTTTAGTTAGCGCTAGTTTCCATTCAGTTTTATATTTTGCTTCGCAAATTGTCTTGCAAGGTGGCCCTATGGCCAAAGTATGACATTATGTGTTCAGAGTCCCTTAGTCGCAATTTGGTACGCCAGGTTAGGTGAGGCACCGGGTGCTTGTCTCGCTCCTAGGTTCGGGGCGTGACAAACTTGGTATCAGAGCAGTTTTATCCTAGGGAGTCTATAAGCCGTGTCTAGTAGAGTCTTGTTTATAGATGTGTTGTGCACCACATTATATAAGCAGGGCACTACAGGGCATTTAGGAGTTGGTTACCCTTCTTTGAAATCTAAATCGTGCTACAGAACTGAGTTATAGGAAATTTGAATTAAACTTATGTGTTGGTGTTTGCATGCACAGATGACGGTGACTAGGAAGACTACGGCTAGCCAGATGAGAGATACAACAGTAGGTGAGGGGACCAGCAGGGTACCCCCAGTAGATGGGGCCCAGTCTGAGGCTCAAGGCGAGAGCCCTACTCAGCCATTACCGGCTCCTCCACCAACTACGGAGATTCCTAGGGAAACCGCACATCCAGTTCCCCCTCCACTTCCATCAGATCAGGACTTGAGGAGTGCGGTGCATTTGTTGACACAGTTGGTAGCTACCCAGCAACAGGCTAGGGCATCAGCTAGTGCAGGAACTTCTGAAGGGTCTGGGAGTTCAAGGGTTCGAGAGTTTATTGCTTTGAGTCCCCCAGAGTTCACGGGGACAGATCAGAAGGAGGACCCGCAGGATTTCATAGATTAGCTTCACAGGATCTTTCGTGTTATGCATGCCACGAGGAAAGAGGCAGTTGAGCTAGCAGCTTTTCGACTCCGAGATATAGCCATCCTTTGGTACGAGGGATGGGAGAGGTCCAGGGGACGTGATGCACCTCCAGCTATTTGGGAGAATTTTTCAGATGCCTTCCTTGACCAGTACTTACCACGGGAGATCTGACAGGCTCGAGTCGATCAGTTTCTAGCCCTCAAGCAGGGTAATATGAGTGTTCGAGAGTATAGTCTCCGTTTTGACTCATTGGCCAGATATGCACCATCCATAGTTGCTACTATGCGGGACAGGATTCACAGGTTTATAGCAGGGTTAGCCCCAGAGTTAACCGAGGCATGTGCCACCGCTGCATTGCAGGATAGTATGGATATCTCCCGGATTCAGGCATTCGCCCAGAATATAGAAAGGGGTAGGCGTCGGCAGCAGGGTACAGAGAAGGCTGAGCAAGGGCAACATAAGAGGATGAGATTTCCCAGGTCTCAGGAGCAATATCAGGTTAGTTATAGGACCCAGTACTTCGGACGGCCACCTAGGCCTCCGCCACCTCAGTTACAGGGTTACAGGTATGACCGCTATACTCAGTCAGGACCAGGTGAGAGCTCACGGGCGTCGGTTTGCAGCGACAGCGAGGATCTGCGCAGACATGGTCATTTCCTCCACGGTGTGACATCTGTGGTAGAGGACACTTGGGCCAATGCTGAGCAGGTTCTGATGCTTGTTATACATGTGGGCGTCCAGGGAATATGATGCGGGATTGCCCAAATAGAGATTCGGGGGGGATGGCACAACCAGCGAGTTCAGCAATAGGATCATCTATGTCCGTGCATCCTTCGGGGCGCGAGTTTCAGTCTTCGGCTGGTAGAGGTCGGGGCAGAGGTAGAGGTTCCAGTTCAAGTGGTAATCAGAACCGTATCTATGCTTTAGCGGGTCGACAGGACCAGGAGACTTCACCAGACGTTATGACAGGTATATTAACCATTTGCTCTCACGATGCTTATGCTTTGATAGACCCAGGATCTACTTTATCGTATATTACCCCATTTGTCGCGAGGAAGTTTGGTATAGTGCCTGAAATACTAAGTGATCCTTTTGCGGTATCTACACCGGTCGGAGAATCGATTATTGCTAGACGGGTTTACCGAGGTTGTACGGTGATAATTTGTAGCCGTCAGACCTCAGCTGACTTAGTTGAGCTAGAGATGATGGATTTTGATGCTATCATAGGTATGGACTGGTTGGCAGCTTGCTATTCCACAGTTGATTGCCGAGCAAAGGCAGCCAGATTTCATTTTCCGGGTGAGCCAGTCCTTGAATGGGTAGGTAATACACTAACACCCAGAGGTAGGTTTATTTCCTATCTGAAGGCGAGGAAAATGATCGCAAAAGGGTGCATTTATCATATTGTGCGAGTTAGAGATGCAGATGCTGAGATACCTACACTTCAGTCTATTCCCGTAGTCAAAGAGTATGCAGATGTGTTTCCAGATGAGCTTCCAGGTATTCCTTCGGAGCGAGAGATTGATTTTAGCATCGATTTGCTTCCAGGAACTCAACAAATATCCGTCCCTCCGTATATAATGGCACCTGGCGAATTGAAGGAGTTGAAGGAGCAGTTAAAAGATTTGTTGGAGAAAGGTTACATCAGGCCCAGTACCTCACCTTGGGGTGCACCAGTACTATTTGTGCGGAAGAAAGACGGCTCGCTGAGGATGTGTATCGATTATAGGCAGCTGAACAAGGTAACTATTAAGAATAAGTATCCACTTCCAAGGATCGATGACTTGTTTGATCAGTTACAGGGGGCTAGATGCTTTTCAAAGATAGATTTGAGGTCGGGGTACCACCAGGTCAGAGTTCGGGAAAAAGATATTCCGAAGACAGCCTTCAGGACCCGATATGGCCACTTCGAGTTCCTTGTCATGTCCTTCGGGTTGACTAATGCACCCGCTGTATTTATGGACTTGATGAATAGCCTATTCCGGCCATTTTTAGATCTGTTCGTGATAGTATTTATTGATGATATTCTGGTTTATTCCCGTTCAGAGGATGAGCATGTGGACCACCTGCGAGCGGTACTCCAAACCCTCCGTGATCGTAAGTTGTATGCTAAGTTTTCTAAATGTGAGTTCTGGTTGAAGTCTGTAGCATTCTTGGGGCATATTGTATCAGATGAAGGGATAAAGGTGGACACTCAGAAGATTGAGGCCGTGAAATCTTGGCCTAGACCTACCACTCCGACAGAGGTTCGTAGCTTTCTAGGCTTAGCAGGATACTATCGGAGGTTCGTAGAGGGTTTTTCTTCCCTTTCGGCACCATTGACGAAGTTGACACAGAAAGAAACTAAGTTTCAATGGACAGAGGCTTGCGAGCGGAGTTTCCAAGAGCTTAAGAACAGGTTGACCTCAGCTCCAGTTCTAACACTTCCAGAGGGTCTAGAGGGTTATGCCGTGTATTGTGATGCATCAGGTGTCGGGTTAGGATGTGTTCTGATGCAACATGGGAAGGTAATTGCGTATGCTTCAAGGCAGTTGAGGAAGCACGAGAGGAATTATCCGACCCACGACCTCGAGTTAGCTGCGGTTGTCCATGCACTTAAGATATGGCGGCATTATTTATGTGGTGTTCATGTTGATGTATTTACTGATCATAAAAGCCTACAATATATCTTCAAGCAGAAAGAGTTGAATTTGCGACAGAGGCGATGGCTTGAGTTATTGAAAGATTACGATGTTAACATTCTCTACCATCCAGGGAAAGCTAATGTTGTAGCAGATGCCTTAAGTCGCCGATCTATGGGTAGCTTAGCACATGTAGAGCCCAAGAAAAGACAATTAGCTGGAGAGATTCATCAATTGTCTTCGTTGGGGGTTCGGTTAGTAGATTCTGAGGATGGTGGAGTTGTACTCCAAAACACTACAAAATCATCCCTCATAGCGGAAGTCAAGGAAAGTTAGTACGAGGACCCAGAGTTGGTCGAGCTGAGAGAGCGAGTTCCACAGCAGAAGAAGCCACTGTTAGAGCTAAAGGTAGATGGGGTTCTCAGATATAGGGGTCTTTTGTGTGTTCCAGATGTAGCATGGCTACGAGACAGGATTATGTCAGAGGCACATTATTCATAGTATTCCATCCATCCTGGGTCGACGAAGATGTATCATGACATTAAGGATGTGTACTGGTGGAATGATATGAAGAAGAACATTGCTGAGTTTGTCGCCCAATGTACTAGTTGCCAGCAAGTGAAGGTAGAGCAACAGAAGCCTGGAGGGCTAATGCAGACTATAGAGATCCCGATATGGAAATGGGAGGCGATAAGCATGGACTTTATCACGGGTTTACCTCGTTCTAATCGTAAGTTCGATTCCATATGGGTGATAGTCGATAGGCTCACGAAATCAGCTCACTTCCTACCGGTCAGATCTACATATACAGCAGAAGATTATGCTAAGTTATATATTAAGGAGATAGTGCGGCTACACGGAGTACCAGTTTCTATTATATCTGACCGTGGGGCTCAGTTTACAGTACATTTTTGGAGGTCATTTCAGAGAGGTCTAGGGACTCAGGTGAATCTCAGCACAGCTTTTCATCCACAGACTGATGGACAAGCCGAGCGCACAATTCAAACGCTCGAGGATATGTTACGAGTATGTGTGTTGGATTTTAAAAGAAGTTGGGATGAACATCTACCTCTTGTCGAGTTTGCATATAATAACAGTTACCACTCCAGTATTCAGATGGCTCCGTACGAGGCTTTGTATGGGCGTAAGTGCAGATCTCCTATAGGGTGGTTTGATGTTGGGGAATCTGGGTTATATGGGCCAGACCTGGTTCAACAGGCCATAGAGAAAGTAAAGCTTATCCGGGAGCGACTGTTGACAGCTCAGAGTCGTCAGAAGTCATATTCTAACGTGCGGCGACGAGACTTAGAGTTCAGGATTAATGACTGGGTATTCTTAAAGGTATCACCTATGAAGGGCATGATGAGGTTTGGCAAGAAAGGCAAGCTTAGCCCACGGTATATTGGGCCTTATCGGATCATTCGGAGAGTGGGCCAAGTAGCTTATGAGTTAGAGTTGCCCTCAGAATTGGAGTCTGTCCATCCGGTTTTTCACGTATCTATGCTACGGAAGTACATTGGCGATCCTACCCGAGTGGTGCCCACGGATGATGTACAGATTACAGAGGACTTGTCATACGAGGAAATTCCAGTTGCCATCCTAGACCGACAAATCCGCAATCTACGAAATAAGGAGGTAGCTTCCGTAAAGGTTTTATGGAGGAGCAAGAATGTAGAAGAGATGACATGGGAATCGGAGGAAGAAATGAAGTCTAAATACCCCCACCTATTTCAAACTGAAGATATGGCTCGAGATGGGATGCTACAACACAGCTCTATTCAGGCTAGCAGGTCATCAGGTAAGCTTTTATTTTTCACTTTTAGTATTTATGATTTACGGTTGGTGAGGCAAAGTGTTGCTATTTATAAACATTGGCCATGTGTGGCATGCATAGTATGTTTTCTGGCTACGTACAGGTTGGTTTTAACCTAGTGTACGAAGGATACTCTGGCAAAAGTTTCCAAAGTCTCTAAGAGTAAACATTCGAGGATGAATGTTCCCAAGGGGGGAATGATGTTACACCCTATATTTTCGTACGTAAAAATGCATCGTAAGCAAACTAATGTAGGACCAAAAATGAGATAATTTTTAAAAGTATATAAAGTAATTTAATCATGTTACCTCTGAGGTTACAAATATTGAAGATCATGAACAACAAGTACAAAGAGGGTTGGACGGTTCAGAAGCTAAAGCAATTGAAGAAAATAATGTTTCGTCGAAAGTCGACAAGTTGGGAATGTTATAACATATACCGTTGGGTGAGACTAGGGTGCTTAACATGATAAGGAGATTATGTTATGATTTATATTAGTCGTATGACATCCGTGTGTTATGTTTTGAAGTCAAGCGAGTTGTGGAACAAAAGTCGATGAAAGTCATCACAAGTTACATTCATAAGTTTTATTGAAACTTTGGGTCAAATGTAACTGCGATTTTCTCCCAATATACTTAGAGTTATGGGGTGTTCCACCCATCACATTAAAGATCTATGAGTCTATTTTCCAACGCATTAAACTGTTTGTCAATACGACATTGGATTAGAAAAATATGGGCATTTGTGCGATACTGCGCAAGCTGCTAGGTGACAAGTAGGTGTGTCACCTACTTGCTTAAATGAGAGCCCAAAAAAATGGGCCATTTCGGGTCGTCCAAAGAGGCCTTTTAAGGGCTTATTTTCTTCATATATTAGACTTAAAATAGAGCATAATAACCGGACATAAGCTCTGCAAAGAATCCTCCCAAAAATTTCCCACAAACCCTAATTGATTTTCTTTCCCTTTCAAGTTCCAATTGGAGGTAAAACCTAGAGTTTGAAGAACCAAGATAAGAGCTGAGTTATCCAACAAATAAGGTGAGTTTACTGCTCTCTTTCATCCAATTTTTCTTCTATAAATTCATGGTAAGTCGTTCTATACTTGTAAGAACTCACGGGACGGTGATCGGAAGCCGTGAGTTCGAGTTATTCACTTGTAGCGGACTGTTTTGTGGACTGTTTTGTGTTGCTGTTGGGCTGCGTGTTTTACTACTGTTTTGTGGAGTTTTGGAGGAGGAAGGGGGTTTATAAACACCATATAAATGTAGGGTGGTTGGCTGGTCGTTCGTCATAACATTTTCGGGTCGTTTGACACTACTACGGTGGTCGTTTTGTGTACGAAGAGATTGGGGTGTGTTGGGCTGTTTTGTCGTATTTGATGGTGTATATAGGGCTGGAAAATGATGTATATATGTTGTTATTGTTCTGTTCTTGTATTGTTGGTGTTATCTTGAATTTGGAGGAAGTAAGGATTATAGGGGAGATGCTGCCCGTTTTAATACAAAATAAGTTTGTCGTTCGTTGTGCGATAGTTGTACCTTTCGTAACTTAACGATAGTATTATTATCATTCTTGTAGATTAAGGTGCGAAGAGGTGAGTTCAACTTGGTGATTGGAAAGATTGTGATAAGGTATGTTAAGGCTAAGCCTTCCTTCATTTTGGCATGATCTCGTAGCTACATGTGTTAGTAATGAGACAAAAGAGAAGTTCATATTCATGAATTTATTCACACTATTCTAGTCTCATAAGTTACAATATTATTCCTTATCGAGACTCTATATTCAATTTTAGTATTGTCTTCTTCCAGTCAAGAGAGAAGCAAGCCTATATATACAGTATTACAGTATTTTCATTACCATCGAGCTATAATCGATGGGCAGGCCCCTATTGGGCAACCTCTTTGCCTACTGTGGCCGAGCGCCTATAAGCGAGCCCAGCATGGTCGAGATACATAGCCTAGTATGGCCGAGCGCCTATGAGCGAGCCTACTATGGCAGAGCAGTTATATATACCGAGCCTTATAAGGTCGTACAATTATTTTACTTACTATATTGAAGGAGTTGAGTCAGTATCAGCAGGTAAGTATATCTCCAGATCATCTTTGACTCCCAGTTACTTCCAGTTATTATATTATCAGTTCAGTTTCGATTTTCAGTTATGTTATTGCCTTACATACTCGGTACATTATTTCGTACTGACGTCCCTTTTTCGGGGACGCTGCATTTCATGCATGCAGGTTCAGATAGACAGACGAGTAGACCTCCTCAGTAGGTGTTTCCAGAGTTTAGCCTGATCGGTAAGCTCCACAACCTTCGGAGTTATCGGGTCTAGGTTTTTGTGTGCATCTTATGTATGTATTTATATATATAATATGGGTAGGTCGGGGCCCTGTTCCGATCACAATATATCTATCAGTAGAGGCTTGTAGACATATCCTGTTGGTTAGTGCAGTATGTTGGGTTTGTAGGCCTGGTATGTATAATTTGGTGGTTTGTCAGCTGTAGTAGCTATGACGGCCTTTTCAGCCTAGCTTTATATTGATGTTTAGTTAGCGCTAGTTTCCATTCAGTTTTATATTTTGCTTCGCAAATTGTCTTGCAAGGTGGCCCTATGGCCAAAGTATGACATTATGTGTTCAGAGTCCCTTAGTCGCAATTTGGTACGCCAGGTTAGGTGAGGCACCGGGTGCTTGTCTCGCTCCTAGGTTCGGGGCGTGACACTATACCTCACAACCAGGCCCTCGGCCTCTCTCAGTCATGTACCTCTCTAGTCTCCTGCACAAAAATGTGCAGCAAGTGTAGCATGAGTACGTAAATCAACGCGTACCCAGTAAGTATCCCACTTAATCTCGAAGAAGTAGTGACGAGGGGTCGACTCGGACACTTACTATGGGCTATAATCAATATAACAATGATATGATAAATTATGGATTTTTATGAGGCAACGGTAAACACAATAACATGAGTCAGGTAAAGAATTCTCTTGTTAATAGGGGATTTCCAAATATATCTTCATCTTTTAACAATTTATATCTTCGGCCAATGAGGCCATATCAATTATCAATAATTCCAAACAATCAATTAAGTCATGCGCAAATCATACCGAGGTCGTACGACCTGATCCAACAAATATTAAACTATGCACTACCAGAGGGATGAATAGCGCGAACCATAGATGCATCTATAAATTTTCCCGTTCGCGAATCATACATGCGACGCGGTCACCGCTAACGAATCATACATGCGACGCGGTCACCGCTCACGAATCATACATGCGACGCGGTCAAATATAAATTTAAGGAAATACCCCGCTCGCGAATCATACCTGCGACACGGCCAAATATAAGTTTAACGTTAAAATCATATCTCTTTCTTGATTCTTTTCAAAATAATGGAAATTCAGCTTGTAGCTTTTTAAGAATATTACCCCGCTCGCGAATCATACATGCGACGCGGTTACACATAGATTCTTGAGCTATTATATTATTCCTCAATTCTTTTTGAAATTACGAAGTTCAAATGAAACCTTTTAAATCTTAAGTTCTTCAATTTCAACTCTTTTCAAAACATTTTGTAAGCAGACTCAATCTCGCTCCCTCTCAAGGCAAACAATAAACATAAATCAATAACAATATCAACAAGGCATGATGTGAGCCTAAAACTACCCGGACGTAGTGTTACACCCTATATTTTTGTACGTAAAAATGCATCGTAAGCAAACTAATGTAGGACCAAAAATGAGATAATATTTAAAAGCATATAAAGTAAGTTAATCATGTTACTATGAGGTTACAAATATTGAAGATCACGAACAACAAGTACAAAGAGGGTTGGACAGTTCAGAAGCTAAAGCAATTGAATAAAACAATGTTTCGTCGAAAGTCGACAAGTTGGGAATGTTATAACATGTACCTTTGGGGTGAGACTGGGGTGATTAACATGATAAGGAGATTATGTTATGATTTATATTAGTCGTATGACATCCGTGTGTTATGTTTTAATGTCAAGCGAGTTGTGGAACAAAAGTCGATGAAAGTCATCACAAGTTACACTCATAAGTTTTACTGAAACTTTGGGTCACATGTAACTGCAATTTTCTCCCAATATAATTAGAGTTATGGGGTTCCACCCATCAAATTAAAGATCTATGAGTCTATTTTCCAATGCATTAAACCTTTTGTCAATATGACATCGGAGTAGTGAGATATGGGCATTTTTGCGATACTGCGCAAGCTGCTAGGTGACAAGTAGGTGTGTCACCTACTTGCTTAAATGAAAGCCCAAAAATGGGTCATTTCGGGTCGTCCAAGGAGGCCTTTTAAAGGCCTATTTTCTTCATATATTAGACTTAAAATAGAGCATAATAACCAGACATAAGCTCTGCAAAGAATCCTCCCAAAAATTTCCCACAAACCCTAATTGATTTTCTCTCCCTTTCAAGTTCTAATTGGAGGTAAAACCTAGAGTTTGAAGAACCAAGATAGGAGCTGAGTTATCCAACAAATAAGGTGAGTTTACTGCTCTCTTTCATCCAATTTTTCTTCTGTAAATTCATGGTAAGTCGTTCTATACTTGTAAGAACTCACGGGACGGTGATCGGAAGCCGTGAGTTCGAGTTATTCACTTGTAGCGGACTGTTTTGTGGACTGTTTTGTGTTGCTGTTGGGCTGCGTGTTTTACTACTGTTTTGTGGAGTTTTGGAGGAGGAAGGGGGTTTATAAACACCATATAAATGTAGGGTGGTTGGCTGGTCGTTCGTCATAACATTTTCGGGTCGTTTGACACTACTACGGTGGTCATTTTGTGTACGAAGAGATTGGGGTGTGTTGGGCTGTTTTGTAGTATTTGATGGTGTATATAGGGCTGGAAAATGATGTATATATGTTTTTATTGTTCTGTTCTTGTATTGTTGGTGTTATCTTGAATTTGGAGGAAGTAAGGATTATAGGGGAGATGCTGCCCGTTTTAATACAAAATAAGTTTGTCGTTCGTTGTGCGATAGTTGTACCTTTCGTAACTTAACGATAGTATTATTATCATTCTTGTAGATTAAGGTGCGAAGAGGTGAGTTCAACTTGGTGATTGGAAAGATTGTGATAAGGTATGTTAAGGCTAAGCCTTCCTTCATTTTGGCATGATCTCGTAGCTACATGTGTTAATAATGAGACATAAAGAGAAGTTCGTATTCATGAATTTATTCACATTATTCTAGTCTCATAAGTTACAATATTATTCCTTATCGGGACTTCATATTCAGTTTAGTTTTGTCTTTATTTAGTCAAGAGAGCAGAGGGACTTCATATTCAGTTTAGTTTTATCTTTATTCAGTCAAGAGAGCAGAGGGTCTATATATATACAGTATTACACTATTTTCACCACCATCGAGCTATAATCGGTGGGCAGGCCCCTATTGGGCAACCTCTGATCAGATGGTAAGTTATATATACCGAGCCTACTGTGGCCGAGCACCTATGAGCGAGCCCAGGATGGCCGAGATACAGAGCCCAGTATGGCCGAGCGCCTATGAGCGAGCCGACTACGGTCGAGCATTTACACGTACCGAGCCTTATAGGGCCGGACATTTATTTTACTTACTATATTGAAGGAGTTTAGTCATTATCAGCAGGTAAGTATATCTCCAGATCATCTTTGACTCCCAGTTACTTCCAGTTATTATATTATCAGTTCAGTTTCGATTTTCAGTTATGTTATTGCCTTACATACTCGGTACATTATTTTGTACTGACGTCCCTTTTCCGGGGACACTGCATTTCATACATGCAGGTTCAGATAGACAGACGAGTAGACCTCCTCAGTAGGTGTTTCCCGAGTTCAGCCTGATCGGTAAGCTCCACGTCTTTCGGAGTTGCCAGGTCTAGAGTTTTGTGTACATCTTATGTATATCTGTATATATGTTATGGGTAGGTCGGGGCCCTGTTCCGATCATAGTACATCTATCAGTAGAGGCTTGTAGACATATCCTGTTGGTTAGTTCAGTATGTTGGGTTTGTAGGCCTGGTATGTATATTTGATGGTTTGTCAGCTGTAGTAGCTATGACGGCCTTGTCGGCCTAGCTTTATATTGATGTTTAGTTAGCGCTAGTTTCCATTCAGTTTTATATTTTGCTTCGCAAATTGTCTTGCAAGGTGGCCCCATGGCCAAAGTATGACATTATATGTTCAGAGTCCCTTAGTCGCAATCCGGTATGCCAGGTTAGGTGAGGCACCGGGTGCTTGTCTCGCTCCTAGGTTCGGGGCGTGACAAACTTGGTATCAGAGCAGTTCTGTCCTAGGAAGTCTACAAGCCGTGTCTAGTAGGGTCTTGTTTATAGATGTGTTGTGCACCACATTATATAAGCAGGGAACTACAGGGCATTTAGGAGTTGGTTACCCTTCTTTGAAATCTAAATCGTGCTATAGAACTGAGTTATAGGAAATTTGAATTAAACTTATGTGTTGGTGTTTGCATGCACAGATGACGGTGACTAGGAAGACTACGGCTAGCCAGAGGAGAGATACAACAGCATGTGAGGGGACCAGCAGGGTACCCCCAGTAGATGGGGCCCAGTCTGAGGCTCAAGGCGAGACCCCTACTCAGCCATTACCGGCTCCTCCACCAACTACGGAGATTCCTAGGGAAACCGCACATCCAGTTCCCCCTCCACTTCCATCAGATCAGGACTTGAGGAGTGCGGTGCATTTGTTGACACAGTTGGTAGCTACCCAGCAACAGGCTAGGGCATCAGCTAGTGCAGGAACTTCTGAGGGGTCTGGGAGTTCAAGGGTCCGAGAGTTTATTGCTTTGAGTCCCCCAGAGTTCACGGGGATAGATCAGAGGGAGGACCCGCAGGAATTTCATAGATCAGCTTCACAGGATCTTTCGTGTTATGCATGCCACGGAGAAAGAGGCAGTTGAGCTAGCAGCTTTTCGACTCCGAGATATAGCCATCCTTTGGTACGAGGGATGGGAGAGGTCCAGGGGACGTGATGCACCTCCAGCTATTTGGGAGAATTTTTCAGATGCCTTCCTTGACCAGTACTTACCACGGGAGATCCGACAGGCTCGAGTTGATCAGTTTCTATCCCTCAAGCAGGGTAATATGAGTGTTCGAGAGTATAGTCTCCGTTTTGACTCATTGGCCAGATATGCACCATCCATAGTTGCTACTATGCGGGACAGGATTCACAGGTTTATAGCAAGGTTAGCCCCAGAGTTAACCAAGGCATGTGCCACCGCTGCATTGCAGGATAGTATGGATATCTCCCGGATTCAGGCATTCGCCCAGAATATAAAAAGGGGTAGGCGTCAGCAGCAGGGTACATAGAGGGCTAAGCAAGGGCAACGTAAGAGGATAAGATTTCCCAGGTCTCAGGAGCAATCTCAGGGTAGTTATAGGACCCAGTACTTCGGACGGCCACCTAGGCCTCCGCCACCTCAGTTACAGGGTTACAGGTATGACCGCTATACTCAGTCAGGACCAGGTGAGAGCTCACGGGTGTCGGGTTTGTAGCGACAGCGAGGATCTGCACAGACATGGTCATTTCCTCCACGGTGTGACATCTGTGGTAGAGGACACTTGGGCCAATGCCGAGCAGGTTCTGATGCTTGTTATACATGTAGGCGTCCGGGGCATATGATGCGAGATTGCCCAAATAGAGATTCGGGGGGAATGGCACAACCAGCGAGTTCAGCAACAGGATCATCTATGTCCGTGCATCCTTCAGGGCGCGAGTCTCAGTCTTTGGCTGGTAGAGGTCGGGGCAGAGGTAGAGGTTCCAGTTCAAATGGTAATCAGAACCGTATCTATGCTTTAGCGGGTCGACAGGACCAGGAGTCTTCACCAGACGTTGTGACAGGTATATTAACCATTTGCTCTCACGATGCTTATGCTTTGATCGACCCAGGATCTACTTTATCGTATGTTACCCCATTTGTCGCGAGGAAGTTTGGTATAGTGCCTGAAATACTAAGTGATCCTTTTGCGGTATCTACACCGGTCGGAGAATCGATTATTGCTAGACGGGTTTACCGAGGTTGTACGGTGACAATTTGTAGTCGTCAGACCTCAGCTGACCTAGTTGAGCTAGAGATGATGGATTTTGATGCTATCATGGGCATGGACTGGTTGGCAGCTTGCTATGCCACAGTTGATTGCCGAGCAAAGGCAGCCAGATTTCATTTTTCGGGTGAGCCAGTCCTTGAATGGGTAGGTAATACACCAACACCCAGAGGTAGGTTTATTTCCTATCTGAAGGCAAGGAAAATGATCGCAAAAGGGTGCATTTATCATATTGTGCGAGTTAGAGATGCAGATGCTGAGATACCTACACTTCAGTCTATTCCCGTAGTCAAAGAGTATGCAGATGTGTTTCCAGATGAGCTTCCAGGTATTCCTCCGGAGCGAGAGATTGATTTTAGCATCGATTTGCTTCCAGGAACTCAACCAATATCCATCCCTCCGTATAGAATGGCACCTGGCGAATTGAAGGAGTTGAAGGAGTAGTTAAAAGATTTGTTGGAGAAAGGTTACATCAGGCCCAGTACCTCACCTTGGGGTGCACCAGTACTATTTGTGCGGAAGAAAGACGGCTCGCTGAGGATGTGTATCGATTATAGGCAGCTGAACAAGGTAACTATTAAGAATAAGTATCCACTTCCAAGGATCGATGACTTGTTTGATCAGTTGCAGGGGCTAGATGCTTTTCAAAGATAGATTTGAGGTCGGGGTACCACCAGGTCAGAGTTCGGGAAAAAGGTATTCCGAAGACAGCCTTCTAGACCCGATATGGCCATTTCGAGTTCCTTGTCATGTCCTTCGGGTTGACTAATGCACCCGCTGTATTTATGGACTTGATGAATAGCCTATTCTGGCCATTTTTAGATCTGTTCGTGATAGTATTTATTGATAATATTCTGGTTTATTCCCGTTCAGAGGATGAGCATGTGGACCACTTGCGAGCGGTACTCCAAACCCTCCGTGATCGTAAGTTGTATGCTAAGTTTTCTAAATGTGAGTTCTGGTTGAAGTCTGTAGCATTCTTGGGGCATATTGTATCAGATGAAGGGATAAAGGTGGACACTCAGAAGATTGAGGCCGTGAAATCTTGGCCTAGACCTACCACTCCGACAGAGGTTCGTAGCTTTCTAGGCTTAGCAGGATACTATCGGAGGTTCGTAGAGGGTTTTTCTTCCCTTTCGGCACCATTGACGAAGTTGACACAGAAAGAAATTAAGTTTCAATGGACAGAGGCTTGCGAGCGGAGTTTCCAAGAGCTTAAGAACAGGTTGACCTCAGCTCCAGTTCTAACACTTCCAGAGGGTCTAGAGGGTTATGCCGTGTATTGTGATGCATCAGGTGTCGGGTTAGGATGTGTTCTGATGCAACATGGGAAGGTAATTGCGTATGCTTCAAGGCAGTTGAGGAAGCACGAGAGGAATTATCCGACCCACGACCTCGAGTTAGCTGCGGTTGTCCATGCACTTAAGATATGGCGGCATTATTTATATGGTGTTCATGTTGATGTATTTACTGATCATAAAAGCCTACAATATATCTTCAAGCAAAAAGGGTTGAATTTGCGACAGAGGCGATGGCTTGAGTTATTGAAAGATTACGATGTTAACATTCTCTACCATCCAGGGAAAGCTAATGTTGTAGCAGATGCATTAAGTCGCCGATCTATGGGTAGCTTAGCACATGTAGATCCCGAGAAAAGACAATTAGCTAGAGAGATTCATCAATTGTCTTCATTGGGGGTTCGGTTAGTAGATTCTGAGGATGGTGGAGTTGTACTCCAAAACACTACAAAATCATCCCTCATAGCGGAAGTCAAGGAAAGGCAGTACGAGGACCCAGAGTTGGTCGAGCTGAGAGAGCGAGTTCCGCAGCAGAAGAAGCCACTGTTAGAGCTAAAGGGAGATGGGGTTCTCAGATATAGGGGTCGTTTGTGTGTTCCAGATGTAGCAGGGCTACGAGACAGGATTATGTCAGAGGCACATTATTCATGGTATTCCATCCATCCTGGGTCGACGAAGATGTATCATGACATTAAGGATGTGTACTGGTGGAATGATATGAAGAAGAACATTGCTGAGTTTGTCGCCCAATATACTAGTTGCCAGCAAGTGAAGGTAGAGCACCAGAAGCCTGGAGGGCTAATGCAGACTATAGAGATCCCGACATGGAAATGGGAGGCGATAAACATGGACTTTATCACGGGTTTACCTCGTTCTAATCGTAAGTTTGATTCCATATGGGTGATAGTCGATAGGCTCATGAAATCAGCTCACTTCCTACCGGTTAGATCTACATATACAGCAGAAGATTATGCAAAGTTATATATTAAGGAGATAGTGCGGCTACATGGAGTACCAGTTTCTATTATATCTGACCGTGGGGCTCAGTTTACAGCACATTTTTGGAGGTCATTTCAGAGAGGTCTAGGGACTCAGGTGAATCTCAGCACAGCTTTTCATCCACAGACTGATGGACAAGCCGAGCGCACAATTCAGACGCTTGAGGATATGTTACGAGTATGTGTGTTGGATTTTAAAAGAAGTTGGGATGAACATCTACCTCTTGTCGAGTTTGCATATAATAACAGTTACCACTCCAGTATTCAGATGGCTCCGTACGAGGCTTTGTATGGGCGTAAGTGCAGATCTCCTATAGGGTGGTTTGATGTTGGGGAATCTGGGTTATATGGGCCAGACCTGGTTCAACAGGCCATAGAGAAAGTAAAGCTTATCCGGGAGCGACTGTTGACATCTCAGAGTCGTCAGAAGTCATATTCTGACGTGCGGCGACGAGACTTAGAGTTCAGGATTAATGACTGGGTATTCTTAAAGGTATCACCTATGAAGGGCGTGATGAGGTTTGGCAAGAAAGGCAAGCTTAGCCCACGGTATATTGGGCCTTATAGGATCATTCGGAGAGTGGGCCAAGTAGCTTATGAGTTAGAGTTGCCCTCAGAATTGGAGTCTGTCCATTCGGTTTTTCACGTATCTATGCTACGAAAGTGCATTGGCGATCCTACCCGAGTGGTGCCCACGGATGATGTACAGATTACAGAGGACTTGTTATACGAGGAAATTCCAGTTGCCATCCTAGACCGACAAATCCGTAAGCTACGAAATAAGGAGGTAGCTTCCGTGAAGGTTTTATGGAGGAGCAAGAATGTAGAAGAGATGACGTGGGAATCGGAGGGAGAAATGAAGTCTAAATACCCCCACCTATTTCAAACTAAAGATATGGCTCGAGATGGGATGCTACAACACAGCTCTATTCAGGCTAGCAGGTCATCAGGTAAGCTTTTATTTTTCACTTTCAATATTTATGATTTACGGTCGGTGAGGCAAATTGCTGCTATTTATAAAGATTGGCCATGTGTGGCATGCATAGTATGTTTTTTGGCTGCGTGCAGGTTGGTTTTAACCTAGTGTATGAAGGATACTCTGGCAAAATTTTCCAAAGTCTCTAAGAGTAAACATTCGAGGACGAATGTTCCCAAGGGGGGAGTGATGTTACACCCTATATTTTTGTACATAAAAATGCGTCGTAAGCAAACTAATGTAGGACCAAAAATGAGATAATATTTAAAAGTATATAAAGTAAGTTAATCATGTTACCTATGAGGTTACAAATATTGAAGATCATGAACAATAAGTACAAAGAGGGTTGGACAGTTCAGAAGCTAAAGCAATTGTATAAAACAATGTTTCGTCGAAAGTCGACAAGTTGGGAATGTTATAACATGTACTTTTGGGGTGAGACTAGGGTGATTAACATGATAAGGAGATTATGTTATCATTTATATTAGTCGTATGACATCCGTGTGTTATGTTTTAATGTCAAGCGAGTTGTGGAACAAAAGTCGATGAAAGTCATCACAAGTTACACTCATAAGTTTTACTGAAACTTTGGGTCAAATGTAACTGCAATTTTCTCCCAATATACTTAGATTTATGGGGTGTTCCACCCATCAAATTAAAGATCTATGCGTCTATTTTCCAATGCATTAAACCGTTTGTCAATATGACATCGGAGTAATGAGATATGGGCATTTTTGCAATACTGCGCAAGCTGCTAGGTGACAAGTAGGTGTGTCACCTACTTGCTTAAATGAAAGCCCAAAAATGGGCCATTTCGGGTCGTCCAAGGAGGCATTTTAAAGGCCTATTTTCTTCATATATTAGACTTAAAATAGAGTATTTTCTTCATATATTAGCCCAAAAATATATTTTCTTTAAAGGCATATATTGTCGTTCGTTGTGCGATAGTTGTACCTTTCGTAACTTAACGATAGTATTATCATCATTCTTGTAGATTAAGGTGCGAAGAGGTGAGTTCAACTTGGTGATTGGAAAGATTGTGATAAGGTATGTTAAGGCTAAGCCCTTCCTTCATTTTGGCATGATCTCGTAGCTACATGTGTTAATAATGAGACATAAAGAGAAGTTCGTATTCATGAATTTATTCATATTATTCTAGTCTCATAAGTTACAATATTATTCCTTATCGGGACTTCATATTCAGTTTAGTTTTGTCTTTATTCAGTCAAGAGAGCAGAGGGTATATATATCATATTCAGTTTAGTTTTGTCTTTATTCAGTCAAGAGAGCAGAGGGTCTATATATATATATATACAGTATTACACTATTTTCACCACCATCGAGCTATAATCGGTGGGCAGGCCCCTATTGGGCAACCTCTGATCAGATGGTAAGTTATATATACCGAGCCTACTGTGGCCGAGCGCCTATGAGCGAGCCCAGGATGGCCGAGATACAGAGCCCAGTATGGCCGAGCGCCTATGAGCGAGCCTACTACGGCCGAGCATTTACACGTACCGAGCCTTATAGGGCCGGACATTTATTTTACTTACTATATTGAAGGAGTTTAGTCACTATCAGCAGGTAAGTATATCTCCAGATCATCTTTGACTCCCAGTTACTTCCAGTTATTATATTATCAGTTCAGTTTTGATTTTCAGTTATGTTATTGCCTTACATACTCGGTACATTATTTCGTACTGACGTCCCTTTTTCGGGGACGCTGCATTTCATGCATGCAGGTTCAGATAGACAGATGAGTAGACCTCCTCAGTAGGTGTTTCCCGAGTTCAGCCTGATCGGTAAGCTCCACGTCTTTCAGAGTTGCCAGGTCTAGTGTTTTGTGTACATCTTATGTATATCTGTATATATGTTATGGGTAGGTCGGGGCCCTGTTCCGATCATAGTACATCTATCAGTAGAGGCTTGTAGACATATCCTGTTGGTTAGTTCAGTATGTTGGGTTTGTAGGCCTGGTATGTATATTTGATGGTTTGTCAGCTGTAGTAGCTATGACGGCCTTGTCGGCCTAGCTTTATATTGATGTTTAGTTAGCGCTAGTTTCCATTCAGTTTTATATTTTGCTTCGCAAATTGTCTTGCAAGGTGGCCCCATGGCCAAAGTATGACATTATATGTTCAGAGTCCCTTAGTCGCAATCTGGTACGCCAGGTTAGGTGAGGCACCGGGTGCTTGTCTCGCTCCTAGGTTCGGGGCATGACACGTAGGCATAGCTAGTACCTATGTCACGATCCAATTTCACCTATAGGTCATGATGGCGCCCAACACTACAGCTAGGCAAGACAACTAATAAATTAAACATATATTGATAATATTTAAAACCAAGAGAAAAAAAAATAAAACACCAAATTCTGCCAATGTGTGTGCCAAGACTTAGTGTCACAAGTGTATTAGCATCTAGTAGATTATACAAAACCTCAAATACTGTCTGAAATAAAAATAGACAGAATGAAAAATACAAGAAGAGACACTAGTAGCTGCAGAACGGCTCAGAAAGGCAGCTCACCACTATGCCCCTGGATAACGTGGGTGTAAGATGATAGGTCCCCCACTAGTACTTGCCTCAGGTCCTGCACAAAAAGTGCAGCAAGTGTAGTATGAGTACGTAAGCAACATGTACCTAGTAAGTATCAAGCCTAATCTCGAAGTGGTAGAGACGAGATGACCGACTTTAACATTCACTAAGGGTCAATAATAATAATTGAAATAAAACTAGAATATCTAAATCAGCATGATTCATAGAATTTACAATAATTTATTTAACCAGTAGAAATAATCAAATTCCTTCAAATGCAAGAATTCTCAATATATTAATTAAATTCCTTCGATTCAAATAAATTTCCAATTTATCAATTAATCTCATTTACAGGAATAGCAATTAAATCCTTAACAACCAGGCATAATAATCCATTAAATTCCAAGGATTCTACAATTTATCAATTAGCTTCGCAAGATGAAATAAGCTATTAAGGTATCGTATAATTATTATTACTAAGCACGATTTCTGTCGAGGACGTACGGCCCGATCCAAAGTGCCGTGTACACTGTCGAGGGACGTGCGGCACGATCCATAGATGCATCTATCCTGCCGAGGCGTTCGACCCGCTTCACAAGAAAAGAGGATATATATAAGAGATTTCCATCCTTTAATATTTTTATCTAACAATTCACTATATATATATATATATATATATATATATATATATGTACACCAAATAATATTAATTAAATAAAAAATACAATTTACACAAGTCATTCATGCTTCGAGTCCTAAACTACCCAGACTTTAGCATTAATAATAGCTATGCACACACTCTCGTCACTTCGTGCGTACGTAGCCCCCATAATTAGCAATAATTATTTGATTTTTAATCACCTATGAGGTAATTTCCCCCTCACAAGATTAGACAAGAGACTTACCTCGTCTTGCTCTAATTTAATCCACTAGAAGGCCTTTTCCATGATTATCCAACTCTGTCTGGCTCGAATCTAGCCAAAAATAATTCGATACAATCACTAAAAATTATAGGAATCAATTCTATAAGAAGATACTACATTTTAAATAAAATTTCCGAAATTAATTAAAAATTCGTCTGTGGGACCCACGTCTCGGAATTTAGCGAAAGTTATAAAATATGAACGCCCGCTCAACCACGAGTCTACCTATAGCAAAATCACTAAATTCCGATAACAATTTGGCCCTCAAATCTATCCAAGAGGGTTTTCAAACTTTTCCAACTCAATTCACCAATTAAATAATAAAAATAGTGATGGATTCGGGTAATTTAACCAATATTGAGTTAAAAACACTTACCCCGTTGTTTTCTCTGAAAATCTCCCAAATATCGCCTAAATTCGAGCTCCAAATCGTTAAAAATGGAAAATGGGGACGAAGTCCCATTTTCAGAACTTAAACTCTATGCCCAGTGATTTCTTCTACGCGATCCCGAATATCCTCATGCGATCGCGTAGCACAAATTTTTCTGCCCAATATTAACCCTACGCGATCGCATCAAGTCCCACGTGATCGCGATGCACCAAGTTCTGACTCTACGCGATCGCATCCCTCTTCACGCGATCGCGTAGCACAAACATGTGGCCCAGTTTCCTCTCAAATTTCCCCTACGCGATCGCAAATAATGACATGCGATCGCGATACACACACTGGCCAATCCTACACGATCGCGGAGGTGTCCACGCGATCGCAGTGAACAAATTCCCAGCTGCCCAAATTAACCCTACGCGATCGCGTAGAACAAATCCACCTCTGCCTAAATTACTCTACACCATTGCATATAACGATACCAGAAGAAAATACTAGCAGTTATCAGCAGCGGTCCAAAGGCCAAAAGTGATCCATTAATCGTCCGAAACTCACTCGAGCCCCTCGGGACCTCAACCAATTATACCAACAAGTCCCAAAAAATCATACAAACTTAGTCGAACCCTCAAATCACACCAAACAATGCTAAAACCACGAATCATCCGCCAATTCAAGCTTAATGAAACTTAAGATTTCCAACTTCTACATTATGTACCGAAACCTATCAATTCAAGTCCGATTGACCTAAAATTTTGCACACAAGTCATAAATGACATAACGGAGCTATGTAAATTTTCGGAACTGGATTCCGACTCCGATATCAAAAAGTCAACTCCCCGGTCAAACTTCCAAACTTAAATTCCTATTTTAGCCATTTCAAGCCTAATTTAACTATGGACTTCCAAATAAAATTTCGAACATGATCCTAAGTCCAAAATCACCATACAGAGCTGTTGGAATTGTCAAAATTCTATTCCGGGGTCGTTTTCTCAAAATATTGACCGAAGTCAAACTTAGCACTTTAAGGCCAACTTAAGGAACCAAGTTTTCTGATTTCAACCCAAACACTTCCAAATCTCGAACCAACCATCCCCGCAAGTCATAAATTATTAAAAGCACATACAAAAAGTTTTATTTTAGGGAACGAGGTTCTAAAAGTTAAAATGACCGGTTGGGTCATTACATTCTCCACCTCTTAAACAAGCGTTCGTCCTCGAACGGGTTTAGAATTGTTCCTGAAGTGCTGAATAAGTGTGAATATCTGCTCCGCATGTCTTCCACGGCCTCCCAAGTCGCTTCCTCGACTGGTTGGCCCCTCCACTGGACTTTTACTGCAGAAATCCTCTTGGACCTCAACTGGCGAACCTGTTTATCAACAATGGAAACTGGCTCCTCTTCATAACCCAAACTCTTATCTAGCTGAACTGTGATAAAGTTTAACACATGTGATAGGTCGGCATGATACTTCCGGAGCATAGATATATGGAAAACCGGATGAACTCCCGATAGACTGGGAGGCAATGCAAGCTCATAAGCAACCTCCCCAACTCGTCTCAACACCACAAATGTGCTTATAAACCTTGGGCTCAATTTTCCCTTCTTCCCAAATCTCATGATTCCCTTCATCGGCGAAACTTTCAAGAGAACATTTTCACCTACCATAAATGATAAATCACGCATTTTTTGATCCGCGTAACTCTTCTGTCTGGACTGCACTGTACGAAGTCACTCCTGAATCAACTTTACCTTTTCCAAGGCATCTTTCACCAAATCATTACCATATAATTTAGACTCACCGGGCTCAAATCACCCGATGGGCGAACGGCATCGCTGACCATATAAAGCCTCAAATGGAACCATCTCGATGCTGGCTTGGTAACTGTTATTATAAGCAAACTCGGCCAAAGGCTAGAAACGATCCCACTGACCTCCAAAGTCAATCACACATGCCCTGAGCATATCCTCCAAAATCTGAATTGTCCGTTCTGACTGGCCGTCGGTCTGCGGATGAAAGCCTGTGCTGATCTCTACACGGGTCCCCAACTCACTCTGTACTGCTCTCCAGAAATGTGAAGTAAACTGAGGGCCTCTATCCGATATGATGGAAATTGGCACGCCGTGCAACCAAAGTATCTCCTGAAAATAAATTTGGGCCAACCTCTCTGAAGTATAAGTAGTCACAACAGGAATAAAATGTGCCGACTTGGTCAACCTGTCAACAATGACCCAAACTGCATCAAACTTTCGCAAGGTCCGCGGGAACCCTATACAAAGTCCATAGTGATGCGTTCCCATTGCCATTCTGGTATAGTCATTTCATAAATAAATTACAATTATTGTATGCCTTGTTGCTTAATAATTTCTCATTGAACGTGGTATTTATTGGAGTATTTTTATTACATTTAAGAGTAGTTAAATTATATTGATGGAACGGGTTGCACGCCGCAACGGAAATGAAAATGAATATATTAGGGGATCGGGTTGCACGCCGCAACAGATTTATTTAAAGTTTATATTGTTGGAGCGGGTTGCACTCCGCAATGAAATTTAATTGAAAACTTATATTGTAACGACCCGACCGGTCATTTTGAGCTCCAGCACGTCGTTCGACGGTTTGAGGCCTTGAGTAGCTTCACTTAAGGTATTATGACTTGTGCGTATGGTCAGAATTGAATTTCAGAAAGTTCGGAGTTGGATCGGAAAGCAAATTCTCATTTCGAAAGCTTTAAGTTGGAAGAATTGACTAAGATTGGATTTTAAAGTAAACGGCCTCGAAATCGAGATTTGAAGGTTCCAGCCGGTTCGTATAATGGTTTAGGACTTGGGCGTATGTTCGAATTGGGTTTTGGATGCCCCGGGAGCGTTTCGACACCTATTGTGAAAGTTAGCATTTTGGAAGAATTCCATAAATTTGGGTTGAAGTACATTTCGATGTTATCGATGTCCGTTTGGAATTTCGAGTTTGGGAATAGCTCCGTATAGTGATTCTAATATTGGGAGCGTGTCCGGAAGTGGATTTGGAGGCTCGTAGGTCATTTTGGAGTCATTTGGCTAAAGTTAAAAATTTGAAGGTCAATCGGACCTGATTTGATATGTTTCGGCATCGAATGTAGAAGTTGAAATTTCTAAAGTTCATTAAGCTTGGAATGTGGTGCGATTCATGAATTCAACGTTGTTTGATATGATTTGAAGGCTCGACTAAGTTCGTAACATGTTTTGGGGCGTGTTGGTATATTTGGTTAAGTTCCTGAGGGCCTCAGGTGGATTTCGGAAGGTTAACGGATCGATTTTTGGACTTAAGAATTTTCTGAAGCTTAATGTTTCTGGTGTAATCGCACCTGCATGACTTTGGTCGCAGGTGCGAGATCGCGGGTGTGGTGAATTGCTCGCAGAAGCGAGAAGGGATTGAAGCTGGGGGAGCCACAGAAGCGGACTGGAGAAGCCCACCTGCGTGTGCGCAGGCGCGAGGTAGCTGCCACTGGTGCGTAACATTTGCGCAGATGCGCATAGCAGGTCACACCTGCGAAGCTCGCAGAAGCGAAGAAACTTCCGCAGGTGCGAGGTCTTGGTTAGGCAGTGAGGACCGCAGGAGCGGAATTTGGACTGCACCTGCGGAGCCACAGGAGAAGCTATTGGACCGCAGGTGCGAACATCGGGGCTGGGCAGTGTGTTCTTTAAAAACGAGGGCTTGGCTCATTTTCACCTCATTTTCTCCATGAGATCCGGTCTTGGAGCGAGTTTGGAGCTCATTCTTCATCATCAATGCCAAGGTAAGTGATCCCCACTTAGTATAAGTTAAATACATGGTTTGTATAAGAATTTAAACATGGAAATTAGTAGAAATTGTGGGGGTTTTAGTAGAAAACCTAGAATTTGGTATTTTGGATTTTGACCACGAATTTGGGCATGGAATTGGGAATAAATCATATATTTGAGTTCATAAGGCTATAGGTAATGATTAACTTCAAAAATTTTGGAATCCGGGCACGTGGGCGCGAGGATGATTTTATCGACTTTTCGAACGGAGTTGGGAATTGTTGTAAATAGGATTATAATGAGTATTAGAGTATATATTTATGGATTTGATCATTTATTGACTAGTTTGGAGCGTTGGGCATCGATTTCAGTTGATTGAATGGCTTGGGAGCCGGTTATGAAACTCCGTAGCGAGGAAAGTCTCCTTTCTAACCTTCTAAGAGGGAATTAACCCCATAGGTGAATTAAATAAATGTTTGTACCTAATTGTGGGGGCTACGTACGTATGAGGTGACGAGTGTCCGTACGTAGCTACTATTATGCTATTGTCCGGGTAGTTTAGGATCCGTATCATGCTATACTTGGAATGTTTGTGCCCTTACTTGCTAATATAATCACTTAGTCATGATAGAAATTGATAAAAGAATTGATAATTTGATATGACATCATTGGCCGGAGATATAAATTGTTAAAAGATGAAAATAAATTTGGAAATCCCCTATTAATAAGAGAATTATTTACCTGCCTCATGTTATTGTGGTTACCGTTGCCACATAAAATCCATAATTCAGCATATCATTGATATATTAATTATAGCCCATAGTAAGTGTCCGAGTCGACCCCTCGTCACTACTTCTTCGAGGTTAGGAGAGATACTTACTGGGTAGCATTGATTTACGTACTCATACAACACTTGCTGCACGTTTTGTGCAGGTACATATATGACTAATGGCCTTGTGGGACTTAGGTGAGCTGCATCTTATGTACAACTCGCAGCCAGCAGAGTCTCCTTCAGAGTATAGTACTTTCTTTCCTGTCCAATTTTGTATTCCAGACAGTTATTGTATTTTATTTTAAATTCCTAGAAAATGCTCATGCACTTGTGACACCGGGTTCTGGGATGATTATGGGATGTTCAGTATTGAAATTGGAAAACATTGTTATTTATTCTGCAAATTCATCTTAACTAGATAAATTGAAGTAAAATTCACGATTTCAAAAATATTAAAATGAGAATTTAATTAACTATTTAGAATTGACTTGCATGACAGTGGTGTCCGGCGCCATCATGACCTTTAACGAATTTTGGGTCGTGACATATATTGTTGGATCGGGTTGCACGCCGCAAATGGATTTTATTCTAAGTTTATATTGTTGGAGCGGGTTGCACGCCGCAACAAAATTAAATTGAGGGATTATGACTGCTGAATTATTTTCAATTATTAATATTATTTACCGGTCTTACTTTATTATTATTATTATTATTATTATTATTATTATTATTATTATTATTATTATTATTATTATTATTATTATTATTATTATTATTATTGCGTACATGTTAATGTAAGCGACCTGCCTTAGCCTCGTCACTACTTCGTCGAGGTTAGGCTCGGCACTTACTGGGTACATGGAGTCGGTTGTACTCATATTACTCTGCACTTCTTGTGCAGATACCGGAGTTGGTCCCAATGGTGTACAATTAATTTGCTCGGATTCAGCTATTCGCAGGAGACTTGAGGTATAACTGCATGGCGTTCGTAGTTCTGAAGTCCCCTTTCACTTTATCGTAGTTGTATATTTCTCTCAGACAACTTCATTTTATTCAGACCTTTATTTATATTATTCTAGTAGCTCGTGCACTTGTGACACCAAATTCGGGGATGTATTTGGATAATTCGTTTGTTATGGTCTTCCGCACTTTATTTTAGTAATGGACTTCTGTTTAATTTAATTTGTTTAGAAATGGCTAAGATTATTCTAACGTTGGCTTGCTGATCGGGTCCAAGCCTACACTACTATTGAGTAGCAAGTGTGGTCAATGCAGTTTTAACCCAACTAGGTCGGGATCGAATCCACAAGGAGTTAATGTTTGGAATTAGGTTTATATCTAAGCTAGATGCGGGTTTTGAATCTAATTACACTTCCACAAGTTTGGGTTTGATTTCTACTTCTAACTTTACTCTAAAGATTGCAATAATTGAAACTAAGGACAACATTTTTGTTGTTGTTTTTCAAATGTTTAAAGAGACTAGGGTGGTGACTTCTACCTAGGTGGATATCTAACGGGTAGCAAAATCTAGGGCAAGCTTGATTAGTTGGGATTGTAATATAGCTATCACACCCGGGTACTCACTCTATACCTCTCGGTAGTTTGAGTAATTTTGCCCAATTTGGCTTTCTCAAGTCCAAATGGTTATTCATGCAAATGAATTGATATTAGCTCAAGTTGGGTATTACTATCTCTAGGTTTAACCCTTTAATTGGGGCTATCAATTTCTTGAGTTCACCTCAATTCCTTGTTAGCCTAGTTTTCCTAGACTGAGTCCTTCTTTCTCAAGTAGAGACTAAGTCATAAAGGCATGAATCAATGTTTGCAACCATTAATTCATGAGTTCTAGCAAGAACTGGGCTAAATATCACTAACTCATTCACATTCAAGCCCTAAAATCAAATACCCATTAAATACCCATACTAGGGTTGGGTCACAACCCTAACTATGGGTTTAGCTACTCATGGAAATAACAAAAATTAAAGATGAAATGAAGATACAATCCATAATATTAATTTATGGAATGATGCTCATACAAAACATAATATAACCTAAAAATGACAAAAAGTTCTATTTATACTAAGCTGAAAATATATGACAAAAATGCCCCTGCGGAGATTGTACGGCCGCATAATTATGAGTGCGGCCGCACTCTTGCTTTCGCGGCCGCATAATTCTGATGCGGTCCGCGTTCTTCTCTTTTGGATCTGGGTTGAGCTGAAATTTCGCGGACCGCATAATTCTAAGTGCGGCCGCGCTCCAGATTATGCGGCCGCATAAACGTGATGTGATCCGTACTTGCTTGAGTTTGGCTTGAAATTAACTCTCTGATTCTTCATCTTGTGAACCGCATAATTTCGATCGCGGCCGCACAAGGGACTTCCGCGACCGCACAATTCTGTTGCGGTCCACACTTCTCTCTTTTGCTCAAGTTGTTAGCTCTTTGAATTTCAGTCATCGCGGTCCGCGTAATTTCAATTGCGGCCGCACAGGGACTTTCGCGGTCGCACATTTCTGGTGCACTCCACGCTCATCATTTAGCCCAAAATCATACTCTCTGAATCTCCCTCTTGCGGATCGCATAATTATGATCGCGGCTGCACAATATTTGTGCGGTCCGCACTTCAGACCTCTTTGCCCAGCCTTGGTTTTTGTTCAACTTTTGAATCCTTTGTGAGTTGATTTTGATTCATTTGGCTCATTTTGAATAATTCGTGTAAGTAGGCATATTTCATTAGTTTTCGGGAATACCTTCAAGCATTTTTGGCCTAAAACACCAGTAAAAGAGAGCAAATAATAGGTTAAAATTCCTAACGCTGACTTGCCTAGCAAGTGAAATGTTAGGCGCCATCATGGTCCCGAAGGTGGGAATTTCGGGTCGTGACAAGTTGAAATTGAGAAAAAAATACCCCCACGATAATATATTTTTATATTATATTTGAAGTATTTTCCTACTCAAATAATTTTTTTAATCAATTTTTCGTGTAATATTGAAAAATACCTAAGTATTAAATAACAACTAAGAAAATATTTAAGAATATAAATGTGAGAAAGAGAAAAAAATGGTTGGTAAGAGTCAATACCACTAATGATTCTACAAATATAAACATCTAAAAGTGAAATGCCATATCAATTTTTTACTCTTTGAAAATAACATTTATGGTGGATAAAATTATAATTAAGATTAAATATTCAAAACAAGAGATGAGCTAATATTAAGATCTGAATTAACATAGAATAAATTATATTTTATGTTAAAACCAAATAATTAAATCTCTTAATTAATTATTTAGCAAGAGAATCCAATTCAACTATTTTTTAAATTTATCATATGAGTAAAATTCTTATTCAAGTTAAAAAGATATCTTAGGGTACATTAATTTATTCCATAAAAAGAGAGTTTGAACACAAAGTAAAAAGGTTAGTATATTATTAAGTATCAAAATGCTATACAAGTGCCTGGGGAAGCACAATAAAAGCTAAATCCTGAATAATTTTTCAAGATTATATTATAAAGAGTCGAATTATGATATAACGAGATTATTCTTTGTAGATGACTTCGGCGGAATCGAAATAATATTTCTATGTCATGCATTACTTGCAAATATAATATCAAGAGGCATGACACTGTTAGCAATAATAGCAAGTGGTGTATCAATAATGATTTTATTGCGAGACCACCCACTTTAGATTTAATATACCTCTTCAAACAACTTAAATAACCATCACAAATATATCAAAGCAGAGTAATGATGCTAATTTATAAGAAAAATAAAATTGATAATATGAGATGAAGCACTTATGGCTAAGTGTCAAACGATCGACATAATTTCCTGGAGTTCTAGAGATATATTGGATATTAATGAACCGTTTGGTGAAATATTAATGATTTGGGAGGTGATTTTTGTCAAGTACTACCAGTAGTTCCAAAATCGACAAAAGCAGAGCCTGTAAAAGCTAGCTTGCCAAAGTTATACTCCTGGTGTCACGACCCAAAACTAACCCCTATCGTGATGGCACCTATCGTGGAACTAGGCAAGCCGACTCATATCCAAAACAAACCGATATTTTCATTTCAAAGAAAATTTCAAGGTTACTTAACATAAAACCTCCATTTAAAGAATTCAAATCAAAGAAAAATAGAAGTGCGGAAAAGAAAAGCCTGACATCGGGGTGTCACTAGTCATGAGCATATACTACAATCTGTCTAACAATATCAAGGCTAACTCAGCCCGGAAAATAGCTAAATACAACTAGAGGAAGATAAGAGGGAGAAGAGCAGGGGCTGCGATCGCCAAACAGCTACCTTCCTATCTCCAAGAAAATCTGCAACCAGAACACTCAATAACCGCTACCGTGTCCAGCTACACCTGGATCTGCACACAAGGTGCACGGAGTAACGTGAGTATGCCAACTTAGTAAGTAACAACAATAAATAAAGACTGAGCAGTAGTGATGAGCAATAAAGCATATAACGTCCATATAAGGAAATCTCAGTAAAATACCACATGCTCTAAAAAAAATCAAGATTTGATTTAAATATCTCGTTTAAACCCAGTTCCAGTAGAAATCATTTAAAGACATTTTTCCAACAGTTTTTCAAACAAAGGCTCAATGCAAAGGTGAGAAAAAATGATGAAATCATATACAACTCCTCGGGCAAAACATCACTCATATACAGCCCCTCGGGCAAACCTCACAGTCACTCGTGCCACACAGGCATACCTCACAATCACTCTTGCCACTCGGGCATACCTCACAATCACTCTTGCCACTCGGGCATACCTCACAATCACTCTTGCCTCCCAGTCAATCAGCACTCGGCACTCGCACTCAGTAGGTACCTACGCTCACTGGGGGTGTGTACAGACTCCGGAGGAGCTCCTTCAGCCCAAGCTCTATAATCTGCACGGACAACTCACGTGCGATAATAATAAAGTATGTTGCAGGAGGGCAGCCCCGATCCACACTCATCCTCACAAATCAGGCCACTCGGGCATTTCGGTAAAATAAGGCATTCGACCCAAAACATTTATATGCATCAAAATAGAGTCATAAAACTGAGTTATGCGGTAAACAAGTATAAACATGACTGAGTATAGATTTTCAATCGAAAATAGTGAGAGGATGGTAAGAAACAGCTCGTAAGGGTCCAAACAGCATTGGCGCAAGGCCCAAACATGGCATTCAACCCAATTTACAGAAAATCTTTCTAAAACATATAAGTATCAATGGTTTCAACAAAGTATGCAACTTTACAGTTGCTACGGGGCGGACCAAGTCATAAATCCCCAACAGTGCACGCCCACACGCCCGTCACCTAGCATGTGCGTCACTAAAAATAGTAGAATGATACAAAATCCGGGGTTTCATATCCTCAGGACTAGATTTACAATCGTTACTTACCTCAAACCAATCAAATCTCTAACCCGCAATGATCTTGCCTCTGGACTCGGCCTCCAAATGCTCCGAATCTATTCACAATCAGTACAATACCATCAATACACGCTAAAGGAATGAATTCAACAAGAAAAACTACAAAATTAGACCAAAACCCGGCCCCCGGGCCCATGTCTCGAAATTTGACAAAATTTACTAAACTAGAAAGCTCATTCACTCATGAGTCTAACCATACCAATTTTACCAAAATACGACCTCAACTCGACCCTCAAATCTACAAATCTTATTTCCAAATTTCTAAGTTCCAATCTCCGATTTATACCTTAAAATCATTTAATCTAGTCGGATTATTTGATGATAATTCAATATTATGGAGCAGAAAAGATCACAAGAGACTTACCTCAAGTTTTCCTTGAAAATATATCAAAAATCGCCTCTCCTCAAGCTCCAATTTGACAACCTCGGTTCTGCCTCGATCTGGGCCTTCGATCTTAGCCTTCGATCGAGGTCCTCGTTCCTGGTCCTCGGTCCTGCCCCTCGATCCTGGTTCTCGATCCTGGCCCTCGATTATGTCTTCGACCCGGCCTTCGACCGTGACCCTCGACCCTGGGCTCGATCATGGCTTCGATCATGGCCCTCGATTCTGGGCTCGATCGTGGCCCTCGACCCTGAGCTCGATCTGGACTTCGATCGTGGCCCTCGACCCTGAGCTCGATCTGGGCTCACATCTGGGCTCGATTTCTGGGGAGAAGCAAATTTCCAACAGAAGGAAATTGCAGCAGCTGTTCTAGTTCAATTTTTGATCCGTTAACCATTCGAAACTCACCCGAGGCCCTCGGGACCTCAACCAAATATACCAACAAGTCCTAAAACATCATACGAACTTAGTCAAATCCTCAAATCACCTCAAACAACGCTAAAACCATGAATTACACCCCCAATTCAAGCCTAATGATCTTTGAAATTTCTAATTTCTTCAAACAACTCCGGAACCTATCAAATCACGTCCGATTGACCTCAAATTTTGCACACAAGTCCTAAATGACAAAACAGAGGTATTCCAATTTTCAGAATTGAATTCCAACCCCGATATCAAAAAGTCAACCCCCCGGTCAAACTTCTCAAAAATAAACTTTCGGCATTTCAAGCCTAATTCCTCTACGGACTTCCAAAACATATTCTGGACATGCTCCTAAGCCCAAAATCATCATACGGAGCTATTGGAATCATCAAAATTCAAATCCAAGGTCATTTACACATAGGTCCATATCCGGTCCACTTTTCTAACTCAAAATATATTTTTTTTCAATTATGAGACTAAGTGTCTCATTTCACTCCGAGTTCCTTCCGGACTCGAACCCACTAACCCGATATAACATAATATAGCTGAATAATACCAAAAAGAAGTAGGAATGGGGAAAACGGGGTCATAACTCTCGAAACAACCGGCCGGGTCGTTACATCCTCCCCCTTTTAAACATCTGTTTGTCCTCGAACGGTTCTAGAAACATACCTGGAGTCTCGAATAGGCGTGGATATCTTCTCTGCATCTCCCGTTCGGTCTCCCAGGTGGCCTCCTCCACAGGCTGACCTCTCCATTGCACCTTCACTGAAGCTATATCCTTTGACCTCAACCTTCGAACCTGCCGATCCAAAATAGCCACCGGCTCCACATCATAAGTCATATCACCCTCCAATTGAACCGTGATGAAATCCAAAACATGGGACGAATCTCCAATATACTTCCGGAGCATGGAAACATGAAACACTGGATGCACACTCGACAAGCTGGGTGGCAAGGCAAACTTATAAGACACCTCCCCTATTCTCTGAAGCACCTCAAAAGGCCCAATGAATCGGGGGCTCAACCAGTTTCTGCCACTCGCGGAGTTTGCATATAACAATAGTTATCAGTCGAGTATTCAGATGGCTCCGTACGTTTCTTTGTATAGGAGGAGGCGTAGATCTCCGGTTGGATGGTTTGAGCCGGGTGAGGTTAGGCTCTTAGGTACAGACTTGGTCCAGGATGCATTAGATAAGGTGAAATTAATTTAGGAGCGGCTTCGCACGGCGCAGTCTAGGCAGAAGAGCTACGCGGATAGGAAGGTCCGTGATGTGTCTTTTATGGTTGGGGAGAAGGTTTTGCTGAAGGTATCACCCATGAAGGGTGTTATGAGGTTTGGGAAGAGGGGTATTATATTGTTTATATAATATCTTAATAATCAAATATGTGTTTACATTCAAACATCTTCGTCCTAAAGGTGGGCCTAAGGGTGACAAGTGGGCCGGTCCAGGCCCGGGACGGCGGGCCAGGATCGTTTAGCCCGGTTTTAGTGGGCCTGGGCCGGTCTCGTCGGCCGGTCCTATGATTTGGGCCCGCCAGGCCCGGGACCATTTAGCCCGCCAGGGACCGGGACCGGCCCGGGATCGGATCGGTCCCTTAGCGGGCCAAACGGTCCCAGCGGCTATTTTTTAAATTAATTTATTTTTTAAATATAGTCGTTGGGCTGTCAAAAATAGCCGTTGGCTATTTATAAAATAGTCATTTAACCCCCCAAACTTTGTTTTAATCCCAAACTTTTTATAATTACATTTTTTTCCATTTTCCCCCAAAGTCAATGACACAAGCACGCAACATGTCCTCCAATATCTGAATAGTGCGCTCGGACTGAGGGTGAAAAGCTATGCTTAACTCAACTTGAGTACCCAACTCTCACTGCAAGGCCCTTCAAAACTGTGATGTGAACTGAGTACCCCTATCTAAAATGATGGAAACTGGGACACCATGCAGGCGAACGATCTCTCGGATGTAAATTTCAGCCAACCATTCTGAAGAGTAAGTAGTACCAAATGGAATGAAGTGCGCGGACTTGGTTAGCCGATCCACAATAACCCAAATAGCGTCGAACTTCCTCGAAGTCCGTGGGAGCCCAACTACAAAGTCCATAGTGATCCGCTCCCACTTCCACTCTGGGATCTCTAACCTCTGAAGCAAGCCACCCGGTCTCTGATGCTCATACTTAACCTGCTGACAGTTGAGACACCGAGCCATAAACCCAACTATGTCCTTCTTCATCCGCCTCCACCAATAGTGCTGCCTCAAATCCTGGTACATCTTCGCGGCACCCGGATGGATGGAATACCGCGAGCTGTGGGCCTTCTCAAGAATCAGCTCTCGAAGCCCATCTACATTAGGCACACATATCCGGCCCTGCATTCTCAGCACCCCGTCATCACCAATAGTCACATCCCCAGCATCACCTCTCTGAACCCTATCCTGAAGAACTAGCAAGTGAGGGTCATCATACTGATGCTCCCTGATACGGTCATAAAGAGAAGACCTGGAGACCACACAAGCCAATACCCGAGTAGGCTCCGAAATATCCAGTCTGACAAGCTTGCCTGCAAAGGTCTAAACATCTAATGCCAAAGGTCTCTCTGCTGCTGGAAGATATGCTAAACTCCCCAAACTCTCTGCCCAGTGACTCAAAGCATCGGCCACCACATTGGCCTTCCCGGATGGTACAAAATAATGATATCATAGTCCTTAAGAAGCTCCAACCATCTCCGCTGACGCAAATTATGATCCTTCTGCTTTAACAGATACTGCAGACTCCGGTGATCAATATAGATCTCACAATGAACCCCATACAAATAATGACGCCAAATCTTTAAGGCGTGAACAATGGCTGCTAACTCAAGATCATAGATAGGATAGTTCTTCTCATGGGTCTTCAAATGGCACGAGGCATAGGCAATCACCCTACCCTCCTGCATCAAAACACAACCAATGCCTATCCTCAAGGCATCACAATACACAGTGTAAGAACCTGAAGCTGATGGCAAAACTAACACTAGAGCTGTGGTCAAAGCAGTCTTGAGCTTCTGAAAGATCTTCTCACATTCATCCGACCACCTGAATGGAGCACTTTTTTGGGTCAATTTGGTCAAGGGCGATGCAATAGATGAAAATCCCCCCACAAAGCGATGATAGTAACCGCCAAACCAAGAAAGCTCCTAATCTCTGTGGTTGAGGACGGTCTGGGCCAACTCTGCACCACCTCTATCTTCTTCGGATCAACCTAAATACCCTCACTGGACACCACATGTCCCAAGAATGCTACTGAACTGAGCCAAAACTCACATTTAGAGAACTTTGCACAAAGCTTATCCTCCCTCAATCTCTGCAACACAACCCTCAAATGCTGAGTGTGCTCTTCCTGGCTACGAGAGTACACTAGGATGTCGTCAATGAATACAACGATGAATGAGTCCCAATAGGGCTAGAATACACTGTTCATCAGATGCATGAACGCTGCTGGGGCATTGGTCAGCCTAAAAGACATCACCAAGAACTCATAATGGCCATATCGGGTTCTGAAAGCTGTCTTGAGAATATCTGAATCCCGAATCTTCAGCTGGTGATAACCGGACCTCAAATCAATCTTGGAGAACACCCTCGCTCCCTGAAGCTGGTCGAATAAATCATCAATACGAGGCAAAGGATACTTGTTCTTGACTGTGACCTTGTTCAACTGCCTGTAATCAATATACATTCTCATGGAACCATCATTCTTTTTCACAAATAGAACCGGTGCACCCCAAGGTGACACACTAGGTCGAATAAACTCCTTATCAAGGAGTTCCTGAAGCTGTTCTTTCAATTCCTTCAACTTCACCGGTGCCATACAGTACGGTGGAATAGAAATGGGTTGAGTGCCCGGCACCAAATCAATACCAAAGTCAATATCCCTGTTAGGCGGCATGCCCGGTAGGTCTGCAGGAAATACATTCGGAAAATCACATACCACCGGAACAGAATAAATGATAGGAGTCTCTGCACTAACATCCCTCACAAAAGCCAAATAAGATAGGCAACCCTTCTCAACCATACACTGAGCCTTCAAATATGAAATCACCCATAATCTATAGAACCGCTCCACTCAACCCTTGGAATTCTCGGCATAGCCAACGTCACCGTCTTAGCATGACAATCTAGAACAGCATGACATGGAGATAACCAATCCATACCCAATATCACATCAAAGTCAACCATACTGAGCAACAATAGATCTACTCGGGTCTCCAGACCCCCAATAGTCACCACACATGACTGATATACTCGGTCCACAATAATAGTATCGCCCACAGGAGTAGATACATGTACAGATGAAACTAAGGACCCACGGGGCATATCCAGAAAATGGGCAAAATACGAGGAAACATATGAATACGTGGAACCAGAGTCAAATAATACTGAGGCATCTCTATGGCAAACTGAGACAATACCTGTAATCACAGCATCTGAAGCAATAGCATCTGGTCTAGTAGGGATAGCATAAAAATGGGCCTGACCACCCCCTGATCTGCCTCCCCCTCTAGGGCGATCCCTAGCTGACTTACCTCCACCCCGAGCTGACTGGGCAGGTGGTGAGGTAACTGGTGCTGTAGTCGGAGGCTGACTCCTCTGCTGAGATAGATCTCCATTACGACGAAAACACTGCCTCTACATATGCTAAAGCTCCCCACACTCAAAATAACTCCCTGGTGCTGGCGGCGGAAACTGAAGGGAACCTCTAACACCGGGATGACTGGTAGAAGAACCTGGCATGGAAGAGCCCTGAACAGGCGAAGCACGGGACGAACTTTGAACTAAAAGGCCACTAAGTGATGAGTGGCCCTGATGAGAACTGTGAGAACCATGGCCAGATGATGCACCCCGATGAAATGGCCAAGCTGACTGAGCCTGTCTGAAATGACAAACCTCTACCGTGCTGGAACTGACCCCCAAAGGGAGCACCGCTGAATCCACCCTGACCACGAGGCCTCTTGACCTCCCGCTCAACCCTCTCCTGACCTCGAACCATCTCAATATGCTGAGAAATGTCGAAAACCTCATCAAAGGTAGCACCCGAAACCCGCTCCCTGGTCATGAGCAACTGTAGCTGATAAGTGAGGCCATCAATAAACCTCATGATCCTCTCTCTGTCTATGGGAACCAACCAGATAGCATGACGGGCCAACTAGTAGAACCGCATCTCTTACTGCGTCACAGACATATCACCCTAGCGGAGCCGCTCAAACTGTCTACGCAGCTCCTCTCTGCGGGATCGAGGCACGAACTTCTCCAAAAAGACCACGGAGAACTGCTGCCAAGTAAGGGGTGCTGCACCAACAGGCCTACACCTCTCGTAAGTCTCCCACCATCTGAGTGCAGCCCCAGAAAACTGAAAGGTAGTGAATGAGACCCCACAAGTCTCCAAAATACCAGCAGTACGGAGTATCCTCTAACACCTGTCCAAAAAGTCCTGAGCATCCTCTCTCTCTGTGCCACTGAAAGGTGGTGGCTGAAGTCTCCCAAACCTCTCCAACCTACGCTGATCATCCTCAGGCATAGAAGGAACCACATAATCCTGAGCAACAGCAACCGGCTGGGCTGGTGGTGCCTCTGGTGTCTGAAGTCCTTGAATAACCTGCTCGGGTGTGCGAGCGACGGGAGTCTGAGTGCCTCCCCTGTCCGGAGAAGTGTTTGCGACCGTCGAAATAGAGACCTCCTGAGGAAGGCCAGTACACGCCGTCAGAATCTGAGCTAGGGCCTTCTGAAGGTCTGGAATCACAATAGGCATAGGTGGTGCCTGAGCTGGTGCATCAACAACTGGAACTTGGTCCTGATCTGGGACAATCGGTAGATCTGTAGGTACTGTCCCAACTGTTGTACGGGCTGCACCTCTGCCCCTACCACGGCCTCTACCATGGCCTCGGCCTCTCGCGGCCCTGGCTGGTGGTATTGGTAGCTGGCCCTCCTGACTGGTAGCACGAGTCCTCACCATCTGTGAGAGAATGAAACAACAGATGTTCAACAGATTCGCATGACAAGAATTCAAGTATGTGGAGTTTCCTAAAGGTTTTGTAGCCTCCTGAAGATAAGTACAGACGTCTCCGTACTGATCCGCAATACTCTACTAAAACCGCTCATAACTCGTGAGACCTATGTAACCTAGGCTCTGATACCAATCTGTCACGACCCAAAACTAACCCCTGTCGTGATGGTGCCTATCGTGGAACTAGGCAAGCCGACTCTTTTCCAAAACAAATCGATATTTTCATTTCAAAGAAAATTTCAAGGTTATTTAACATAAAACCTCCATTTAAAGAGTTCAAATCAAAGAAAAATAGAAGTGCGGAAAAGAAAAGCCCGACATCGGGGTGTCACTAGTCATGAGCATATACTACAATCTGTCTAACAATATCAAGGCTAACTCAGCCCGAAAAATAGCTAAATACAACTAGAGGAAGATAAGAGGGAGAAGAGCAGGGGCTGCGATCGCCAAACAGCTACCTTGCTATCTCCAAGAAAATCTGCAACCAGAACACTCAATAACCGCTACCGTGTCCAGCTACACCTGAATCTGCACACAAGGTGCAGGGAGTAACGTGAGTATGCCAACTCAGTAAGTAACAACAATGAATAAAGTCTGAGCAGTAGTGACGAGTAATAAAGCATATAACGTTCATATAAGGAAATCTCAGTAAAATACCACATGCTCTAAAAAAAATTCAAGATTTGAATCAAATATCTCGTTTAAACCCAGTTCCAGTAGAAATCATTTAAAGACATTTTTCCAACAGTTTTTCAAACAAAGGCTCAATGCAAAGGTGAGCAAAAATGATGAAATCATAAACAGCCCCTCGGGAAAAACATCACTCATATACAGCCCCTCGGGCAAACCTCACAGTCACTCATGCCACTCGAGCATACCTAACAATTACACTTGCCACTCGGGCATACCTCACAATCACTGTTACCACTCGGGCATACCTTACAATCATGCTTGCCTCCCAGTCACTCAGCACTCGGCACTCGCACTCAGTAGGTACCTGCGCTCACTGGGGGTGTGTACAGACTCCGGAGGGGCTCCTTCAGCCCAAGCACAATAATATGCATGGACAACTCACATGCGATAATAATAAAGGATGCTGCAGGCGGGCAGCCCCGATCCATACTCATCGTCACAAATCAGGCCACTAGGGCATTTCAGTAAAATAGGGCATTCGGCCCAAAACATTTATATGCATCAAAATAGAGTCTAACCATACCAATTTTACCAAAATCCGACCTCAACTCGACCCTCAAATCTACAAATCGTATTTCCAAATTTCTAAGTTCCAATCTTCGATTTACACCTCAAAATCATGTAATCTAGTTGGATTATTCGATGATAATTCAATATTATGGAGTAGAGATGATCACAAGGGACTTACCTCAAGTTTTTCTTGAAAATATATCAAAAATCGCCTCTCCTCAAGCTCCATTTTGTCAAAAATGGCAAATGGGACGAAGTCCCTGTTTTTATAATTCTGCCCAGACAACCTCGGTTCTGCCTCGATCTGGGCCTTCGATCTTGGCCTTCGATCAAGCTCCTCGATCCTGGTCCTTGGTCCTGCCCCTCGATCCTGGTTCTCAATCCTGGCCCTCGATTATGTCTTTGACCCGGCCTTCGACCGTGGCCCTCGACCCTGGGCTCGATCATGGCTTCGATCGTGGCCCTCGATTCTGGGCTCGATCATGGCTTCGATCGTGGCCCTCGACCCTGAGCTCGATCTGAGCTTCGATCGTGGCCCTCGACCCTGAGCTCGATCTGGGCTCACATCTGGGCTCAATTTCTGGGCAGAAGCAAATTTCCAACAGAAGGAAATTGCAGCAGCTGTTCTAGTTCAAATTTTGATCCGTTAACCATTCGAAACTCACCCGAGGCCCTCAGGACCTCAACCAAATATACCAACAAGTCCTAAAACATCATACAAACTTAGTGGAATCCTCAAATCACCTCAAACAACGCTAAAACCATTATTTACACCCCAATTCAAGCCTAATGAACTTTGAAATTTTTAATTTCTTCAAACAACTCCGGAACCTATCAAATCATGTCCGATTGACCTCAAATTTTGCACACAAGTACTAAATGACATAACAGAGGTATTCCAATTTTCAGAATCGGATTCCGACCCCGATATCAAAAAGTCAGCCCCCCGATCAAACATCTCAAAAATATAACTTTCGGCATTTCAAGCCTAATTCCTCTACGGACTTCCAAAAAATATTGTGGACACGCTTCTAAGCCCAAAATCACCATACGGAGCTATTGGAATCATCAAAATTCAAATCTGAGGTCGTTTACACATAGGTCCATATCCGGTCCACTTTTCTAACTCAATTTGTTTTTTTCAATTATGAGACTAAGTGTCTCATTTCACTCCGAGTTCCTTCCGTACTCGAATCCACTAACCCGATATAATATAATATAGCTGAATAACACCAAAAAGAAGTAGGAATGGGGAAAACGGGGTCATAACTCTCGAAACGACCGGCCGAGTCGTTACACCTGGCCTCAAGCGAAAAAGATTCAACTGACAAGAAATATAAAGTAAGAACAAATCCAGTATTCAGTGTCTTCTTGCTTCGTGTCGGAAACGAAGAAGATTATCCAATAAAAGATGATTTGGTTCCTCCTGAATATTTGGTTATTAGCCTCAATGGTATTAGTAGTGCATTTAATAAGAGAAATATTTCTATCATTAGATTAAAATATAATTTGTGCAAATCGCATGATTGAATTAAAAGGATATCTTAGATAGCAGAAATGAATATGTTGATCAACAAAATAAAAAGTTGATAGTAAAATTTTATAGTAAAAACAAAATATTTTTCAGTTTTTGGCTCAGCAGAAAATAATACCAATAATTACTACCAAGAAGAATACTTAAATACTTTAATACCAAATGACCTTCTACCATACATGTTTGTTGTCAAGTTTCTTATTTCTTACGTATGTTAGTGTCATTGTATATATAATAGACTAAGTTAAAATTGATCTTTCATTGTATATAGGTTAATTTTGAAAAAAACTATGCATGTCATGCTACTGAAAAACTTAGATACGTCGAACAACTTATGTAATAGCACACAGATGGTATATAGAAGTTTTGACAATAACGGTATACATGGTAAATTCATGATACTGATTAATGTGCTTCTAAGTATATTTTTATCCCTGAATTCAACTTTCGTCTTCCGAAATTAAGGAATATTCTTTAAATTTGTGTGAAAATAATTTTTAGTATGTTTATGTTTTACAAATATAATAAATAAAACATAAGGATAAACATCCTAAATATTGGACTATAGTTATTGTAATATATACTTTCTTGCACGAACAACTATATGTTGCACTTTTAAGATGGATATCAAGATCAAGAACAAGAGTTTTGATTAAGGCAGAGCAGCCAACGCATAAGGAGGAAACATACACAAAACAATATTGTCCACAAAGAAATATTCGTTAAGATACCATCACATTAAATACTTTTAAACTATAATATATAATTATCTAACTAACATAGCAAAATTGATCATTTGTGTAAGTTTTAATGACGACCTTTTATTTTAAATTCATGTATGATTGTTGTATTATTATACATAAAATTTCTCTCATTAATTAAATTTTATTATTTCTTCATATAATTAAATTTTTAAATCATCACGTGACATTATTAACGTGCAACGCACATTCATAGATACTAGTAATTTTAAAAAGAAGTTTGTACCGCTCATGTAACGACTCGGCTGGTCGTTTCGAGAGTTATAACCCCGTTTTTCCCATTCCTACTTCTTTTTGTGTTATTCAGCTATATTATGTTATATCAGGTTAGTTGGTTCGAGTCCGAAAGGAACTCGGAGTGAAATGAGACACTTAGTCTCATAATTAAAAAAAATATTTTAAGTTAGAAAAGTGGACTGGATATGGACCTATGTGTAAACGACCTCAGATTTGAATTTTGATGATTCCAATAGCTCCGTATGGTGATTTTGGTCTTAGGGGCGTGTCCGGAATATTATTTGGAAGTCCATAGAGGAATTAGGCTTGAAATGCCGAAAGTTTTATTTTTGAAAAGTTTGACCGGGGGGTTGACTTTTTGATATCGGGGTCGGAATCCAATTCTGAAAACTGGAATACCTCTGTTATGTCATTTAGGACTTGTGTGCAAAATTTGAGGTTATTCGGACATGGTTGGGGTAGTTTCGGCATCGGTTGCCGAATTTGGAAATTTAGAAGTTCTTAGGCTTGAATCCGAGGGTAATTTGATGATTTGATGTTGTTTTGAGTGATTCAAAGGTTCGAAGGTTCGACTAAGTTGGTATGTTGATATATGACTTATTGTTATATTTGGTGGAGGTCCCGAGGGCCTCGGGTGAGTTTCGGATGGTTAACGGATCAAAAATTGAACTACAACAGCTGCTGCAATTTCCTTCTGTTGGAAATTTCTTCTGCCAGATTCGAGCCCAGATCGAGCCCAGGGTCGAGGGCCATGATCGAAGTCATGATCGAGCCCAGGTTCAAGGGCCACGATCGAAGCCTTGATCGAGCCCAGAGTCGAGGGACACGATAGAAGCCATGATCGAGCCCAGAGTCGAGGGTCACGGTCGAAGGCCGGGTCGAAGACATGATCGAAGGCCTAGGATCGAGAACCATGATCGAGGGATAGGATCGAGGACCAGGATCGAGGACCTTGTTATCGAGGACCTCGATCGAAGGCCAAGATCGAAGTCCAAGATCGAGGCAAAACCGAGGTTGTCTGGGAAGAATTATAAAAACAGGGACTTCGTCCCATTTGCCATTTTTGACAAATTGGAGCTTGAGGAGAGGCGATTTTTGTTATATTTTCAAGGAAAACTTGAGGTAAGTCCCCTGTGATCATTTCTACTCCATAATATTGAATTATCATCAAATAATCCGACTAGATTACATGTTTTTGAGGTGTAAATCGGAGATTGGAACTTAGAAATTTATAAATAAGATTTTTAGATTTGAGGGTCGAGTTGGGGTCGAATTTTGGTAAAATTTATATGGGTAGACTCGTGGTTGAATGGGCTTTCGGATTTTATAACTTTTGTCGGGTTCCGAGATGTGGGCCCCACAAATATATTTTGAGCCAATTTTGGGTTTTGGTCTAATTTTGAAGCTTTTCTTGTGGAATTCATTCCATTAGCATATATTGATGGTATTATACTTATTGTGAATAGATTTGGAGCATTTGGAGGCCGAGTCCAGAGGCAAGAGCATTGCGGGTTAGAGATTTGACCGGTTTGAGGTAAGTAACGATTGTAAATCTAGTCCTGAGGGTATGAAACCCCGGATTTCATATCATTCTACCATTTTAAAGTGACGCACATGCTAGGTGACGGGTGTGTGGGCGTGCACTGTTGGGGATTTGTGACTTGGTCCGTCCCGTAGCAACTGTAAAGCTGCATACTTTGTTGAAACCATATGATACTTATATGTTTTAGAAAGAATTTCTGTAAATTGGGCTGAATGCCATGTTTGGGCCTTGCGCCAAAGCTGTTTGGACCCTTAGGGGATGTTTCTTACCATCCTCTCATTGTTTTCGATTGAAAATCTATACTCAGTCATGTTTATACTTGTTTACCGCATAACTCAGTTTTATGACTCCATTTTGATGCATATAAATGTTTTGGGCCGAATGCCCTATTTTATTGAAATGCCCGAGAGGCTTGAGAGGTTTATGAATGATTAAGGCCGAGGGCCTGATTTGTGAGGATGAGTGTGGATCGGGGCTGCCCGCCTGCAGCATATTTATAATTGAGTGAGGCTGAGGGCCTGATTTTTTAGGATGAGTGTAGATCGGGGCTGCCCGCCTGCAGCATACTTTATTATTTTGGCACGTGAGTTGTCCGTACAGATTATAGCACTTGGGCTGAAGGAGCCCCACCAGAGTCTGTGCATACCCCCAGTAAGCGCAGGTACCTACTGAGTGCGAGTGCCGAGGGCCGAGTGCTGAGTGACTGGGAGGAATGAGTGATTGTGAGGTATGCCCAAGTGGCAAGAGTGATGTTGAGGTATGCCCGAGTGGCACGAGTGGCTGTAAGGTTTGCCCGAGGGGCTGTATGTGAGTGATGTTTTGCCCGACGGGCTGTTTATGATTTCACCATTTTTGCTCACCTTTGCATTGAGCCTTTGTTTGAAAAATTGTTGGAAAACTGTCTTTAAATGATTTTTGCTGGAACTGGGTTTAAACGAGATGTTTGATTCAAATCCTGATTTTTAAAAGCATATGGTATTTTACTGAGATTTCCTGATATGAACGTTATATGCTTTATTGCTCGTCACTACTGCTCAGTCTTTATTTATTGTTGTTACTTACTGAGTTGGCGTACTCACGTTACTCCCTGCTCTTCTCCCTCTTATCTCCCTCTAGTTGTATTTAGCTATTTTGCAACCAGAATAATCAACAACCGCTACCGTGTCTAGCTACACCTGGATCTGCACACAAGGTGCAGGGAGTAACGTGAGTACGCCAACTCAGTAAGTAACAATAATAAATAAAGACTGAGCAGTAGTGACGAGCAATAAAGCATATAACGTTCATATAAGGAAATCTCAGTAAAATACCACATGCTCTAAAAAAAATTCAAGATTTGAATCAAATATCTCGTTTAAACCCAGTTCCAGTAGAAATCATTTAAAGACATTTTTCCAACAGTTTTTCAAACAAAGGCTCAATGCAAAGGTGAGCAAAAATGATGAAATCATAAACAGCCCCTCGGGAAAAACATCACTCATATACAGCCCCTCGGGCAAACTTCACAGTCACTCGTGCCACTCGAGCATACCTCACAATTACACTTGCCACTCGGGCATACCTCACAATCACTCTTACCACTCGGGCATACCTCACAATCACGCTTGCCTCCCAGTCACTCAGCACTCGGCACTCGCACTCAGTAGGTACCTGCACTCACTGGGGGTGTGTACAGACTCCGGAGGGGCTCCTTCAGCCCAAGCACTATAATATGCACGGACAACTCACGTGCGATAATAATAAAGGATGTTGCAGGCGGGCAGCCCTGATCCACACTTATCGTCACAAATCAGGCCACTAGGGCATTTCAGTAAAACAGGGCATTCAGCCCAAAACATTTATATGCATCAAAATAGAATCATAAAAGTGAGTTATGCGGTAAACAAGTATAAACATGACAGAGTATAGATTTTCAATCAAAACCAGTGAGAGGATGGTAAGAAACAGCCCCTAAGGGTCCAAACAGCATTGGCGCAAGGCCCAAACATGGCATTCAGTCCGATTTACCGAATATCTTTCTAAAACATATAAGTATCAATGGTTTCAACAAAGTATGCAACTTTACAGTTGCTACGGGGCTGACCAAGTCACAAATCCCCAACAGTGCATGCCCACATGCCCGTCACCTAGCATGTGCGTTACTAAAAATAGTAGAATGATACAAAATCCGGGGTTTCATACCCTCAGGACTAGATTTACAATCGTTACTTACCTCAAACCGGTCAAATCTCTAACCCGCAATGATCTTTCCTCTGGACTCGGCCTCCAAATTCTCCGAATCTATTCACAATCAGTACAATACCATTAATACGCGCTAATGGAATGAATTCCACAAGAAAAACTATAAAATTTGACCAAAACCCGAAATTGGCTCAAACCCGGGCCCCGGGCCCACGTCTCGAAATCCGACAAAATTTACAAAACTAGAAAGATCATTCACTCACGAGTCTAACCATACCAATTTTACCAAAATCCGACCTCAACTCGACCCTCAAATCTACAAATCGTATTTCCAAATTTCTAAGTTCCAATCTTCGATTTACACCTCAAAATCATGTAATCTAGTCGGATTATTCGATGATAATTCAATATTATGGAGTAGAGATGATCACAAGGGACTTACCTCAAGTTTTTCTTGAAAATATATCAGAAATCGCCTCTCCTCAAGCTCCATTTTGTCAAAAATGGCAAATGGGACGAAGTCCCTGTTTTTATAATTCTGCCCAGACAACCTCGGTTCTGCCTCGATCTGGGCCTTCGATCTTGGCCTTCGATCAAGCTCCTCGATCCTGGTCCTTGGTCCTGCCCCTCGATCCTGGTTCTCAATCCTGGCCCTCGATTATGTCTTTGACCCGGCCTTCGACCGTGGCCCTCGACCCTGGGCTCGATCATGGCTTCGATCGTGGCCCTCGATTCTGGGCTCGATCATGGCTTCGATCGTGGCCCTCAACCCTGAGCTCGATCTGAGCTTCGATCGTGGCCCTCGACCCTGAGCTCGATCTGGGCTCACATCTGGGCTCAATTTCTGGGCAGAAGCAAATTTCCAACAGAAGGAAATTGCAGCAGCTGTTCTAGTTCAAATTTTGATCCGTTAACCATTCGAAACTCACCCGAGGCCCTCAGGACCTCAACCAAATATACCAACAAGTCCTAAAACATCATACAAACTTAGTGGAATCCTCAAATCACCTCAAACAACGCTAAAACCATTATTTACACCCCAATTCAAGCCTAATGAACTTTGAAATTTTTAATTTCTTCAAACAACTCCGGAACCTATCAAATCATGTCCGATTGACCTCAAATTTTGCACATAAGTCCTAAATGACATAACAGAGGTATTCCAATTTTCAGAATCGGATTCCGACCCCGATATCAAAAAGTCAGCCCCCCGATCAAACATCTCAAAAATATAACTTTCGGCATTTCAAGCCTAATTCCTCTACGGACTTCCAAAAAATATTGTGGACACGCTTCTAAGCCCAAAATCACCATACGGAACTATTGGAATCATCAAAATTCAAATCTGAGGTCGTTTACACATAGGTCCATATCCGGTCCACTTTTCTAACTCAATTTGTTTTTTTCAATTATGAGACTAAGTGTCTCATTTCACTCCGAGTTCCTTCCGTACTCGAATCCACTAACCCGATATAATATAATATAGCTGAATAACACCAAAAAGAAGTAGGAATGGGGAAAACGGGGTCATAACTCTCGAAACGACCGGCCGAGTCGTTACACCTGGCCTCAAGCGAAAAAGATTCAACTGACAAGAAATATAAAGTAAGAACAAATCCAGTATTCAGTGTCTTCTTGCTTCGTGTCGGAAACGAAGAAGATTATCCAATAAAAGATGATTTGGTTCCTCCTGAATATTTGGTTATTAGCCTCAATGGTATTAGTAGTGCATTTAATAAGAGAAATATTTCTATCATTAGATTAAAATATAATTTGTACAAATCGCATGATTGAATTAAAAGGATATCTTAGATAGCAGAAATGAATATGTTGATCAACAAAATAAAAAGTTGATAGTAAAATTTTATAGTAAAAACAAAATATTTTTCAGTTTTTGGCTCAGCAGAAAATAATACCAATAATTACTACCAAGAAGAATACTTAAATACTTTAATACCAAATGACCTTCTACCATACATGTTTGTTGTCAAGTTTCTTATTTCTTACGTATGTTAGTGTCATTGTATATATAATAGACTAAGTTAAAATTGATCTTTCATTGTATATAGGTTAATTTTGAAAAAAACTATGCATGTCATGCTACTGAAAAACTTAGATACGTCGAACAACTTATGTAATAGCACACAGATGGTATATAGAAGTTTTGACAATAACGGTATACATGGTAAATTCATGATACTGATTAATGTGCTTCTAAGTATATTTTTATCCCTGAATTCAACTTTCGTCTTCCGAAATTAAGGAATATTCTTTAAATTTGTGTGAAAATAATTTTTAGTATGTTTATGTTTTACAAATATAATAAATAAAACATAAGGATAAACATCCTAAATATTGGACTATAGTTATTGTAATATATACTTTCTTGCACGAACAACTATATGTTGCACTTTTAAGATGGATATCAAGATCAAGAACAAGAGTTTTGATTAAGGCAGAGCAGCCAACGCATAAGGAGGAAACATACACAAAACAATATTGTCCACAAAGAAATATTCGTTAAGATACCATCACATTAAATACTTTTAAACTATAATATATAATTATCTAACTAACATAGCAAAATTGATCATTTGTGTAAGTTTTAATGACGACCTTTTATTTTAAATTCATGTATGATTGTTGTATTATTATACATAAAATTTCTCTCATTAATTAAATTTTATTATTTCTTCATATAATTAAATGTTTAAATCATCACGTGACATTATTAACGTGTAACGCACATTCATAGATACTAGTAATTTTAAAAAGAAGTTTGTACCGCTCATGTAACGACTCGGCTGGTCGTTTCGAGAGTTATAACCCCGTTTTTCCCATTCCTACTTCTTTTTGTGTTATTCAGCTATATTATGTTATATCAGGTTAGTTGGTTCGAGTCCGAAAGGAACTCGGAGTGAAATGAGACACTTAGTCTCATAATTAAAAAATATATTTTAAGTTAGAAAAGTGGACCGGATATGGACCTATGTGTAAACGACCTCAGATTTGAATTTTGATGATTCCAATAGCTCCGTATGGTGATTTTGGGCTTAGGGGCATGTCCAAAATATTATTTGGAAGTCCGTAGAGGAATTAGGCTTGAAATGCCGAAAGTTTTATTTTTGAGAAGTTTGACCGGGTGGTTGACTTTTTGATATCGTGGTCGGAATCCGATTCTGAAAATTAGAATACCTCTGTTATGTCATTTAGGACTTGTGTGCAAAATTTGAGGTTATTCAGATATGGTTTGGTTGGTTTCGGCATCGGTTGCCGAATTTGAAAATTTAGAAGTTCTTAGGCTTGAATCCGAGGGTAATTTGATGATTTGATGTTGTTTTGAGTGATTCGAAGGTTCGACTAAGTTGGTATGTTAATATATGACTTATTGGTATATTTGGTGGAGGTCCCGAGGGCCTCGGGTGAGTTTCGGATAGTTAACGGATCAAAAATTGAACTACAACAGATGCTGCAATTTCCTTCTGTTGGAAATTTCTTCTGCCAGATTCGAGCCCAGGGTCGAGGGCCACGATCGAAGTCATGATCGAGCCCAGGGTCGAGGGCCACGATCGAAGCCATGATCGAGCCCAGAGTCGAAGGACACGATCGAAGCCATGATCGAGCCCAGAGTCGAGGGTCATGTTTGAAGGTCGGGTCGAAGACATGATCGAAGGCCTAGGATCGAGAACAGGATCGAGGGGTAGGATCGAGGACCTCGATCGAAGGCCAAGATCGAGGCAGAACCAAGGTTGTCTGGGCAGAATTATAAAAATAGGGACTTCGTCCCATTTTCCATTTTTGACAAATTGGAGCTTGAGGAGAGGCGATTTTTGTTATATTTTCAAGGAAAACTTGAGGTAAGTCCACTGCGATCATTTCTACTCTATAATATTGAATTATCATCAAATAATCGGACTAGATTACATGATTTTGAGGTGTAAATCGGAGATTGAAACTTAGAAATTTGGAAATAAGATTTGTAGATTTGAGGGTCGAGTTGAGGTCGAATTTTGGTAAAATTTGTATGGGTAGACTCGTGGTTGAATGGGCTTTCGAATTTTATAACTTTTGTCGGGTTCCGAGATGTGGGCCCCATAAATAATATTTGAGCCAATTTCGGGTTTTGGTCTAATTTTGAAGCTTTTCTTGTGGAATTCATTCCATTAGCGTATATTGATGGTATTATACTGATTGTGAATAGATTTGGAGCATTTGGAGGCCAAGTCCAGAGGCAAGAGCATTGCGGGTTAGAGATTTGACCGGTTTGAGGTAAGTAACGATTGTAAATCTAGTCCTGAGGGTATGAAACCCCGGATTTCGTATCATTCTACTATTTTGAAGTGACGCACATGCTAGGTGACGGGTGTGTGGGCGTGCACTGTTGGGGATTTGTGACTTGATCCGTCCCGTAGCAACTGTAAAGTTGCATACTTTGTTGAAACCATATGATACTTATATGTTTTAGAAAGAATTTCTGTAAATTGGGCTGAATGCCATGTTTGGGCCTTGCGCCAAAGCTATTTGGACCCTTAAGGGCTGTTTCTTACCATCCTCTCATTGTTTTCGATTGAAAATCTATACTCAGTCAAGTTTATACTTGTTTACCGCATAACTCAGTTTTATGGCTCTATTTTGATGCATATAAATATTTTGGGCCGAATGCCCTATTTTATTGAAATGCATGAGAGGCTTGAGAGGTTTATGAATGATTAAGGCCGAGGGCCTGATTTGTGAGGATGAGTGTGGATCGGGGCTGCCCGCCTGCAGCATATTTATAATTGAGTGAGTCTGAGGTCCTGATTTTTGAGGATGAGTGTAGATCGGGGCTGCCCGCCTGCAACATACTTTATTATTTTGGCACGTGAGTTGTCCGTGCAGATTATAGCACTTGGGCTGAAGGAGCCCCTCCGGAGTCTGTACATACCCCCAGTGAGCGCAGGTACCTACTGAGTGCGAGTGCCGAGGGCCGAGTGCTGAGTGACTGGGAGGAATGAGTGATTGTGATGTATGCCCAAGTGGCAAGAGTGATTTTGAGGTATGCCCGAGTGGCACGAGTGACTGTGAGGTTTGTCCGAGGGGCTGTATATGAGTGATGTTTTGCCCGACGGGCTGTTTATGATTTCACCATTTTTGCTCACCTTTGCATTGAGCCTTTGTTTGAAAAATTGTCGGAAAAATATCTTTAAATGATTTTTACTAGAACTGGGTTTAAAAGAGATGTTTGATTCAAATCCTGATTTTTAAAAGCATACGGTATTTTACTGAGATTTCCTGATATGAACGTTATATGCTTTATTGCTCGTCACTACTGCTCAGTCTTTATTTATTGTTGTTACTTACTGAGTTGGCATACTTACGTTACTCCCTGCACCTTGTGTACAGATTCGGGTGTAGCTGGACACGGTAGCGGTTATTGAGTGTTCTAGTTGCAGATTGTTTTGGAGATAGCAAGGTAGCTATTTGGCGATCGCAGCCCCTGCTCTTCTCCCTTTTATCTTCCTCTAGTTGTATTTAGCTATTTTCCGGGCTTAGTTAGCCTTGATATTGTTAGACAGATTGTAGTATATGCTCATGACTAGTGACACCCCGATGTCGGGCTTTTCTTTTCTGCACTTTTGTTTTTCTTTGATTTGAACTCTTTTAATGGAGGTTTTATGTCAAATAACCATGAAATTATCTTTAAAATGAAAATATCAGTTTGTTTTGGAAATGAGTCGGCTTGCCTAGTTCCACGATAGGCACCATCACGACAGGGGTTAGTTTTGGGTCGTGATAGCTCAAGAACATATCAAAGTAGAATACATACAATTTTTGTAAACAATGTTAATAATAAATAAATCACTACAATAACTGTCACGACCCAAACTAACCTCTGTTGTGATGGTGCCTATCGTGGAACTAGGCAAGCCGACTCATTTCCAAAACAAACCGATACTTTCACTTCAAAGATAATTTCAAGGTTAGTTAACATAAAACCTCCATTTAAAGAGTTCAAATCAAAGAAAAACATAAGTGCGGAAAAGAAAAGCCCGGCATCGGGGTGTCACTAGTCATGAGAATCTTCTACAATCTGTCTAACAATATCAAGGCTAACTCAGCTTGAAAAATAGCTAAATACAATTAGAGGAAGATAAGAGGGAGAAGAGCAGGGGCTGTGATCGCCAAACAGCTACATTGCTATCTTCAAGAAAATCTGCAACCAAAACACTCAATAATCGCTACCGTGTCCAGCTATACCTGAATCTGCACACAATGTGCAGGGAGTAACGTGAGTATGCCAACTCAGTAAGTAACAACAATAAATAAAGACTGTGCAGTAGTGACGAGCAATAAAGCATATACCGTTCATATCAGGAAATCTCAGTAGAATACCACATGCTCTTAAAAATCAAGATTTGAATCAAACATCTCGTATAAACCCAGTTCCAGTAAAAATCATTTAAAGACATTTTTCCAATAGTTTTTCAAACAAAGGCTCAATGCAAAGGTGAACAAAAATGATGAAATCATAAACAGCCCCTCGGGCAAAACATCACTCATATATATCCCCTCGGGCAAACCTCACAATCACTCGTGCCACTCGGGCATACCTCACAATCACTCTTGCCACTTGGGCATACCTCATAATCACTCTTGCCTCCCAGTCACTCAGCACTCGGCACTCACACTCAGTAGGTACCTGCGCTCACTGGGGGTGTGTACAGACTCCGAAGGGGCTCCTTCAGCCCAAGCGCTATAATCTGCACGGACAATTCACATGCGATAATAATAAAGTATGTTGCAGGCGGGCAACCCCGATCCACACTCATCCTCACAAATCAGGCCCTCTGTCTCACTCAGTCATAAAGTATGCTGCAGGCGGGCAGCCCCGATCCACACTCATCCTCACAAATTAGGCCACTTGGGCATTTTAGTAAAACAGGTCATTCGGCCCAAAATATTTATATGCATGAAAATAGAGTCATAAAACTGAGTTATGCGGTAAACAAGTATAAACATGACTGAGTATAGATTTTTAATCGAAAACAGTTAGAGGATGGTTAGAAACAACCCCTAAGGATCCAAACAGCATTGGCGCAAGGCCCAAACATGGCATTCAGCCCAATTTACAGAAAACCTTTCTAAAACATATAAGTATCAATGGTTTCAACAAAGTATGCAACTTTACAGTTGCTACGGGACGGACCAAGTCACAAATCCCCAACAGTGCACGCCCACACGCCCGTCACCTAGCATGTGCGTCACTTCAAAATAGTAGAATGATACAAAATCCATGGTTTCATACCCTCAGGACTAGATTTACAATCGTTACTTACCTCAAACCTGTCAAATCTCTAACCCGCAATGATCTTGCCTCTGGACTCAGCCTCCAAATGCTTTGAATCTATTCATAATCAGTACAATACCATCAATACGCGCCAATGGGAAGAATTCCACAAGAAAAACTACAAAATTACACCAAAACCCGAAATTGGCTCAAACATCGCCTGTGGGGCCCACGTCTCGGAACCCGACAAAATTTATAAAATCTAAAAGCCCATTCAACCACGAGTCTACCCATACCAATTTTACCAAAATCCGACCTCAACTCGACCCTCAAATCTACAAATCTTATTTTCAAATTTCTAAGTGCCAATCTCCGATTTACACCTCAAAATCATGTAATCTAGTCGGATTATTCGATGATAATTCAATATTATGGAGTAAAAATTATCACAAGGGACTTACCTCAAGTTTTCCTTGAAAATATATCAAAAATCGCCTCTCCTCAAGCTCCAATTTGTCAAAAATGGCAAATGGGACGAAATCCCTGTTTTTATAATTCTGCCCAGACATCCTCGGTTCTGCCTTGATCTTGGCCTTCGATTGAGTTCCTTGATCCTGGTCCTCGATCATGCCTTCGATCGTCTTCACGTAGTTTCAACTACGGTCCAAATCCTAGGGCTTAAGCTCTCATTTAGGGACTAAGTGTCCCAAAACACTCCGAAACTCAAAACCAATCATCCCGGCAAGTCACAATAGCAGAAATACATTTGGGGAAAGCAGTTAATAGGGGATCGAGGCTATTACTCTTAAAAAGCCCGGCCGGGTCATTACATCCTCCCCCTCTTAAAATAATCGTTCGTCCTCGAACGAGTATAAAGACATACCTGAAACTGTGAAACGATAAGGGTACTGTCTGCTCATATCCTGTTCGGTCTCCCAAGTCGCCTCCTCGACCGGCTGACCCCTCCACTGGACCTTTACTGAAGCAATATTCTTTGACCTGAGCTTTCTGACCTACCTGTCCAAAATGGCTACTAGCTCCTCAACATAAGATAGATCTTTGTCCAACTGGACAGAGCTGAAATCCAATACATGAGTCGGATCACCGTGATACTTCCGGAGCATAGACACGTGGAATACCGGGTGAACTCCTGCTAGGCTGGGAGGCAAGGCAAGCTCATAAGCAACCTCCCCATCTCAAAAGGACCAATGAACCTCGGACTCAGCATGCCCTTATTCCCGAACCTCATGACACCCTTCATAGGCGATACCCGAAGCAAGACTCGCTCACCAACCATAAATGCCAAATCACGAACCTTACGGTCTGCATAACTCTTCTGCCTGGACTGGGCCATGCGAAGTCTCTCCTGAATCACCTTCACCTTAACCAGGGCATCCTGGACCAAATCTGTACCCAACAATTGGGCCTCGCCCGGCTCAAACCATCCCACTGGGGACTGGCACCGCCTACCATACAAAGCCTCATACGGTGCCATTTGAATGTTGGACTGGTAACTGTTGTTGTAAGCGAACTTTGCAAGTGGCAAGTATCGGTCCCATGACCCTCCAAACTCCATCACACAGGCATGGAGCATATCCTCAAGAATCTGAATTGTGCACTCGGACTGCCTGTCCGTTTGAGGGTGAAAGGTTGTGCTCAACTCCACCCTAGTACCCAACTCCTACTGTATGGCTCTCCAAAACCGTGATGTGAACTGTGTACCTCTGTCTGAAATGATGGATACTGGAATACCATGAAGGCGGACAATCTCTCTGATATAAATCTCAGCCAACCTCTCCGAAGAGTATGTAGTCAACACCGGAATGAAATGGACTGACTTGGTCAGCTGATCCACGATCACCCAAATAGCATCGAACTTCCTCAAAGTCCAAAGAAGTCCAACCACAAATTCCATGGTGAGCCGCTCCCACTTCCACTCTGGGATCTCCAACCTCTGAAGTAATCCACCCGATCTCTGATGCTCATATTTAACCTGCTGATAGTTGAGACACTTGGCCACAAACCCAACTATGTCCTTTTTCATTCTTCTCCACTAATAGTGCTGCCTTAAGTCCTGGTACATCTTTGCGGCACCCGGATGAATGGAGTACCGCAAGCTTTGGGCCTCATTAAGAATCAACTCTCAAAGCCCATCTACATTGGGCACACAGATCCGGCCCTGCATCCTCATCACACTGTCATCACCAATAGTCACATCTCTGGCATCACCTCACCGAACCCTGTCCTGAAGAACTAGAAGATGAGGATCATCATACTGGCGCTCCCTGATACGGTCATAAAGAGAAGACCGAGCAACCACACAAGCTAATACCCGGCTAGGCTCTGAAATATCCAATCTCACAAACTGGTTGGCTAAGGCCTGAACATCCAAGGCTAAGGGCCTCTCAGCTGCCGGAAGATATGCCAAACTCTCCAAACTCTCTGCCCGACGACTCAGGGCGTCGACCACTACATTGGCCTTCCCTGGGTGGTATAATATAGTGATGTCATAGTGTTTAAGTAGCTCTAACCACCTCCGCTGACGCAAATTAAAATCCTTCTTCCTGGACAAGTACTGCAAACTCTAGTGATCAGTGTAAATCTCACAGGGAACACCGTACAAATAATGATGCCAGATCTTTAGGGCGTGAACAATAGTTGCTAACTCGAGATCATGAACTGGATAGTTCTTCTCATACACCTTCAACTGTCTAGACGCATAGGCAATCACCCTACTGTCCTGCATCAATATCGCTCCAAGGCCAATTCTCGAGGCATCACAATAGATAGTGTATGACCCTGGACCTGTAGGCAATACTAATACTGGGGCTGTAGTCAAAGCAGTCTTGAGCTTCTGAAAGCTCTACTCACACTCCTCGGTCCATCTGAATGGTTATAGGTTATAGGAGCATCCTTCTGGGTCGGCCTGGTTATAGGTGCTGCAATGGATGAAAATCCCCCTATAAAGCGACGGTAATACCCCGCCAAACCAAGGAAACTGCGGATCTCCGTAGCTGATGACGGTCTAGGCCAACTCTGCACTGCCTCCACCTTCTTCGGATCTACCTTGATCCCATCACAAGACACTATGTGGCCCAAGAATGCCACTGAATCAAGCCAGAATTCACACTTAGGGAATTTTGCAAACAACCTCTTCTCCCTCAAAGTCTGAAGCACGGTCCTCAGGTGCTGCTCATGAACTTCCCGAGACCGGGAATATACCAGGATGTCATCAATAAACACAATGATGAAGGAATCAAGATATGGCAGGAATACACTGTGCATAAAATGCATAAAGGCTGCTGGGGTATTGGTCAGCCCAAATGACATGACAAGAAACTCATAGTGACCATATCTGGTCCTAAAAGCAGTCTTCGAGATATCTGACTCCCGAATCTTCAACTGATGATAGCCAGAACGCAAGTCAATCTTGGAAAACACCTTGGCACCCTGTAACTGATCTAATAAGTCATCAATGCAAGGTAAAGGATACATGTTCTTCACTGTAACCTTGTTCAACTGCCGATAATCAATACACATACGCATAGAACCATCCTTCTTCTTCAAAAATAAGATCGGAGCACCCCAAGGTGATACACTGGGCCTGATGAAGCCCTTATCAAGAAACTCCTGCAACTGCTCCTTCAACTCCGTTAATTCAGGAGAAGCCATACAATATGGAGGAATAGAGATGGACTGAGTGCCCGGCAACAAATCAATGCCAAAATCAATATTTCTATCGGGCGGCATACCCGGAAGATCAGCTGGAAAGACATCTGGAAAGTCCCTCACTACTGGAACTGACTCGACTGTAGGGGTATCAATACTGACATCTCTCACATAGGCCAAATACGCATCACACCCCTTCTCAACCATTCACTGAGCCTTAAGAAATGAAATGACCCTGCGGAGAGTATACTCTAAGGTACCTCTCCACTCTAATCTCGGCAAACCTGGCATAGCCAGCGTCACGGTCTTAGCGTGATAATCAAGAATAGCATAATGGGGCAACAACCAATCCATGCACAAGATAACATCAAAATCTACCATACTGAGAAATAACAAATCGGCTCTGGTCTCAAAATCACTAAGAGCAATCAAACACGACCGATATAAGCGGTCCAAAACGAGAGAATCTCCCACAGGAGTAGATACATAAACAGGGGAACTCAATGAATCCCGAGATATCCCCAAATGTGGGGCAAAATAAGAAGACACATATGAATACGTAGAGCCCGAGTCAAATAATACTGATGCATCCCTATGACAGACGGGGACGATACCTGTGATAACTGAATCTAAAGCAACGGCCTCTGAACGGGCATAGTACCTGGCCTGGCCTCCCCCTCTAGGGCGACCTCGACCTCCCCGACCTCCACCTCGAGCTGGCTGAGGAGGTGGGGTAGAAGCTGGTGCTGGAAGAATGGTCGGAGGACCCAGTGGAGCATGTGGAGGCTGATAAGTCTGTGGAGGTGCACACCTCCTGGCTCTGGGGCAATCTCTAACCAGGTGACGAGTGTCACCACACTCAAAATAACCTCTCGTAGGACGCGGTGGCTGAGACTGACTCGGACCTGGCCTGCTGGACTGGCCGGTAATAGCACCTCGAGTAGGAGGCATACTGGATACTGGCGGTGTATAATAGGGCTCCTGAGGTCTAGGAGAAGCTGGGACACCGCTGGCAGCTGGAAGAGCTGAATGAACAGGGCGACTCACAAAACCCCTACCATAGCGTGATGCTGGTGCACGAGCTCCTGAATAATGACCAGTCTCTCGAGACCTCTTGGCCTCTCTCTCCTCTCGGTCACAAGCAAACATGCCCTCCACTCTCCTAGCAATGCTCACTGCCTGCTGATAAGTGATGTCCATCTCCAACTCCCTGGCCATACTGGTCTGAATACTGGGGTGGAGTCCCTCAATGAAGCGACGAACCCTCTCTCTGACTGTAGCAACCAGAATCGGTGCATGGTGAGCTAACCCACTGAAACGGACTGCATACTCCGACACAGTCATAGAACCCTGACGCAACTGCTCGAACTCTGCGTGCCAAGCATCCCTGAGGCTCTGAGGAACATACTCACTCAAGAACATCTCTGAAAAGTGAGTCCAAGTGAGTGAGGCTGCCTTGTTCGGACTACTTAACTCATAGGCACGCCACCACTGATATGCTGCTCCCCTCAACTGGAAAGCGGTGAAAGAAACCCCAATCGTCTCCACAATGCCCATAGTGCAGAGAATACGATGACACTCCTCAAGAAAACCCAGAGCATAATCTGAAGCTAGTCCGCTAAAAGTAGGTGGGGGTACTTCTTCTACCTCTCAAGTCTGAGTTGCTCTGCCTCAGAAGCAGCTACCCTGATCACATGTTGAACCGGAGCCACTGGGGGCATAGGAATATACTGTGGGGCCTGATCAACCTGGACCCTCTGCTCAGGGGTGTGGGCTGCGAGAGTCTGTGCCCCTCCCCCGGCCTGAGATGTAGCGGGATCTATCAGAAATAGTCCAGCCTAAGCCACAGTGCTGAACATGCTCAAGAACTGAGCTAAAGTCTCCTGGAGGGCTGGAGTAGCAATAGGGATCTCCGGCGCTGGCCCTCCAGCTGGAGCTGCTGGGGGCTCCTCTAACGCAGCTCTCGTAGGTGCTTCGGCTGCACCACATGGTCGTCCTCTACCCCGACCCCGGCCTCTGGTGGCTCTGGCAGGGGGCTCGGGTGCCTGATCATTGGTCCTCCCATTGCGGGTCCTCACCATCTGTGAGAAAGAATAGGATAGAATCTTAGAATTTTTGGTGTCAATAACTCGCACGACAAGGAAATCAAAGAAATATGATTGTTCCTAACAGTTACATAGCCTCCCCAAGATAAGTACGAACATCTCCGTACCAATCCGCGAGACTCTAATAAACCGGCTTGTGGCTCGCGACTCCTACGAACCTAGTGCTATGATACCAACTTGTCATGACCCCAAATTATCCCTCCGTAAGGTGTCGTGATGGCACCTAGTCTTTATGACTAGGTAAGCCTAATATTGCTAAAAATATAAAGAAACACAACATTTTAAGGATAAACAACATATTATAAATAGCCAAGAGTAGTACCACTGGGCATATACAAAATAATTTCCCAAGTCCCGGAATATCGCTAAGTCACAAGCTGCTATAATCTATGTAGCTCTATACAAAAGTCTGAAGATAATAAAGAAAAAGCTCTAGACGAGGGAGTAGAAGGGGACTCCGAAGATCTGCGGACGCAAGCAGAAATACCTTGAAGTCTCCTAGAATCAGCAGCACACGCTAATCCCAAGGCTGATAGCTCGTACCTGGATCTGCACACGAAAAACATGTGCAGGAAAGGGCATGAGTACACCACAATGGTACCCAGTAAGTGCCAAGCCTAACCTCGGTCAAGTAGTGACGAGGTCAGGTTAAGGCCCTACCAGAGTAAATATAGTAATTTAAACAGTAAAAGATATAAGTAAAATTTATGATAACACAGTTAAAAAGGGAGCCCTCGGCTTAGAACAAGGTAAACACAGTGGAAAATCTCTCGGGATACCACCCCATAGTTCCGAATGAATATGCAGTACATGGGGATCTCCCAGAATACGTCCGTAGTCCCAAAGTAAATATGCAGTGCTGGGGGATCTCCCGGAATACGTCCGTAGTCACAATTTAAATATGCAGTACAGGGGGATCTCCCGGAATACGTCTGTAGTCCCAATTTAAATATGCAGTACAGGGGGATCTCCCAGAATACGTCCGTAGTCCCAATTTAAATATGCAGTACATGGGGATCTCCCAGAATACGTCCGTAGTCCCAATTTAAATATGCAATGCAAGATGAAATGGCAGGTATGGCACCGAGTTATACAGTTTATACTGGACACAGATAAGGTAGATAAGGACTTAACTAAACATGACGCACAGAATGTCAATTAGGCAGTTAAAACACGTAAGCAGGCTTCTCTAGTCTAAGTTTCACAATTAAACATATTAGCGCAATTTAATAAGGAAAAAAAAATAATTTATGATTTAGAAAGGAAAAACAGGATTTTTGCAATAATAGCCCGTGTACGTGCTCGTCACCTCACGTACACGGCGCCCACGCACCAAATAATATCAAGATATCCTAAGGGGGAAGTCCCCAACATAGGGTTAGGCAAGCCACTTACCTCGAACCGCTCAAATCAACTTGATATCACGTTCTTGCCACGAGTATCCGACTCCAAATGGCCCGAATCTATTCAAAACAGTACAATAACATCAATACGCGCTAATGGAATGTATCCCACAAGAAAACTACAAAAATTAGGCCAAAAGCCCAAAATTGGCTCAAACCCGGCCCCGGGGGCCCACGTCTCGAAACCCGACAAAATTCACGAAACTAGAAAGCTCATTCACTCACGAGTCTAACCATATCAAATTTACTAAAATCCGACACCAAATGGTCCTCCAATCCACAATTCAAACTCCCAAATCCCTAGTCTCCAACTTCAAATTTCCACCTTTAATACACATTAACTAGGTGGGAAAATACATGGCAAGGCAAGATTATTGACCAAAAATAAGCACAAGGAACTTACCTCAAGAAATGCCTCGAAAATGCTCTAAAATATCGCCCTAACCCGAGTTTGCAAAGCCAAAAATGATAAAAAATCGCGAAGCCCTTCGGTTTTAATCACTGCCGAGGTATTTCCACACCTGCGGAACCTGGGCTCGTACCTGTGGGTGCACTTATGCGGAAAAAAATCTGTGCATCTGCGCAACTCACTTACCACCTCTGCCTTCGAACATGCGATGGAAGGGCCGCACCTGCGCACTCGCGCCTGCGGACAAACCTTTCCGCTTCTGTGCATCTTCCGCATTTCCGAATAGCCTTGCGCATTTGCGGGCATCGCCGATGCGGAACTTCCTTGCACCTGCGACCCCAGGCCAACTCTCGACTTTCTCATATCTGCACCTGCAAGCCACGCTTCTGCGAGGCCGCACCTGCGGACTCTCCACCGCAGGTGCGAAAACACCAGAACCAACAAAAAAATCAGAAATTCCTCTAAGTCCAAGCTTTCACCCGTTAAGCATCCGAAACACACCCGAGGCCCCCGGGACCTCGACCAAACATACCAACCAATCCTAAAATACCATACGAACATAGTCGAGCTCTCAAATCCCATCAAACAACGCTAAAATCACGAATCACCCTCAATTCAAACTTAAAGAATTTGAAACTTCAAAATTCTACAACCGATGTCGAAACCTATCAAATCACGTCCGATTGACCTCAAATTTTGTGCACAAGTTGTAATCAACATTATGGACCTACTCCAACTTCCGAAATTGGAAAACGACCCCGATATCAAAAATTCCACTACCGGCCCAAAACTCCAAAAATTCGACTTTCGCCATTTCAAGCCTAAATGAGCTACGAACCTCCAAAACACAATCCGGACACGCTCCTAAACCCAAAATAACCTAAAGGAGCTAATAGAACCGACGGAATTATATTCCGGAGTCGTGTTCACATAGTTTCGATTACGGTCCAAATCCTAGGGCTTAAGCTCTCATTTAGGGACTAAGTGTCCCAAAACACTCCGAAACTCAAAACCAATCATCCCGGCAAGTCACAATAGCAGAAATACATTTGGGGAAAGCAGTTAATAGGGGATCGAGGCTATTACTCTTAAAAAGCCCGGCCGGGTAACTCTGTCGCTAAAAGGTGGTCGCTAATAAGCCATTTTCTTGTAGTGTATATTAATACTTAAGTTTTAGCAATAACAACATATGTATACATATTAATGCTATATTAACATATGCTATATTCCTATATTGTTGTAACGACCCGGCCAATCGTTTTGAGTATTATAACCCAGTTCCCTAATTTATTGCTCAATTTATGCCTTACAATTGATTTATGACTTATCGAATTAGTTGGTTCGGATACAGCAAGATTTCGGAGTGAAATGAGACACTTAGTCTCATAATTGAAAACTTAAGTTGGAAAAGTTGACCGGATATTGACTTATGTGTAAACAACCTCGGAATTTAATTCTGATGATTCCAATAGCTCTGTATGGTGATTTTGGACTTAGGAGCATGTCCGAAAAATTATTTGGAGGTTCGTAGTGGAATTAGGCTTGAAATGCCGAAAGTTGAATTCTTGGGAAGCTTGACTGGGGGGTTGACTTTTTGATATCGAGGTCGGAATTTAATTCTGGAAATTGGAATAGTTTCGTTATGTCATTCATGACTTGTGTGCAAAATTTGAAGTCATTCCGAATTGATTTTATGTATTTCGGCACAAGATATAGAATTTGAAAGTTTAAAGTTCATTAGGCTTGAATTGAGGTATGATTCGTGGTTTTAGCGTTGTTTGATGTGATTCGAGGCTTCGACTAAGTTCGTATGATGTTTTAGGACTTGTTAGTATATTTGGTTGAGGTCCCGAGGGGTTCAGGTGAGTTTCGGGGTGATTTCGGACCATTTCTAGGCCAATTTTAATTGCTGGTTTCTGCCGACAAAGGTGTACATCGCGATCCCGAAGAGCAAACAGTAGCTTGGGGCCTTGTGAATCGCGATCACGGAAGCTCTTTCGTGATCGCGTAGAACAAATCTCTGTTGCACTGACCCGACTTTAGAAGCTTATATCTCGCAACCTATAAGGAATTTGGAGATGATCCAAATATAAAACTTGTAGCCCTTGATGTCTAGTTTTCAGAAAAGTAAACCATTTGTCATTTGGAGTTGTGTACAAAAGGTTATGGTAGATACACTATAGGCTATCTGGGAAGAGTTTGGAAATCTCTGTTGCACAGGGCTGACTTTGAAAGCTTATATCTAGAAATATGTAAGGAATTGGGAGATGAGAAACACATAAGAGTTATAGTCCTTGGCGTGTAGTTTTTAGAAAGTTAAACCATTTGCAATTCAGAGTTTTGTACAAAGCGTTATGACCCTTATACTAGAGGCTGTCTGGAAGAGTTGGGGGAGTTTGTTCTTCGCGATCGCGAAGAGAAATTTTGGGGTTAAAAAATTTTGTGCTTCGCGATCGCGAAGAGTAAATACCTGGGCAGTAGCTATGTTTCGAGGTTTCAGCCATTTTTGACATATTTGGAGCTATGGAGCTCGGATTGAAGCGATATTTGAGGCAATTTTCACCATATGGATTAAAGTAAATGTTCTATATCCTAAAGTGTTTATATTTCATGAATCTATGATTATATTCATCGTTTAATTCAGATTTTAATGGAAGAAATCAAGATTTTTGTAAAATCTTCCAAAAATAAAAATTTAAAATTTGGAGGTCGAGTTGTTATTGGAATTCAATAAAATTGGTATGGTTGAATTCGTATCGGAATAGGTGTTCAAATTTCATGAAAATTATGTCGGGTTCCGAGGGGCGGGTCCCGCGTTGACTTTTGTTGACTTTTTTGGAATAAATTTTTAAGTCCACGTATTATTATCCGAAATTTTTTCATACAAATTTTAATGGAGTTATACAAGTAATTTGGATAGATTTGAGCTGTCCGGAGGTCAATTCAAGCAAGAAGGCTATTTTGGAATGTCGGCCTAACTTCAAAAAGGTAAGTGTCTTGCTTAACCTCGAGTGGGGAATTACCCCTTAGGCATTGAGTCTTATGTGCCATTTATGAAATGTGAAAAGTCGTGTACGCGAGGTGACGAGTACGTACTCGAGCTTATACGTGCAAAATTCATTGAATTAAAGTCGTAGGCATTATTGTGTAGTAAATTGGGAAATGGTGGAAAATTATTAAATCATATGTTTGCCATGCTTAAATCCTTATTGTTGAATCTGTTTTTATATGATAATTTGATGTGATTGTTACTTGAAATATTTATGAAATTTCGTGAGTATTTTGGTTTAATATTTCTTGGAAATTAATTCCAATATGAATTTTCTTATGCAAATAATTAATTTAAGCGAGCTTAAGAATAAGTGTTAGCATAATTATCTAAATTTACATTAATGAAGATTTTGCTTTATGCTGAGTAATTTCTATCTCTATTGATTATTTTTGGGTGTTATATACATTATGTGGAGCCTTGGGTTATTTGTTGTGAAATTAATTAATTTTTGTTATATCTTTGAAATTTGGTTGTGGGCATTGGGAAAATTGTGATATGAATTGATTTTATGATGTTGTCGTGTTAATTTTCCGTGTAAATTGTTGTGTTGTGTGAGTTATTATTTTGGGGAGATAAGGGTGGCATTTCACCGTTGATATTATGTGGGTATAAGGGTGGCATTTCACTGTTGTTGTGTTTGTTGGAATATTATCTGGGCGGAGCGATAATGGTGGCTATAGGAGCGATAAGGATGGCAATAGGAGCGATAATGGTGGCTATTGATATTGTCTGGGCAGAGCGATAAGGGTGGCTATAGGAGTGATAAAGGTGGCAATAGGAGCGATAAGGGTGGCTATTGTCAAGGACGATATGTGATGATGTGGGGTTGTGGTGTTGATAATTTTCATGTGATGTTGTGATTTTCTTGTGTTTACTTTTATACCTTGTGCAATTTGTCTTGTTGTTGGTAAATTGATAACAATTTGATTTATGTTGAAATTGAGAGCCTGTGGCTATTTCCAGTCGGATTATAAATTGAAATGTGGGCACGAGGTGCCGTGAGTAAATAATGAGGATATTTGGCAAGTGAATTGTCCGTGCAGTTGTTATATGAAATGTGGGCACGAGGTGCTGTGATAAAATGATGATGAGAATTGGCGTGTGAATTGTCCGTGCAGTTGTGATATGATTTAATTATGGGCACGAAGTGCCGTGGAAATATAAAAATGGGCGGAGACCTGTGTTTACGAAAAATATGAAAATAGGCTAAGACCTGTGTTTACGAAAAATATGAAAATGGGCTGAGACCCGTATTGTTTTATGATTATGAAATGAGGTGTCACATGGTGACTTTTTAATTGAAAGAATTATATTCAAAATATTTATTTGGAAGGATTTTTATTCAAAAAGAATTATATGAAAGAATTGTATTCGAAAGATATTTATTTGAGAAAACTACATTTAAAAGAGAGTTATTTGAAAGAATTATATGTGAAGGATATTTATTTGAAAAACTTGAATTAATTGGGAGTACATGTATTTATTAATTGTTGAGTGATATTTATGGTATTCTTGTTGTCTTGCTGCACATACCACTGGTTGTTTTATCCTGCCCTTATTGCTACATGTTTCCTAGTATTTTGTATATTATATTGCACAGGTTATTAGACTAGTGAGTGTCTGGACTTTACCTCGTCTCTACTCCATTGAGGTTAGTCTTGATACTTACTGGGTACCGACCGTAGTGTACTCATACTACACTTTTGCACATTTTTGTGCAGAGCCAGATATTAGATATGTCGGACTTGAGCAGAGTTAAAGCGGGATCGTAAGGATTCAAGGTATAGCTGCTTGGTCGTCGCAGTCCCTTGGAGTCTTTTTATTTCATTATACTGTTAATTTTTAAACAAACAGTATTGTATATTCGGTCCTCATGATCATTCCATGTATTCAGTTAGAGTTCGTGACTCAGTACTACCAGTCTTGGGAGGTTGTATATTAATATTTGTTCCGCTGTCAGTTTTGATTATTTATTTAATTAAACAAAAAAATTTGGCTTCAAAAGGTAATTGAAATCGACTTACCTAATCTTAGAGACTAGGTGCCATCACGACGCCTGTGGTGGGATTTTGGTATCAGAGCTCTAGGTTCATAGGTTCTACGAGTCACGAACGAGTTTAGTAGAGTCTTGCGGATCGGTACAGAGACGTCTGTACTTATCTTCGAGAGGCTACAGAACTGTTAGAAAATTTCACTTCTTTCATTCCTTATCGTGCGGCATTTATTCAGCTTGAAGCATATATCTTATGTTCTTTTTCATCCACTCGTGTATGAAACTATGCACTCGGTATCAACTATGCGCCAACAGTTCGTGATACTATAGAGGGGTTATAAGGGAGCCAGGGTTGCTCAAGCATTATTACAACGTGTCGTCTAGATCGAGGATGCGGAAGTATTGAGAGATCATTCAGTTGTGCACATTGAGGTGCAGCAGGTTCTGACATCTGGTTGATAAGTATGATATTAAGAAGGTTTAATTAATTGCCTAATCATCACAATTGTGGTAGGGGCACGAGGTGGATGTAGATCTGAAATAGTTGGTGGTATTAGAGACTACGTAGTTCGTATGGGATTTCTATTTAGCGAAGGGTACATACGCAACCAAGGCACTGGAGGAAGCGAGTTTAACTGTCATGAGGATGACATGCGCCAAATAGATGGCTTGAGGTGTCTTATGACCGGTGTCCTACGAACGATGAAGGTTAGTACTGTGGATCATCAAAATGTGTCCTACGGCTTCGCGCCAAGTGAGGGAGTCCACTATCAACGACCAGATTACGGGGTTATGTGTTATATGAGTTTTGGCCTGAGATGTATTTATGTGGTATTGAAAGGTTCTACGAAACTTGTATATGATTAAGAGGTGAGATTTGTATGGGATGATGCTGGGATTTGCTGTATTCCCGCATCGTTAATAATTTTACATTTCAGTATCAACGAGGTCATGGAAACAATTTCAGAATACTCGGGGGTGTTCCAGTAAATTCTTTTAATGCACCACCGGCACGGGTTTCCTATAATGGTTATTCCAGTTATCCGGCACAGACTCAGTGCGAGCAGTCAAACCTGCAGAGGGGTTGTTATGAGTGTGATGATACTTGACACATCAAGAGAAATTGTCCCAGACTTGGAAGGGGTGGATTTCATTAGAACACTCCAGCTACAAGCTTTATTCCAGTTGATACTCCAGTCGATACTCCACGTGCACAGTCAGCTAGAGGTGGAGGACATGCGGGTAGTGGGTGCCTAAGAGGTGGAGGTCCGACCCGTTGATTTAATCAAAATGATTTGGTTGAGGCCAATATACCAGATGGTGTCGTTACAGGTACGATCCTGATTTTTGTTATAAAAGTATATTTTCCTTAATTTGATTTGGTTCTGAATATTGAGGTGAGTCCTCCTATTATGCTCCACTTATGGGTGAGCTTCGTAAATTTGTTACCCACTTATATGTTTATCCCTGTTGGGAGATTTGAAGGTGTGAGCCCATGTCTGTCATTTATTTTTGTACACCATTGAGGGCTATAAGTCCAAAAGTAATTTTTATTATTCATTACAGTGGGTTTAATGTGTTTCAGAATAATTGATTTCAATTTTTATGAATTATACGCCCTACCGGTATGAGGGTTCATTATGTGTTGTGAAAACTGTTTATGAAATATATTGAAAAGAAGAAAGAAAGGAAAATTGAAATTTTAGTTGGCACAATGTGCAAAATAATTGTGATTCAGAGTTGAGGACGAGATCCTCGCATTTTATATATGATGTGAAATATTTAAACCGGGCTACAAGTCGCGGTGGAAGTTATATAAGGACGAGGTCCTTGTGGTGAAATATTTATGAGTTTAAAATTATCCCTTTGTGAAATTAATTTGTACAATAATATTAATAGGGATTCATGCCTGTTAGGCTTATTTGATAATTCTTGTATATTGTTTTGTTCAAATTCAGCCATTTTTGTGCTGTAAACATTGAGTTTTAGCCTATGAGGTGAGTGCACAGGTGGCGTTAAATGTGACTCATTAATCCGAGTAAGTAATCATGAGCTCTTCATGCCTCACATTCCGTTGTCAATATTGTGAAAATTCAAAATGAGGTGGTTGTTAATATGAGATTAATTAATGATGCTGGAATTAATTATGAACGACTTTTAAGACCAGAGATGTGGTGATGAGCATACATATGATGTGCTTCATGTCCTGATATCATTGTGATAATGCAGTGTTTGTAACGCTGAGATTGTGTTATTGATATATACATTGTGGATGTGATGTTAGGAGTTGTTTTGGTGTTACTCTGGCAGATGGTTAGGCCCAATTATATGTGAGACTCTGCCGCAATTTCTGAAAAGAATTTTGGGAGCCAGAAAACAATTTTGGGAGATTGAGACATGCAAAGAAGAGACAAAATTATGTTATGTGTTTGAGGGTGAATGATCCTAAGCAAGGAAGAATGTAACACCCCGGAAAAATTTTGAAGTACTTCAACACTATCAAGAAAGTTGATGTGCGTAGGCACGTGTTGCTATAGCCAGTTGAGACTAATACCATACGAGTGATGTTAATGTGAGCTCTAGAAAAGCTGGTTACTCTTATTAAATTTGTGTCTTGGTTCTACTATATATATAATGAGCTTATATCATTACAATTGTGGTAGTGCTTGTTGAATTTAAAATACGGTTCTCTACTTTGAGACATCTTCCATTTTGGCTACAAGGTTGCGTAGTTGTGGATTGAGTTGTATTGGTGTGGCATGTCAATGGGATAGTTGTGTTTAACACTATAAGATCATTGGACCTAGAATGTGTACTATCAGGTTTGAGTACGGTATATTGGGAGGATAATATTGAAAGTCAGCTTGGAAAGTGATTTTGGTTCTGGTTAGGGCGGGAGAGCTCTATGACTTATCGATCTGATAATATGGTATGATATTTCGCGTGTTTCTTTCACTATCAACAGTGTGCGAAAGTTTTAGAATGAGGTTTTGTTTGATATGGGGTTTAATACTATTACCGGGTTACTTTGGAGTAGTTAATGTGATCGAAAATGGTGTTGCAAGCATGCGAGTTGTGTAGTATGTTTAGTGATTATATCTGGGGTTATGGTTGTGGCTTAATACAGCTTGTTCAGACTCATACAACATGTTGATGTGCGATTCAGGTCTTGAAAAGAAATTCTGAATGTTGGAAATTGAATTCCAAGGTTTATGGGCTAAGATTGAAGTAATGATTTTTAATTATGTTGTGTTGTCAGGCCTATACAATTTACACAGAATAGGGTGGCGTGGTACCACCCCGGGTACGTGCGTTATAAGATGAAATAGTGATTTGGTGGCTTGGAAACAACTCTTGGCACGTTCGAGGACGGACGTATGTTTAAGTGGGGGAGAATGTAACGACCCGGCCGGTCGTTTTGAGTATTATAAACCTGTTCCCCAATTTACTGCTTAATTTATGCCTTACAATTGATTTATGACTTATCGGATTAGTTGGTTCGGGTCCGGAAAGATTTCGGAGTGAAATGAGATACTTAGTCTCATAATTGAAAACTTAAGTCGGAAAGGTTGATCGGATATTGACTTATGTGTAAACGACCTCGGAATTTAATTCTGATGATTCCAATAGCTCCGTATGGTGATTTTGGACTTAGGAGCGTGTCCGAAAAATTATTTGGAGCTCCGTAGTGGAATTAGACTTGAAATGCGGAAAGTTGAATTCTTGGGAAGTTTGACCAGGGGGTTGACTTTTTGATATCGAGGTCGGAATTCGATTCTGGAAATTGGAATAGCTTCGTTATGTCATTTATGACCTGTGTGCAAAATTAGAAGTCATTCCGGATTGATTTGATGTATTTCGGCATAAGATATAGAATTTGAAAGTTTAAAGTTCATTAGGCTTGAATTGAGGTGTGATTCATAGTTTTAGAGTTATTTGATGTGATTTGAGGCTTCGACTAAGTTCGTATGATGTTTTAGGACTTGTTAGTATATTTGGTTGAGGTCCCGAGGGGCTTGGGTGAGTTTCGGGGTGGTTTCGGACCATTTCTAGGCCATTTTTAATTGCTGGTTTCTGCCTACATAGGTGTACACCGCGATCGCGAACTTTTGGTCGTGTTCGCGAAGAGCAAACAGTAGCTTGGGGATTTGTGAATCGCGATCGCTGAAGCTCTTTCGCGATCGCATAGAACAAATCTCTTTTGCACTGACCCGACTTTGGTAACTTATATCTCGCAATCTATAAAGAATTTGGAGATGATCCAAATATGACAGTTGTAGCCCTTGACGTCTAGTTTTTAGAAAGGCAAACCATTTGCCATTTGGAGTTGTGTACAAAAATTTATGGTAGATACACTATAGGTTGTCTGGGAAGAGTTTGGAAATCTCTGTTTCCCAGGGCTTAATTTGGAAGCTTATATATATAGAAATATATAAGGAATTGGGAGATGAGCAAAACATTAAAGTTATAGCCCTTGGTGTGGTTTTCAGAAAGTTAAACCATTTGCAATTCAGAGTTTTGTGCGAAAGGTTATGACCATTATACGAGAGGCTGTCAGGAAGAGTTGGGGGAGTTTGTTCTTCGCGATCGCGATTGGTTTTCCACGATCGCGAAGAGCAATTTTGGGGCTGAAAAATGTTATGCTTCACGATCGCGAAGAGTAAATACCTGGGTAGTAGCTATATTTCGAGGTTTCAGCCATTTTTGACATATTTGGAGCTATGGAGCTCGGATTAAGCAATTTTTAGGCGATTTTCACCATATGGATTAGGGTAAGTGTTCTATATCCTAAAGTGTTTGTTTTTCATGAATCTATGATTATATTCATCGTTTAATTCGGATTTTAATGTAAGAAATCAAGATTTTTTGTAAAATCTTCCAAAAACGAAAATTTAAGATTTGGAGGTCGAGTTGTTATTGGAATTCAATAAAAGTGGTATGGTTGAACTCATATCGGAATGGTTGTTCGGATTTCATGAAAATTATGTCGGATTCCGAGGGGCGGGTCCCGCGTTGACTTTTGTTGACTTTTTGGAATAAATTTTTAAGTCGACGTATTATTATCCGGAATTGTTTCCGACGAATTTTAATGGAGTTATACAATTAATTTGGATAGATTTGAGTTTCGGGGTGGTTTCGGACCATTTCTAGGCCATTTTAATTGTTGGTTTCTGCCTACAGAGGTGTACATCGCGATCGCGAACTTTTGGTCGCGTTCGCGAAGAGCAAACAGCAGCTTGGGGCCTTGTGAATCATAATCGCGGAAGCTCTTTCGCGATCGCGTAGAACAAATCTCTGTTGCACTGGCCCGAATTTGGAAACTTATATCTCGCAATCTATAAGGAATTTGGTAATGATCCAAATATGACAGTTGTTGCCCTTGATGTCTAGTTTATAGAAAAGTAAACCATTTGTCATTTGGAGTTGTGTACAAAAAGTTATGGTAGATACACTATAGGTTGTATGGGAAGAGTTTGGAAATCTCTGTTGCACAAGGCTGACTTTGGAAGCTTATATCTAGAAATATATAAGGAACTGGGAGATGATCAACACATGAAAGTTATAGTCCTTGGTGGGTAGTGTTCAGAACATTAAACCATTTGCAATTCGGAGTTTTGTACAAAAAGTTATGACCATTATACTAGAGGTTGTCTAGAAGAGTTGGGGGAGTTTGTTCTTCACGATCACGATTGGTTTTCCACGATTGCGAAGAGCAATTTTGGAGCTGAACAATTTTGTGCTTCGCAATCGCGAAGAGTAAATACCTGGGCAATAGCTATATTTCGAGATTTCAGCCATTTTTGACATATTTGGAGCTATGGAGCTCGGATTGAAGCGATATTTGAGGAGATTTTCACCATATAGATTAGGGTAAGTATTCTATATCCTAAAGTGTTTATATTTCATGAATCTATGATTATATTAATCGTTTAATTTGGATTTTAATGGAAGAAATCAAGATTTTTGTAAAATCTTCTAAAAACGAAAATTTAAGATTTGGAGGTCGAGTTGTTATTGGAATTCAATAAAATTGGTATGGTTGAACTCGTATCGGAATGGGTGTTTAGATTTCATGAAAATTATGTCGGGTTCCGAGGGGCGAGTCCCGCGTTGACCTTTATTGACTTTTTGGAATAAATTTTTAATTCAACGTATTATTATCCGAAATTGTTTCCGACAAATTTTAATGGAGTTATACAATTAATTTGGATAGATTTTAGTTGTCCGGAGGTCAATTCAAGCAAGAAGGCTATTTTGGAATGTCGGCCTAACTTCAAAAAGGTAAGTGTCTTGCTTAACCTCGAGTGGGGAATTACCCCTTAGGCATTGAGTCTTATGTGCCATTTGAAAAATCTGAAAAGCCGTGTACGTGAGGTGACGAGTACGTACTCGGGCTTATACATGCAAAATTTATTGAATTAAAGTCTTAGGCATTATTGTGTAGTAAATTGGGAAATGGTGGAAAATTATTAAATCATATGATTTCCATGCCTAAATCCTTACTGTAGAATTTGTTTTTATATGATAATTTGATGTGATTGTTACTTGAAATATTTATGAAATTTTGTGAGTATTTTGGTTTAATATTTCTTGGAAATTAATTCCAATATGAATTTTCTTTTGCAAATAATTAATTAAAGCGAGCTTAAGAATAAGTGTTAACATAATTATCTAAATATGCATTAATGAAGGTTTTGCTTTATGCTGAGTAATTTCTATCTCTATTGATTGTTTTTGGGTGTTATATACATTATGTGGAGCCTTGGGCTATTTGTTGTGAAATTAATTGATTTTTGTTATATCTTTGGAATTTGGTTGTGGCCATTGGGCAAATTGTGATATGAATTAATTTTATTATGTTGTCGTATTAATTTCCCGTGTAAATTATTGTGTTGTGTGAGTTATTATTTTGGGGAGATAAGGGTGACATTTCACCGTTGATATTATATGAGTATAAAGGTGGCATTTCACTATTGTTGTATTTGTTGGAATATTGTCTGGGCGAAGCGATAATGGTGGCTATAGGAGCGATAAGGGTGGAAATAGGAGTGATAAGGGTGGCTATTGATATTGTCTGGGCGGGGCGATAAGGGTGGCTATAGGAGTGATAAGAGTGGCAATAGGAGCGATAAGGGTGGCTATTGTCAGGGACGATATGTGATGATGCGGGGTTGTGGTGTTGATAATTTTTATGTGATGTTGTGATTTTCTTGTGTTTACTCTTATACCTTGTGCAATTTGTCTTGTTGTTGGTAAATTGATAACAATCTGATTTATGTTGAAATTGAGAGCCTGTGGCTATTGCCAGGCTGATTATAAATTGAAATGTTGGCACGAGGTACCGTGAGTAAATAATGAGAATATTTGGCACGTAAATTGTCCGTGCAGTTGTGATATGAAATGTGGGCACGGGGTGCTGTGATGAAATGATGATGATAATTGGCATGTGAATTGTCTGTGCAGTTGTGATATGATTTAATTATGGGCACGAGGTGCCGTGGAAATATGAAAATGGGTTGAGACCCGTGTTTACGAAAAATATGAAAATGGGCTAAGACCAGTGTTTACGAAAAATATAAAAATGGGCTGAGACCCGTATTGTTTTATGATTATGAAATGAGGCATCACATGGTGACTTTTTAATTGAAAGAATTATATTCAAAATATTTATTTGGAAGGATTTTTATTCAAAAAGAATTATATGAAAGAATTGTATCCGAAAGATATTTATTTGAGAAAACTACATTTAAAAGAGAGTTATTTGGAAGAATTATATGTGAAGGATATTTATTTGAAAAACTTGAATTAATTGGGCATACATGTATTTATTAATTGTTAAGTGATATTTATGGTATTCTTGTTGTCTTGCTGCACATACCACTGGTTGTTTTATCCTGCCCTTATTGCTACATGTTTCCTACTATTTTGTATATTATATTGCACAGGTTATTAGACTAGTGAGTGTCTGGACTGTACCTCGTCTCTACTCCATTGAGGTTAGTCTTGATACTTACTGGGTACCGACCGTGGTGTACTCATACTATACTTCTGCACATTTTTGTGCAGATCCAGATATTGGAGATATCGGACTTGAGCAGAGTTAAAGAGGGATCGTAAGGATTCAAGGTAGAGCTGTTTGGTCGTCCCAGTCCCTTGGAGTCTTTTCATTTCATTGTACTGTTAATTTTTAATCAAACAGTATTGTATATTCGGTCCTCGTGATCATTCCATGTATTCAGTTAGAGTTCGTGACTCAGTATTACCAGTCTTGGGAGGTTGTATATTCATATTTGTTCCGCTGTTAGTTTTGATTATTTATTTAATTAAAAAAAATTGGCTTCAAAAGGTAATTGAAATCGGTTTACCTAGTCTTAAAGACTAGGTACCATCACGACGCCTGTGGTGGGATTTTGGGTCGTTACAGTTGTTGTCGCTAAAACTTAAGTATTAATATAGCACTATATCTTATAGAATTATACACTTTATTTTTAAATGTGTTATAGTAAGTTTTAATCGAATATAATTGAATTTCCAATTGATCCACTGATGAAGTATCCGAGCAAAGTACTAATAAGGTGATCGAGAATAAAATATTCAAGATTATGTGTGTGTGTGTGTGTATATATGTATATATATATATACATACACGTGTGTATGTATATAAACACATAATTAATTAAATATTGAATATTTTTGACTAAAACCGACTGACTTCGGTCGGTATTTCATTAAATTAATATTTTTTTAAAATTAAAATTGAAATACCGACCGAATTCGATTGGTATTTGTGAGGTCAAACGGTCAAATATTATTTTAACAATACCAACAGAAATCGGTCGGAATTCGGTCTGAAATCTATTAATTAGACCAGACCAAACGGGTTTCTTCCCCATTTTCATCTTTTCACTCTCTCTCTTCCATCTCCCTTCCCCACATATGTTTGGCCTAATCCCACCCAAAATCAAGTCACCCACCCCCAAACAACGAAGCCCCACCTCTTCTCTCTCACGCCTAAGCCCCTAGCCGCCGCCACCACTGTTCCGCGCATCCACCACCACCACTTCTGCGCCGCCACCGCCACCATTTTGCCTCCTCGGCGGTACCACCACTACCATTGTTGTTCAAGGTTAGTAATCCACCTTATTAGCTTTTTAATTTTTAATTTTCGGAATATAATTTTATGCAATTATTTAGGGTTTTTGTCTATTTAGGATTTCTGTGACTAAATAGGGTTTTTGAACTATATTAGATTTAGATTTAGAATTGAACTACCTAAAATCATAAATTTTGAGGGCTTTTGGTTTGAACTACATTATATTTAGAATTACGGTATAAATTATGAACTTATGATTCTTAATAGAATTCAAATTATTGCATTTAAATTATTTAATGTATAAATTAATTTAAGGTATAAATTATGAACTTAAGGTATAAATAACGAACTACCTTAAGTTATGAACTTATGGTTCTTAATAGAACTCAAATTAATGAATTTAAATTATTTAATATATAAATTATGAACTACAATATCAATTAATCTAATTGAGTTACTCTAACTGAATTAGTCTAATTGAATGGCTTAACCAATTCATTGTCTAGCGAGTCTAATTATATGATTAATGATAGGGCTAGAACAATAAATTGCAAGGATAAATCAATCTTATTATATGGACTTTTAAATAAACTATATCAAACTTAAAATAAATTATAAGGATATATTAAGCTAGTTCTTAATCTAATACTAAGTGTAACGATACAATCTAAGCTAATTGAATTCATTTATGGATATATATGAACTTTCAAATTAATATACCATTCAATTTATTTGTTCTCTGTATAGATGGAATATCGTAGTTGGATGTATAATAGGAATTATCCTAATCATCGGTTTTTGAGGGAGGAATTTATAGAAGGGGTTAATGAATTTATTAGGCATGCAATGTCACTTGAACCATTTCAAATTGGAGGGATAATTAGGTATCCTTGTGTGAAGTGCAAGTATTTGTATTTGTTTGGTTCGGAGGATGTTAAGACTCATCTTTATAAAAAAAAGGCTTTATGGATAATTATTTTGTGTGGACTAGTCATGGAGAGGTTGATGGTAGTGATGGTGTATTCCATAACATAGTTGTTGGTGAAAGTAGTAGGTCGGTGAGGAATAACGTTCAAAATCCTAGATACCATGAAATGGTTGAGGATGCTTTTGGGATGCACTTCGAGTTTGAACCGCATAAAAGTGTTGAACAAGCTCCTAACGAAGAGGCAAAATATTTTTATAAACAGTTAGAGGCCGCTAGTTGTCCACTAAGTGAAGAGAGTATGCACTCTCAGTTGTTTGTTGCGGTTAGATTATTAAGTATCAAATCAGATACCAATATTTCTCAAGCGGGAATGAATTCTATCATTGGCCTTATGAGTGAACTAGTTGACCCAACTTTCAATATACCTGTAGATTTCTATAAGGCAAAAAGATTGATTTCTAAGTTAGGACTCTCGTCTATGAGAATCGATTGTTATGAAGATGGTTGCATGTAATTGTGATGACCCGATAGGTCATCTTATATTTTAGAACCTAATTCTGCGCTTTGAAGCCTTAAATACCTCATTTTAGCCTTTCTCGATTTGTGTGCGCAATCCGAGTGTTTTTCCGGAAAGCGTTTATGTTAAAAACTGAGAAAATATGAAATTTTTGCCTTAAAAATCCATTTGAGTTGACTTCGATCAACATTTTGAGCAAACTGACCCGGATTCATATTTTGACGGTCCCGGTGGGTCCGTATCGTGATTTGGGACTTGGACGTATGCCCGAAATCGAATTCGGAAGTCCCTAGCCCGAGTTATCGTACTTGGTTGAGTTTGAAAGTTAAAGACTTAATGACTTTGAAATGTTTGACTTTTTGAATATCGGGTCTGTATTTTAGTTTTAGAACCTGGTATAGGTCCAATACTACATTTATGACTTTTCTGTCAAATTTGGTGAGAAACAGAGTTGGTTTGACGTGATTCGGACGTCCGGTTGTGAAATTTAAAGTTCATGAATTTTCTTGAAAAGTTCCTTTGATTTGGTGAAAACATTCGTAGTTCTATGTGTTATTTTAGCAATTTGATCACCCGAGAAGTTCGTATGATGCTTTTAGACTTGTGTGCATAGTTGGTTTAGAGCCCTGAGGGCTCGGGTGAGTTTCGGATAGGCTACAGAGTGGTTTGGACTTAGAAAAACTCAGTTGGTGTTTCAGTTCTGGTGCAAGCCTCTGATCTCGCATTTGCGAGATCAGGCATCGCATTTGCGACCTCTGATGGGTTCGCATTTGCGAGAAACTCATCCTATTTGCGAAGAGTAGCTGGGCCACATTATGTTCGCATTTGTGAAGTGGGTCATTGGGGTACAGGATCGCAATTGCGATCAGGTGGTTGCATTTGCGGAAGGTCAGAGTTCGCATTTGCGAATATTTCATCGCAAATGCGATAAATGCAGAGATGTGAAGGTCTTCGCATTTGCAATTATTTCTTCGCATTTGCGGGGCTCGCATTTGCGAATCCCAGGTGGCAAATGCGACATCTGCAAACTGATCAAAATGGGAGTTAGACGAGATTTTTGTTCATTCTTCAAATGTTAAAAACAAGAAAACTCTAGAGGCGATTTTTCAAAGAACTCTTCTTCCCCAATCCATTGGTAAGTGATTCTAACCTAATTTCCTTCAATCTTTCATTACATTTCATAAGTTTTTAACCTAAAATCTAGTGTTTTCATGGTGGAAATTTGGGGTTTGGGTAGAATTAGGGATTTTTATAAAATGGGGATTTAGACCTCAAATTGAGGTCGGATTCCCAAATAAATTACATAACCGGGCTCGGGGGGAATGGGTAATCGGGTTTTGATTCGAATTTTGGGATTGGACCAGGCGGGCCCGGAGGTTGACTTAAGTTGACTTTTTTAATAATGACCTAAATTGAATCCTTTGCAATTGTGGGTAGTTCCTACGGCTTAATTTGAATCGTTTGGTTGGTAATTTGCTAGATTCTATTGGTTCGGAAGCTTGTTTGAAAGGCAAAGTTGTGATTGAGCTTTGAGTGGACCTTTGGAGCTAGGTAAGTGTCGTGTTTAACCCTGACTTGAGGGATTAGGAATTGTTTGTCTATTTGCTACATGTTTAGATGTTGGGTACAACGTATATGTGAGGTGACGAGTACTTATGTGTTGTTGTCGGGTTAAAGCATGCGGGTGGGACTTGTTCCTTGTAGTTTATTGCTTACTTTGATCTTGTTATCCATGCTTAGACTAGTTACTTACTAAATTTATCGTTCTTATCGTGTTTACGGGCTTTTGTGATAATTGAGTATTGATTGTAAAGTTGAGATTTATATTGTGGAACCATTGTTGAAGTAAGGCTTGTTCTTGTTGATTCTATCTCCCTGCTATTACTTGTTCATTGATATGTGGTAAGGGAGAGTGTTAATGCACGAAGGGTGATGCCTTGCCATATTGTGAGTGTTAATGCACGAAGGGTGATACCGTACCATATTGTGAGTGTTAAATGCACGAAGGGTGATGTCGTTCCATATTGTGAGTGTTAATGCACGAAGGGTAATGTCGTGCCATATTGTGAGTGTTAATGCACGAAGGGTGATGCCGTGCAATTTTCTTTATTGTGTTTAGTTGTTTTCACTGGTTAAAAGCATGTTGACTGTTTTGGTTATCATTTCAGTTGTATCTCTTATATTTTGTGCCCTTTTAGCATGTCCCCCTCCCAATAGTACATGTTTAGCTGTTATTGTTGTTTTTTTTTTACATATACTATTATCTGCATAACTTTATTGTATAGGTGTCTTGTCATAGCCTCGTCACTACTTCGTCAAGATTAGGCTCGACACTTACGAGTACATGGGGTCGACTGTACTCATACTACACTCTGCACTTCTTGTGCAGATTTTGGTACCAGACCTAGCTTATCGTAAGGCTTAGCAGCTTGGACTTGCTTATTGGAGACTCAAGGTAGATCTAGTGGCGTCCGCAGACCTTGGAGTCCCCTTCTATCTTCCCTATTTTACTGTTTCTTTTCATTTAGAACAACTGTATTTCTTTCAGACTCTGTTTGTAGAAAATCTTAGAAGCTCGTGAGTTGTGACTCCAGATCCGAAATGTATCAGATATTATGGGTTTTATGTTATTCCTCAATTTAGTTTTAGCTTTTTTTTAGCTTAATTGAGTATGTTATTGAAATTGACTAAAATTGTTATAAAGAATCTTTGAACGTTGGCTTGCCTAGCAAGTAAAATGTTAGGCGCCATCACGGTCCCGAAGGTAGGAATTCCGGGTTCGTATTTTGGTTCCAAAACCCGATAAAGGTTCATTTCTATATTTATGACTTGTCTATCAAATTTGGTGAGCAACAGAGTTGGTTTGACGTGATTCGGTTGTCCGGTTGTTGAAATGGAAGTTTTAAAGTTTTCTTGAATCTTTCTTTTGATTTGGTGCTCAATTCATAGTTTTAGGTGTTATCTTGGCGATTTGATCACGCGAGCGAGTTCTTGTTGTGTTTTTAGACTTGTATGCATATTTTGTTTAGAGTCCTGAGGGCTCGGGTGAGTTTCGGATAGGCTACAGAGTGGTTTAGTCTTAGAACTCAGCTGGTGTTCTGCAATTTCTGGTACTGGTCTCTGATCTCGCAATTGCGAGATCAGTGTTCGCAATTGCGAAACATCCCAAATCCTACCAGGCTCGCATTTGCGAAGAGTACCAGGGTCAGCATAAGTTCGCATTTGCGATCAAGAGGTCGCAATTGCAGGGAGGCTAGAGTTCGCATTTGCGAACAATACTTCACATTTGCGAAGTAGGGCTGGGGCGGGCTTGGTCACATTTGCGATCAATTTGGTTGCAAATGCGGAAGATCAATGTTCGCAATTGCGAACAATTCATCGTATTTGCGATGAAAGAAGAGATGGGAAGGACTTCGCATTTCAGGTCGCAAATGTGACATCTGCAACTAATCAAAATGGGACTTAGACGGGATTTTGGTTCATTCTCTCAAATTTTCAAAACAAGAACCCTAGAGGCGATTTTTCAAAGAACTCTTCTTCCCCAAATCATTGGTAAGTGATTCTAATCCATTTTCTTTCAATCTTTCGCTACATTTCCTAAGATTTCAACCTAAAATCTAGTGTTTTCATGGTGGAAATTGGGGGTTCGGGTAGAATTAGGAATTTTTGTAAAATGGGGATTTAGACCTCAAATTGAGGTCGGGTTCCAAAATAAATTACATAACCGGGCTCGGGGTGAATGGGTAATCGAGTTTTGGTACGAATTTCGGGTTTGGACCAAGTGGGCCTAGGAGTTGACTTTTGTTGACTCTTTCAATAATGACCTAAATTGAATCCTTTGCAATCATGGGTAGTTCCTAAGACTTAATTTGAATCGTTTGGTTGGTAATTTACTGGATTCTATTGGTTCAGAGGCTTGTTTGAAAGGCAAAGTTATGATTGAGCTTTGAGTGGACCTTTAGAGCGAGGTAAGTATCTTGCCTAACTTTGTTGAGGGAATTTTTCCTACTATTTGACATTGTTTGCTACATGCGGGGGTGATACATATATGAGGTGACGAGCATATATGCATGTGCCAGGGTTAACCATGCTCGGGGTTAAATTATGTTATAAATTGTGTCTTGTAGAATCACGTGACCTTCTTGCTTCATGCCTTTCTTGGCTCCTAGATACTAAGAACATAGTATTAAATGTTAGAAACTAAGACTTAGCTTATTATAACTTGATCAAATTTGATGGAATTCTGAGAATACATTGGTGTGTTTAATTCGGTCATCAATATGCATAATCATTAATACATTGCTACGGCCGATATCCTTGAGATACTAGATTATATACTTGTATTATAGATCATTTGTGAGATTTGTTGGAATACTTGAATAATAAGGTTCTTGCGGGTTTATTGAACTATTGTTGGCTTGGAAAGTTGTGATTGAGATTCATTTGGAATATTCGTTTAAACACTCTCCTTGATGTTATTTATGTTTCATGCCTTGTTTGTCATTGATATACATATGCTTGGTAAGGAAGAGTGTAAAGCACGAAGGGTGATGCCGTGCCTTTGGTTATACATTATCATGTGAGGGAGAGTGTAAAGCAAGAAGGGTGATGTCGTGCCATATTATTGAGAGTAAAAGAACGAAGGGTGATGCCGTGCCATATTATTGAGAGTAAAAGCATGAAGGGTGATGCCGTGCCATATCATTTGTGAGTAAAAGCACGAAGGGTGATGTCGTGTCATGTTATGTGAGTGTAATGCATGAAGGGTGATGCTGTGCCATTTCATTTATATTATCATGCTTTAAATTATCATGAGTTCATGGCACGATAGGTGTTTCCGTGCAGGTGAGGACGAGGGACATGCATTATGTTGTGATATCTTTCCTTTGTGTATACGTTCATGCTGTTACATTGAGCTGTTATTGTTGTATTTATGGTCCTTATGTGACTTGTCGTTAATGCCCTATTCTTGTTCTTTATCTTATTTATTATTGTGTCACTCATGCCTTCTACTTGCTAAACTTGCAAATACTATGCCTACTTCCTGTCGTCATAATTATATCTTTGTCGTATCTATTTTGGTTGCACTTAGTACATGCCTTCTACCGTGTTAGTCATTCATGCCATCATACATGCTTCTACGAGTTAGACGGGATTTTTGTTCATTCTTTTAAATTTCAACAAAGTGCGATAACTCGGGCTAGGGACTTCTGAATTCGATTCCGGGCATACGCCCAAGTCCCAAATCACGATACGGACCCACCGGGACTGTAAAAACATGAATCCGGATCTGTTTGCCTAAAACGTTGACCGAAGACAACTCAAATGGATTTTAAGGCAAATATTTCATATTTTTCAATTTTTAACATAAAAGCTTTTCAAAAAAAAATACTCGGACTATGCACACAAATCGAGAAAGGATAAAATGAGGTATTTAAGGCTTCAAAGTGCAGAATTAGGTTCTAAAATATAAGATGACCTATCGGGTCATCACATTTGTATTATAAGGGTGATGCAGATTTAGAAAGTTATAAATTTTGTGAAAAATCTCGTTTTAAGAGGGTTTCCAGCGGGAAGAAAGTTGATGTAAAGTCAATGCATTACTTACCTCTTATTCCTAGATTAAAGAGGTTGTACGCATCGATGAGTTCCGCTCCTCATATGAGATGGCACTATGAAAATAGAAGGTCATTGGGTGTTATGTGTCATCCTTCAGATGGGGAAGCTTGGAAGTATTTTGATAGGACGTATACAAATTATGCTAGTGAACCGAGGAATGTTCGGTTGGGTTTGTGTGCTGATGGTTTCATGACATTTTCTGTTTTTGCAACACCATATTGTCACGACCCAAATTTAACCCTCCGTAAGGTGTCGTGATAGCACCTAGTCTTTACGACTAGGTAAGACTAATATTACGAAAAATATAAAGAAAACACAACATTTTAAAGATAAACAGCATATTGTGAATAGACAAGAGTAGTACCACTCGGCATATACAAAATACTTTCTCAAGACCCGGAATATCACTAAGTCACAAGCTGATATAATCTATGTAGCTCTATACAAAAGTTTGAAGATAATAAAGAAAGTCTCTAGGCGAGGGAGTAGAAGGGAACTCCGAGGATCTGTGGACGCAAGCAGAAGTACCTTAAAGTCTCCTAGAATTAGTAGCACGCACTAACCCCGAGGTTGATAGCTCGCACCTGGATCTGCACACGAAAACATGTGCAGGAAAGGGCGTGAGTACACCACAATGGTACCCAGTAAGTGCCAAGCCTAACCTCGGTCGAGTATTGATGAGGTCAGGTCAAGGCCTTACCGGAGTAAATATAATAAATTAGACAGTAAAAGATATAAGTAAAGTTTATGGTAACACAGTTAAAAAAAATTCTCGAAAATTTAACAGTTAAGGGAGCCCTCGGCTCAAAACAAGGTAAACACAGTGGGGAATCTCCCGGGATACCGTCCCGTAGTTCCAAATGAATATGCAGTACAGGGGGATCTCCCAGAATACGTCCTTAGTCCCAAAGTAAATATGCAGTGCTAGGGGATCTCTCGGAATACATCCGTAGTCACAAAGTAAATATACAGTGCTGGGGGATCTCCCGGAATACGTCTGTAGTCCCAAAGTAAACATGCAGTGCTGGGGGATCTCCCGAAATACGTCTGTAGTCCCAATTTAAATATGCAACGCAAGATGAAATGGCAGGTATGGCATCGAGTTATACAGTTTATACTGGACACAGATAAGGAAAATAGGGACTTAAATAAGCATGGTGCACAGAATGTCAATTAGGCAATTAAAACACGTAAGCATGCTTCTCTAATCTAAGTTTAATAATTAAACGTATTAGTGCAATTTAATAAGGAAAACAGTTTATGATTTAGAAAGAAAAAACGGGATTTTTGCAATAATATCCTGTGTGCGTACTCGTCACCTCACGTACACGGTGCCCACACATCAATTAATATCAAACATCCTAAGGGAAAGTCCCCAACACAAGATTAGGCAAGCCACTTACCTCGAACCGCTCAAATCAACTCGATATCACGTTCTTGCCACGAGTATCCGACTCCAAATGGCCCTAATCTATTCAAATTAATTGCATAATGTAAATATAACTACAAGTAACTAATTTAACTAATTAATTCGAAGCTAAAGCGTGAATTTAGGAAAAATGCCCAAAAGGTCTCCCAGGGCCCACGTCTCGGAATCCGGTAAAATTACAAATTTTGAACACCCATTCACTCACGAGTTCACTCGAACAAAAATCATCTAAATCCGACGTCAAATTCCCATTCAAATCACAGATTTTCAACTGGGGAACCTTTTCCCCCATTTCAAAACTTCTACCCTCAAATTCCTTAATTAGACGGGGAAAACATTAATAGATTTATGTATTATGACCAAAATAGAGTTAGAATTAGTTACCCAAGAGTTCTCCTTCAAAATCCCTCGTGAAATCGTCCCCCACCGAGCTCTAAATCGAATTGGTGAAAAATGAGGAGTGAACCCTCGAAGCTGCATGTTCAACCCAGCGATTTCCGCACCTGCGCTCATGGGGCCGCACCTGCGGAAATATCATCGCAGGTGCAAAGGTCACTTATCCGGGATGGGTCCGCACATGCACGCTTGAGTACGCACCTGCGGATGCGCTTCTACACTAAATCGTCCGCTTCTGCAGAACCTTGGGTCCTTCTCACCTCCGCATCTGCGACTACCCTTCCGCAGATGCGGCTCCGCTCCTGCGGCTCACTTGTCGCATCTGCGACCACTGACTCCCCGACCTAAAATCACACCTGCAATACCAGCCTTGCTTCTGCAGGGCCGCACCTGCGGACTCCCCACCGCAGGTGCGAAAATACCAGAACCAGCAAACTCAAAACTTCCTCTAAGTCCAAACTTTCACCCGTTAAGCATCCGAAACACCCCCGAGGCCCCCGGGACCTCAACCAAACATACCAACCAATCCTAAAACACCATACGAACTTAGTCGAGCCTTCAAACCACATCGAACAACACCAAAATCATGAATTAAGCACGGATTCAAGCCTAAGAATTTAAAATTTTCCAAATTCGACAAACGATGCCGAACCACATCAAATCTAGTCCGAATGACCTCAAAGTTTACACACATGTCACAAATGACACTACGAACCTACAACCACTTTCGAAATTCCATTCCGAGCTCGATATCAAAATTTCTACTATCGGCCAAAATCGCCAAAAAATAAACTTTCGCCTATTCAAGCCTAAATCTACTACAAACCTCCAAAACACATTTCGGACGTGCTCCTAACCCCAAAATAACTCAACGGAGCTAACGGAGTCGACAAAATTCTATACCGGATCCGTCTTCACACAGTTTCGACTACAGTCCAAACTCTAAGGCTTAAACTCACAACTAGAGACTAAGTGTCCCAAAACTCTCAGAATTTCATAACCAATCACTCCAGCAAGTCACAATAGTGGAAACAAACATGGGGAAAACAGTTATTAGGGGATCGGGCTCTAATTCTCAAAATGACTGGCCAGGTCGTTACATCCTCCCCCTCTTAAAATAATCGTTCATCCTCAAACGAGTATAAAGATATACCTGAAACTGTGAAAAGATGAGGGTACTGGCTGCGCATATCCTGCTCGGTCTCCCAAGTCGCCTCCTCGACTGGCTGACCCCTCCACTAGACCTTTACTGAAGCAATATTCTTTGACCTGAGCTTTCTGGCCTGCCTGTCCAAACTGGCTACTGGCTCCTCAACATAAGATAGATCTTTGTCCAACTGGACTGAGCTGAAATCCAATACATGAGTCGGATCACCGTGATACTTCCGGAGCATAGACACGTGGAATACCGGGTGAACTCCTGCTAGGCTGGGAGGCAAGGCAAGCTCATAAGCAACCTCCCCAACTCGCCGCAATATCTCAAAAGGACCAATGAACCTCGGGCTCAGCTTGCCCTTCTTCCCAAACCTCATGACACCCTTCATAGGCGATACCCAAAGCAAGAACCGCTCACCAACCATAAACGCCAAATCACGAACCTTACGGTCTGCATAACGCTTATGCAAGGATTGGGTTGTGCGAAGTCTCTCCTGAATCACCTTCACCTTATCCAGGGCATCCTGGACCAAATCTGTACCCAACAATCGGGCCTCGCCTAGCTCAAACCATCCCACTGGGGACCGGCACCGCCTACAATACAAAGCCTCAAACAGTGCCATCTGAATGCTGGACTGGTAACCGTTGTTGTAAGCAAACTCTGCAAGTGGCAAGTATTGGTCCTATGACCCTCCGAACTCCATCACACAGGCATAGAGCATATCCTCAAGAATCTGAATCGTGTGCTCGTACTGCCCGTCCGTCTGAGGGTGAAAGGTTGTGCTCAACTCCACCCTAGTACCCAACTCCTGCTATACGGCTCTCCAAAACCGTGATGTGAACTGTGTACCTCTGTCTGAAATGATGGATACTGGAATACCATGAAGGCGGACAATCTCTCTGATATAAATCTCAGCCAACCTCTCAAAAGAATAAGTGGTCAACACTGGAATAAAATGAGTTGACTTGGTCATCCGATCCACGATCACCCAAATAGCATCGAACCTTCTCAAAGTCCGTGGAAGTCCAACGACAAAGTCCATGGTGATCCGTTCCCACTTCCACTTTGGGATCTCTAATCTCTGAAGTAATCCACCCGGCCTCTGGTGCTCATATTTGACCTACTGACAGTTGAGACACTTGGCCACAAACCCAACTATATCCTTCTTCATCCTCCTCCACCAGTAGTGTTGTCTCAAATCCTGGTACATCTTCGTGGCACCGGGATGAATGGAGTACCGCGAGCTGTGGGCCTCCTCGAGAATCAACTCCTGAAGCCCATCTACATTGGGCACACAGATCCAGCCCTACATCGTCATCATACCGTCATCACCAATAGTCACATCTCTGGCATCACCTCGCCGAACCCTGTCCTGAAGAACTAGAAGATGAGGATCATCATACTGGCGCCCCCTGATACGGTCATAAAGAGAAGACCGAGCAACCACACAAGCTAATACATGGCTAGGCTCTGAAATATCCAATCTCACTAACTGGTTGGCTAAGGGCCTCTCAACTGCCGGAAGATATGCCAAACTCCCCAAACTCTCTGCCAGGCGACTCAAGGCGTCGACCACTATATTGGCCTTCCCCGGGTGGTATAATATAGTGATATCATAGGATTTAAGTAGCTCAACCACCTCCGCTGACGCAAATTAAGGTCCTTCTGCCTGAACAAGTGCTGCAAACTCCGGTGATCAGTGTAAATCTCACAGGGAACACTGTACAAATAATGACGCCAGATCTTCAGGGTGTGAACAATAGCTGCTAACTCGAGATCATGAACTGGATAATTCTTCTCATGCACCTTCAACTGTCTAGACGCGTAGGCAATCACCCTACTGTCCTGCATCAATACCGCTCCAAGGCCAATCCTCGAGGCATCACAATAGACAGTGTAGGACCCCAAACCAGTAGGTAACACCAACACTGGGGCTGTAGTCAAAGCAGTCTTGAGCTTTTGAAAGCTCTCCTCACAATCCTCGATCCACCTGAACGGAGCACCCTTATGGGTCAACCTGGTCATAGGTGCTGCAACAGATAAGAAACCCTCTACAAATCGACGATAATACCCCGCCAACCCAAGAAAACTCCGGATCTCCATAGCTGAGGATGGTCCGGGCCAAGAAAACTCACTAAGAAAACACAATGGATCCCATCATAAGACACTATGTGGCCCAAGAATGCCACTGAATCAAGCCAAAATTCACACTTAGAAAATTTTGCATACAATTTCTTCTCCCTCAAAGTCTGAAGCAAGGTCCTCAGGTGCTGCTCATGATCTTCCCGAGATCGGGAATATACAAGGATGCCGTCAATAAACACAATGACGAAGGAATAAAGATAAGGCTGAAACACACTGTGCATCACATGCATAAAGGCTGTTGAGGCATTGGTCAGCCCAAATGACATGACAAGAAACTCATAGTGACCATATCTGGTCCTGAAAGCAGTCTTTGGGATATTCGACTCCCGAATCTTCAACTGATGATAACCTAAACGTAAGTCAATCTTGGAAAATACTCTGGCACCCTGTAACTGATCAAATAAGTCATCAATACGAGGCAATGGATACCTGTTCTTCACTGTGATTTTGTTCAACTGACGATAATCAATACACATCCGCATAGAACCATCCTTCTTCTTCAAAAATAAGACAGGAGCACCCCAAGGTGACATACTGGGCTGAATGAAGCCCTTATCAAGCAACTCCTGTAACTGCGCATTCAACTCCTTTAATTCAGGAGGAGCCATACGATATGGAGGGATAGAGATGGGTTGAGAGTTCGGCAACAGATCAATGCCAAAATCAATATTTCTGTCGGGCGGCATGCCCGGAAGATCAGCTGGAAACACATCTGGAAAGTCCCTCACTACTGGAACTGACTCAACTGTAGGGGTATCAATACTAACATCTCTCACATAGGCCAAATACGCATCACACCCTTCTCAACCATTCGCTGAGCCTTAAGAAATGAAATGACCCTGCAGGAAGTATACTCTAAGGTACCTCTCCACTCTAATCTCGGCAAGCCTGGCATAGCCAGCGTCACGATCTTAGCGTGACAATCAAGAATAGCATAATAGGGCAACAACCAGTCCATGCCCAAGATAACATCAAAATCTACCATACTGAGTAATAACAAATTGGCTCTGGTCTCAAAACCACTAAGAACAATCAAACACGACCGATATAGGCGTCCACAATGAGAGAATCTCCCACGGGAGTAGATACATAAATAGGGAAACTCAAAGAATCCCGAGATATCCCCAAATATGGAGCAAAATAAGAAGACACATATGAATACGTAGAGCCTGGGTCAAATAATACTGATGCATCCCTATAACAGACAGGGACGATACCTATGATAACTGAATCTAAAGCAACGACCTCTGAACGGACTGGAAGGGCATAGTACCTTGCTTGGCCTCCCCCTCTAGGGCGACCTCGACCTCCCCGACCTCTGCCTCGAGCTGGCTGAGGAGGTGGGGTGGCAGCTGGTGCCGGAAGAATGGTCGGAGGACCCGGTGGAGCACGTGGAGGCTGATAAGTCTGTGAAGGTGCACTCCTCCTGGCTCTGGGGCAATCTCTAACCAGGTGACGAGTTTCACCACACTCAAAACAACCTCCCAGAGGATGCGACGGCTGAGACTGATTCGGACCTGGTCTACTGGACTGGTCGGTAATAGCACCTCGAGTAGGAGGCATACTGGATACGGGTGGTGCATAATAGGGCTCTTGAGGTCTAGGAGGAGCTGGAACACCGTTGGCTGCGGGAAGAGCTGAATGAATAGGGCGACTCACAAAACCCCTACCATAGCGTCCTGCTGGTGCACGAGCTCCTGAATAATGACCAGTCTCTCGAGACCTCTTGGCCTCTCTCTCCTATCTGTCCCGGGTAAACATGCCCTCCACTTTCCTGGCAATGCTCACTGCCTGCTGATAAGTGATGTCCATATCCAACACCTGGGCCATACTGGTCCGAGTATTGGGGTGGAGTCCCTCAATGAAGCGACGAACCCTCTCTCTGATTGTAGCAACCAGAGCCAGTGCATGTCAAGCTAACTCACTGAAACGGACTGCATACTCCGACACAGTCATAGCACCCTGACGCAACTGCTCAAACTCTGCGCGCCAAGCATCCCTGAGGCTCTAAGGAACATACTCACGTAAGAACATCTCTGAAAACTGAGCCCAAGTGAGTGAGGTTTCCTCATCTGGACTACTCAGCTCATAAGCACGCCACCACTAATATGTTGCTCCCCTCAGCTGGAAAGCGGTGAAAGAAACCCCACTCGTCTCCACAATGCCCATAGTGCGAAGAATACGATGACACTCCTCAAGAAAACCCAGAGCATCATCTGAAGCTAGTCCGCTGAAAGTAGGTGGGTGGTACTTCTTGTACCTCTCAAGTCTGAGCTGCTCTACCTCGGAAAAAGCTACTCTGATCTCATGCTGAACCGGAGCCACCGGGGGCATAGGAATATACTCTGGGGCCTGATCAACCTGGACCCTCTGCTCAGGAGTGCGGGCTGTGGGAGTCTGTGCCCCTCCCCCGGCTTGAGATGTAGCGGGAGCTATCAGAAATAGTCCAGCCTGAGCCAGAGTGCTGAACATGCTCATGAACTGAGCTAAAGTCTCCTAGAGGGCTGGAGTAGCCAGGGATCTCCGGTGCTGGCCCTTCAGCTGGAGCTGATGGGGGCTCCTCTGACGCAGCTCTTGCAGGTGCTCGGGCTGCACCGTGTGGTCGTCCTCTACCCCGACCCCAGCCTCTGGCGGCTCTGGCAGGGGGCTCGGGTGCCTAGTCGTCGGTCCTCCCAGTATGGGTCCTCACCGTCTGTGAGAAAGAATAGAATAGAATCTTAGAATATTTGGTGCCAATAACTCGCACGAGAAGGAAATCAAAGAAATATGATTGTTCTTAACAGTTACATAGCCTCCCGAAGATAAGTACTACGAACAACCAGTAGGAACCCCCAAAACCCGGTGTCATAAGTGCATGAGCATTAACTAGAAAATATAATAAAATGCAACATCTGTCTGGAATACAAGTTTGACAGGAGAATATAAATAACTCTAATGGAGACTCTGTATGTTGCGGATCGTAACATGGAATGCAGCTCACCGTAAAGTCCCCCCAAATGCCGCGCCTCTGCACCTAGAGCACCACCAGAAATATATATATACCTGCAATAAGTGCAGTAAGTGTAGCATGAGTACGTAAATCAACGCGTACCCAGTAAGTATCTAGACTAACCCCAGAGAAGTAGTGACGAGGAGTCGACATCGACACTTACTAGTGGTCCACTAAGACAGGTACAGTAAGAAGTAAATAAAAATGGGGCAGAGCAGATAAACGGTATGAACAAATATAAATACGAGGTACAATCCTCCTCTAAAGGGTAAACTCAAGCTCTCACTAAGAAGTTACCTCCTCAATCGGAGTATACATATAATGGACCTCACCAGATAGGTCGTCACAGTTCAAATCAGAAAAAACTCACAGATAGACCGGCTTCTTGTCAAATATTACGCACTATTTCATAAGAGTATTTTATAGAAATGCCGAGGCGTACGGCCCGATCCCATCATAATATGTGCACTGCCGAGGGTCGAACGGCATGAACCATAGATACATCTAATATATTTCCGAGGCGAACGGCCCGATCTGATTAGAATAAGAAGCTTTAACGGGTTCTTGATCTGATACACGAATAAACGTGCGAGTTATGAACTTTAAGGAAAACTTTTCGATGAAAACGCATAGCGCGGGAGAAATTCGTAAGAGGAGTACAATTATTTCACGTCTAATCATGAAGCCCGTCAAATCTCTACAATAGCAAGTCTATCACTCTACGAAAGTTTAGTCTCAGATCATAATGTAAAATAAAGGAATTTAATATGCGAGGGACAACTCAAATAGTACAGTTATAGCATGGTGCGAACTTAAGTCTACCCGGACAATAACATGAATTTAGCTAAGTATGGACTCCCATCACCTCGTGCGTACGTAGCCCCCGCAACAAGTAGCACATATCAAATACATCACCTAGGGGTAGTTTCCTCCTCACAGAGTTAGACAGGAGACTTACCTCGCTCCGAAGTTCCATAACTAGCTCCAACGCCACTCAAACACCTCAAACCGATGCCTGTCTCTCCAAAACTAGTCAAACAATGTGCAAACTAATAAAAATATACTCTAATACTCATAATAAATCAATTCATAACAATTCCCAACTTCGCTCGAAAAGTCGATAAAATTAACCCTTGGGCCCACGTGCTCGGATTACGAAAATTTTCGAAGATAAACTTTACCCATAACACTACGAACTCAAATATATGATTTATTCCCAATTCCATGTCCAATTTTGTGGTCAAAATCCAAAAATACCAAATTCTAGGTTTTCTACCAAAATCCCAAATTTCTATTAATTTCCATGTTTTTTTAGCTTGTAATTGAACAAAATAAAAGGATTGGCGTAGAAATCTGCATTCCAGTTTTCCTTTACCACTTCTTTGAATGATTCGTGCTTAGTCCAAAAGTTCAGAAATCAAAAGGACTTCTTAATAGTAATGTAGGCTGTGGGACGTGTAGGATACATATGGAGATAGTGGCTACACCTCCTTGAGCACTCTAATACTTACAATTTCACAGTTTAAACCCCACACTTGTGTTGGACCTAACCATAACCTTCACATCATATTACCACCAAGCTCCCAATTTCTTTAAGCACAGACAAAGCAATATTTACCACTAATACGAAATAATTTTCTTTATAATATACACAAATATCAACATTTGTTTTTCTTTTCTTTTTTTTCAATTTCCTACAAGTGGCTCTCACAATAAGTTTTTTTCTTTCATTCAGTGCACCTTTCTCCTTTTCTATAGTTCCACTCAAAACCCAACCATACCTCCACGTAGCTTTTAACAAACCCATACCAAATTCATGTGCTCAAGAGAGGTAAACGGTTCAAACAGATGGTCAATTCAAACAAATGGATCAGGCTTGTAGTGTGGTTGCCAAAGAAATAGGATTACAGGCTCAACAGGGCTAACTAAGATACATCACAATTAGGTGGGTCACAAACATATAATTGGATCAACAAAGAAAATACCTATATCACTTTCTAAACTGAACAAGACTACTATTTCGCTTTGCAAACACACGGGGCAAGTTCTAGACATCACTGAGATGCACATAATATCAACAAAAACCTCACTCACACATTGGCACATAATTCACTTAGGATCGGATCTTTCCCGACTCTCTAGTCAAAGCAGTTAAGCACAATCGAGATCAACAAATTAAGGCACTTATTTACGAGTCAAGAACTGAGCCTAGGCGTTACAACTAAGGCACTCGCCACTCTCAAGGTATATGCAGTTAAGGGAAATTTCTTCAAATTAGCCCTACGACTCAAGATTTTTTATTCCTATAAAAAAAAAGTAACTACACCCGGTTCAATTAAAACTCTTGAAAAAGAATCGCGACACAAAGAAAAACCAAGGGAGAATTACTACACTACCTAGGAAAATAAAATAAAAATAAAATAAAATAACATAAAAGACATATTTTTGGATTTTTCAAAATTATATATAAATATATATTTTCTTTTCATTCGACTTTAAATCCCTCAAGAAGCCAACCGACAAAATCCATCATTGGGCAAAGTCGAACTACTACTACATGAGTTACTAGCTATTATAGGCCAAATAAAATTCAGAGTTACGATTACAGGCCACATTGTCAAATAAGCAAGAAACCAAACAAACAAATACAAGCAAATAGGAAAACCCCACCCCACACATAAGAGATAGCATTGTCCCCAATGCAAAGCAATAAACAAGGGTGGTAAAGGACTCCCTGAGGCCTGGGCCTAGTCATCGGCACCATCAATAGTTCCGGGAATAGTAGTCTCATCATCGTCCTCCGCAACATAGTTGACATATTCATCGGGACGAAGTGCAGGACCACTATCCAATCCCAAAAAATGCCTGGCAAGGAACCCCAAATGGGATTGCTATGCCAAGGCCTCAATGTCAACCTCCCCACGATCAGCCCGCAATTGCTTGTCAGCAAACATAAACTACATCATATCCTCCATCTTGTCATCCCTCTGGTCCGAGGTCATCGCGAATCTAGTAGGACCCGAATCCTGCACAACAGTGATATCATAGAGCTTGGTGACTGGGGGAAGCTGTCGATCAAACTGATCATCAACAGGCACACCGTGGCATAGTAGCAACCTAGTCAATATGCTCGGATAGAGCAACTTCCGCAATCTAACCATCCTTACCCTAGCCATGTTAGCTATAATAATCTTGCCCATATTCACCGATATCCGAGTCATCATAGCATATATCAAACACACCCGAAGGCGCGAAACAGTGGAATTATTGCTGCTTGGTAAAATATTTTTATTGATAAACCGTAATAACACTTTGGCTGGTAGTTGCAAATTGGCTCGAGTCATGGTGGAATGTCGGTCATCCTTATCCCTATTCCAAGCAGCCAAGGAATTAGGTCCGCAAAGAAGTTCGCGGATGGCTTGGTAAGCAGGCCTCTTCATAAATGCCACAAACTGAGCATGAGACTCATTCCTAAAATCCAACTCATCATTAATTATCTCAACAGAAAATTTGACTCTTCTCCCATGAATTTGGACAGTGTACTCCCCGTCATACTGGAATCCGGGTTCCCAGTTGGCGTAAAACTCCTTCACTATACCAAAATTAGCTCCTCCGATGGAATCATACAGGCCATCCAATTTTATTGCGGCGATGTTGGCATATAGCTCCAGATACTTCTTATGAAACTTCCGCCAATCAATCCCACCATCAGCAATAGGCTCCCCAGATGGGACAAAGTCACGAAACCACTCGCGTGATTGGGGCAGCACTGATAACACCCCATATGTGGGCTCTGGCATATCAGCATCCGAGT